>NC_136524.1:20448332-20783332 GCF_053919585.1 Euprymna scolopes | reverse complement strand
AAAAAGTTTTAAGAAGAAGTGAGTCGACTGATCGCTTCTTGGAAAAAAGCCTTTCTCGGACATACACAAAAAGCGAACATACATACATACACACATTTTCGCTTTTATATATATAGATGAATTTAACAAATCTAAATTGTTTGAAGTCGAGAGTTCTCTCTTTTGTTTTGATTTTCTTTTCACTGTGTTTTTGCTGGGAATGGGGCATTCTACTGGATGCCAAACATTCTCCCATCGGTTTAGTTACTCCAATCGAGAGATCTTTTTAAGATTCTAACCGTTCCTTTAAGTGCCATTGTTTGTATTTCTCTTTCACTTGATTCATCAGGTATATTTGCCAGATTTGAAATTCTTTTTATTAGCCTGGTTTCTCCTATAACGACTGGTATGACTGATACTTTAAGATTCCAGAGTGTTGGGGCAATTAATTGGAATCAGAAATCAGAAAAATCAGAACATTTGGAGTATCAGAGTCAGTATCAGACAAATTTGTTTCTATTTTCCAATGCCAAAAGCGATTTTTTTATTTTATTTTTTTTTTTTGTTTGATTTTTTTAAACTTAAATCTCAATTGCTGGTATTTGAATGCCTACTGGAGAGAACTTGAATGCCTACTAGACACTGTCCTCGAAAGTCTAAGGTCTCTCTGTACAGGGGTTTGTCAGGACAACATAGCATGAAGATACTTTTTATCTACAAGTAAACCCTAACTAAATATTCAAAATCACATAGTATTCGCAGACCAAATAAGATCTCCTTGATATGGCTAATTTAACACTGGTTTTTAGAAGGAATGGTCCACCTTCTCCAAGTGATGTTACCTCAAGTAACAGCACAAAGGGATACTCAACCAGACTAGATGAATTCTTGCTCTGGAATCCAGTAAGATTAAGATACCACAAGAGACCACATATTTAAGTATTCACTTAGGGAGAGGAAAGTTATGTTCTCAACTAGTGTTGGGACGATTCCTAATTTTTATACGATTCCGATTCCGATTCCAGGAAAATATATAAAGATCAAGTGTTAGTTGTTAGAAAGGGGGGCTCCTTAAATTTCGGAGAACTTTTACGAAGGAAAATGAAACAGGGAAAAATACCAATGATAAAATGATAAATATTTATTGATTTTATATTACCATTAAAACTGAAATCCATTGATCACCTTTCCAAATGTATATTTTACATGTGCAAAAATATATTCACACTAGCAGTTCAGCCCGGCTTTGCTCGGGCCCAATGTACTATTTGTAACTTTATGTGCATATATATATATATATATATATATATATATATATATATATTAAAATGTGTGCACATGTACGGTAATGCCTTTCTATATAATAGGCTTCCTTAACTACCATAGAGAAAAGTAGGTAAGAACCGCAGAGATCAAATTCTTTTTAACCTTGACCTCAATTTTGACCCCTTAACGAATCAAATTAAAATATTTGACCCATGTCCAAGTAGCTTATATCTAAAATTTCAAGTGTTTAGACCCAAAATTAGCGGAGGAGTTTGATAGAATCTACAAAGGTCAACTCTTTCAACCTTGACCTCTTGGCCGCGAAAAATTCACCCAAAAACTGATTCAAAAGCTTGCTTCATGTCTGAATACCCTTTATCTAAAAGTTCAAATGTTTAGACTCAAATTAGCTGAATAGTTTGCTAGAGACTGCAAATGTAAAATCTTTTGAACTTTGACCCCTTGGCAGCCAAATGTTCGGCCACAAACTGATTAAAAAGCTTGTTCAAGTCTGAATACACTTTATGTAAAATTTCAAATGTTTAGACTAAAATTTGGCTGAGTAATTTGGTAGAGACCGCAGAGGTCAATTTTTTTTTTTAACTTGGACCCCAATTTTGACCACTTAGCATTTATTGTTTTAGGCTCAAATCAAATTAAAAAGTTTGATCCATGTCCAAAGAACCTATATCTAACATTTCAAGTGTTTAGACCCAAAATTGGTGGAGGAGTTTGGTAGAGGTTTTGAAAGGTCAAATTGTTGAACTTTGACCCATTAATAGCCAAATTTCTGACCGAAAACAGATCAAAGAGATTTCCCCAAATCTTAATACCCCGTATATTAAATTTCGAGTCTGTAGACCGAAAATTGACAGAGTTATTGTGTAAGGAAATGTGAACACACAGACAGACATTTTCACTTTTATGGATATATAGATAATAAAAATTAATTTTTAAGGTAATCTGGAAAACAAAAAACTTTGAGATTTTAAAAGAATTGGAATCAGGAAAAATATTGGAATTGTCCTATCACTAATAAGTGCTTCAGCACATTATATACATTTGAATACAAGAAAAAAAAAAAGAATCATACTTTTAAGGATCATTTCTTAAGTATGAATCACACATACTAATCAAAAGTACGTCCTTGACAATTAGTCTGACAGAGTCTGAGTCATTTTTTGTAAATGATGACTTTTGTGTGTCAGACTGAAATATAGTTCAGTATTGTTTTAAGAGGTCCACTCTCCCAGGCTTTACCTTCTCTCTTTCAGAAAGGTTTAGTTTACTGATAATTGCCTGAGACAATCCTAACAAGGAATGTCAACGAGGCTGCTCAGGAATTTTTATAGACCGGAGTGCATAAGCCTTTTAGGCGCTTTCTCTCCAATCCCCACGTTTTGACATTTTCACATCTTCTTGTGATGGGTGAGGGAGGTAAATACCTGCATTTGAATGTGAGCTAAACTAACCAAAATTGAATTTCGAGTGCTGAATATGCAAGTATAGTTTAATAGTAATATGAAAATATATTTATGGCAAATAAACTGCACAGAAACGTTTGTTTTTCATTCTCAAAGGAAATCATCAGGCTAAAACCCGGCTTTGCATGGGACTGAATGAGAAACTACGGAGTTGTAAGTAAATTAACATTAATTGAAATGAATTTCAGTAAATAATCTTCAGCTTCCGAATCAACGCAGGAATTTCTCGGGAGGGAACAATGAAAACTCCTGATTCAAGTCCTGAACCCTTTAACATTTTTTTATCTATTTTTTTTATTTACTATAATTTTCAAGTTATAAATAAAATATAGTAAAACGTATGTCGGTATTATTTTTTTTTTATTATTTTTATTTTTATAAACTACTACTCTCATCTTGAATATTATTCATACAATGTTTTTGGGTTGGCATAACCTGCCTTCTTCAGAAGTAGCTTGCCAAATTCTGGAATCTTTCTGTTGGACTCGGGAATCTGCACAGAATTTCAAACAAAACCTTTTATTGAATCCATGGGAGTAGCATGCACTCGTTGTCAGCCATGACTAGACAGAAGTTCTAAGTAATTTTTTTTTTTTTTTTTACAAAGGAGTCACCACTTATCAAGGCCTGGAGTCCACTCGAGGATAAGGATTAATGAGTGTACAGTAGTCAATCTGACAATATCATAGTAATGGAAATTTGGTAAATTGGATTATTTAAGGGGACGGCTCATCAAGAACTTCGGTAAATTTGTTAACTTATATGGAACGGCTCATCAAGAACTTATTTATGTGAGACTTGAAGACAATCATATTGTAGTTAGTCAGAAAGCAGGGAAACGGAAGACAATTCCACAGGCGTGCAGTTCTAAGAAAGAAGCTTTGTTCATGGAATGTATGTTTAGCTTTAAGCACAGATAAAGAGTGAGGGAAATTCTGCCGAGACAATAATGTGGTTGGCCTAGGAACCACTCTGATATATATGCATATATCTTAATTCTAGGGAAGTGTTGAATAGTTATTTGAATATAGATGGATAGAAATCCATGATGTCCAATTGTAGGAAAGTACATTTTTTTATTTTTGATATTGTTAAAACGACTGTTTCGACAGTATTATCCACTGATTTGATTCTTGTTTATTTTTTTAATTTGCTTGTTAGTAGTTAGGAAAGGACTGTTTTACTAACTCTTATTTCGAGTTTGGTTGGTTTAATTAAATACTAAAGTTATTGTTAAAATTGTTCTTGTGCTTTTTTAATGAGATATAGGCCTCTTTAGGTTTAAATTTACTGTCACTAATTTTAATTTATCAGTGATTTATTTACTTTTAGCATTTATTATATCTATGTGGTTGGATTCGTTTGTATCTAACTTTTTGTCGGTTTTAATGTTTTCTGTGATTAGTTTGCTATATTCTTTATTTTGTAAAAACTTCAAACTTTATCTGCTCTTATAAAAATTTTGTTTCTAACAATGTTGTGTAATTGTTTTTGAAAATTACTAGATTGTTTGTTGAATGCTAAAGCTCAAAGAAAGTGGATGCTCATCAATAATCAAGTAGGAAATAGTATGAGAAGCCAGTACATGTAAAAATTTAGACGACCTGTTTAGATCAAGTCTGAATAAGAAACATTAAAGTTGAAAGATTTCCAAAACCTATTAAACTGTAGAAGTGAGAAAGCAAACAACTGTATACAAAGAATAAACTTTACTTGAGGATAACAATACAAAAACAAAATAATTAAAAAAATTAAAATAGAAATAGAAAAAGAGGGTGTTACCCCCATACAACAAAAAACAAAAAATGAGGAAATAAAAGTTGTCTTAGAGAAACCCTGCCATTGGCTAATGGAAATATTAACCCATAAGAAGAATAGCTAGCTTAATATGTGCATATAAAAACACTTAGTGATACGAATTCAATGCATTTTAGCCTGATGATTCCTTATGGGGATAAAATGCATAATTATGTATAGCTTAATTTTCATATATTTTCAGAATTTATTATTATACACACACACATTATATATATATATATATATATATATATATATATATATATATATATATATATACATATATATATATATATATATATACATATATATATATATATATATATATATATATATATATATATATACGAAAGTAATCTTGCCTGTGTGTGGAACGGTCTCTACACAAAATACTGTCAATTTTTGGTCTACAGATGTGAAAATTGGTATATAAGAGATTCGGACCTGTGGAGCAAATTCGATTTAGGTTTTAGCTAGTAAAAATGACTGTTGAAAGGTCAAAAATTGGAACTTGGTAGGTGTAAGCCAATTAAACATGTTAATTCTACATATGTTTAAATATACATTTATATCACTAATAAGATTTTTTTTTTTTTTCAAGTTTTTCATGCATACAGATTTAGTTCAGACGGTAATGAATAAGGCTGATGTTTTGGCTTTGGTTCTAGCTGATAGCACCCAAGTCTTATCTAAAAAATAGCACAGTCCGTATTCTGTATGAGTACCAAAACATTACATAATAATTTTTAACCCTTTTTTATATTCTGTAAAATACTTACTTTTGGGCATGAGTACATATACATTTTTAGGTTGAAGTCGCTTAATTTTTAGCCTTTTTTATCTATCTGATGATATTCAATTTGTCTTTATATAAGCAGTAACGTGCTGCTACACAGTCATGAGCATGTTTCGGTCTTCTAGTATTTAGTAAGTAGAGACCTCTTCAGGCAAAAATGCTTATATTCAAAAGCAGAATTCTTAAAAAACGAAAATCAACTAAATAGAAGACTGAAACATGCTCATGACTGTTTAGCAACACATTACTGCTTATGTAAAGACAAATTGAAAGTGTAACTTGCTCTACTCCGGTATTGAGCACTCTTGTATTAATTTTTATATTTCACTGGTTACCGTACCTTTGAAAAATAGCAACCACAAATTTATATATATATATATATTTGTTTACTGTTTTGGGGGGAAAGAATTCCAACAAAATGCTCGATTACAAAGAAAAACTTTTTCGATATAAGATCTTAATATTTATTTATTTATTTAATTGTACCGAAGATTTTTTTATCTTTTTATTACATTTTCACCCCAAACAAGGCACATTGCCACTTTGGTGTAGGGGGCTACTATCAGGGTCAGCAACTACTGGGGCACTATGTAGGGATTTGGGCAGCAAGATGTCGGTTCACATTGCACTTGAACTTCTGCATGTCAGTACAGTTAGGGAAGCAGGATCCTGGAATGGAATTCCAGAGTCTAGCGGTTCTGGGGAAGAAACTACTGGAGTAGAAAGATCTTTTACATCTAGGGATCTCTACAGTGTGGGGGTGGGATTTAGCTGCCTGTCGGGTTTGTCGAGGGTGTCTGCGTCATAGGGGCACAAGTATCTTTTTTTCTTTTTTTTTTTTTTTTACAAAGGCATCACCACATTATCAAGGCCCAGAGGCCACTCAAGGATAAGGAGTTCGTCAGAGCACTCACCATTAAAATACTTGTAGAACAAGCAGAGGGACGCAACGTTTCGTCGATGGGACAGAGGCTGAAGCTTCGATGCCAGTTCAGAGCCTATAAGATTGGCGACTCTTTTTTTAACCTTGTCTAGGAGCGAGAGACTAGTAGTAGACGCACCAGCCCAGATGTGACAACAATACTCCATACATGGGCGAATGGTGGCCTTATAGAGATACAGGATACTTTCAGGTGTCAGTAGTTTTCTAGCACGGTAGAGAGAGCCTACCTTTTTTGCAGCGGCCCTGGCAATGTTTTCAATATAATTGTTCCAGCTCATGTTTCCTGTGAACGTTAGGCCAAGCAGTTTGAAAGATGTACTCTCAGACAGGGAGTCACTGGCCATTGCTATTGGTGGCAGAGAAGGTTTCTTGTAGTTATTGAAAGAAACCAGTTTAGTCTTAGCAGAATTGAATGTGACCATCCATTTATGTCCCCATTCCACTACAGATTGGAGGTCATCCTCTAGTGTTTTTGCCATTTCTTTAGATATGTGTTCATTTGTTTTCCTGTCATGCCTGTTAATAGAGTGTAGTGTCATCAGCATATATACCCATCTCAGAGGCAGTTTTGTCGGGGAGGTCATTAATAAATATCAGGAACAATAGAGGTCCAAGAATAGACCCCTGAGGCACTCCCGCATTTATATCACACTGTTTAGATGTTCGACCGTCGAGGACAACCTGGATTTTTCTCTTATCTAAGAAGGATTTAATTATGCTAAGTATTCTACCAGTGATACCGTATGATTTAATTTTCCTGAGGAGACCCTTGTGCCATACCCTGTCAAAAGCCTTAGATATATCTAGAGCTACCGCTCTGCCCTCCCCCGCTTTGTCCAGTGAATGGTATATACGTTCAGAGATTACAGTGAGGATGTCAGCTGTGGAACGGACTTGTCTAAATCCATATTGTTTGTCAGTCAGAAGTTTAGCATCTGTAAGGTGCCGGACTAGAGCATGGTTAATTATGGTCTCAAATATTTTGGCGAAAAGTGGGAGGAGGCTAATGGGGCGATAATTTGATGGGTCAGTTCTTTCGCCAGAATTCTTGAATATTGGTACCACAGAAGCGGTTTTCCAACAGCCCGGAAAGCAGGATTCATTAAGGCATTTGTTGTAGAGTTTGGAGAGAACTGGAGCTACTTCGGCTGAGCACTTTTTTAATAGCACAGCTGGGATTAGATCAGGTCCACATGCTTTTGAAGTGTCAAGATTTTTTATGATAGCATGTACCCGAGCAGGGGTGATTTTTAGATGGTCTAGCATGGCATCTGTCCGCAAAGGAAAGTCAGGCAAGGGGTGGTTGGAAGGGTCCAGTGTGGAGTTCGAGGCAAACCGGCTGGCAAGCATATTAGCTTTTTCGGTTGCTGAGCCAACAACCTCGTGATTGTTGGTTAGTGGGGGGATTGTTGATTGCCCATTATTTACTACACTATTGTAGATTTTCCAGAAGTCACGATTTCCCAATTTTTGTGCTTCGGTGCGTTTTTTAGTGGTTTCAGTAAATTCTCTCTTGGCTGTCGCTATTTCTTTCTTAACGTTACTTCTAGCTTCTATGTACTTCTGTTTGTTTGAACTGGACTTATGTCGGTTAAATCTGCGGTATGCATGCTGCCTTTGAGAAATGGCAGTTGCGCAAGTCGAAGTAAACCATTGGGGAGAGTGGGGCTTGCTATAAAATTTCCGCATGAGAACATGTGCTTCCATTGCGGTTTTGAACCATTCAGTGATCTCATTTGCGCACTGTTCAGCAGGAAGAGAAAAAATATTTCCTCATGGGGCATCTCTGATAAGATCTCTGATGGCTTCCCAGTCAGCCTTTTTATAATATCTCGTTGCTTTGAGCACTGGCTCTTCAGTTTTGGGTCTAGAATTTAGGGCGATTTCTACCATTATCACTGCCTGGTCAGCGTTCCCGAGTGGGCTGTCAGTAGTCAGAACCAGATCTAGAAGTGATGCTTGTTGTTCTTGCTGGTCAGGGAAACGGGTTGGAAACGTAACTATTTGTGATAGGGAGTGAGATATAGCAAAACTATGTGTTGTGCTGCCCGCTGCATCTGTGTGAGTAGAGAATCTGTGTGAGTAGAGAATCCAAGCCAGTTATTGTGGTGAACATTAAAGTCACCAAATATATGGACTTGGGCGCTAGTGTCGAGGGAGAGTGCTGTGTCTATACTGTCTGAGACTTTGTTTATTATGGTGCAGTCCTGGGTCGAGGGAGAGCGGTAGAGAAAATAAAAGTAGCTAATGTTGTGTTGTATGTTTAGTCTAAAGCACATAAAGGCTTGATCGTCCATTTCTAGGTTTGTTTCTCTAGTCAGGGGGAGGGTGTTACGAATGTAGACTCCAAGTCCGTGCATATGTCTGTCAGAGTCCTTACGGCAGAGTGGGAGATAGCCAGGCATGTTAACGTAGTTAGAGGGGATGGAGGAGTGTAGGTTAGTCTCGCTTAGTGCTAAGATATCTGGGGTATTTGCTAGGAGAAATGCTTCAACATCAGCTAAATTAGTTCTAAGCCCATGGATGTTAGTGAATGAAAGCCTCAAGGGAGAAGGCAAGTTGAATTTGTTTGTCCCTAGGCTTGGTTTGAGCTTATTTTTTTTATTGTAGTGTCATCATGTTTTTAAAGAGTTTCAGTTAGGTGAGGGGGAGCTGAACAAGAGATTATGCAGGATATCAGACATGCAACAATATATATATACACACACACTCACCAAAAGAATAACCATTTTCAAAGGGTAAAACTCAAAAGAAATTGAAATTTAGAGAATATCTATTGATGTCTAATACTTATTGTTAAAATTTTGCAATAATTAAAGGTATCATCTCTGAATTTTAATGGAAAGGCTTCCATCTCCCTCTTTGCTGCCTTTACATTGAACTAAATTAAACTAAATACAGGCCACATTACCCACCATTATGCCTATCAGCCGTGTTAACAAAAATTAAGAATGATCACTTATTCAATTTAGCAGTCAATCCTATGAATAGAAATATCTAAGCATATACATATGCCTAACTTTGTTATGTTTGTTTTGGTTTATACATTTACAGGTAAATAAGAAATAATCAAAGTGCATTTTAAACCAATCAAGTAGTAGTAGGGAGTGGGAGGATATGAAAAAATAATAGGGAATATGAGGATATGAAAAAATAATAGGGAATATGAGGATATGAAAAAATAATAGGGAATATCACGATATGAAAAAAATAATAGGGAATATCACGATATGAAAAAAATAATAGGGAATATCACGATATGAAAAAATAATAGGGAATATCACGATATGAAAAAATAATAGGGAATATGAGGATATAAAACAATAATAGGGAATATGAGGATATGAAAAAATAATAGGGAATATGAGGATATGAAAAAATAATAGGGAATATGAGGATATGAAAAAATAATAGGGAATATCACGATATGAAAAAAATAATAGGGAATATGAGGATATGAAAAAATAATAGGGAATATCACGATATGAAAAAATAATAGGGAATATGAGGATATGAAAAACTAATAGGGAATATCACGATATGAAAAAATAATAGGGAATATCACGATATGAAAATATAATAGGGAATATGAGGATATAAAACAATAATAGGGAATATGAGGATATGAAAAAATAATAGGGAATATGAGGATATGAAAAAATAATAGGGAATATGAGGATATGAAAAAATAATAGGGAATATCACGATATGAAAAAAATAATAGGGAATATGAGGATATGAAAAAATAATAGGGAATATGAGGATATGAAAAAATAATAGGGAATATGAGGATATGAAAAAATAATAGGGAATATGAGGATATGAAAAAATAATAGGGAATATCACGATATGAAAAAAATAATAGGGAATATGAGGATATGAAAAAATAATAGGGAATATAACGATATGAAAAAATAATAGGGAATATCACGATATGAAAAAATAATAGGGAATATGAGGATATAAAACAATAATAGGGAATATGAGGATATAAAACAATAATAGGGAATATGAGGATATGAAAAAATAATAGGGAATATGAGGATATGAAAAAATAATAGGGAATATGAGGATATGAAAAACTAATAGGGAATATCACGATATGAAAAAAATAATAGGGAATATGAGGATATGAAAAAATAATAGGGAATATCACGATATGAAAAAATAATAGGGAATATCACGATATGAAAAAATAATAGGGAATATGAGGATATAAAACAATAATAGGGAATATGAGGATATAAAACAATAATAGGGAATATGAGGATATGAAAAAATAATAGGGAATATGAGGATATGAAAAAATAATAGGGAATATGAGGATATGAAAAAATAATAGGGAATATGAGGATATGAAAAAATAATAGGGAATATCACGATATGAAAAAAATAATAGGGAATATGAGGATATGAAAAAATAATAGGGAATATCACGATATGAAAAAATAATAGGGAATATCACGATATGAAAAAATAATAGGGAATATGAGGATATGAAAAAATAATAGGGAATATGAGGATATGAAAAAATAATAGGGAATATTAGGATATGAAAAAATAATAGGGAATATGAGGATATGAACAAATAATAGGGAATATCACGATATGAAAAAAATAATAGGGAATATGAGGATATGAAAAAATAATAGGGAATATAACGATATGAATAAATAATAGGGAATATCACGATATGAAAAAATAGGGAATATCACGATATGAAAAAATAATAGGGAATTATCATGATATGAAAAAAATAATAGGGAATATGAGGATATGAAAAAATAGGGAATATCATGATATGAAAAAAATAATAGGGAATATGAGGATATGAAAAAATAATAGGGAATATCACGATATGAAAAAATAATAGGGAATATCACGATATGAAAAAATAGGGAATATCACGATATGAAAAAATAATAGGGAATTATCATGATATGAAAAAAATAATAGGGAATATGAGGATATGAAAAAATAATAGGGAACATCACGATATGAAAAAATAATAGGGAATATGAGGGTATGAAAAAATAATAGGGAATATCACGATATGAAAAAATAATAGGGAATATCACAATATGAAAAAATAATAGGGTACATGACGATATGAAAAGATAATAGGGAATATGAGGATATGAAAAAATAATAGGGAATATCACGATATGAAAAAATAATAATAACATTCTGATCCTCATCTGGCATCAATTGAAATGAATGGCTCTCGTCTTCAGGAGGCCTCAAGTTTTGACAAGCTTCTGGGGTTGACCATTACTCCTGATCTTAAATGGAACACGTACATCAAATCTGTTGCTAAGGCCGCTGGAAAAATGGTGGGATCTTTCTATCGATCCGGTAAATATCTCACTGCTGATGCAATTCTCTATTTATATAAGAGCCAGGTACGTCCAAGGATGGAATACTGTTGCCACATCTGGGTAGGAGCTGCTAGAAAGGACTTGTCCTGCCTTGATAGAGTTCAAAATAGACTTTGTAGTCTCGTAGGAGATGTCCTTTTCTCTTCCCTGCAACCTCTATCTCACAGAAGAGATGTTGCGAGTTTGTCTCTTATGTATCGTTATTTTCATGGAAAGTGTTCGACTGAGCTTCAATCTATGGTCCCCCTCGCAAAACTTTCACAAGAAACACTCGTCTAGCTGTAAACACTATCAATAATTCCCCCCACTCTTTATCTGTACCTAAACCTAAACGTAGATTCCATGAAAAAAGCTTTTTTATTAGAACTGCATGCCTATGGAATTGTCTTCCGTTTTCCTGCTTTCCGGCTGACTACAATATGGTTGTCTTCAAGCCTAATGTAAATAAGTTCTTGATGAGCCGTTCCATATAAGTTATCAAATTTACCAAATTTTCATTACTAATGATTATTATATTGTCCAATTTCTACTGTACACTCTTTAACCCTTATCCTTGAGTGGCCTCTTGGCCTTGATAATGTGTTGATACCTATGAAAAAAAAAAAAAAAAAAAAGAAAAAGTCCAATGTGAACAAGTTCTAATTGAATCGTCCCCCTAAGTAACCCAAGTTACAACATTCCCACTGTTTACTATGCTAAAATCACAATGACTAATGTATACCTATTAACCCTTATCCTTGAGTGGCCTCTGGGCCTTGATAAGTGGTGACACCCATGTAAAAAAAATAAAAATAAAATAATAGGGAATATCACGATATGAAAAAATAATAGGGTACAAGATGATATGGAAAGATAATACGGAATATGAGGATATGAACAAATAATAGGGAATATCACGATATGAAAAAATAATAGGGAATATCACAATATGAAAAAATAATAGGGAATATCACGATATGAAAAAATAATAGTGAATATAACAATATGAAAAAATAATAGGGAATATCACGATATGAAAAGATAATAGGGAATATCACGATATGAAAAGATAATAGGGAATATCACGATATGAAAAAATAATAGGGAATATCACGATATGAAAAAATAATAGGGAATATCACGATATGAAAAAATATTGGGAATATCACAACATGAAAAAATAATAGGGAATATCACAACATGAAAAAATAATAGGGATATCACAACATGAAAAAATAATAGTGAATATCACGATATGAAAAAATAATAGGGTACATGATGATATGAAAAGATAATACGAAGTATGAGGATATGAAAAAATAATAGGGAATATCACGATATGAAAAAATAATAGGCAATATCACGATATGAAAAAATAATAGGGAATATGAGGATATGAAAAAATAATAGGGAATATCACAACATGAAAAAATAATAGGGAATATCACGATATGAAAAAATAATAGGGAATATCACAACATGAAAAAATAATAGGGAATATCACAATATGAAAAAATAATAGGGAATATCATGATATGAAAAGATAATAGGGAATATGAGGATATGAAAAAATAGGGAATATTAGGATATGAAAAAATAGGGAATATTAGGATATGAAAAAATAATAGGGAATATTAGGATATGAAAAAATAATAGGGAATATTAGGATATGAAAAAATAATAGGAAATATTAGGATATGAAAAAATAATAGGAAATATTAGGATATGAAAAAATAATAGGGAATATTAGGATATGAAAAAATAATAGGGAATATCACGATATGAAGACATAATAGGGAATATCACGATATGAAAACATAATAGGGAATATCACGATATGAAAACATAATAGGGAATATCACGATATGAAAACATAATAGTGAATATCACGATATGAAAAAATAATAGGGAATATCACAACATGAAAAGATAATAGGGAATATCACGACATGAAAAAATAATAGGGAATATTACGATATGAAAAAATAATAGTGAATATCACGATATGAAAAAATAATAGTGAATATCACGATATGAAAAAATAATAGGGAATATCACGATATGAAAAAATAATAGGGAATATCACGATATGAAAAAATAATAGGGAATATCACGATATGAAAAAATAATAGGGAATATCACGATATGAAAAAATAATAGGGAATATCACGATATGAAAAAATAATAGGGAATATCACGATATGAAAAAATAATAGGGAATATCACGATATGAAAAAATAATAGGGAATATCACGATATGAAAAAATAATAGGGAATATCACGATATGAAAAAATAATAGGGAATATCACGATATGAAAAAATAATAGGGAATATCACAACATGAAAAAATAATAGGGAATATCACAACATGAAAAAATAATAGTGAATATCACAACATGAAAAAATAATAGTGAATATCACGATATGAAAAAATAATAGTGAATATCACGATATGAAAAAATAATAGGGAATATCACGATATGAAAAAATAATAGTGAATATCACGATATGAAAAAATAATAGTGAATATCACGATATGAAAAAATAATAGGGAATATCACGATATGAAAAAAATAATAGGGAATATCACAATATGAAAAAATAATAGTGAATATCACGATATGAAAAAATAATAGGGAATATCACGATATGAAAAAAATAATAGTGAATATCACGATATGAAAAAATAATAGTGAATATCACGATATGAAAAAATAATAGTGAATATCACGATATGAAAAAATAATAGTGAATATCACGATATGAAAAAATAATAGGGAATATCACGATATGAAAAAATAATAGGGAATATCACGATATGAAAAAAATAATAGGGAATATCACGATATGAAAAAAATAATAGGGAATATCACAATATGAAAAAATAATAGGGAATATCACGATATGAAAAAATAGGGAATATCACGATATGAAAAAATAATAGTGAATATCACGATATGAAAAAATAATAGTGAATATCACGATATGAAAAAATAATAGGGAATATCACGATATGAAAAAAATAATAGGGAATATCACAATATGAAAAAATAATAGGGAATATCACGATATGAAAAAATAATAGGGAATATCACGATATGAAAAAATAATAGGGAATATCACGATGTGAAAAAATAATAGAGAATATCACGATGTGAAAAAATAATAGGGAATATCACAATATGAAAAAAATAATAGGGAATATCACAATATGAAAAAAATAATAGGGAATATGACGATATAAAAAAATGTAATAGGGAATATGACGATATGAAAAAATAATAGGGAATATGACGATATAAAAAAATAATAGGGAATATGACGATATAAAAAAAATAATAGGGAATATGACGATATAAAAAAAATAATCGGGAATATGAGGATATTAAAATGTAATGGGGAGTATAAAGGTTATAAAAAAGTAATAGTAAGTATAAGGTTATAAAAAATAATAGGGAATAGGAAGACATAAAGCAGTAATAGAGAGTAGGATATTATACACATATATATAAGGTTTTTAAAAATAAGGAAAAAGGCACCACAGCTGCCATGCCACATAATAGCTAAAACTGTTTAAGCTGACAACGTAACTAAGCAACCATCATTGTAATTACACCTGTATTTTTGCTGTTGCTGTTGTTGTTTTTATTGTACTTTTCTAATGAGCAGAGGCAGTTGACAAATCCATTGTTGGGTAAAAAGAAAGAAATCGATAAGTCTATAAGAGTAATGCGCACGACTAGCAATGCTTTAATCTGATGTAAGTATTATCATAAAACTAAAAGTGAGATGAGGAGGATCAGGAAAAAGGTGGTGGGGGGCACTTATCTGTTGAAAAAATAACCCTAGAGATACCCTCCTCTCTTTCCGTCTTTGTCGTGCTACAAACCCCCTTTTAATGCAGGTAGAGACATGAAAAACATGTTCAATCCGTTTATCCTTTTTCTGAACTCAAATCAAGTAAAAAAAGAAAAAAAAATATTAGAACAAGAACGAATCCATTCTTAAATACATCCATTCGATCTGCACGATTAACAATGAAAATATTTTAAACTAGTGGGGTGTCCGGCGTTGTCCGGTTGTAAAATATGCTTAAATATGATATTTTAATTTACACAGATTTTGTATTTATTATTATAGAATCACATGTTTCATATTATATTGTATAGTCATAATTTCAAAAGTTAAATAGATGATTTGAGGGCCATCAGTTCGAATCGAAACCGATAAAAAAAAAACATCGTTTCAATCATGAAACTATGTCTACAAGTTAATCAAAGACTGAAGTTTATTTGTACTTAATATGGTTGGATTTTGGAAAGTAGTGTGAACTTTATTAAATACAAGCTGGTTTCCATGGCAACAATGATGCAAGCAAGGGCGGTCGGACGGTCCATAAAGTTTTATAATTATATAGATTAAAGTTTAATGAAAATGCTATTTTATAATATTTTCAAATAAGTCTTTACAGGAAATGATATTTTATGGAAAGTACTTCTTTGTTGAACCTTCAGGAAAATGCTAATTTTAAACTAAAATGTGATTGAACAAAATATTCTTTCATGCTTCATCGTGACTAACTGCACAATGGACAGAGCCTCTTATAGAGATATTTAGACAAGTAAAGTTACATATGTTCTTTTAACTCTTGCGTTTAGCGGTGAAAATACTACTTCAAAGTGCAGTGGAACGCGTAACTTTATCGACTGAGGGACGAAGCCTCTCTAAAATATGTGAGGACACATGTAAAACATTTGAACAAAGTTGTGAAAAAATTATTTCATTGATAACTTTCTTGAAACAAAATAATTTATTATTTGACAATTGCGATACAAATTCAAATGTGACCATAAAGAAAAGAAAAAAGTCAAGTTGCAATTTAGAAATAGATCACAACTAAGTTCGTCTAAATAAAGGAACAGGAATGAAAATAATATTTCCAAACAATTATTTATCATACTGAAATCAAAACAATCATTGATGAAGAAGAAGAAGACGACGACGACGACGACGACGACGACGACGACGACGACGACGACGACGACGACGACGAAGAAGAAGAAGAAGAAGAAACAAGTAATGTATGCATGGTCCCCCGTTAGTGCACAGTGAACGAGGCAAAAAAAAAAAACAAAACAAAAAAAAAGACTAAGTTTAGAATTTATCCCGGGCCCCATCATTTAGCCCCAAAAGTCCCCACGGTCGTCAAATCCTGGTGAAAATGAACAAACGGTGCAGTTTTAGGCCTTACCATATTTAAATTTGAGTTCTGCACTATGCAAAAAAAAGAAATGACTAAGTCCATTATTTGCACCCCCTCCCCATTTAGCCATTTGAGTTCAGCACCATGCAAAACTGCTAAATAGACCTACACAGAAAATTTTGAACAAATATGGAAAAATAGTCCCAAAAATGGAGTGCTTTTATTAGCCTTAAAACAGCCCCTGGGGCACACCCAAAAGCTATCGCGAAGTATAAACAAACAAAATTATATAGAAATCAGTTAGTTACAACTTTTCAGAAAGTTTTATAAAAATACAAGGCATCAATTTTTTTTAATATGCACAAAAGTGTCAATTTTAGCCATTTTAACCAGAAAGGCACCCCTAGGGTGGTAACCGAAGTTTTCCCGGAAAATTTGTTCTGTTAGTTTTTTACTCCTATCATGTTTAATGTTTGTGCAAAATTTCAAAAAATTCCAAGGCGTAGTTATTGAGAAAAGTGCAGACAGACGAACGGACAAACAGACAAGGGTGAATTTACAGGGCCACCCTCCTTTTGTTGGGGGACTAACAATTACAAGCAATGATGAATTAATGAAATACCCTTTTTCAAAAACAATATGCAAATTAATTAACCTTGTGACTGATATTATATTATGTTATGGTTCTGTGCAGTTCTAAGAGGTCTATCCTCCCAGGCTTTACCTCTCTTTAAGAAAGTGTTAATTTATTACTAACTGCCAAACGCACCTCTACTGGGGAATGTTGACGGGCCTGCTGAAGCGTTTTTTGTTGGTCAGTATGCACATACCTCTTGTGCACTAGCTTTTCAATCCCTTTCCAACGTAATGCTGCATCTTCCAATGGCGGGAGGGTGCAAATACCAACATTAAACTTACTTAAAAAATATAATGTAGGTAGGTACATATGTAAAAATGAAAAGTCCCGTTTCAATCTTGAGAGACAATGGATGCTTTCTGTAAGAGTGTTCTGTGCGAGGAGTTTACAGTGAAGAATGGAGGCACAATTCTAAACCACACCTCTCCTAAATCAGCATTCCTCGAGTCCACTGACATGTTTAGGACAAGCATAAAAAATGCTGAGATAAGCAGAAAAGGGCTTGTGTTATTTCAGAGCATTCATGCCTGGAGGGAAGATATAAGATATCACTTAATAAGTCCCGGGACTAACTAATAAACTAGTTCTATAAAAATTTTGGCTTTACTCATCAATATAGTATATCACTCTAGAAAGAGACCGATTCCAATGCTTCTGACAATTTGATACTTTTTTGTAAAACTATTTGTCTTTGGCGTTAAAATACTCCTCAGTTTCTAATATTACTTCTCTGTTAGAGCCAAATGTCTTTCCTTAGAGCATTCCTTTGATTTTTGCAAACAGCTAGTAGTCACTGGAGGTCAGATCTGGAGAATAGGGTGGGTGAAGAAACAATTAAAAAGGGCAATTCATGTAGTTTTGCCATCATTCCATTGCAGCTGATTTGTAACATGGTGGAATGTTTTGATGAAAGAGTACCTTTTTTTTTTTTTTTTAAATTTGTGGCCATTTACTATCGATTTCTGCGTTTAAATGCACTCATAATTCTATATTCTTCTTCTTGCTATTAAGGGTTCTTCTTTTTCTAAAACAGCGCATCCCAAAATATGGAGACCAAAACCTTGCTTGCTGATGTTTATCTGTGATTGCTTTGGACAGCAATCACTTGCTACTACCCACTTAGATGACAATTTGACACTGGAATAAAGATGTAGAGGATTAAAAAAAAAAACAGTTGGAAACAACGCTCTGCATCAGTGACGTTGGATCATTGTTTTTTATTTATTTATTTTTTTATTGACACGGCACCCACTTTGAATATGGCTTGCTCAATGGCAAATGTTAATGCAAAATGGTAAATATGATATTCTGATATCTCCAATTCTTTTGCTTTTTCACATAACTTCAGTTTACGATCATCCAAAACGAGTTTGTGAACATTTTAAGTTTTTTTAGTACAACTGTTGAATTTGGGCGATCTGAATATCTGGCATTTGTGACATTTTCATTGAGTGGAACCTCAGTAAAGTTGTACCGAAAGATTCAGCTCCTAGGCCATGATATTTGCTATAAAATCACAAGACCCTAATTGCACTGGCAATTAGGTGTGCTAGTGCATTTGAGATCAATATGTGTCAGTGCGTGCGTGTTAGCAACACTATGAAACCCGAAGCAGTAATTGATTTTACTTACTAAAAAAAACAAAAACACGTTAACCAAATGAATAATTGTTGACAATTATTCAGTAGAATTTGGTTAGACTAAATTTTAAAAAATTAAAAAATAAATAATAACAATAATAATAATAATAATAATAATAATAATAATAATAATAATAATATTGCCTTCAACTTCAAAAAAAGCCGTTAAATTCAAAAAGAACTGGTAGTTCGAGCAGAAGAGGGGGGAAGTTTTACGAATCGAGTATTTTATTAATAAAAGAGAAATTGTACAAAATTATTATCAAAGTGAACAATTATATTATTTCTTATCAAAGAAAAAATTTAGACATCGCGTAATATGTTGATTGGTCCGTTGGGGTATGACCACATACGTACCTCCGCATAAATAAATATCACAGAGAGTGTTTGAGCAGAGAAGACCGAGAAAGAAGCGAGTAGGAAAAACAGGGGGGGGGGGGAGAAGAGAGATTGAATAAAGTGAGTTCAGTAGAATTCAGAATGCGCACTCAATGCCGTATCCAAAACCTGTCTTAGAATAATCCTTTTAAATCCCTAAAATGACAACCATTCCAACGAAAAAGTGATTTCGAAACACCCTTGATGAAAACTGCTCGAAATGATAAAAGGCCAATCTGACTATCGAAAGAGAAAGCAAAAAAAAAAAAAAAAAAAAGGAAAGAATTGAAATAAAGTTAACCCCGCCTAACCTCTTTGAAGCTTACCAGTAGACGAGTTAGTAATATATTGTTTTCCAGTTAATATTTTTTCTTTCTTTTTTTAATGTCAACTCTGTTTTGATAAAGTGTCACGGCACGGCTGACATACTTTTCAATACAATCATTTTTACGAAAAACAAACTTGTGTGCGTTATTACGTTCTCTTTTGACACGCTTATAACTTTCTTGCTTGATGCCAACAGTACAACGTATCAACCTATTTGAGAGAAACTTCTGATAACTACAGATTTTTGGCCTTCAGGACAAGATCAAAGTGTAGGCTCAAAGTGTAGTATCTGTTCTTCAGATGCTGCATTCCAATTTCTTGTTCTCTGTCAGTGGAGGAGAAATCCTTCACGACTGAGACAATTTTTATTTTTGTTCCTTTTCTCCACGTTAAAAAACGACCCTGGTCGTGGGGAGACATTGTAAATAGGAACAACTACAGGCCTAAATAATAAGAGAACCATCGTTTGTATAATTGTAGAGAAATGGGTTCGCATACACTAGACGACTAATCACGTGTGTGTTTTTGTTTTTATATGAACTAATACTTCTTACCGTCTTCGGTCTCTTTTTGAGCACTTTGTAGGTGTCATATTTGTGTCTGTACAACGACATTTAAAGTCAGTATTTACCAGTGTTTCCGACAGAACAGAACCTGAAGAACACTTATCAAGCTGTTTCCTTGCTTGAACAGCATTTCTCCTCATCAGAAAGTAACATTTTATCAACACACGAAATTCAATGTTTTCCATTGGTTAAAAATTTACAACAGTTATTACTTAAATAACTGAAATTTATGAATTAATAATTCAATTGGGCTCAAATTTTGATACATGTTAATTGAAGATTAGTATTTATAAAAAATTGGGATTTTTTTTTTTAATTAGCAGTGCTATCTACATGCCAGACCCGTAATTGATGTGTTATGAATTCATGCGTTTCCTCTGACATACCTTTTGACGGAATTCTAATGCAGAGTTTATGCCTAATTGCCCTACTATGTCAAGAGTTCTTTCAAAGAGTACGTAACTACGGTGGATTTATTTACGTATTGTTTTTATAAATAAAAAAAAAAAACATTAGAAATTGTTTTTAAACAAACAAAAAAAAAATTGCTTTAAAGTAATGCAAAATACTCTTTATGTCTACTTTTTTAAAACGAGTTATGAAAAATAAGTATTTAAAGATTACTTTCCTAACAATGTGTACTCTACTTATTCCTTTTCGGTCAACCAAATAGGTGTTTCCATTTGCGTATGAACAAACTCCAAAATCAAACATTTTTAATAGCATATATATATAATGCTAGATCACACTAATGGGCGCTACTACACTATCAGAACGAAATTTTGTAGTCAATATATGGAGTTTTCAGATAAAAAACAATGGTGTCTACTGATTTTTTTTTTTTTTTTTTGTCAATTCTAATAAATTACAATGTTAGCTTCCAAATTATGCAGTCGAAATTACCTGAATAGTACTGAATTATTATTAAAAAAAAACAAAAAAACAGAAAAAACTTTAATCGTGTTAGCAGGTAAAAAATTGCAGCCATCTTGTTTTTATGAAATAAATCGAAATGGAAAATTACCCCTCTTTTGAACTCTCCTGTGTCTTACATTAGCAAATACGATTTTTTTTCTTCAAATTCTAGTTTCTTTAATAAATAATTTTCTACCTCATCGATTTTCGTAATTTTTTGATATAATCATCTTAAAAGTACAAGGAATACATAGATAAGATTGGTTTCATGTGAAATTCAGTATTACGATTTCTGAAATTTTGTTCTGATAGTGTAGAAGCGCCCTTAAATGTTATATAATTTCACTTTAAAAATATAGCCATGATAGTTTAGTCATGAGTCATCAACTTCTCAATAAATAGTTACAAAACTTACCCAAATCATAGTAAATTTCATCATATACAGAACTAGTTCTTATATTTCATTACATACATGAAATTGCCAAAGAAAGTTTTTCTATAATTTGGAATTGCTAAACAAAATATGCAGCTATGAATTGCTAGCAAGTCATAAAGCTCGACTTGAAAGAATATCAAGCCTTTTAGTATGCAAGATATGTCTTGAATCGGATCTATTCAGAGTCAGAGATGTTGATTTTTCATGTTTATATATAACTACCCCGGATGCCGGTGTTGCCCGGGTGTTTGGATGTGTGTGTTGAGAAAGAAAAAAAGGTGGTAGTAGCCAGGCAGGCTCGAACTGTACTGCGATGGAGGAAAAGAATGTGAAAAAAATCCATCACAAAACCGGAAGTGGCGAACGTCAAAATTAAGGCTAATCAATCGAAAAGAGTGGAGGACTTGCAAAAATAGCAGCGAAAAAAGCGACACCTCCTTGTAGAAAATTTCCCAATTGAAAGTGAAGAAATTAATGTTTATAGTCAATTTTTTTTATATTTGTTGTCTGAAAGTACAAGGTTTAAATGATACTGGTTCCGACGTGTCTGTCAAAAGATTTTAGATGACATACAAACACACAGATTTTATAGATTTTAGGCAGACATACAAACATACTTACATACATTTAAATAGATAGGTGAGATTTATATTATAGAGGATGAAAAATCAACCTTTCTATAAATAAGAGAGAGAGGGAAAGAAAGAGAGAGAGAGAGAGAGAGACAACGGTGGGAGAAAAAAGTGGAGGGAGAAAAACCGGTGGAAGAGAAAGTGCACAGCAAAGAAAAAGAGAGAGAGCACAGAAATAGAGAGAGAGAAAGACAGAGAGCAGGGAAAAGAGAGCAAGAGGGAGAGAAAGTGAGATAGCGGGAGGAGGAGAGAGAGATAGCGGGAGGAGGAGAGAGAGATAGCTGGAGGAGGAGAGAGAGAGATAGCTGGAGGAGGAGAGAGAGAGATAGCTGGAGGAGGAGAGAGAGATAGCGGAAGGAGGAGAGAGAGAGAGAGAGATAGCGGGAGGAGGAGAGAGAGAGATAGCGGGAGGAGGAGAGAGAGAGATAGCGGGAGGAGGAGAGAGAGAGAGAGATAGCGGGAGGAGGAGAGAGAGAGAGATAGCGGGAGGAGGAGAGAGAGAGATAGCGGGAGGAGGAGAGAGAGAAAGATAGCGGGAGGAGGAGAGAGAGAAAGATAGCGGGAGGAGGAGAGAGAGAAAGATAGCGGGAGGAGGAGAGAGAGAGAGATAGCGGGAGGAGGAGAGAGAGAGAGATAGCGGGAGGAGGAGAGAGAGAGAGATAGCGGGAGGAGGAGAGAGAGAGAGATAGCGGGAGGAGGAGAGAGAGAGAGATAGCGGGAGGAGGAGAGAGAGAGATAGCGGGAGGAGGAGAGAGAGATAGCGGGAGGAGGAGAGAGAGAGAGAGATAGCGGGAGGAGGAGAGAGAGAGAGATAGCGGGAGGAGAGAGAGAGAGATAGCGGGAGGAGGAGAGAGAGAGAGATAGCGGGAGGAGGAGAGAGAGAGAGATAGCGGGAGGAGGAGAGAGAGAGAGATAGCGGGAGGAGGAGAGAGAGAGAGATAGCGGGAGGAGGAGAGAGAGAGAGATAGCGGGAGGAGGAGAGAGAGAGAGATAGCGGGAGGAGGAGAGAGAGAGATAGCGGGAGGAGGAGAGAGAGAGATAGCGGGAGGAGGAGAGAGAGAGATAGCGGGAGGAGGAGAGAGAGAGATAGCGGGAGGAGGAGAGAGAGAGATAGCGGGAGGAGGAGAGAGAGAGATAGCGGGAGGAGGAGAGAGAGAGATAGCGGGAGGAGGAGAGAGAGAGAGATAGCGGGAGGAGGAGAGAGAGAGATAGCGGGAGGAGGAGAGAGAGAGAGATAGCGGGAGGAGGAGAGAGAGAGAGATAGCGGGAGGAGGAGAGAGAGAGAGATAGCGGGAGGAGGAGAGAGAGAGAGATAGCGGGAGGAGGAGAGAGAGAGAGAGATAGCGGGAGGAGGAGAGAGAGAGAGATAGCGGGAGGAGGAGAGAGAGATAGCGGGAGGAGAGAGAGAGAGATGGAGAGAGAGAGATAGCAGGGGGGAGGAGAGAGAGAGAGATAGCGGGAGGAGGAGAGAGAGAGATAGCGGGAGGAGGAGAGAGAGAGAGAGAGATAGCGGGAGGAGGAGAGAGAGATAGCGGGAGGAGAGAGAGAGATAGCGGGAGGAGAGAGAGAGATAGCGGGAGGAGAGAGAGAGATAGCGGGAGGAGAGAGAGAGATGGCAGGGGGGAGGAGAGAGAGAGATAGCGGGGGGAGGAGAGAGAGAGAGATAGCGGGGGGGGGAGATAGCGGGGGGAGGAGAGAGAGAGATAGCGGGGGGGAGGAGAGAGAGAGAGATAGCGGGGGGGAGGAGAGAGAGAGAGATAGCGGGGGGGAGGAGAGAGAGATAGCGGGGGGGAGGAGAGAGAGATAGCGGGGGGGAGGAGAGAGAGAGATAGCGGGGGGGAGGAGAGAGAGATAGCGGGGGGGGAGGAGAGAGAGATAGCGGGGGGGAGGAGAGAGAGAGAGATAGCGGGGGGGAGGAGAGAGAGATAGGGGGGGAGGAGGAGAGAGAGAGATAGCGGGGGGGAGGAGGAGAGAGAGAGATAGCGGGGGGGAGGAGGAGAGAGAGAGATAGCGGGGGGGAGGAGAGAGAGATAGCGGGAGGAGAGAGAGATAGCGGGAGGAGAGAGAGATACCGGGAGGAGAGAGAGATACCGGGAGGAGAGAGAGATACCGGGAGGAGAGAGAGATACCGGGAGGAGAGAGAGATACCAGGAGGAGAAAGAGATACCGGGAGGAGAGAGAGAGATAGCGGGAGGAGAGAGAGATAGGGGGAGGAGGAGAGAGAAAAATAGTGGAAAGAGTGGAGAGATAGAGGAATAGAGAAAGAGATAGCGGGAGGGATTAGGAGAGTGGGAAAGAGGCATTAGGATATTTGGTTGAGACCCAAGTCCTGACTGTTTTTTATTTTGTTTTGTTAATTTTTAAATGTACTTTTTTTGGCATATTTTGAAATTATTTAGTTATTTATCTTTGTTTAGTTAATTTTGATATTTTCGTTAAAATTGAATATCAGTTTAAGAAAACTGAGCAATTTCGACACCCCTTTTTTTTTGTTGTATTTTTTTTATTATTTTTCTGTCGGATAAAAAGGTATTGAAAATCTTTTTGAACGTTGGGAAAAAGGTACAAAACAAGAAAGAATAAATAATCGATTAATTCGTTGAGTAAAAGGGAAAACAATGCACGTGACCGCAGCTGATACCGGTTATTTCAAATTAATAACCGTAATCCATCATTAAGTCGAACGTTTCTCTTATAGCAAACGGTCATGATTTTAAAAAAAAAAAAACGAAAAAAAAAAAAACGAAACAAAAAGTTTTTTATTTTATTTTATTTATTTTTTTTTTTTTACTTTGGAGTCACCACTTATCATAGGCCACTCGAAATTAAGGGCTAATAAATGTACAGTGACCAAAGGGAACATGTAGTAGTCGTTAGTAATGTAAATTTGGTAAATTGGATTACTTAAGGTGGCTCATCAAGAATTTGTTCACACTGAACTTGAAGACAACCATATTGTAGTCAGTTGGGAAGCAAGAAAACGGAGCAGAGTTCCACAGGCATGCAGTTCTAAGAAAGAACCTTTGTTCATGGAATCTACGCTTAGGTTCAGGCACAAATGAAGAGTGGGGGAATTTATTGATAGTGGTTCCAGTTAGACGAGTGTTTTTCGTGAAAATCAGGACAAGAGGGGGCCATAGATTGGAATTTAGACGAGCACTTGTCATAAAAATAACGATAAAGTAGAGATAGGCTCACAACGTCTCTCCTGTGGGAAAGAGGTTGCAGGGAAGAGAAAAGGCCATCCCCAACTACCAGGTCTGTTTTGAACTCTGTCCAGGTAGGATAAGCTCCTTCTAGCAGCTCCTGTCCAGATGTGGCACCAGTACTCCATCTTTGGATGTACTTGGCTCTTATACCGGTAGAGAATTGCATCAGCAGTGAGATATCTAATGAGGTGGTAGAACGATCCCACCAGTTTTCTAGCAACCTTGACATTTGATGTATGTGTTCCATCTCAAATCATGAGTAAAGGTTAGACCTAAAAGCTTGTCAAAACATGGAGTCTCCCCAAGAAGAGAGCCATTCATTTCGATTGATGCCAGACAGAGACCAGAGGGTTCATGATGGAAAGGTAGATGTTTGGTTTTAGACACATTAAAAGTAACCAGCCACCTCTTTCCCTATTGCACCATGCGTGCAAGATCAGAGAGAGAATCAGAGAGAACTCGGTCATTTATGGTCTTTGAAGTGTTGCCATAGTGGTAGTGCTGTCAGCATAAATGTCTACGAATGATTTTAGGATTTGATTTGGGAGATCATTTATGTAGATCAGGAAGAAGAGAGGTGGGCCGGAACATCCAGAAAGCAATCAGCTTTTGATCAATGCAGTGGAAACCGTCATATCAGACAATTGCTTTCATATGGACACCCCCTATGTTTTTATGGGGAACTGGTTGTCGACCCGATATCTTGGAGAAACTAAACCAAAACAAAGTTCACTGTGGGATTGATGTTTGACCTAACTCATTTTTAACTTAATTCATCACATTTTGGGGTTTTTTTTTTCGCTTTCACCTCAAGGATTCTAGTTCGACCCCCCCCCACACACACACACACTTTTTTTGGTTTTTTCAAACACCAGGCACCGCTGGACCGTTTTTTTTTTTTTTTTTTTTTTTTTTTTTTAGAACTTTTAACATTGTTTTAATAATATTTAAACAGGATTATTTTACCCCCACCCGCCATGCCTCTAAAAACCCGGGCAACGCTGGGTACCCCCGCTAATCTACAATAATTTAAATTATTTTTTATTTATTTACTATTAATCAAATATTTATTGAAATTAAAAATTCAGTAGTAAAATAAAACCAATTTTACAATTAAGAATAACGTATCCCCTTCTAAAATGTGCATAAGTTTCCTTATTAACGAGTTGGCCATTTTAACTTTTGTTAATAGTTGAAAAATAAAGACCAAACTTCTTCCTGATCGTTCGAAATATTAAAAAATCAGAAACATTTAAGCTGTTGAATAGTAAATCATTTAAACTGGCTTTAAAATTCTAAGCAAATCTTTGATTAAAAGATTGTAGGCAATTTAAATCCAATCATTTTATGGAATGAGATTACATCGACATTATCAGTTATTGTTTTATAACAAGTTAGTTCAATTAATAATTTCATGACTAAACCATAATTTGTAATAAGTTGTAATAACTAAGTTTAAAAATCATAAGTACAAAAAGCAATTGCTAAATAGAAACAAAAGTCATATAAAAAAAATAATAATAAAAAGAAAGAAAAATTACAGAAGTTATTGATATTTACATTGTTTGAAAATGTTATTATTATTGGAATAATATTTAACATTGTTTCTAAATTTTTGAGATGAGGATCATAATTTGTATAATTTAGGCTACTATTCCCATCTGGAGTTATTTCTACAACGTTTTCGTTGATGTAATCGCCAATCTTCTTCGAGTATATCTTGTTGAACTCGGGAATTAATCTGTTGAACTAAAATTCTTAAAATTCATACTAGAATTGTCTGCAAGGACCTATGACATAGAGGATAACATTCAGTTCTCCTACAATTTGTGAATTGCTTAGATTAGAACTTCTGCCCAGTCATCGCATACAAAACGGAAGCATGCTACTCCCCTAGATTGAGTGGAGAGCTCTGTTCATGGTTCCATGCACATTTCTGACTTCGGCAGAAAGAGTGAATTTGACAAGATACACCTGAAGAAGTTACATCCGTCGAAACATTGTGAGAATAATCCTCAAAATGAGAAGCAATACATTTGAAACATTTTTAAGAATATAATTCAAATTACACAATGCTTTCAAACAGTGGAGCTATCAATAATTTGGATCAAGTAAAGATTAGATACCCCATATCAGAAGACAAAGATTAGCGAACATTTCAAGTGACACCGGCTGTTCGACCTTGACATTACCGGTGATTGTTTGTAAACACGTCAAATAGCAGATATGGCCGAATGTTCGCGAGCAAAATTTTTTTTTTTTAAATATATTTACAAAACTTTTTAGGATTTAAAAGAAAAAATATATATTTACAAAACATTTTCTTTAATATTAAATATTTACAAAACTTTTAAGGATTAAAAAAAAACAAAAAACTTTTTCCTATTTACACAAAACTTTTTAGTGTAAGTAACAAAAACGTAAATTTAATAAAATATATTTAAATAAATGGGTTTCTTTCTGAGTGGGGTTTTTTTTTAATATATTTACAGAACTTTAATAATAATAATAATAATAATAATAATAATAATAATAATAATAATAATAATAATAACTATAATAAAAATTAAAAAATAAAAATAATGAACTATATTAATTACAAAACATTAGAAAGTGAAAATTTCGGACGCTAAACTTGTACTTAATTTGTCTTTATGGAGAAGTAAGCAAATAGCAAGTTTTTTTTTTGTTTTTTTTTATAAATAAAAATTAAAAATTATAAAAAGATTTGTATCTTGTGATACTACACTTCATCTTTATAAAAATAAAAGTTATAAAAGATATGTGAATAAAATATTTTTTTAAATCTCGATTGTTTTGCTTATACTTGTGATTTTATTATGCATAAAAATTGCCTCGGTCTAGAAGGATTTATCCTTCACTGACCACCTACATACATCGCACTTTAATATTATTACATTGTATTAAAAACACATAAAGAAAGATAAAAAAAAACAAAAACAAAAAAACACTGTACATAAAAATTAATCTTGGTCACAAAAATCCGAACAAGCCAGTTATTTTATATTTGTTTTTGCCATTAAAAAGTTTGGTTATAATAATTTTATTAAAACTTTTTTTAATTATGTATTTTTTAATTGACATCATCCGAAATTCTCAGTTAAAACGTCGGTTTATTTATTTATTTGGTATTATTTTACGACCTGCTCCAGCGTAGTATAAACACCCCCAACCACTCCATGTTAAGAACGGCTTTCGGAATAAATACCCCCCCCAACCTCCCATGTTAAGAATGGCTTTTGAAGTTGGGGGTGTTTATTGCTAACTCTGTTCTTAACATAGGGAGGTTGGAGTGTTTATAATACGCTGGGGCACGTCGTAAAAATCACCATTTATTTATTTATATTATTATTAGTTTTATTAAAAAGTTCTGTAAAAATATTTTTTAAAAATAGCACTCTGAAAGATACCCATTTATTTAAATATATTTTGTTTAAATACGTTCGTTTCATTACTTACATTAAAAAGTTTTGCGTAAATAGAAAAAGGTTTTTTTTTATCCTTAAGTTTTGTAAAATGTCTGCTATTTTACATGTTTACAAACAGCCAACAGCAATGTCAAGGTCAAACAACCGGTGTCACTTGAAATGTTCGCCAATCTTTGTCTTCTGCTATGGGGTATCTAATCTTTACTTGATCCAATAATTCTTATATCAACAGGCATGCCCGTGTAGCCCTTCCCATTAATCTCAATATTTGAACTACTGACGTTAACATCATACAGATTTCTACTAGTAACTAATATGTTAGTGAAAGAAAAGTTTTTTTTTTTTTTCTCCAAATGTCTATTACTCCTAATGAAGAAGTCTTGCCAAAAAATTTTGTTTTAAAATAAATATATACATAATAAAAAATAAAAACGTATTGCCTTGGCTTATAACATTTTTTGGCGCTTCTACACTATTAGGACAAAAATTTTTAGTTGATAAATGGAGTTTTCAGATGAAAAAAAATACAATGGTTTCTACTGATTAATTTTATGAATAAATTACAATGGTAGCTTCCAAATTTGCAGTCAAAATGACCTGAATATTACTGAATTATTAAACAAAACAACTTTAATCATGTTAGCAGGTGAAAATTTGCAGCCATCTTGTTTAAATCGAAACAGAAAATTATCTCCCGTTTGATCTCTCCTGTGTTTTACGATCGTTTTCATCAAATTCTATTTTTTATTTCTTTAATAAATAATTTTCTACCTGATTAATTTTCATAATTTTTTTATATAGTTATCTTAAAAATACGAAGGATACGTAGATACCATTGTTTTTATGTGTATTACGATTTTTGAAATTTCATCCTAATAGTGTAGAAGAACACATTTTTTTAAATATAAAAAAATATCAACAAAATCAAAAGCCTTTCCACGCTCTCTCTATAACCGATACTGAGCACTGTTAGAAATTGTTGTCTTTTTTATGCCAATCATAGATCCAATCATCGATAATCAGTCTGACAGACTGGATCATTGTGACACCGGTGGCTTTGTTTTGTTGTTGTTGTTTTTTGTCAGGTTGTGGTATTCATTCCGTTCAGCTTTAATAGACCAAATCTTTCTCACTTTAGGAAAGAGTTAGTTTATAGCTGATTGCCTGAAATACCCTCACTGGGGAATGCAGACAGGGTTGCTCAAGAAATTAATCAAGAGCCCCACCCCCAAGCGTCTGATCACTCGTGTGCTGGCCTAGTCTCTCCACCTTCTAGCCTTGTGCCGCATCTTTCCGCTGTGGGAGGGACATAAATACACTTTTCTTGCAAATTGAAGTGATGAACACTCAATGGTGGTGATAGTAGTAGTAGTAGTAGTAGTAGTAGTAGTAGTAGTAACAACCGCAAAAGCAATCCCACTCCAGCGAACATTTGAAAATAGATGTGAAAGAAAGTCGAGTGTAAAAGGTCATGCTCTAAATATTTTTATACCTGAGTCAGTTTTAAAACAACAAGGTTTGACACACTGGGAGTTCTTATGTCAAAAACCAGATAGACATAATATATGCAACACTTTTTTTTTCCATCTTTTTTTAGGGTATACTAAGGAATTAATGGACATACTTGAAAGCTTAAGTTATATAAAAGAAATTCATATGCTATATCTAACCAAATTGAACTAATTTTTATCAACATTTGTATTTAAAAGTAGACCAGCCTTAAGGCCATGCAAGCAAACCTCGTGAATCGGGTTTAGAAGTCAATGGTGGGATTACACATGATTTTAATATACAATGAGTTAAAAAAAAAAAAAACAATTCCTGTTTATTGTCATCATATTCGGTTTAACATGCTAGCTTGTAGTGGACGTTTGTTTTTTTTGTTTTTTTTAATAGAGTGAACACCAAGTTATTTAAGTAAAACATGCTTTCAAATAAGTTTAAGCACAAATAAACTTATTCAGATAGGTAGAAGAGTCTTGCCTTTGGTAACATTCATTTATTGCATATTTATTTTTCATCTCATTTTGTTCTGTTAGTTACAATAACAAATGCCAGAATCTCATTCGGGGAGGAGTCTAAGTTTAAATGTAGATATAATTTCCTTTTTAATTCGGAAAACGATTTTGATAAACTCATTGAAATTTTTATCTATATTTTTCACTTGTGTCCAAAGAAGTACCGTAGACATCAATTATTTAAGAAGCCGACAATATTGTCTAGACAGCACCAACAAAATTGAAAAAACTTATCCAGAACATTTAAAACCTGAATGACTGCGAGAAAAGTTTCATTCTTTAAGAAATATATTTAGTTAGACTTCTTCCTTTATATTTACCACATTTTCAACAATAATGGACAGTCAACAATTCCTCCACTAACCAACAATCATGAGGTTGTTTGCTCAGCAATCGAGAAGGCTAACATGCTTGCCAGTCGGTTTGCCTCCGTCTCCACACTGGACCCTGTTAACCACCTCCTCCCCGACTTTCCTTTGCAGACAGACGCCACACTAGACTATCTAAAAATCACCCCATTATGCTATCATAAAAACCTTGACACTTCAAAAGCATGTGGACCTGATCTCATCCCGGCTGTACTATTAAAAAAATGCTCCAAAGTAGCTTCAGTTCTCTCCAAACTTTACAACAAATGCCATAATGAATCTTGCTTTCTGGACTGCTGGAAAACTGCTTCTGTTTTCAAAAATTCTGGCGAAAGAACTGACCCATTAAATTATCGCCCCATTAGTCTCCTCTCACTTTTCACTAAAATATTTGAGTCCATAATTAACCAAGCTCTAGTCCATCACCTTACAGATGCTAAACTTCTGACCAACCAACAATATGGATTTAGGCAAGCCCGTTCCACAGCAGATATCCTAACTGTAATCTCTGAACGTATATATCATTCACTGGACAAAGCAGGAAATGGCAGAAACACTAGAGGGTTACCTCCAATCTGTAGTAGAATGGAGACAAAAATGGATGGCCACATTCAATGCTGCCAAGACTAAACTGGTTTCCTTCAATAATTACAAGAAACCTTCTCTACCACCAATAGCAATGGCCAAAGATTCATTATCTGAAAGTACTTCTTTTAAACTCCTCGGCCTAACGTTCACAGGAAATATGAGTTGGAACAATTACATTGAAAGCATTGCAAGGACCACTGCGATGAAGGTAGGTTCTCTCTATCATGCTAGAAAGCTACTAACGCCCTGTACCGCTATAAGGCCACCATTCGCCCATATATGGAGTATTGTTGTCATATTTGGGCTGGTGCATCTGCTACTAGTCTCTCACTCCTAGACAAGGCCCGAAAGAGAGTCTAACCTGATAGGTCCTGAACTGTCATCTAAGCTGCAGCCTCTGTCCCAACCGAGGAAATGTTGCATCCCTCTGCTTGTTCTACAAGTATTTTAATGGTGAATGCTCTGATGAACTGCAAGCACTTGTGCCCTCATGATGTAAATATCTTCGACAAACCTGACAGGCAGCTAAATCTCACCCCTACTTAGTGGAGATCCCTAGATGTAGGAGAGCTTTCTACTCCAGTAGTTTCTTCCCCAGAACCGCTAGACTTTGGAATTCCATTCCGGCTCCCTGTTTCCTCAACTGTACTGACATGCAAAATTTCAAGTGTAACGCAAACCGACATCTTACTGCCCAACTCCCTACATAGTTCCCCAGTAGCTTATGTCCCTGATAGTAGCCCCCTACACCAAAGCGGCAATGTGCCTTGTTTGGGGTGAAAATGTAATTAAAAAAAAAAATTTTTTTAAATAAGTAAACCTCGACTGCCTTCTTTTCTAAGTAGATACAAACGATCTACATCTCCTTTCTTAGCAAAAGCTCTATAAATTGTAAGCATTTTACATGTTTTTGTGTCCAAACATTTTAATTCGTCTACATTCTAGTGAAGTATACCAGCGGTATATCAAATGATAGCAACTGCTATAGCATTGATAGCATTTATTGTATTACGATTGTGCGGGTGCGATTTAAGAATGACCCTTAATCTTCTGTTGTATTCAACTGTGATCCGATTTTAATTTCCTTGTTCTTCATGTCATTAGCTTCCAGTATCTTCAAATATTTATAGTATCTCTCATTCCATCCTTATGTTCCTATTAAGGGGATCAAGCTAGTTCGCATTCTTTCAAGGTCATTCATGAATAGAAGATGGTTGCGTGTAGGAAGTCCTTTACAAAGTTTATATTCTGCTTTCACATTCCATAAAAGTGTCAACGAGATCAAGCTAATGACTAAAAGCAAAGGGGAAAGACTATCGCCCTGGAAAATTCTTCTCTTAATGTTCACTTTGCCTATGCCAATATTTCCTGAAGTTAAATTGGTTTCCCCAATTCTTTATGCTATTCTTTATAGATGTTCGAATGTTGTGGACTATTGCAAAAATTTCCAAACCTTGAATAAGACACTTATTATAATCTATGCAGCTTATGACAAGGTTAATAGATCTTCGTCAGCAGTTTCTTAGGATCATTTTATCGATCAGAAGCTGATCCTTGGTGCATCATAAGATTTTCGGCAGCCTTTCTGTTCCTCAGGCAATCAACTATTTTGGTCCAAATGACCATAGATACTTTTAGGCAATATGCTAGTGAAAAGTTTCTACATAACTGAAAGGTAAGTGATTGGTCTAAAGTTTGTCACTTCCTCCTTTTGTCTCATCTTTCATGTTCAAGATTCTAGTACTCTTTGTCAGACACTCAAGGGAGCTAGCTATCATTAAACAGTCATTTAGTATTGTTGCAAAAAGTGAGTGAAGAGCTGGAAGGTTTTTGAACTAGTATACTTGGAGTCTGTCAGGTCCAGGTGCTTTCCAATTTAAAAGCTTTTTAACCTTTCTTCATATGGCTAATATAAGAGAAGAGTCTCAAACAGCAGCAGGCTGTAATGTTCATCTTTTTGACAAAAAAAGGCCTTCGACAAATTACCCCGACTTGCTATATGAGCAGTCTTTACCAGGTTTGGCTGCCTACCCAGCTTTGTTACCCTGGTGCATGTCCTACATGATGGAATGGTGAGAAGAGTATCCCATTCAGACCCATTCCGCATTACTGGGGGCCTAAAGCAGGAGTGTTCTGGCACCAACATGTTTCTCTCTCTATACAGCAGCAATTCTAAATGAGATACCATCAGATGCACTATCAATTGACCTCTGTAATTGCTTGGATGGAGGAATTTTCAACCTTGCTTAACTTTGTGGCAAAGCCAAATCCACTATGTGTCTGGTACAAGAACTGCAGTATGCTGATAACAATGCCACTCCAGATCAAATTGCAGATAACCTGCAGACACGCATACAATGGATGATTTGAGATGCCGGTTAATACAGAAGACTAGGTTATTAGTTCAACTACCACCTGGACTGCCGCTCTCAAATACTAACACCACTGTCAACAGCCAACTGCTGAAACAAGTAAATCATTCTAACATTAACACCTATTTGTAGAAAAACATGCAGCATGTATATTTAGCAACCATGCACTGAAGGTTGCCAACAAAATCATGGTCTTCTGGGTAATAGTCTGCTTCCCCATTTTATATGTTTGCAAAAGAAGAGAGCTAAGAATGTTAAAATGCACTGAAGATTGCCAACAAAATCATGGTCTTCTGGGTAATAGTCTGCTTCCCCATTTTATATGTTTGCAAAAGAAGAGAGCTAAGAATGTTAAAATGCACTGAAGATTGCCAACAAAATCATGGTCTTCTGGGTAATAGTCTGCTTCCCCATTTTATATGTTTGCAAAAGAAGAGAGCTAAGAATGTTAAAATGCTTCCAACAACTGAAACTAAGGCAAATGCTCAACATCTCTTGGGAGAGCTGCATCACCAACACAGCAGTGCAGGACAGAGTACACCTTTTTTTGGAAAGGAAAACAATCGGGGCTAAGACAAGAAGGTGGAATTGGCTTTGCAGTGCGTTCTGATTTGGTGAAGAGGATTGAACAGCTAATCTGTGTAAGTGACAGAATTATGATGATGCGCTTCCCTCTTGCACACAGTAGGTATATGACAATTTTATCTGTGTATGCCCCTACCATGGGTCATGATGAAGACACCATCACAGCTTTTTACCAAGATCTTAGTCGTACCATTTCCTCTATTCCTTTATCTGAGAAGATCTTACTCATGGGTGATCTAAATGCAAGGGTTTGCAAGGATCATCACACCTGGGACTCACTTGGCTGATTGATGTAGGTAGGGTAAACAGTAATGGTCTGCATCTTCTCCATCTATGCACTCAGTTTGACCTTGCTATCTGTAACACTTTCTTCAGCCACAAGGAGGTCCATAAGTTTACTTGGATCCATCCGCGTTCAAAACAAGATCACTTGATTGATTACATTATTTCCAGGAAGGCAGATCTGCAGGACGTCTGTAGTGAGCATGTTATGCGTGGAGCTGAATGCAGCACAAGAAGTGACAATATATTAAAAATTAACATAATTACATGCTTGTTTCAGCGCTATGAAACAGATACTGCTCAGAATGGATATTTTGACATGTTGAAATAAATAAATGATAAGATGAATAACATCTTGGAATGTAACTGTTTTGTCATCTATTTGTATATGCTCTGTGGTTAAATTTAACATTTATCGAGCTTCATAAATAAAAGAATTGGTATAAAGAGTGAAATACAATTGAAAAAGCATTTTCCCCCCATAAACACACACACATATATATATATACGTATATCTCGGCCTTTCAAAAACCTGTCAGAAAACTGATTGGATTCAACATTAAATAAACTTAAAAAGGTAAAATGAAAAACGGACAGTTACTTGATTGTGTTACTGGATTTTTTCTTAAAAGACAAAAGCAAGGTCATTTCTTCAAATATGTATTCTACTTAACAACTTAGCAGAGAATAAAGTTTGTCAGTTGATTTGTGATGATGGTTACAGCTGGTGTGTAACATCTGTGCAAGTAACAATTTACTTTTAATAATTTAATTAGTCAACTGTATATTCCACGTTGACAATATTGCTCAAAGTAAAATCTATCTCGTGTCAGATTATTTTTATTAAACAATTTTAGTAAATATTTGGAAATAAATCTGCTAGTTACAAGCTTTATATATATGAAATAATATTCCACCATGATATATATATATATTTGAAAATAATATTCCACCATGATGGAAAATTAAAAAAAAAACTGTTTCACCGTATAACAGCTCATAAATGCAGTTAGATTAGCACCCATTTTGAGCCAGGAATCGAACTGACAACTATCTAGTTGCTATTCAGCAGTTCTAATATCTGACCCATGGGATTGCCGCTTGTAAATGATATCTTCAAATGTCTTTATATAAAGATTTAACTGTTACTTTTAATTTGCTCCACTTGTTAGATAAAAACCAAATTATTCATCAACGTTTCGTCTTTGCTTCAAGACTTCCTTGGGATAATCGATATGAAGAAATAAAATTCAAGTACAATAATTGGTGTGTTGATAATTCGAAAAGAATGTTTTGTTCAGGAAAAGGATAAAACAGAAACAGAACAGAAAAGAACAAAAACATCTTTTTCACATTACCAACTTGAATTTTATGTTTTCATATCAATCATTCCAAGGAAGTCTTGAAACAAAGACGAAACGTTGATGAATAATGTTTTTATAGTTTTGCATATGAATTACAAAATATCTGATATATCCCCAAAACCTCTGCCCTTGATGGAAAGGAGACAAAAACCTCTTCAGTTTTTATACATGAAGTAAATTTCAGTGTACAAGGTTTATTTGATACTGGAGATATTCATACTTGTACCCTATTTCCACAAGAAAGGAGATATAACATGAGAAATATTTAGTATCAAGTCTTCCCTGGCTGCTATTTCGGATCATTTGAAACCATAGCAAGTTTTAGTCTCCCCTCCATCAAAGCCAAGGGTTTGGGGGAAATATATATATATATATATATATATATATATATATATACACACACACACACACACCAATATTCAATATTAACACATCTTGATATAATTTTATATATTATATGACTGAACTTGTGCATTCATGATCTGAAAGTTTCATCTCTCTGTTGCATATGTTGGCAGTGTGAGACTAAGAAAGCAACCCTGTTATGGACGTGTGTCAGAAGCAGAGATGTCATTGAATCCTCCATGCAGAAAAAATTGAACTGATCAACATTCATCGGCGCCTGTTAAATGTTTAAAAAGCTGATGCAGTTGATATCTGCACAGTTAGGAGATGGGTTTGTTTATTTCAGAATTGTGACAAAGATGAAACTGCCAAAATATGCTCCAGACACCTATATACAGCCACCACCCCATTATTGGTAAAAGTGCATTGAGAATGGTGGTGACTATGTAGAAAAATAAATTCTGAAGCACAAAGGTTGTTCGTTTTAATGATACAACTTCCAACTTCGTAGCATTTCAACTGTTTTTTATGTTAAAAAATAGAATGCATTACTTTCGGGGCGACTCTCATTGACTTAATTGAAAACAGCAAACAAATAAAAATAATTTTCTAATTTACTTCTTTTAAAAATAACAAATTAATTTGTAGAAAATTCAAGTTAACAGTTTAAAGACCAAACAAGTATATAATGTCTGTCAATAGATAAACATTTATTCATTAAAATCAAATTTAAGATTTCGATTTATAACAGAATCTTCATTAGGAAGATTCAGGGTTTTTTTTGTTTTTTTAATCAGACATCGAAACTTACACTTGGCCAACATCTGAAGACATGCCAAGCATTACCATCACCATAGTAGTTTGTAGTTTGTGTTATTCTGCCGGTTATTGACACAGCTGAGCTGGAGCTCCACTGCACCCAGGCTGTCCACTTCATACAGAGGTCTAGTCCACTAGACGACTGGTCAGGTATCTTTTCCAGCCAGATGTCCAGTTGTTTCGTGAAAGTGTCGGGGGACACTCCTTATATATTTTATTGCGACAGGAATACAATTGAATGATCTTGAACCACTATAGGGGAAGCTGTAGACTTGATCCTCTGTAGTTCGAAGTGTGGTTTATATATAGCAGGACCTTCCTTGCCGGTGGTGAGTTCTTTCTACTAGTGTTATGCTTGGGATCCTTCCTTCCAAGATTTTCCATATGTACATGATAATATATCCTTCTCTTCGGCATTATGATACATAATTAAAAGAAAATAAAAACCCTGGATTTTTCTGATGAAGATTCTGTTATAAATCGAAATATTGAATTCAATTTTAATAAAATAATATGTTTATTTATTGAAAGAGATTCTTCACTTGTTCGGGATTGTAAACTATTAAATTTTGATTTTTCTATTCCAATATAAACAATGGATTTTCTATAATTAATTTTTGTTACACTACTCTATTCTATTGCATAATTACATGGACTCTTCCATCACTATGACTAGTGATGATGGTGGTAACAGAGTCACTATAACTGATCCAGAAGCAGTCTAACAATCCATTACTTCTCTACTTTCTGTAAATCCATATTTTGCATATGCAGATAGATAGATAGATACCTACATACATGTACACGTAAAAAGAGCTAGATACGAATAGACTGATAGTTTGATATGACTGGATTGGGATAAACAATATACAGACGATATCAAATGGATAGGAACTACAATCTTTTTTACCAATTTCACAAATTTATTTTTTTAATGTATTTATTTATCAAAAGTATCAAATTTTAAACAGAAAGTCTTGATGAATACAATTGTATCATGAAAGTATTAAGAAGAAATGAAATACAAGACAAAATCATTGATAAATCAAATTTTTCTCTTATTATTGTCTTATTTTTTTGAGGGACTTTTAAGGCCATAATGCTGGTGATGAGAATTCGCACTTATCTCAAATTCAGCATCATCACCTTTACCACAACCCTAGTAATGGTGGAATGTTTGCAAAACTTGTTTGATCGTTACAACATTCTTAATGAGAAATTAAACATCTTGGACACATCAACGCAAACAATGTTTTAATAAAACCATGAAACAAAAGTATCCAATGCCAGAAAATAGGATTTTTCTAAAGATTCTGTTCTTAAAGAGGAAGACAAAAAAGAATTCTAAGTCATCTCCCACCCACAAAAAAAAAAAAAGAATGGATTTTGAGAACATATAAATTATACAATCGCATAAAAAGGTTAAATCCTTTCTTCATTTTTAACAAGTTTTTATCAGAAATACATAAATATGTTGAACAAGCTTCTTTTTTTTTTGTCTCTTCGTTAAATTTATCGAAAAATTTATCTGCCAATTAAAAAATTTACGCATGACTGTACTTAAAAAAAAAAAAGAAAAAAATTCTCTTAAAGCCATTTCCTATTTTAAGAGACAAAAATGGAGGAATTCAAAGGCGCTATGTTACACTTTTGACTAAAACAGAATTTTCAAGAAAGACAGGTAAGAGAACTGGAAAATCAGAAGAAAATGGAAGTAAAAAATCAGGAGAAAACGAAAGAATTGAGTCTTGAAATTCAAAAACAAAAAATTCAGTTGTACCAAACTGTCAAAGCCATGACAAGAACAGAAAAATTCATATAAATTATCTAATAGGGGTTAAAAGGTTGATGATGAAAGCACATTTTCTCGAAACAATTTGGAGCATTATTGATAATTTCACTATGAAAATTGGATACTATTAAACATACCAAATTTGTCAATTATATATTAAATATTAGTGACCTCATATTTATTGAAACGGTGCAATTATTAACTAAATTGTTTAGCCTAAAAAACACATTTTCACAAAAGGTGGAAATATATGAATTTTGAATGGAAAGGTCATGAAGACTGTGCAACTTTTGTTAGCGGACTTAAAAAACACTGCAATGATTTTAAATTATCAGTTGAACGCTCACAACTTTAAATATGCGACCTCTGTATCCGGCTTAATTTTAAATACAGATGCAGAAATCAAAGAATTTTTAATAAACCCGAAAATGAACCTAATTTTCCACTTCAACATATTGTATTATTTTATTAGTGTTTGCCAAGACTTAAGAAATATTAAGCAAAATGGCATGTCAGATATTAGAAATGTATGCCACGAAAAGAAAAATAATTCACCAACTAAAGCTATTCAACCAAAGAAAAGCATCATGCCGCTTAAACTGTGTTTTGGCTCCAGACAATTCCATCAGTACAAAGATTTCCCATATAAATCACATCAGTACAAAGATTGCCCATATAAATTGCATCAGTACAAAGATTGCCCATATAAATTGCATCAGTACAAAGATTGCCCATATTAATTGCACCAGTACAAAGATTGCCCATATAAATTGCATCAGTACAAAGATTGCCCATATAAAATTAAAAAGTACATTCTGCATAGTTAAGTAAACAATAAAAAAAAAATCTTTGCAAAAATTGCTAAAAGTGAAGCTGAAAATATCAGGTAAAACATGTACAGATAAAAATGTTAAATAAAAAATTTCAACTCGATTAAAATCTGTGAATAATAAATCTTTGGACATAGAGAAAATAAAGTAAACCAAAATTAATAATAATTAAAAAAAAAAAAATCAACAAAATCAGAGATGTGTGGCAACTGTAAAACAATTTCAATGATGGAATATGCCTATAAATTCTTTTTGTTAAAAACTAAAATAAAAAGAGAGACTAAAAAAGAAACATAAAAAAAAAATAGAATATAAACTTTACCAGCAGTTTTCTCTTGGGAAATACAAGAAGATTAGCCTCATTGCCAGGGTGTTTGGAGGTGTGTATTGAGCAAAAAAATAAAAAATAAAAAGGTAGTAAGCAGGCAGGCTCGAACCTGTACCATGAAAGAGGAAAAGTATGTGTAAAAAAACATGACGTCTTTGCCGTTGCGTCCATCGCCAAACCAGAAGTGAGGCGAAGGTTTAAATTAAGGCTAGTCAATCATAAGAGGGGATGACTTTCAAAAGTATGAGCGAAAAAAGCGACCCTTCCTTGTAGAAAAGTGCTCTTGTTGAGGGTGATAGAATTAATGTTTTTTAGCCAATTTTTCGATATTTGTCATCCGAAGTGTTGAGCTTCAAAACAATACCGATCTCATGAAAATCCATCGCCTCTGTCGAAAGTTTTAGGTAGACATACAAACATACATTTAAACAGACAGGTGAGATTTATATGCTAGATTAGCAGGGGTACCTGGCGTTGCCTGGGTGTTACGAGGTTTGTGTGCTCTTAAATCAAAAAGAAACCCGGGTGGGGGAGGGGGGGCTAAAAAAAAAAGTTTTGGTAAATTGGTAGGATCGAACTTGAAGCCCTAAGGCGAAGTTGGAAAATAAAATGTGAAAAAAAACATGACACATTAACCGCTCGGCCAGCCAAAATGAGTTACTGAAAGTTGTTTGAATTTATTTAAATAAGAAGAGAATTGACAGGTGCCCGCACAGAAATCGTAGAGTTAACATTTTGTGCAAGCGTTACGACGACGACAACGACCTAAGCAATAGCTATTCAGCAGTTAACATTTTCTGCGGGACAGTTTTAAATGAGGTTAATAACCCGGTTTGTTTGGTTTTACCTAACTTTGGGGAAAACAGCTCCCTCATTTATTAGGGGCGTCGCGTCTCAAAATGAAAGCAACTGTCTGATATGACGACAGTAAGCCGACATTGACCAAACATTAAATCGCTTTCTAGAGACCACTGGCCGTGGACCAGGGATTCGAATCGAGTTTCGCTTTTTTTATACCAAAAAACGAAAGCAATATGCGGCGATCCCAAAATGTTGAATATTTAACGTTTCAAAGTCGGGCAAATTAAATAGATGGGCGACGCCCATTCGTAACTCGTAGATATTATGATTTCGACGTGATATAAAAAGTTTTTAAAATGAGTGACGGCCTCGAGAAGCTGCTCTGAAAAAAATCTTTTTGCGAACATACAGAAAAATGAACATACATACATGCATACATTTTCGCTTTTATATATATAGATGTTAGTCAAGTTTGAATTGAAGCTTAATATGCAACTAGTTTTTAAAAAGAAAACTACACTGTTTCTAGCCAAATATGCCATTTCTTAAGACTTAAAGGATTTAAAATTGAGAGAAAACACTAGAATTAAAAATCGACATTTTCATTATAAGTTTTTATAAGTTCATATGATTTTGTGTGTCGAATACGTATCTTTTTCCAATGCCAAGACGATGTGACTAGGGTCAGAGAGCAGGATTGAAGAGTCAACACCCCAAAGGAGGGCACTTTAGCCTACAAAAATGCCTGAGCAGCACGTCTCTGGTAGACGCACCTCAGGCGATTTGCAAAGAGAGATGACAAAGTCTGGGAAGGTAGACCTCCTAGAACTGCACAGGATTAGCCATACACCACAGTCAACAGGAAAAAAGCCATTTCAAGAATGGCCTTGACTGTTTATTTTGGGACCAAGGGCTGAAATCCCCCAGCTGAAGCTGTGAAAGTTCCACTTAGTGAGTATTATCATTGTAGTTGAAGTGTGTGTGTGAGAGAGAGAGAGACCATTGTTACAAAGATTATGTTGGTTATTGCACACATGACCTTTGCATCATGTGCTTTCTACCCTGGAATTCAATTGTTACTTTTAAGCCCCCAGAATTGTTTTGTAAAATTGCACAAAAAGCAATAATCTTCTATTTATAGACATGATTGTAGACCATTGCTTTCCATAGTTCCGACTTCCACTTTTTTTTTAAGCACCAGGGTGAACCCATGAAAATTTGTCAGTTGTATCCTTCATTTATTCTATTTTGCTGATGAGTTTCAAATATTTCTATCTATAATATAAATCTCACCTGTCTGTTTAAATGTATATATGAATGTATGTATGTATGTATGTATGTATGTCTCAAAAAAAAAACTTTTGACAGAGGCAACAGATTTTCACGAGATCAGTATTATTTTGAAGCTTGCCCCTTCGGACGACAAATATAAAAAAATTGGCTAAAAACATTTTATTCCTTCACCCTCAACTGGGCACTTTTCTACAGGGAGGGGTCACTTTTTTCGCAGATATGTTCGAAAGTCATCCCCTCTTTTCGATTGTGTAGCCTAAATTTTAACCTATGTAACTTCCGGTTTGACGATGGGCGCAACAACACAGACGTCACTTTTTTTTTTCACATTCTTTTCCTCCTTCGTGGTACGGGTTCAAGCCTGCCTGCCTACTACCACTTCTTTTTTTTTTTTTTTTGCTCAACACACACCTGCTAACACTCGGGCAACGCCAGGCACCCAGACTAGTTTGTTATAAATGTGGGTGTTCACATACCATAACTATTAATGCTTTGCAGAAGATTATGCCCAAGGGTGAATATGTGTAGCACATGAATGACATAAAATAGTGGGAGAAATGATGACGAGAGTCACAATGTACTTGACGTAGACATTTTATTTACATAGGATACAAATTATATCTATCAGTCTTAGTCCGATATTATTCGAGTTTGTGTATCACAACTATCATGGCCAGAAGTAATATATCTCCAGTTTCATTTACTCAGATCCAAAGTCACCTTTTGTTGGTGTGTGTCTAGTGCTATTTCTTGCATGTCCTTGGGAGAACTCACATAACAGAGGTAAAAGGACAGAGGTAACTTAGCCTGAAACAGTAAATGCTTTAGATACCTTGATCATAGTTTTATTATTCTATGGGCGTCCAGCATCGATGCAGTGTATCGATTAGTGTACTATCATAGTTCAAACTGAAATGCAGTCTAAAGATGTATCTAGTTATAGGACCCTATCTCCAAGATCCTTGTAAGAGTTTGTGACATTTTCATTCCATGTACAATTGGCATAAACGCAAACCTCCAATAAATTATTGTACTATTCTTGTAACTGAACAAATATATTTTAATCCTAGCTCAAAGATCAAAAAATATTTTAGTTTGAGTGATATGGCAGTGACATCAGATGGAATTTTTGTTAATTTTTTTTACAGTGATCAGGCAATCCCCCTTCCCCCCAAAGAGTGGATGGTGATGATGTATGCAAGAATAAGAAATTGTCTTCGTGTATACTTATATAGATAGCTTTTACAAAGAGGAAAGAAAGTAAAAGAAGCAAAAAAAAAAAAAAAAATCAAAGAAATAAACATGGGAAAAGAAAAGAAAGCCATAACTGCCCCCTATTAAAATATGTATGTTTTTTTATATCATTTATACTCTCATGCTCAATGTTTTTGCAATTAAATGTTTAAGGAATATCTTTGGAGTAACTTTGCGAAATAGATTAAAAAAAAAAAAAAAATACATCAGAAACAGGCTTAATATTAACAGATCTATCAACAACAGTGCACAATTTTTTTCTATGTCCGACAAAACCTTTTTCCAGTGTGTGTGTGTGGGGGGGGGGTCTCCGGAAGTTACTATGTCTTAAAACATTTTATATACTCCCTAGATTGTAATATCTATGATTTACAAAATCGGCCAGCCAGAATGAGTTAGTGAAAGATGTTTGAATTTATTTAAGAACCAAATTGACAGGTGCGCGGCCAGAAGTCGTCAAGCGTGACGACGGCGTAGGTTTGTCTGTTATAAGCGAAGTAAAAAAAGAAAACGTTAACACTAAGTGGGGAAAAAAGCACAAAAAAAACTAACGTAAGGCAAACGAACGATGAAAACAGAAAAACGAACACGTGAAAAATGGCTTAAATAAGCCTGTTTCAATATTAAAATTTAAAAAACTGAAAAAAAAAAAAAAAAAAAAATATCTCACATCACGATTCGAACCCAAAACGTTTAGATAATGAACCAAGGCCTTAACCAACTAAGCTAAGGAGACGTTCACGAAATTTGTTCGGTTTTTCAACTATTTAAAGTAAATCAGGTCACGACGTCATCTGATGCATGCGTAGAATCGGTCATTGTCACGAGAAGACCGTTTTTGTTGACCCCCTCCCCCGTTAAAAATTGTCGATTTCGGGGTGAAAAGGTTAACGTTTTTGGCCAATTTTTCAATATTTTTTTAGCAAAAGATGGAGCTTCGATGTGATACAGAGTTTGTGAATTTTCGTTGTGTCTGTCGAAAATTTTTAGCATACACACATACATACATACATTTTTGCTTTTATATATATATATAGATTAAGAGGATGATCACAAAAGAGATGGGCCAACCAGATAAAAGTTGAGACTGGCATGCTGTTCCTGACACCTGAACAACTGACCCAGGATAGTGATAAGTTGTGCAATTTCGCTTTCAAGCATGTGATGAAGCTTTCTAGAGTATGCAAGTTAGTTAAGATACTCTTATTAAACAATATATCTACTCCATTTTGTTTCAGCATTTCTTTACTCGAGTTATTTTACTGTAGTTTTTTTTTGGGGGGAAGGGGCACTATAATATTTTATCTTACTAAAAACGGTCAGATAAACTAATTATAAGTGTGTGAGTGTGTGTAATTACATATTTCAAAATTGTAGACAGTGAAAAGATGAAAGATAATCACTAAATTACTATATTTACTTCTACATATATTGTACTCTACTCAACCAATAATCTAAAACTGTTCTAATTACATACCAATGTTTAAAATAAAATGAACCAATTTGCTTCATGGCAAAAAAAAAAAAAAATAATAATAAATTGTTCGATATCAAACTCCAAGCTTATGGATCATATAATGTGAATCTTTAATATGAACTTCCCATTTATGGAACACTTCTGTTGATTTTCCACTGAAGGGTAAAGATTAAGTAATATAAATATGGCTTCCTACGACAGTACTCCTTTTTGCTTCTCTCTCTCTCTCTCACTCTCACACACACACACACACACACACACACACACACACACACACACACCGTCGAATGTAGGTCATCCCCTCATTAAAAAGAGATAAAAGAGAGTCATAACCAACAAAATGATGAACATGGAAAAATTAGATCTTTTAAAATTTTTTGCAGTGTCCATAAGAACAGTGGGAGTAGATAGAAGTGAGAGGTTAAAAATTGGTCTTACTTTCTTTATGATTAATAAAAAAATAAAACGTCGATCAGAATTAAATAATAAAACTGCTTCTTTTACATGTTATCTGGATTCTTTGGACTACTGTTCTCATCTTGTGTTGTTTTCACATTTTAACTGATGTAATCTGACTTTCTGCAGGTGTATCTTGTTGAACTCGGTATCTTTTTGTCAAATACAGAAATTTGCACGTATTTCGGATATTTAATTCATGGGTTTAGCACATTCTTGTTTCGTTAAACATGAGTGAATGGAATTCCTAAGTAATTTGCAATTGTATTTTGGGTGTCACCTGCATTCAGAATTGAACCTTCAACTTCCAAAAAAGTGTAACTATAGCAACTGAATTTTATTAAGTACTTTATCCATTGTGCTATAATGTTGTGACTGAAACGTTGTGAAAATGATACTCAAGATGAGAACAGTAGTCTGAAGAATCCAAATAGAAGTAATCAATCCTGATCTAAAAAATTCAGAACGGTAATATTTGTATTTTTTTTTAACATGGACATTTTTTTTTTAAATGGACTTTTTTTTTTTAACACAGACTTTTTTTTTAACATGGACGTTTTCTTTAATATGGACGTTTTTTGTTAACATGTGCGTTTTTTTAACATGGGGCCATAAATCGCTTACAAAACAGATTTTCTTGACACCTGAGAGTATCCTGTACCTCTTATAAGGCCATCATTCACCCATGCATGGAGTATTGTTGCCACATTTTGGTTTACTAGTCTCTCTCTCTCTCTCCCTCCCTTTGATAGGGTCCAAAAAAAAAAGGGTCTCCAATCTAATAGGTCCCAACTGTACTGATATGCAGAAGTTCAAAGGCAACCTAAACCAACATCTTAATCTTTCTTAGGCATCTTCCCAATTAGTAGCCCCTTATGTCCAATATGCCTTGTTTGGGGTGAAGGTAAGTAAAAAAAAAAAAGTAAAAATGGCTATTAATCACAAAATTATTAAATAAATACCGTCTCCACTTTATAAGATGAGAAAGTCTACATATTTACAAAAAAGTATAACTAATTGTATATACGCGATGAATAGCAATGAGTAAACGACATCCTAAATTAGCATAGCTTTATCAAAATTGTGAATGTTTTATGCTGATTGACTTGCTATGGTTTACAGGAAAGGCACGCATTATACTTGAAATTGTAAGTCAAATTTCTCATTAGAAAATTTTATTCAAGCTTGAAATAATGACTTTTAAGAGATGTCAGGCAAAAGTTGAACAGGTGTGTAAAAAGGTTAAAGTATTGTCGCTATTAATTTGTTCATTTGGTAATCTATGTTATAATAAGCTAAAACATTTCATGTTTGTACGTACATTATCACCTTTTACGCACATTGATCTGACTTGAAGCGACATTCACCCAAGATGGGTTGAGCCAGCTGATCTTATAAAACACACAGCATCCCGGATGAATGCAGATCACACATGATAGTCCACAGTGGCCAAGATAGTGATGGATAGTCAGTCTCGGAACCAACAGTGAACAGTGTAGACTTGTGAACCAGAGCTAAGCTCAATGTCAGGTAGATGCTCTCTCAGGCGTTTTCACCAACCTTACACATTTAAAAACAAAAATGGGATGATCCAATCAGCAAAGATGGTGATTGGTGATTAATCTGATATCACGAAGATGAACAATACTGACTTTACCCATTTTAAAATGAATTCTTCCAAAATAAAATGTTGTTGTTCCATCAACTAAAACAATACAATTTAAAACAATACAGTTTAAAACCATACAGTTTAAAACAATACAGTTTAAAACAATACAGTTTAAAACAAATACATTTTTAAAAAAGTGATATTTGCTTTATTGATTCAACGATAGTTTGAGTGTTATTCGCACATTTTGGCTGAATTTCGAACCTTTATCAGGTGCATCTTGTAAAACTTGAATTTAAAGATTAGAATAATCGAATCTAAAGGTTAGAGTGTCCAAAACGTGAAAATAATATTGAAGAGGAGAATAGTAATTTAAATAATCCAAATTACCCATCCCCATCTCAAAAATATCAGAAACATCATTTTCACAGTAAGGCAGAAAATATAAATTGTTTCTAAAATAATTAAATTGCTAAACAAAGAAACCTATTCATTGTATTTATTTAAAGAATATTCAGCTAACAACGATAATTTTACAAAAATGAGTATTAAATAATAATAATAATAATAATAATAATAATAATAATAATAAACAACCTGAAGATCATTTATTATTTCAATACATTATATGTACATTATATAGATTGATGTAGAAATCACCAAGTAATTTCCATGGAGGGGGGGGGGTCATATTAATTTATATAAAAATACATTAAGGCCATTTTATGTTTGTATGTATGTTATCACCTAGGACCCCCTTTTTAAAAGATAGGATTGTCAGATCACTGAAAATACAATGCAAAAAAAAAAAAAAAGTTTTTTTTTTTTTATTTCATCTGATGTTGCTTTTGTGTTGAACATTAACTATAATACACTTTTTGTTGGCTTTTGCAATAAGATCAAACTGTAATATCTGTTGTGTCCGAAAGTGGTATAATATTACTGTGGAGTCTTTTTGTGCTGGAAATACATTAAATAGAAATATGTCAAAAACTCCTACAAGAGTTTTGGAGATAGACCCTGCTATACATGACTTGTTCAAAAGATTTTGCCTTATTAATGACATGCAACACTGGGGACCATTGAGAATTTATTTGACTTCATGAGAGCCTCTACTGTTCTTAATCTACCAAGCGAATAGGACATCCAATGAAATTTTCTTATATTTGCCTATTGGTTTTGAAAAAAAAAAAAATCTATTATTTGTTGCTGTTATCGAATAATTTTAAATTTTTTTTTTTTTTTTTTTTTACAAATAAGTTTGATTATTACTTTTGAAAAGGAACATTTTATTAAAAACCTATTATTTGTTATCGTTTTTAATTCAATAATTTTAATTCAACGATATTAATATAACAAAGTTTTTCGCTTTATTTCTAGAACAAGCATTTAGCATTTGTGCTCAAACATTCCTTGTTTTAGAGGAAGCAACTTGATTTGTCCAGATTGCAAGTGAGAAGGCGAATTGATTTCTTCTTTTTTTTCATTACGATCACATTTAAAAGGAAATTAAATCAAACTGCATTGTCCTAACCTTCAAACAACATTATACACACTATGCACAATGCTTCAAGTAAACTACAATATCATGAATAAAATCTGTTTTAAAATTACCATATAATTGTTTCATGTTTACAACAAAGCTATGAATAAAATGTTCATTATTTTTAACGAGCAGCGCTACGCCGAATTGATCGTAGTAGTAATTTATTTTAATCAATAACACTGATTTTAGTATATAACAAATAGTTCCGTTTTACAAAATTGTTTTATTTCCAATATAAATATTTAGCATTTGTGTTCAAATCTTTTTTTAGACTAAGTTGTGATCTGTTTATAAATTGCAAGTTAAAAGGCAAACCCACTTCTTTTTTCTTTTCCCTACGATCACGTGTAAAAGGTAAATAAATCTGTATTGAAATTACCAAAATGTTAATGTTTATTAATATGAATAAATGAAAGTTAAACACATGCCTGATGAGGGGAAAGCCTTCCCGAAATATACAGCATCACAGATATGTCATCTAACACATATATATTTTTTTTTTTCTTTATGTAAATATCGTCATATCTCGCTACAATGTGCAGACCATTTCGACCATTATTGATCTCATCAGGCAAGAAAATTTAAAATTAAAAAGCATTTTAGAGGAGAAAATATAGTTTGCCATGTCTGATCTGAGGCATCGTTAATGTTCTTATGAATTTAAATTAAAATTTAAAATCGGAATTCAAAAACCTAACTGCTGTTGAAGAGGGAGGGAGTGGGGTTAAGAGGATAGTTTTGGGGGAGGATGTATAAAAGATTAGAGGGAGTTATAAAAAAGGAAAAGATAAATATAGATATAGAGTGAGGGGGTTTGTAAATTCACTTAAAGGGAGAGGAAGAACGAAAGAGAGAAGGGGTAAAAAGGAGGTATTATATGTGAATACATTCGACACATAACAAGGAGGATGTCAGGAAGCAATATTTCATATTTCAGGCCATTTGAAAATGTCTAGACCATGGAGAAAGTTCAACTAAATTGGATCATATTGTCTATATATCTACACACACACACATACATATATATGATTATATATACACACACACACACATTCATTATTATTTATTATTGATTCAATAAAGTGAAACTGCATGGCCGGTTCCACCATTATATCTTTAGTTGCTTCAATGTGAGTCTATCAGTTACATGCTCGCATTGTTCTGCCTCCTATAAACCTTTAATTTATTTTATATACACATTAAACAATGCTTCAAACAAACTACTTTAACCTCTTATCGCTTAGTCTGAAAAAGATTTTATTTTATAAATTTATGAATGACACTAATTTACTAATTTAAATTAATGTTTCAAGTAGCGAACTTTGCAAAATAATAATGAGCCAGTAAAGCCTGCTACTTTATCATAAACAGGAAGTTCTAAAAAGCACTTGTAAACCATTTACTTTAGCAATATTCACTCCTTATTTCTAGATTTCTTAACTACTTACATATGTCCCTACTTTTGTTGTCATCCTTATCATTTTGTTTTCAAATACTTATGTATATTTAAATAATTGACATTGTCATATATAAAAACTCGCACTTAATTTGGCTCTCGTCCCTACACACACTCATGTATACACAATGAGTATACACCTCCGCCAAAAATTACAGAGAGAGAAACACTTAGCACTAATATTTATATAAAATAAACATTAAAATCAGGAAAGTTAAAAAAAAAAAAAAAAAAAAGAGATAACAGTACAAAAAACAAAACACACACATTGGTCTTTATTATAGACCGGATCAACATTTTATTCACCTTACCAATCATTTCTTACAAAGGAAAAAACTTTGGTACAATTATGCCACCATTCCGTTCACAGAAGAACAACTGATATTTGCATGTTAATCTCGGATCTTTTTTCCATGGTCTCATCAGAAAACCTAAAAAATTATTCTTCAGAAGATGCAGTAAACAAAAATCCCCCCACCTCCTAAAAAAAATAAAAAAATCTCACGTTGAATTCATCTCCATTGAAAGGGAGATTTAGTAATCGCTACCCAGAAAAAGCAGCCATCTTGTTTTATGAAGTAAAGCCATGAAAAGATTCACACTATATTGCACAATAAAAACTAATATAAGAATTAATAGCTTAGTTGAAGATTAACAAAAATGCTTGTTTTCTTTTATTAAAAAAATATCTTTATAAATAATAATCAGTATATAAGATATAGAAATTAGAGATAAATTGGAGAGAGAGAGAAAGTCACTTAAAAGTATCGACGTATGAAACTACATGGTACTAGGCATTATGAAACTACATGGTACTAGGCATGATGAAACTACATGGTACTAGGCATAATGAAACTACATGGTATTAGGCATGATGAAAGACTAAAGGTTCTATTATTGTTAATTTGCATTTAAGCATAAAATTTAGAGGGAAAATTTTACAAATTACCCAATCAATATTCTAATATCTTTATGTTTTTTTTCACAGATAAATAGTATCATCATCCAGTGGCCCTGTTGTTTTAACAGCATTGGCGACTATGGCTCTCCAAATTGTAGAACCATGGTAACAAGTAAAGACAGTAGTTTCCTGTTGCTTTCCATCTTGATTCGAGGACATATCTTCTCTCATGAGTTAAACGTAACCCCAGATACCAACCTGGAAATTTCTACAACTCAATGCGGTACATACAACGCCTAACCTCCCAAATGATCATCCATCTGATACTAGCCAGGCTCATCGTTGCATAACTTTGGTGATCTAGCGAGAACCGGTGTGTTGACGTGACTGTGCTGTATATATATTATACTATAGGCAAAAGGGTCACTAAATATAAAATCTTCTATCCTGTAAATGAAGAAAAAATGTTAGAATTCGTTCTAATCAATTCATACCAACTCCTCTTAACACAGAGGTTCTCAATCGAGGATTAAAAAAATGATATAGTCCCTGGTAAATGATTGAAGTACCTGTTCATTTAAAAATAATTTATTTCTTTTCAGATTGTGTCATGTCTAAGGAACGTAATACAAATTTCAAATTTTTTTTTTTTTTTTTTAGAAAACGTTTGATTTTCATTTTTTTGAGACAAATGTATAATACTTATTTTTAATACAAAACCTAAAGTCCAGAACAATAAAAAGCTTCTTTTTGACCTTTTTTGTTTTTCTGTCACTTTATGATGGCTATGGATTTTTATATGGAAGTAGGGGATAAATGGAGAAATACAGAAAGATAAGAAGTCAATGATGGAGGAAAAGTTGAGAGTGTTACCTCCCACCGTCTATGCCCCCTATTAAAGCCCAACTGGCTGTTCTCTCCAGTTCGTCCTTTTAACAGCCACCATTCTCCTCGTATGTGTCATTTTAGGTATTACCTGTGTATAAGTCGACTGTAGATTCTAGACAAGTTAAATGGTCTTTCTTGCACAGATAATTTCCTTTTTAGCGTTTTTTGTAAGACATTATAAATTGTTTCTCAGTATCTGCAAGCAATAATACATGTATTTACACGAGTGTCGCCTATTCGATTTTCATATATAGAACCAACCCGCTGCACACTTACATGCAACGAATGCAAATGTTGCTAATCAGACATTGATGAATGACATGCTGTAGATAATTTATATCACGTACCGTAATAACGTAAACGCATACATCGCACAAGTCGTAATATACTGTAATAATGTGAACGCATACGTTAAGTGCCATTAAATGGTTTTATTAAATAGTCGTCATTAAATTGTTAAAACTTGTTTAACTTAGGAAGGAACGGCATATCGTAAACACTACATTTTCTAACCTACTTAAAATAACCATCATATCATCACCGAATACATCATATCAAACCTGGGCCTATAGCCCCGTCTAGAGAGTGAACATTGTGAGAGCTATTCCAATTATTATTAAGCCTCCCACTGAAAAACCATGCATTTGTTTACATGCTAGCAAACATACTGCAGTGGAGTTCAGAAGGAGTGTGATTAATTACTAGAATTACCGGTATATGCCGAGTGCACAAACAAAATGGCATTTTCTATGTTATGATCAAGTGCCGAGTTGCTCTTTAATAACATTTCCAAAAACATTACCTATGTATAAGTTGGCCTCCAAAAAATAGCCTTAAAATCATCTCCCAAAAATTCGACTTTTACACAAATGTATACAGTAATGTACAGTGTACCAGAAAAATCTTTATATTTGTCCAAATATTTATTAATCTAATAAGACTGCCTGTAAGATTGGAATTAGTTTATAATCAAGTGATAAAATTTAATCAATATTTAAAACAAAAAATACTTATTAAATCTATGTTAAAGGTTTTGCATTAAAAATCCAAGAGTATTGCCTGCAAGTAATCACACAAAAAAAAAAAAAAAAGTCAAAACAAATGCAAGAGTGGAAATGCTGAGCGAATTAACTTAACTGGGAAAAAAAAGGAAATTATTAAGGTCTCACATAAATAGCAAGAATATATGTTTGCCATTTAACTTAATTAAGCAAACCAAGTCTTTATTTGATAGTTTATATGAGGAACAGAGTAAATAGGTCAATCGGACAAAATTATATTTAGAACACGTCGAACTAAGAATATCAAACTAGCCCCTCACACACACACACAAAATGTATTCGACATATCTGTCTGAAAAAGAAACTACTAAATATACAGAGAACGGGACATCTAATGATGTAAGCACATACAACCAAAATAGTTTTGATTTTGTTATATATTTTTTTTAATTTGAAATAAATGATCAGACTAAAATACCACCAGGGTTAAGGCAGTCTAAAACTTTCTAATATTACATATTAAGACATACGACTAATGGTTTATGATTTACTGGTTCCATTAGTTACGATTCAAAGAATTTGAATGCCTACTGGAGAGAACTTGAATGCCTACTAGACACCATCCTTGAGTGTCTAAGGTACAGAGGTTTGTCAGAACAATCTGGCATAAAGATACTCCCCCCTACAAGCAAACTGACTAAATATTCAAAATAACAATAAAATCCCCTTGGTATGGCTAACCTACACTAGCTCGGTGCACCTTCTCTAAGTGATGTTGCCTATAGTAACAACACTATGCAGAATGTTCCACCAGACCAGATGAATTCTAGTTCAGTAAGATCAAGAGACTAAAAAAGATATATATAGTTAACTGGTCAAAGATTAAGTGGTCTTAACAAGAGACTGAAATTCAAGAAATTTTGCTTAATTGGTTTCTGATGAATCAAATCAAATTCAATACAAATCTTTAAAATAGTTCAAAGAAACTGAAATTTGGAGAATATTTATTAACTAGCGGGGGGGGGGTACTCGGCATTGCCGGGTGTTTGGAGGTGTAAAAGAAAAGAAAAGTGTTAGTAATCAGGTAGGCTCGAACCCATGCCACGTGAAGACAGAAAATTGAAAGAAAACATAACATCTTACCGTTACGCTATGAGGCCATAGAAAGTGAAAACCGTTCAAATTTCAATCAAAAAGTTGACTTGCTAAGTTAGGTGCAAAAATGAACGTTGGCTGAAGGCCAGTTCAGCTTTCTGCTGTTTCATTTATTTGTTTCCCACAATGTTGGGGAAAACCAGCTCCCCACAAAAATGGAGTATCCAAATGAATAGCAATTGTCTGATATGAGGGGTTTCCCCCCACACTGATCAAAGCTAATTGCTTTCTGGACGTCCCTGCAAAAAAGCCAGGAAGTTGCCTTCGCTTTCGGTTAGTTTTGCTTTTATACGAAAAACACAAACAAACACGCAAGAGGATGGAATAGTATGAATTTTATAAAAGTCGATCAAAATAAATCTAGAGACGACGTACGTTCGCAAATCATAGATATTATAATCTTAGGAGTATATAAAAAGTTCTAAAACATAGTAAACCCTGAGAACCTCCACAAAAAAAGCCTTTCTTGGACATACAAAAACACGCGCGCCACTTTTGCATTTTCTATACATAGATGATGCGTAATACCGATTATTAATTTTTTACAAAACAGAAAGTATCTGAATTTTTACAAAAATTTTTCATTCCCTTTTTACCCTCTTTGCATAAAACTAAACATAGGCTATGTTCCAAAATGCATAATGATCAGTTAATTAGTTTAGGAGTGAATCCTTTACATGGAACTTTATAAACATATCCACATATCTAAGTCAATGTTAAGACTTAAGTCATTGAACACATGCCAGCATGTAAAACGAGCATTAAACTCATGATGGTGATGATGATGATGATGATGATGAGGAGGAGGAGGAGGATGTATACTTTCATAGGTTACATGTGCTTCAGTGAATCCTAGAATTCCTTCGACCCTACTTAAACGATAAATTTTTGCTTGGTTTCATCTCAACATCCTTGAAAATTCAAAGTTCTGACATTAAACCCTTTGATTTTGTTTTGGCTATTGACATTTCATTAAGAGATGTTGACCGTCAAGTCTGCTGGCTATGTCAAAGTAGTGGACAGGAGCTTTTCTTTAATGCTACAAATTGTATACATAGAAAGCGGGAACAGAACAAAGTTAGATATGTGGACATGTTTATATATTCATGTAGAATAAATTCCATTTAATCGATTGCTATGAATTTTGCAAGAGAACTGCTAGGTGCAAAGGTGAGTAATGTGGTGTACATTTAATTTAGTTAAATGCAGACGGGAGAGGATTGGGAACCCTTTAGAAAAATTTTAGATACTCTTGATTTTGCTGAAATTCTTAAAATTTCAGTTTGGAGTATTTTGTTAGAGAACATCCCATTCAAAAATTCAAATATTCCTAATTTGAATGAGACTTGATCCATAGTTATTAGACTAAAAAATTTCCCAAACTTTCCATTTCTTTTTAAAGCTCTTTAAGCTTAAGTTATAAATAATGGAGCAGATAAAGTACTAGATAAAATTCAGTTGTAAATTACGCTCTCCTGGAGGTTGATAAAGATACAATTGCAAATTACTTCTCCCTAGTCATGGCTGACGGAAGGAGAGCATGCTACCTCAATGGATTAGATCAATGGTTTCCAAGCTTTTTTACATGGTGGCACACTATTGAGCTCTTTAAATTTTCATGGTATACCCATCACAAAAAATGAATGCTTAAATGAATATTTAATAATACTTATCAATGTTTATTATTGAAAATTCAAAGTATCTAACAATTCAAACAATTTATTATAAATTTTATTACTTCTATTTGATATGGAAGCTTCTATATTCTGTATGTAATAATGTGTAAGTTAGTATTTATTAATACAAACAACTTTCTTTGTCACAATATGAAAGCTGTTTTCGACTTATAAGCTATTTGTGGCACACTAGTAATCATTTCGCAGCATGCCAATGTGGTTGAGAACCATTGGATTAAATAACAGATTCCTATGAAATTCTGTGCAGATTCCCAAGATTGACAGAAAGATTCCCGAGTTTGATAAGATACATCTGAAGAAAATAACACTCAAGATTCTCATCTCAAGATTCTCAGCAATGCAAATAAGAATTATCAATCCTCATCTTAAAATTTAGAAAGCTCCAAATGATAGACATTTTGTAGAATCAAAATTATTCTATAAAATTTAATCAAAATTTGATCAAGGATTTTATACATAAGGTTTAGTAACATATCTGGTTACAGGATACGAATGATTTGAAAACGTTCTGTTCTGATAATTGATTTTATTGTTAACTAGTAGAATGTCCATCCTGAGTCCAGATATTTTCTTCAAAGAAAATAAATAAAAGTTGGTTTTCATAAAACTGAGACTCAAGACAGAAGCACATAAAACCAGAAGCACATAAGACCAGAGGCACATAAGACAGCTCACTTAATGTTGACCTGAAAACATATCTGTTAACTGCTTAAAAATTTCATAACTGATAAATTACATAAAAACATCGAAACAATTCATGAATGAGTCTTTAACCGATGATGAATTACCGTGGTATTAAAGCATAAGTATTTGTAAAAAAGGTATTAACAAGCAATTTCCTCCCAGTTTGGAGTAAAATGAACACTATGGAATCAATAAACTCATAGTTATAACTAGAAGGGCCACCAGGTATTGCCTGGAGACATGTATGATAAAATAGATGAATTCAGAAAGTGTTTTAAAACCTCCTTCACTTTTGCTATCTCTAACTAATCCTGCCTTGCCACATCTCTGAACTGATAATAGAAAGAATGGAAAGAAAAGAAAATTAACTTAATCCCAGTGTTGTTTTGCAACAATTACCACTATATATAAAAGAAAAAGTAATTTCTGCCGCCAACCTTTACACACTAATTTGGTAGCTGGTGACTCCAGAAAAATTTTTTCTACCACTCCATACAAGATATATTGTCACTAAATTGTAAAGGGCTACTGTGATAGGGGCCAAGTTTATAGCAGCACCAGCATAGAGAGTAGAGCAATTCAAATAATCATATAATTACAAAAACCTACATTAAAGGAACCATATCAACACAAAAATGTGCAAAACTAAAATAAGGTACACCAAAACATCGCAACCATTTAATAATCATAATTATCTAAATATCTTTAAAGTCAAATTCACATAAATCAAGTCACATGACATAAATAATAAAGCATTAAATACTTCTGAAATACCAATATTTTTAATAATCATTTTTTTAATGTACTACAATGCAACTGAAACAAATTTAATTTAAAATATTCTATTCATTTATATCTATTTCCTGCAGGCTTCACATTTATTTATTTATTTAATTATTTTTTAATCTGCATTTAATAAACCTAATATATTACATACTTATATAAATATTTATTTAAAATTATTTACTTACTAGCATGGGTGCCCAGCGTTGCCCTAGTGTTTGAAGGTGTATGTTGAGCAAAATAAAAAAATAAAATAGAAAAAAGTTGTAGTAGGCAGGCAGGCTCGAACCTGTACCGCAAAGGAGGAAAAGAATGTGAAAAAAAAAAAAAAAAATTACATTTTCGCCGTTGTGTCCATCACCAAACCAGAAGTGGCGAAGGTTTAAATTCAGGTTAGTTAATTGAAAAGACGGGGTAACTTTCAAAAATATCGGCGAAAAACGACCTCTCCTTGTAGAAAAGTGCCCAGTTGAGGGTGAAGGAATTAATGTTTTTAGCCAATTTTTCGATATTTGTTGTCCAAAGGGTCGAGCTTCAAAACTCACATCTGTCAAAAAAATGCATACATACATACATTTAAATAGACAGATGAGATTTATATTATAGATTAGTGATATTAGTTACATCTAGTAAAGGAGATAGAATAAGATTTGTTACATATTTAACTAGTGGGGTTATTATTATCGAGTTAAATTTCATAACATGTTTATAGTAACAAATAGTTGTTTATCAAGATTTCTTTATTGAATGTTATTGTTAATCCAATTGGTTGCTACCATATTTATGCAAGGGAAACTGTTTGAAATGTCAACAACTAATCCTCACTTCATCTTTTTGATTCAACAATTTATCTTTTTCAGAAAATATAATAGATAATTTTCATTCATTTCAAAGAAAGCATGTAGGTTTATTTAGTGTGGGTGCTGAAGCTTTCCTCATCGGTGCTATATTTAGTACAGACACTATTCTATTGTATTTGGATAAGGAGGTGTTATTTTACTTCCTTGGGTTGTTGAAGATATTTTATGACTTCTGTGCTTGGTGTTAAAATCAGTACTTGTCCCGCCTATGTAAAACGTTTTTAGACATAGATCATCTTCTGCACATACTGTTCCTAAATCTCTATACATAAAGTAGTAGTAGTAGTAGTAGTAGTGTGTGTACCATCTATATATATAAAGTAGTAGTGTTCATGTGTGTGTACAACTCTACTATAGCCTACACCACTGTACCGATCATGACCAAACCTGGTATGATGATGATCCCCAGGGACGGTGCAGACTATTTTCAAGGTTAAGGTCAAAGGTCAAGGTTATGGTCTATATATATATATATATATATATATATATATTAAGTAATGTGATTTATAATTTAAAAATTTTTTAAAAATTTTAAAATTTAAAAATCAAAATTTAATTAAATTAAAAATCATAATAATCAAGAGGTAATATATATTGGTTCCACATCTGGCCCAATAAAACATAGAATTTCAACGCACAAACATTCTTTTAAAAATAACTCTATCAAACCAAACTACTCTATCCAACTATATTTGGCAACTAAAAAATAGCAATATTTCTTTCAACTTAAAATGGCAAATAATTGAGACTTGCAAATCATATAAACCAGGAGATAAATTTTGTACATTATGTACAAAAGAAACCCTAAAAATTTTAAAATATGAAGATATAAAAAGCACAACCAAACTAGTAAATTCAAGACACGAGCTTCTATCATGTAATCATAAACGTTGGTTTAAATTTAATAAATATAAACTACCTTAAATCATTAAAAATTACTCATTAGTAAAAATAGATTACTTTTTTTTTTTTTTTTTTTAATAAATTAAGTTAAACTAATTACCGCCCTTAGACTCGTAAATCAAATAATAAATAAAGCCATGACAATTATCTCCCCTTAAAAACTTGCAAAATAAATACTCTCTCTCTCTATAGATATTAACTGTAGCGTCTTTAAATCAAAATACGCTAACGGAAACAATTTACTGCACGAGCGTCGCCCTTTTAAAATTCATCATTCAATAAAATAAAAAGCTATAGCAAACATCTAAATGACTACTTTAAATACAGTTCCTGATTTCAAAAAAAGAAAAACTAAAAGGTAACTATATATCTATATATTTTTAAATCAAATTTATTATGTAAATTCAAAAAAAATATATATTTTTTCTACTCATTTCTATCTCTAACCTATACCAATTTTCTTATTAATTTTCTTATAAATTTTAAATCCAAACCTTTTACTTCAATTTTTCAGATTCATCTGCCTTACTTTTAATGCTAGGTTTATTTTTGGTGTCTTTTCAATTCAATAGAAATCCTCCTAAATTTGCTGATGAGGAGACCGTGCTTACCAAAAAAACTATGTATAATTGTTCTACGTGACTTCATGTATACCACAAATAAAAAACCACGGATTTCCGAAACGATCGTACAGATAATTGACTTTGTTGTTGTTCCTTCTTATGAAACTGATTTTTAATCTAATTAAATTTTGATTTTTAAATTTTTAAAATTTTTTAAATTTTTTAAATTATAAATCACATTACTTAATATCGAATTAGCTCTAGGACATTTAACTATCGAGCTTATTATATATCTAAATTACAACGAGCATTTCCTGTATTTTAATTAAACTAGTAATTTCACTATTACATTAAAATACACTTAGCTCTTTAGACTATTATTCTAATCTCCTTTAAATTATATATATATATATATATATATATATATATATATATATAATTCTCCTACAGCCCACACCACTGATCTGATCATAACCAAACCTGAAATAATAGTGGTCTCCTACCTAGGGATGGTGCACACCATTTTTCAAGGTCAAGATTAAAGGTTAAGGTCATATTTACTGCGCTTCTTCATAAACTTCCCAACATAGAGATAGTGCACACCAAGTTGGGGTTTGTCACCATCCCGGGAGCTACCACCATGATGCCAGCCAACTTCTTTGTGAATTTGAATAAGATCACTCCTCCACCCCTATCCCCTTAACCAATTAAACAAATGTTCCTTCGTAATTGTTTCAATTTTTATGTGTAACAATGTAAGTGTAAACTTTGATATAATTTATTTGCTTTAAAGTTCATAATTGGATTTCAGTCACTTCAGGAGACAGTTAAAATTTTTTAAACACCTTAAGAATTAGTTGCTCTGACAACGTACACTCCCTGCAAAGGTGTCCATGAAGCAGGTACCCGAGCATACAGCAAAGTTCCACGCAAAATGTGGGTACCTTTGCTAGTATACTATATTTTTGGTCAAACATTTTTATCTCTGCAGTTACACTCCTTATTTGTTATTATGTATTATTAATTCTATTGCTATTACCATATCTATTATCCTGGTTTAGGATCTTTCTGGCATTTATTTTTTTCCAGGTTATTGGTAAATCTATAACTAAGTTTAATAGTACTTTTATTGAATATCTCATGAAAAACAGCAGAAAAAGGTCGACTTTCTTGATTAAAAAACAAATAGGTAACCGACATATTACACAAGAAAGGGGATGTAAACCAAATATTCTGGTTTCTATTTTTCCTTCTGATATTCCCATATTTTAGTACTTATATAGTTAGTTTTGTAAAACGTTATTGTTATTAAATATTTTTTCAGTAAAGTTGTTGCTAATCTTATTGCATATTGATATTAGAATATAGTTAATATTAGAAAGAAGTGATTGAAGTTATGTGGGTTTTAATTTTTTTATATACGGCTTCTGTAGTTTAGTGAGGTTAAACGTAACAATTAAGAAGTCATTGACCTTAATTTCTACTGTCATCTCAACTTTAAGACCTAAATTTTTTATGGTTTCGTGTGTATAAATTTCTTTAGCTTCAGTTGTATTTCTAATTATAGATAGACCATCCATCATCCCTATATAGTCCTATATCCTTAACATTAATCACTTTAGATTTAGTCAGCATATACAACATAAAAAGTTCTACTAAATTAACCATCTAAGTGAAATGCAATGATTCCATTGCCACATGAAATGAATCCGCAGAATCTTCTTTCACCTATGAATTATTACTAATTAGGACTGCCTTAGGTTGCTTAAGGATAACATCTTTCTTCATTGGTAATGTCCATAAATAATTTCATGAAGTTCAAATCCTTGTGGAATAATTCCTTTGTAATTAAAGAGTAGTAATCTATTCTGTCAAATGGAATAAGTGAACAATGTCTTCTTTTCCTAATTTTATTAATATTATATTAATATTATGACTAATATTTTATTAATATTATGACTAATATATTATTAGTATTATGACTAATATATTATTAATATTATGACTAATATATTATTAGTATTATGACTAATATATTATTAATATTATGACTAATATATTATTAATATTATGACTAATATATTATTAATATTATAGCCATTATTCCATTAGTTAAGGTGTATTTTTCCTATTTGTGTTTTCCCAGGTTATTTTACTAATTCTGCCAATTTCAGCTCTAGTGGGCTTATTAAAAAAGTTCTGGGTTTTGGTCCTTCAACAGTATATAGGTATTTCAGAGTTTGAGTTCGTATGCTCTATCACTAATGTATACTTTATCTATTATTTCATTGGCCATATTTAAATTTCTTGCTGCTTTGTAGTTCATTAAATTTTCATTAATTAATTTGGTATATTCTGTTTTGTTAATCCTGTAAAAATTCCACATTATAGTGGTAAAGTGAAAAAGAAAAAATACATACATCTAGATTAGTCTAGTAAATATACTCTAGGATATAATTGCCTTAAAGCAATATTAATAAGAAAACAACTAGATAGCTACTGGCCTGAAAATGTATTGCACCATTGGTTAACAATGCCTTTGTAAAAAAAGATGTGAATGGAATTCTATGTATAGTTCAGGTTATGAAGAATAAATGTAAATGATTGATTTTTTTTCTCTCCTCTTCCTTCAGCCTGAACTAATGGCAAAGCATTTACAATAAAAACAAAATAATAGGTTAAGCATCAAAGACATTTATATTAAAAGCAACCAATAGTATCTATATTCATAAATGTGAAGTAATATAGGGGAGGGGGTTATTTGCAATATATATATATATATATATATATATATATATATATATATATATATATATATATGTATATATATATATAGATAGAGAGAGAGAGAGAGAGTAGAACTCCGGGATACAGCATTAATCCGTTCCAGAGTTGGGATTGTAAGGAAAACTCGCCGTAAGGCGGGGCCTGAGCAAAATTTTATACAGTACATATTAAAAATTAGTAACAAAATACAGTACAATATATAATACACATGTTTATAATCAAATAACATCGTAAGGCAGGGCAAATACTGTAACTAGGGGATGGAAAAAACATTGTATTCCACATTGTAACCTGAAAAAAAACGTATCCTAGATCCACTGTATGCCGGGGTTCTACTGTATATATTGTTTAATAATACTATATATATATATATATAAATATATATATTAGTAGTCTGGCAAGGCCACACGGGAGACAACCGAAGCAGCAAAACTGAAGCTAGTCTGTAGGACACTATATGTACAAATGTAGGCAAACTTGGGCATATTTTATTGGTTTAAAAATATAGGTTCTTTTTGGCCAATCGTCATAAAATTTTAACCATAGAATAGTATTATAATTTTCAAAAAGATGAAAATTTTCATGTAGTTTCGTCCCGTAGAACCAAAGATATGAGCATTTCAATATTCAATTTGAATACGAGTATAGATACATTCATATATAGATATACCATCTTTTTTGGCAATTTTATAAGTTCCAAATCTCAGCGACTATTGATCAGAATTTAACAAATGAAGGCTCGTTGGAAAGATAATGACCTGAATTGTGTAGTGAGCTTTGTGACATTTATTCTTAAGGTTGCACATAAAGAGGATCATCCATCATCCAGAGCCCATTTTTGGCACTTTTTTACAGCTATAAAATGTTTCAATCATAGTCATTTGTTTTCCTAGTTTTGCATATGAATTACAAAATATCTGATATTTCCCCAAAATCTCTGGCCCTGATGGAGGGTAGACTAAGATTTGCTGCTATGGTTTCAAATGGTCTGAAATAACAGCAAGAGGAGACCTGATTCCAAATATTTTTCATATGCTATATCTTCCCTCTCTGGTTTTCATACATAAAGTAAATTTTACAGTGTATAAGGATTATTTGATACTGGAGATATTCATAATCATAACCTATTTCCAAAAGAGGGGAGATATAACATATGAGAAATATTTGGAATCAAGTCTCCCCCTGCTGTTATTTCAGCTCATTTGAAATCATAGCAGCAATTTTTAGCCTCTTCTCCATTAAAACCAGAGGTTTCTTGGGTGTGTGTGTGTGGGGGGGGGGGCTTTAAAAAAAAAAAAAAAGAGCAAAGTTCACTCCATCATCAACTTAAAATAACCTGGCGAAAAATTCATCACACTGTCACGTAAGTCACACAACTTACCAACTAAATAAGATTCACTGATTAAAAACACAAATATAATAGGAAAGAAAATGGGAGAGAGGTAGAATATACACACAAAAAACAAAACAAAAACAATTTGAACTTTTCAGCTTTTTTATTATCTAAGCTTATCAAGTTTTTGTCAGCTACATGTTATATTACTGATAGGACAGTTTTCTTAAAAGACAGAAGACCATCTAGAATTCGTGTATTAATATTCGTGTCAGTCATAGAAAGGCTCTGAAGGCATTTTCTTAATGATTTGAACTTTTCTTGTATAAATAACAAGTATTTTTTTATTGCTGAATGTAGTAAATCAATATAGTTTTAATAATTCAGAGACAATTTATTTTGCTATTATCATCATTATTAATAATATTATTATTATTCAAAAAACTTATTAAAAACTAAATTCTCAAAAGTTATAATATAAAAGCGAATGTGTGTGTGTGTGTGTGTGTGTGCATTGTTTTTGTATGTCCGCCAAATGCTGGGGGGGGGGCTGCTCGGGGTGGTCACTGAGAACTTAGAACTTTCTATATACTGTCTAGATCATAATATGTCCGATTTATGAAAAGAGGTCGTAAATATATTTTATTCGAGTAACATTACATGCTAAAAATTTCCACTATTCTGCCTTCACGCCTGTTTGTTAATTGTTTTCGTATAAAGAGAGCGAAACTAACAACAGCGAAGCCAGTTCTTTGGCTTCATGCCAGAGACGTCCAGAAAGCAATTAGACTTGATCATTGTGTGGAAAAACTCCTTATATCAGACAATTGCTATTCATTTGGACATTCCCCTATTTATTGGGAGCTGGTTTTCCTCCCACATCTTGGGGAAACAAAACAAAAAACTGCCTCACAGCAAAGTTAAGTGCGGGATCGTGTAATGTTTGACCTCATTAAATTTACGCACGTCACTTAACTTTTTAATCGTTAGATTAGAACGCTTTTCAGTTCCCATCCCGCCATGGCCGAGCGGTAAGATATCAGGTTTCTTCACACTTTCTTTTCCACCTTTGCGTCAAGGGTTCAGATTCGAGCCTACCTGCCTACTACAACTTTTTTTTTCTCAACACACACCTATAAACACCCAGGCAATACCGGGCACCCCTGCTAGTCTATAATATAAAAACGAAAATGAGTGTGTGCATTTTTTTTTTGTATGTCCACCAAAGGCTTTTTGAGGGGGGTTTCGAGGGGGGTGTCACTAATTCTAAGAACTTTTTATATACTGTCTAGATTATAATATCTCCGATTTACAAAACGAGGTTGTGTCTATTTTTTATTTCAGCGACTTTTATGTTACATTTCTCTATGGCGTGATGTTAGATCTAGAAAACCACATGTTGACGTTTGTTTAACCACCTACGTTTTTAAACATTTAATTTCAACCCTTCTCACCTCTCTGCCTGCTTAGCGTCGTGGTAATGTATCACACTTTTTTTCCGACTTCACCACAAGGCTTCGCCTCGAGGCTTCGGGTTCGAGCCTACCTCCCTACAAAAACTTTTTTTTCTTTTACACCGACAAAGTATATTACATAAAAGGCAGTTGTAAAAGTTATAAACTACACAGTACACACCCACAAGATTGATATATTGTTCCACATTGCTTTAGACAAAATATAAGCACATTTTATTTTGTAATATTCATTTGAATGAACAGAAACAATCAGTTAAGGTAGTCAACATTTACAGCCATTTTTAATGTTCTTATGTAGTAATTTGTTAATTTACAGAATAAAACTGCTGAGCCTTGAGAAATGCTAATCACCATATTTTGCAGTTTTTTTACATGGGCATCACCACTTACCAAGGTCTTGAGGCCACTCGAGGATAAGGGTTAAAGAGTGTACAGTAGAAATTGGACAATATAGTAATCGTTAATGGAAATTTGGTGAATTTGTTAACTTATATGGAACGGCTCATCAAAAACTTGTTTACATTAGACTTGAAGACAACCATATTGTAATCAGCTGGAAAGCAGGAAAACGGAAGACAATTCGATAGGCGTGTAGTTATAAGAAAGAAGCTTTGCTCATGGAATCTATGTTTAGGTTTAGGTACAGATAAAGAGTGGGGGAAATTATTGATAGTGATTTCTGCTAGACGGGTGTTTCTTGTGAAAGTTTGGCGAGGCGGGACCACTTGCCATGAAAATAACGATAAAGCAGAGACAAACTCGCAACATCTCTTCTGTGAGAAAGAGGTTGCAGGGAAGAGAAAAGTGGTTATTTAGCGTTTCTCTAGGTTCTGCAATTTCTTTCATTAAAATTGCTTTTTAGCATTCAACGTTTTTGTTAATAAATATTAGAACTATATTAGCTTAATACATGCTAAATAATTTGATCCATTAATACCATCTTTGGCATAAACAATTTTGGTAACACAATCCAGTAAGATATACATTTCTCTTCTTGAATAAAATTCTAAAACATATCCATATGTGTGTTCATTGAAAAATTAAGCTATTTTGTTAGATTTTAGAATTCACAAAAAACTTTGACATCTTTAGACAACTAAATAGAATTCCTTTTTGCAGAAATACAAAAAAAAAGAACCTAGATATTTTTAATGAAATTAACTTGTTCATACAATAATTGTATATTCATATTAGTGATAGAGCTTATCAATTCAAATCCAAGAATACCTATATAATAATGAAGAAACAGACCCCAGATTTTTTTTTTCGATAAGCACACTACCAGGTGTTTAATAACACTACAGCTGAAATTGAAAGAATTAGTAAAATAATCTGGAAAAACACAAACAAAATTATCAAAGGATTAATGTTACAGTATGATCAACTAATTTAATAAAATTAAAGGAAAAAAAAGTTCATTTATTCAATTTTTTTTCCTTTTTTTTTTTTACATAGGCATCACCACTTATCAAGGCCAAGAGGCCACTCGAGGATAAGGGTTAAAGAGTGTACAGTAGAAATTGGACAATATAGTAACCGTTAGTAAAGGAGATTCGGTAAATTTGTTTTGTTAACTTATATGGAACGGCTCATCAAAAACTTGTTTATGTTAGACTTGAGGACAACCATATTGTAGTCAGCTGGAAAGCAGAAAAACGGAAGACAATTCCATAGACGTGTAGTTATAAGAAAGAAGCTTTGCTCATGGAATCTACGCTAGTGGGAGAAACTAGTGATAGTGTTTTCTGCTAGATGGATGTTTCTTGTGAAAATTTGGCGAGGGGGGACCATAGAATGGAGCTCAGCCAAACACCTGCCATGAAAATACCTATAAAGCAGAGATAAACTCGCAACATCTCTTCTGTGAGAAAGAGGTTGCAGGGAAGAGAAAAGGACCCCCCCTACAAGGCTACAAAGTCTATTTTGAACTCTATAAAGGCAGAATAATAAACTTCTGTCTGACCAACAGTATAGATTTAGGCAAGCCTGTTCTACTGCAGATATTCTAACTGTAATCTCTGCACTAGATAAAGCAGGGAAAGCTAGGGCAGTGGCCCTAGATATATCTAAAGTCTTTGACAGGGCATATCATGATAAGATTTGATTTTCATGAGAAGACTATGATATTACTGGACGAATACTTAACATAATTAAATCCTTCTTAAAGAAGAGAAGAATCCAGGTTGTCCTTGATGGTTGTATGTCAAAACAATAAGATATAAATGTGGGTGTACCTTAGGGGTCGATCCTTGAACCTTTATTATTCTTGATATTCATAAATGACCTCCCTGATAAAAATGTCTCTGAGATGGGTATATTTGCTGAAGGCACCACACTTTATAACAGATATCAGGGGAAAACGAATGAACATGTATCCAAGGTAATGGAAGAAACCCTAGAAGAAGACCTCCAGTTTCTATTTGATGGGGACAAAAATGAATAGTCACATTTAATGCTGCCAAGCCTAAGCTTGTTTCCTTTAATAACTATAAGAAACCTCCTCAACCACTAATAGCCATGGCTAATGATACATTACCTGAAAGTACTTCGTTCAAACTCCTTGGCTTAACATTCATGTGGAACATGAGTTGGAACAAATACATTGAGGGCATTGCCAAGGCTGCTGTAAAGAACGTGGGCTCTCTCTACTGTGCTAGAAAGTAGAAAGTTATTTACGCCTGAGAGTATCCTGTACCTCTACAAGGCCACTATTTGCCAATGTATGGAGTATTGTTATTGTTTGGGCTGGTGCATCTGCCACTAGTCTCTCTCTCTTATACGAGGGTTCAAAAGAAAGTCGCCAACCGAATAGGTCTTGCACTATCAGCTAAGCTTCAGCCGCTGTCCCATTAACAAAATATTGCATCCCTCTGCTTGTTTTACAAGTATTTTAATGGTAGGGTCTCCGACAAACTAAAAACCCTTGTCCCTCCTCGATGTAAATACGCCTTACAAACCCAACAAGCAGCAAAATTCCACCCCTACACAGTAGAAATATCTAAATGTAAGAAAACCTTCTACTCTAATAGTTTCTTGTCTAGAACTGCTAGACTTTGGAATTAACATCTGAGTCCCTATTTCCCTGACTGTACTGACATGCAGAAGTTCAAGTGTAATGTAAACAGATATCTTGCTGCTCAACTCCCTTCATTGTACCCTTGCAAATTATGTCCCAGATAGTAGCTCTCTACATCAAAGTGGCACTGTACCTTGTTTGGGGTGAAAATGCAATAAAAAAAAAATTAAGGAAATAAAAAAAGATTTTCAATTAATTATATGCTAATCAGGGCCGGCTTTAAAATTTTTTCCCAGAGACCTGTGGTACAACGGATATAAGTTCTAGTTAACACTCTTCTTAAGGTTGAAGGTTCAATCCTCAGTGTGGAATACTATTATGAATTACTTAATACACTTCTACCCAACATTACCATTGCAGATTAATTAAAGGTTCTCTTCGAAATTCAGTACAGATTCCTGACTTTGACACGATACACTTAAAGAAAGCTGAAGATTACATCGGCCGAAACGCTGTGAGAATAACATCCAAAACGAGACCAATTTGATTATGTGTGATGAATTAACAATCAATTGTCATTAAGTCACTTCTAACAATATATCATAGGGGAAAATAGATTTACAGCATTTATTTTCAGTTTTCATTGTTTTAGTGGAGCAGCTTAATGTGATTTTTTGCCAGAATCGTTCATTGGTGATACAAGCATGAAATTTGGCATCAATAGTCTCTGTAAGTTACTTTTTCAAAAAAAAGTGCTGGCCATAAAAAATTCCAATATGGCGACCATTTTTTTCAAGATGGCCGCCAGCAAACCACAAATTTCCATAAACGTTCATTTTTTCCAACTTTTATGCCTAAAAAGAAATGCTAATGCAAGGATGACAAAGTGGATAACCTGTTTTTGCCTATAAAATGCCCCAAAAAGGCTTACAAACCATGCTAGCCATCCTGAAGAAATCAGGTGTTCTTAATTCCGTTACCTTCCTCACTCCATACAAGCCCCTGAATCAACCCATTGAGAAATTGTGACCAAGGCGGCACATCTCACGAGGATCAAATTAAGTACCACCGTTTTTTCCACAGAAGGAGAATTTTGCAGAATATTATGACGAGAGTGTATGTCATTCACTACCAGGGCACACTGGTGACAGACACTGCTGTGGAACTCAGCATGGGGTTCAATATCAGCTAAACTCCAGTTTAGCATCCCAAATGCTATCTAGCCAGCCCCTAAGGTTGGATAGCCGCACCTGGATTGACAGGATGTGCCAGCGCGGGAGAGCCGAGCCAAGGATGACAGGGGCTTTATTGTTATCCGGATGGTGTACAGATCACACGGGATTTAAATGATATTGGATGAACGATCGGGTTAGGTGTACGGCAGCAGCATGAACCTAACTGTATCCCATACATCAAAGTGAGCAAAGGTGGTAAGGTGGTAAAAGGATAAACCCTCGGCCTACACCACTTCAATGACTCTTACGATGGATGCCAAAACTAGACAGCAAACTGACTGGAGTAAATGTTGCCTTTGTCAGGTTGACAAAAGAGATGAAACTCTAATTTCACCTCTTAGCTCATTCCAGAGGAAACAGGACTATGCTGGATATGCGAAAATTGCAAAAAATGTGCCTTTGTTTTATGCCCTTAATGATATGCCAATACCCTTTAATCCAGCACGGTTAGATGAAGGAGAAGGCATAGAAGCCACACTGATACGAAATAAAGCAAAATATCACCAAAGCTGCCAATTATTGTTCAATAACACAAAGCTGTCAAGAGGACAGAAAAGGAAAATAACCCCCAGTACATCAGGCACAGAAGAGAACCGTGAGAAGAGACAAAGGACCTCAGACCCTCCAGAGGTACAGTGCTTCTTATGTGAAGAAGAGGATGAAATATCAAATTTAAGACAGGCAATGACCATGCAGCTGAATGAAAGGCTTAATCAGTGTGCCCGGACCCTAAACAATGGAAAGCTCCTAGCAAAGTTAAGTGCTGGTGATGTTGTTGCCCAAGAGCTGAAGTATCACCCTCGATGCTTGGCACAGTTATACAACTCAGAGCGAGCACATCTTAATGTCATGAAGCAAGAGGAAAATGACACGGTCAAGGGAAAGACGTTTACCCCCTAGCGTTTTCAGAGCTTGTGATCTACATCATGGATAGCATGGTTACCGGTACAGAAACAACACCAGTGATATTTCGACTTGCTGATCTAGCCTCACTTTACAAGCGTCGGCTGCAACAACTAGGTGTGGAATCCCCAGAGGTCAATTCTACCAGATTAAAAGAGCAGTTACTCTCTAGGATCCCTGAGCTTGAAGCACATAAGAAAGGGCGAGATGTCCTTCTTGCATTCAGAAAAGATGTAAGCACCATTCTATCTGATGCTAGCAAGTACAGTGAAGCCATTCATCTGGCTAAAGCTGCTGATATCATCCGGAAAGAGATGCTGGCTCACAAGACAAAATTCAGCCAGGCATTTCAAGAAGGGTTTGGAGAGGAAGCCGTTCCCCAGGCACTTCTGTAGTTTGTTTGCAGTATTGAGCATGGGGTGGACATAAGGTCCCATCTGAATCATGGTATTGTGCAGTCAGATGTGGCCATTGCTCAACTACTGCAGTTCAACTGTTACTCAGAGTACAGGGAAGGTTCGAAATCTCAAAGACATGCCAAAGACCGTGAAACACCATTTGCTGTTTATGTTGGAATGAAAGTTTTTGCAAAGACAAGAAAGAGACAACTGATCAACAAGCTGCATGAGAATGGAATAAGCATATCTTATGACAGAGTTTTGGAAATATCAGGACAGTTGGGTGAGACTGTTGTAAAGCAATATGTGGAAGATGATGTCGTGCGTCCACCAAATTTGAGGAAAGGGCTGTTCACAACATCTGCTGTAGATAACATAGATCACAACCCAACAGCAACAACATCAAGCACATCTTTCCATGGTACAAGTATTTCAATGTTCCAGCACCCAAGTTCAGATAATGTAGGAGAAGCACGCATCTTGGCCAATGTTGCAGAAGGTCGGACGAAGAAGGTCCCGGATCTTCCAGAGTCATATACAAATATTCCACCAGCCTTCTTCCATAAGAAGAATCCAGAACCAAGCATCCGTGATGACTTTTCACTTCCAGATCCCAGTCTTTTCCAAGAGGAGGTCAAGCTTGAAAATGAATGGTTGGAAAAGGTCCATTATACCACTGATGTAGATGGTTCACCAAATGTAACATGGTCTGCCCATCATGCAAGCAACCAAAGAGCAGAATTTGTGACTAGTATAAATGCTTTGCTGCCCCTTCTGCAAGATCAAGCACACAGTGTTGCCACCATAAAGCATGCTATGGACAAAATCAAGGAAACTGTGTCGTTCCTCAACCCAGGACAAACACCCGTTATAACAGCAGACCAGCCACTCTATGCACTGGCGAAACAGATACAGTGGCATTGGCCAGACATATAGGGGGAGGACAAGTTTGTAATAATGTTTGGTGGACTACATATTGAAATGACAGCCTTTAAATCAATAGGGTCAATGTTAGAGGGCAGCGAATGGACTGGTGCACTTGTTGAGGCAGAAATAGCATCTTCAGGCTCTGCAGATTCATTTCTATCAGCTACAAATGTTACAAAGACTCGCCAAGCTCATCAGGTTACAGCAAGCAGTTTATTCAAGCTCTTGAAGAAAGGTTACAGTGCATATCTTGTTGAACAGGAAGACAGTGATGAGAAAACTGTCACCTTTGAAGAGTGGTGTGGCTTCCGCAGTAAAGAGAGTCCTCTGTTTCAGTTTTGGTTCTTGATTCTGAACATGGAGCTGACCATTCTGACACTGATACATGCTTTCAGAGAGGGAAATTTTGCATTGTATCGTGAATCTCTGGCAGAACTGATACCCTATTTCTTCGCAAACAACAGTGTTAATTACGCACGATGGCTTCCAGTTCATCTTCGAGATATGATGAGCTTAGAGAGGCAACACCCAGAGGTTGCACAACAATTCCAAAATGGAAACTTTGTAGTTCACAAATCTGACAGGCATTTCTCATCAGTCGCCATTGACCAAGCCCACGAACAAAATAATGCTAGCATCAAAGGAGATGGTGGAGCTATTGGGCTGACAGAAGATCCAGCAGCTCTTCGAAGATGGATGGTGGCTGGGCCAGAAATAAGGAAGTTGGTTGCCGACTATGAAACAGCATCAGGGAGTAAGGATATGAAGAGTGACACTCGTCACCATGAACAGTCACCTGCAGCTCAGAAGACATTCCTTGAGAAGGTTCAAAGGCTCACCATGGTCCTAGAGGAAATGGGCAATCCATTCACTGAGGTGACAGGAGATCTGCTGACCCTTGACACAAAGGACATAGCAGAATCATCTGCGGCTGAACGTGTTGCTACACATCTTCAGAAAGGGAAAGAACAGTTCAAAACGTTTATGGATAAACTTAACGATGGTCAATATTTCTACCAGTCCATCAAGAAGAACAGCATAGATTTCTTCAAAACGGGGACTGGCCAAAGCAAACAATCTGAGAAGAAACTGCTAAAGGAGGATTGCCACCTGTTTTCCCGCCTTTTCATCTCTTGCCAAACTAGAGGTTGTGATCTACAGGAATTTTTCAAGCATGAGAACCAGTCGTTTCCTCCCTCTCTCAGCAAGAATGGTAACCTACGTCCAAGTACTAAGTCAGATCTTGTGGAAATTCTTCAAGGGTAAGTCCAGCTTCCAGAGTCCAAGCCAGAATCTGATGTACTGATTGTTGATGGGGCTTCACTGGTGAATGCTGTTGCACCAAAAACACCAAAGACATTTGAGGAATATGCCCAAAATGATATTCTTCCCTTGGTGCAGAACTACAGCCACACTCACAAGAGAACAGATATCATTTTTTATGTATACCATAAGACCAGCCTTAAGTCAGAAGCTAGATCTAAACGTGGAAAGGCCATCAGGAGGAGAGTTACCGCAAAGAGCAAACCGCCTACAAACTGGAAGAGCTTCCTTCGAGACAGCACTAACAAATCAGAACTCTTCCACTTCCTTGCCGATGCCATAGCTGAAATGACCACAAGCAATGCAGTCTTGTGACTAGGGAGGAAATCGTCCTTACCAGTGCCAATTACACCAACTTCAGCTTAGAAGAATTGGCACCCTGTACGCATGAGGAGGCCGACACACGGATATTCTTACATGCTTGGCATGCAGCTAAGGAGGGCTACAAGTCTGTACTGGTTGATGCAAATGACACAGACATTGTAGTAATTGCCATATCAATGATGCCTTCTCTCACAGCAATTGGTCTTCAGAAAATGTGGGTGAGATTCGGCAAGGGGGAACACACCAGGTGGATTCCTATACATGACCTTGTGCCCAATCTAGGACCAGAGAAATCCAAGGGAATGTTGTTCTTCCATGCCTTCACAGGGTGTGATGTTGTATCTTCTTTCAACGGCAAGGGAAAAAAGACAGCCTTGCAGACATGGAATGTATTTAATGAAGTCTCAGCCACATTTGACAACTCAGTCTCAGCCCATCTGAAATTGAGGAGTCTGATCTACAAGTATTGGAGAAATATGTAATTCTCATGTATGATAGGTCCAGTGCAACCTCATCAGTAGATGACGCAAGACTTGACCTCTTTGCATGGAAGCAAAGGTCATATGACTTAATCCCACCAACTCAAAATGCACTCAAGGAACATGCCAAAAGAGCTGCCTATCAAGCAGGTCATGTTTGGGGACAAAGTGTCATACGTGATCCAGAACTTCAGTGTCCTTCAAAGTGGGGATGTTCAAAAGAAGATGACTCTTGGAAAATTGTGTGGACTTCACTGGAACCGATTTCAAAATGCTGCAGTGAACTGACAAAATGTGGATGCAAGACTGACTGTGGTGGAAGGTGCAAATGTAAAAAGACTGGGTTGCATTGTACTAAACTTTGCAGTTGCCCTTGTCAAGCTTCTACAGGAACACTAGAACACTGAACGAGCTTAAAGTGAGTAATATTATGACAACAAAACCAACTTAAGCTCGATAAACGCACTGTATTATACAATAATATGCTGAAATTTTTCAAAATTTGGACTCCTATGGCGGCCATCTTGGAAAATGGCCGCCATATTGGAATTTCACGTGGCCAGCACTTTTTTCTTAAAATCTACTATCCAGCGAATATTTATGCCAAATTTCATGCTTGTATCATCAAATGAACGATTGTTTGGGTAATCTGCTCCACTATTTTGAGGATATATTTATTACCAATCGTAGTCGCATCAGATAAAAAAAAAAGGTGAAATGTGATTAGTTTTAGCTTAAACTAATTATATTTCACCTTTTATTTATACCAATCATTTTATTTATGAAGCTCACTGTCTGTTAAATATAACTACAGAGCATATACAAATAAATAACAAAAAGTCTGTTTCAAATTCCAACATGTTGTTCATCTTACCATTTATTTCTTTCAGCATATTAAAATGTTCAATTCTTGACAACACCTGTTTCGTAGTGCAGAAACAGTCATATAATTATTATGTCAATTTTTTAATATTTTCTGCCCTTACTCATCAGAAGAATAAGAACTCATTAACTTTAAAAGAAAATAAAAAGAATATGGGTATGATTTCATGACTCCGAAAAAAAATCGAAAGAGTAGTTGCAATTGTGTTTTATGATATTTACGCCATTTTTGCTTTTATATATATATAAGTCAAAGAAAACATATTGCATGGAAAAACAATTTTATTCTCGAAATTTTCCGATTCATTCAGACCGTACCCAAGTAAAGCAGTAACAATGAGACTAATCAATAGGACAAAACACATCACGAGAAAAATATGAATAGAAAAATCAATCTGCTAAATGCATGAATGATAGAGCTCAGAAATGATTGCAATCATGTTCCTTTTACTTGCCTCCCCACAAGGGCAGAGTTAGACACAAAGTTGGTTTCAAATGTGGAGAAAATTCAGCTCCCAAAAAGGGGCACTCTAGATAGGAACAAAAATAAAAATTGTCTCAGTCATGAAGGATTTCTCCTCCACTGACCAAGGACTAAAAAGTGCAGCATCAGAACAGATACTACACTGTGATCTTGTCCCGAGGGGGAGCTACATGCACTATCTAGTCATTCAACATCATAATTCAATTGTTCTCAATTTTGATTTTTAATACACCCCTATCTTATAAAAGAATCTACAGTTGATTCTATGGGCTGGGCCTTTCTGCTTGTGCAGTGATAAAACTTCTCAAATGCACTTGTGATGTTAGGCTGCATAAAAGTGTTAACTTTAGTCAAAATCGGACTTTTTTTAATGGGATTTTTTTATTATCGATTTTTGATACTAATCAGATATATTCCAATACAAAATTTACCTAAGAACACTCCCAGATACATGAAGTACCTTCGTTTGAATAAATACAAAAGTTATGCCCATTTTTTGCACTAAGTAAAATCAAAACGGTCTATTTTTCAAGTTAATTAAACTTAACATAGTAAATACTGCATCTTTTTATATACAGCTTATGCATATAGTATATCAGTACTAACCAATTTGTATATTGATTTCGTAAAAGAACATTTATTAATTATTTGTTTATTATTATTATTATTATTATTATTATTATTATTATTATTATTATTATTATTATTATTATTCAATTATTGTTATTATTATTATTATTATTATTATTATTATTATTATTATTCAATTATTGTTTCGATTTAAACATAACAAATAAATATGTTTTGCAGTATTATTTTATTTCCTGGACAAATATTTAACATTTGTGTTTGACTGTTCTTCTCTTTGGAGCAGTGATTCCCACCTATTGTGCCGAGTCATATTAGTGTGACGTGGAACGATTACTCGTGTGCCATGTATAAGCTATAGGTGAAAGTTACAAGTTGTAATAGGTGAAAAACAGCTTTCATATCATTATAGTAAAACTTGCTCATATAAACAAATACTCAAACAGTATTACTTACATCATACCGATGTTTAAATATAAAGCAAAATAAAACGCATAATAAATCATTTGTCTAAATTGTTATGTACACTGAACTTAGCAATGTTTATAAATATTAGTAAGCGTTATGATGTTTTATACCATCTATTTCGTTTAAAATATTAACAGACTATTTTTAAGTGTGCCATATCTAATAGTATTCAGAAATAAGGTTTTAATTGACAAAAAATTTGGATTATGGAAGAATAGAATGAAGAGACGTTTTAGATAGGTTTCCATCAGCAAAACATGCATTGCGAAGGTAATTCCCACTGTTAGTGAGTATTTGACATGTTTACAAAATAAAATTGAAGACCATTTTCCCCCTCAATCAATGTTTCTACTTTCCTAAATTTATCAGTTATCAATCTTTACAATTTTGAGTCATGCGAAGCGGAATAACTAGCTAGCCTTTCATTGGCTCGGATTGAAGCATACACAACTGCCATTAGTCGCCTTTTGGATTTTTGTTCTGGAACTCTAAATTAAAAAAAAAAAAAAGCCATCAAATTTAACTGCAATGCTATGGTACCCATGTGAACCGCTTTCTTACCTAAACATTAAAAAAAAAAAAAAAGCTAAGAATATGCACACATATGGCACCATATCTCATATGGCACCAGGCACAACTGTCTTAGTGACATCCACTATTATTATTTTATACCAGGTATTAAATACCTCATATTACATATTTATATGAATAATAAGGGTTTTCCTTGTAAGATCGTTATTTTTTATTATTTTAGTGCAAAAAGACTTTATGAGTAGAATATATTCATTTTTGTGATAGGTGTGCTATGAAAATAAATATTAATATTTATAGTGTGCTGTGAAAATTTAAAGAGCTTAAATAGTGTGCCAACATATAAAAAAGGTTGATTTAGAGAGATACACTCCTTGATTTTCAACGCTTAAGATCTATTTTTAAATTGCAAATGAAAAAAACAAATTGACGGTTACATTTAAAAGATAAAGTTGTATTGAAATTACCAAAATGTTAATCTCTCTCTCTCTCTCTCTCTCTCTCATATATATATATATATATATATATATATATATATATATATATATATATATATATAAATGAAATTGTCTGTGTGTGTACATTTCCCTAATAAACTACTCTGCAATTTTCAGTCTACAGACTCGAGATTTGACATAAGGAGTATTCAGATTTGAGAAAATCTTTTAATTGGTTTTTGGCCAGAAATCTGGCTGTCAAGGGGTCAAAGTAAAACGATTTGACCCTTGAAAACTCTACCAAACTCCTCTCACAATTTTGGGTCTAAACACTTGAAATTTTAGATGTAGGTTATTTGGACATGGATCAAACTTTTTAATTTGATTTGAGCCCAAAACAATAAATGTTAAGGGGCCAAAATTGGGGTCAAAGTTATAAAAAAATTGACCTCTGTGGTCTCTATTAAATTACTCACCCAATTTTTAGTCTAAACATTTGAAATTTTACATAACGTGCATTCAGACATAGGGCAAGCTTTTTAATCGGTTTTTGGCCGAAAATTTGGTTGCCAAGGGGTCAAAGTTAAAAAGATTTTATCTCTGCGCTCTCTAGCAAACTATTCATCCAATTTTGGGTCTAAACATTTGAAATTTTACATAAAGAGTATTCAGACATGCAGCAAGCTTTACAATCAGTTTTCGGCGAAAATTTAGCTGCCAAGAGGTCAAAGTTGAAAGAGTTGACCTTTGCAGACTCTACCAAACTCCTCTGCCAATTTTGGGTCTAAACACTTGAAATTTTAGATGTGGGTTACCTGGACATGAGTCAAACTTTTTAATATATATATACATATGCACATAAAGTTATGAACAGTACATAGGGCCCAAGCAAAGCAGGACAAACTGCTAGTAGATATATATATTTAAATCTCTGAAACAGTTACATTGTAGGCAGCTGAGGATTCTGTTTTCTATTAAAAATTTTAGTCCTTTTTTGTTTTCTTTTCGTCCTTATATAGTTAAATTCTCTTTTATAATTGACTAGCGAGGGGTACCCGGCGTTGCCCGGGTGTTTGTAGGTGTGTGTGAAAAAAACCCAAAGAAAAACAGATGCCCGTAAAAAAAAAAAATGAAGCCTTGACAACGCGCAGTTGGAAAATAGTAAAGTGTGAAAAAAAACAGGTGCGCGTTTTTGATTGACGTGACGGCGATAGGTATTCAGCAGTTAGCATTTTGTGCGAGACAGTCTTTAATGAGGTCAATAAATCGGTTTGTTTGTTTTTAAAAACCCGCTCCCTGTTTATTAGGGGGAGCGTCTCATCTCGAAATGAAAGCTACCGTCTGATATGACGAAGTCGACATTGACCAAACGTTACTTAGCTCTCTAGAGTCGAGTTTCGGTTTTTGTTTATACCGAAAACCCGATGCGGGAAATGGCAAATAATTAACGTTTGAAAGTCAATAAAATTAAATAGACAGGCGAGCTCCGTGGTTAACTGTGAGATATTACAATTTACAGATGATATAAAAAGTTTTAAGAAGTTGTGAAGCGAGCGAGCGCTTCTCTGAAAGAAGCCTTTTGTGGACATCGAGGAAAAGCATACATACATACATTTTCGCTTTTATATATATAGACTAGCGGAGGGGGGGGTACCCGGCGTTGCTCGGGTGTTTGTAGGTGTGTGTATGGAGGGGGGGTAATTTATAATCCTGCTTAAATATTATAAAAAAGATGATGTAAAAAAAATCCAAAACCAAAACGGAAAAAAAATGGCATAAATAAACCTGTGTATGGGGGGGGGGGATAAACTAAAGAATAAGCGAAGTAATGAAAAAAACGTTTGGTCGGGAGGAGGGATTGAACCCGGAAGCTTTGACGCGGAGGTGGAAACCAATGCCAAGTACTTAACGGTCTCGACCACGAGTGAGAGTAACTGATTAGCGTGTTAAGTTAAAACTTATAAAGCTAAAAGAGGTTTGATTGACAGGACGACGCTAAATGAGGTCATCGCACGATCGTTATTTTTAGTTTTCACTTCACCCCAGATGATAGTGGGAAGGGGGGAAAGCAGAGCAAAAGCCGAGAACACAACATTTTTCACTGTATTTATACTAAAATGCAGGACGAACCGGGCACAAAGCAAAATAGCGCGAATCTCATAAAAGTCGACGTAAATAAATCTAGAGACGACCCGCGTTCCCAAATCCTAGATATTATGATATAGGACCCATATAAACAGTTGTAAGCGATAGTAACGAACCCGGGAGCGTGTGTGAGAAAAGCCTTTTGAAGACATACACGAAATAGTCACACACATTTTGCCTTTTATATATATAGAAGACTTTTGCGAAATCAGCTTCGGCAAATGCTAAGTCTATTTCTATTTAACAATTTTAGTTAAGGTTTCTTTTTCATCCTTATATAATTGAAATCTCTTTTGTAATTATAAACATTTTAGAGGTCTGATTATTTAAGTGCTAAGTGTGCGATAGGTTAAATTTAGTTTCTTTTTTTTTCCGGAAATTTAAACTGCATTCTTTTGTTTTTATTTCTACATATTTTTTTACTCAAAGCTTCTTTAGACTATATATATATATATATATATATATATATATATATATATATATATATATATGCATGCAAAATCCGATCCCGCATTTTGCTAATTCCCACCCTCTGATGATGAGAAGGAAAGTATTTCTTTGAAACTCCGCGGATTAAGGACTATCCACTTATCTAGTGTTTCCTTTTCAGATTAAATATGTTTTTAACTCATTTCAAAGTGTTTTTTAACATGTTTTATTAACTGTTTGCTCGTGTATATATATATATATATATATTAAATCTTTTATTTATTTAAATAATTTTACTTTGCTCGTTTTATTTAAACAAAATAAAAGGTTGAAAAGACATTTTTCATTCAGCAATGAGCTTTGGAAGATTGTCGAAAAAAAAAAAACACACACACATTCGCCAAAAGAGAAGAGTTTTACTAGTCGCCACTTGAAAAATATCACTCGCAGTGCTCTGTGGTGTAGTGGTTAGCGTGCTGGACGATTCACATTATATTTTCACGTTCACGCCGACCTACCGTAGTCGTTTTTTTTTGGGGGGGGGGTTCCTAAACAACTGGAATGGACTTTTCTTGGTGGCCGAACTGTTAACGTTGCAGATGTTTTTTTTTGTTTTTGTTTTTCACACTTTATTTTCCTACTTTTACTCATGACTCCGGGTTTGATCCTTCCTACTTACCTACCATAACATTTTTTTAAAACTCCCCCCCCCCCGTCCCGGAAACAAACACTCGGGCAACGCCGGGTACCCCCGCTAGTGCATAATAAAGTGTGTGTTATCGGAATTTTCTGGGCAGCTTACGTAAAATGGCACAAACTGTCAAAACACTGACTCAATGAAATCGCAGCTGACAACATCATTTAAGAAAACATTTGCTATCATTTGTTTATCATAAGAAATTATATATATATATATATATATATATATATATATTTGAATAAAACATCATAAAATAAAAGAAATATCATATAAAATTATTAAAAAAAAAATGTTATTCAAAAAATACATATTTACTCATGAAACTTACCTAACAATGAGTATATTTATTTTATAATATTTTAATTTTCCTAAAGTTTTGTAAAAATTGGTTAATAATTATTCATTGATTTGGCGGACCTGAACAAGGATCCCCCCTCCCCTAATTTTTATAGTATATTTTAGTATGTAGTATAGTTTTCGAGGTTGGGATGTTTATTCCGAAAGCTGTTCTTAATATGGGGAGGTTGGGGCTGTTTATACTATGTTAGATTAGGTTGTAAAAAAATACCAATTGCAGAATACCAATTAAAATTAGGGTGGGGTGATTCTCGTTCAGGTCCGCCATTGACTTTTTAGTAACAGCAAAAAGAATATTGTTTTAATATTTTTCAATTAATTTTTCATTGAATTATCTTAATGATAACAGAAATAAAATAGTTTTCATTGAAAAAAATTGGCAGCATTTACATGTAATAAAAAAATTAAATAAAAAAAATAATCACAATAATCACCTTTGGGCGTTTTATGTAAACTGCCCGGAAAATTCTAACAATAACACAGACCTTATTCTGCATAATTACTGAAAATTAGCTTTAAAACCTATCTGAATCCGACTTTGAAAATCCAACAAGATAACTTGATGTGTTAGATTAAAATTTTCAAGTTATAAGATTAAATCTAGAGACATAAATAACATTAGATCCAACTTGAAATCCGGCAGATATATGTTATATTATATTGTATGAAGATTATCTTATAAAACAATATCCGATAGAAAGGAAATGATTGATATCAAATTTCAGCTTTCTGTGTTCAATGACTTGAGTGTCCATCATGTCCAGACACATATACAGACACAATCAACTCAAGGAGATTATCCCTTTCTATGGATTATCTCTTATTTTAATCAATAATCTTATTTGAACTCTAAACAAAACAAAAAATATAAAGATACTTATGTGCCACCATGTGTGCTCTCCCGCTTGACAACCTCCACCCAACACTGTTTCCATGGCCTTCTCTTTCATCTTCTCCGGTGGCCATGCCATCATCTCTTACATTGGTGGCTGCCAAGGGGTGCACAGTGTCTCACAAGTATGAAAAATAGAACTCAAAACACAAACTCAAAAGAAACAAAAGACTCCAATACACTTTGTATATATCAGTTGGACTCTAGGTGCATGTGAGGCACCCTCGCAGGAAACAACCCTCTACGAGCTAAGATCTATATCTATCTTCTCTCGAGACCATGTTCATCAATTGATGTCAGTTCATCTTGATCTGCTCTGAACCACAGCTGTGTCAAATTTGAAACTGCCCTCAACTCAAAACTATCCCCAACCATCGCAAATCCAAAACTGTAAACTACTGCAAAACTCATTGCCATTCTTAAAACTATGTGTAAACTAACTCTAAATATATTGACTTCTATTATCTGATCCTTTGCCCCCCCCCTTCCATCATTGCCACATCTTGATTAACAATCCTATTTTTGTTCCTTTTGTGTGCCTTGGTGAACAACTTCCTTATTCAGCTGATAAACTTATTTTCTCTTTTTTGTTATATTTTTACTTCTTAACACTAGAAGGGCAACGTCAATAGTATCACATATATAATGGATGAGTATTTGCTATGGATCAAAGAAATAGTCTATCAGACATTTGTGTGCAAGTGTGAAGATGCATGAAAGTGAAACTGTCAGTGAAGGTTGAGCATATGTGTTGCATGGAGAGAAATGATATGTGACTTATACAATGGATGCGTAATGAGTCTGAAAACAGGCTTAGATCTGATGACTTCAGAGGAAGATTAAATCTAGACATTACAGGAAGATATGAAAAATTGGAGACTTCATTGGTTTGATCACATTGAAAGAATGGATGAAAGTTCTTGAGTAGAACAGTTGAAATAGTAGGATCAGTTGACAGGGAAGAATAATGTAAACATAGGAGGAAGTGATAAGGATGGACTTAGGAGAAAAAGGGGGATAAATAAAGACCTGGTCGGGGGTAAGTTTGTTTGAAATCAATGTCTAAAAGCTGTCCAACACATGCCAGCATGTAAAGCAAACATTAAATCGAATAGAAGTGGACATGCATGTTTTTTGAAACCGAATTTAATTTTTATTATGAAAATATCTAAAGAATTCAATTCTAAAAAAAGTTGATGAACAAAAAAAAAACAAAAAACAAACAAAAAAAAACTGCTTTTAAAAAAAGGAAAGAATTTACACATACTTTCTTTGTTCTATATAAAACAAGATGTTTAACATTGGAAAAGGGTGTAGTCAGCAAAACTTAATGAGTCGCCTGCCCTGCTTTAAAGACCTACAGCTTACAACAAAAACTACCTCAACACTAGTGTCTCTCCGAGACTTGTGACATCTCAGCCAGACGGATATCAGATAAAAAAGTTAATATTCAAATAGTTATAGTAGGTGTGTTTCTCTTTATCTCTCTCATATATATATATATGTGTGTGTGTGTGTGTGTGTGTGTGTGTGTGTGTGTGTGTGTGTGTGTGTGTGTGTGTGTGATCCACATACAGCACTGTTTCGCATTTTCACAGCTCATCAGTGCGGCTAGACAGGCAACTACCTCAAACCAGGATTGAAACTCGATCGCCTGTACGACAGTCAAGGCTCCTAACCATTACGCTAATCGGTGGCTGCTGTGCAAGTCGTGAATTAACGATGTTTTGGACATCGTCCGAAATACCTAAGCTCGGTTTGTTTACACAAAGAGCATTGCTTTATACGCTTATGGTAATTTGTGTATCACTTCTCAATATGCTCAACTCAAGATGAGGAGCATTATAGTCATCCATGTATATGCATATTGTTTTAACAAAATTAAGACATCAAGGAATAGATTGATAGCAACAAATTTCATCGTTAGTTACAATTGTTTCAAGACAAATTCAAACATATCATTTGAAAATTTTCACAAGAACAGCCTTTCGTCAGACGTATAGAATAAAAAACACTTTAACAATAAACAGAATGGAGCTCATTTTCCTTATGTGGAAAAGACATGGGAAAATATTTTACCTGCATCTCATCCTTCCAATGTTTTTTTTTAAAGATTTATATATTTACCTATTTTCGTATCTCTATTAAAAAAAAAAATTCAATCGAATTGTCATACAACGTTGCCACTAATTACCTATGTTCACTTAATGTTTTACTAAAACTATTCATTAATTTCTTAAATCAAATTTCTATATTTAATTTAAACTATTTATTTTAAATATGAACCAATCAACTAGGTATTCAGCTATACTGTTTCGATTCTATGTTAGTTTCATAAAACATATTAGTGGTAACGTTGTATGATAATTCGATTGAAAAAAAAAATTTTTTTTTAATAATATTATTGGAATTAATTCCCTTTTTCTTGTATGTATATTATTTCTTTCTGTTCAACTAGTAATCAGGCTTTGATGAATGAGTGAAAAATAAAACGTGCTTTAATTGGAATATCTTTTACTGCTGTTGCCATTAAGCCATCCTTTCAGGAATTATCTCCTCCCTTTTTAAGGAAGTATGGGGAATCCTCTCAGATATTACATCCTCTTTTGGAGAGGAGGTAATGTATTATATATTCTTTCAAATTCTAGACAATAAGCTGGTCATCTTTCAAATTTCAGACAAGAAAGTGTCTTTCTGACATTAAATATTTCAAGAGCCAGAATTGAACATCTGAGCTAAGGACTCCAACAGCCTTGCTTATTTTGTTTATTCTTTATTAAAGAATAGCAGGGCTACCCGGTGTTGCCCAGACCATACAAAAAAAGAGAAAATGAAGTTGCGTTTGATTACACTTGCTAAATAATTTTTGTTTTAATTTAATTATTTTTACTGTGCAATAATCGATATCAGTTTGAGAAAAAAAAATCCACTGATCTCGGCTAACTGCTATGAATTCGGAATAGGGGCATGTAAAGAGAAAGTTTTAAGCAGTTACGATTTAAAAAGAAAAATATTTGTGATTTACGTAAGTAATATTCATGGATTTAGTAGTAATTAGGTCTTTAAATAAACCCTCAACGAAATCAACCGCCGGTAAAAAAAAAAAAAAACAAAACAAAAAAGATTAAAAAAAAAAAAATGACCCCGTTTAAATACAAAAGCTTACCAAACTAAATGTTTAAAAAAAAAATGTTAAAAATAAAAAATGAAATGTCCGCTATAAAGCTTCAGTCTATGGTTCCCCCCTCACCAAACTTTCACAAGAAACACTCGTTTAGTTGAAAGCACTATCAATAATTTTCCCCACTCTTTATCTGTGCCTAAACCTAAACGTAGATTCCATGAACGAAGCTTCTTTCTTAGAACTGCACGCCTGTGGAATTGCTTTCCGTTTTCCTGCTTTCCGGCTGACTACAATATGGTTGTCTTCAAGTCTAACGTAAACAAGTTCTTGATGAGCCGTTCCATATAAGTTAACAAATTTACCGAATTGATTACTATATTGTCCAATTTCTACTGTACACTCTTTAACCCTTATCCTCGAGTGGCCTCTTGGCCTTGATAATGTGGTGAGGTCTATGTAAAAAAAAAAAAGTGGCCGCGAACATGAACGCAAAAAGAAATATTTCTCAGTCAATGTGCTAACCCAATGGGACACGGCTAGTCAAACCATGACATTGCAAATTTATGTAAACGTATCCGAGAAGCAGTTCATGGATGTGCAGATGTTAAAATCGTTGAGAAAGAGACGATTTTATGTGACTCCCTCATCGGATTCTGCGGTCGTTCATGTAGAAAAAAAAATATTTTGTTCTAAATATTGTGCAAAAGAGTCCCTGCCTTTTAAGACAGTATCAGAATCATTTATATCCGATTTGGATTTCAAAAGTTTTAGCGAGACATACAAACACCCATATATTCACACTAACAGACATCTCTTCTATATATGATAGAAGACGTGTCAGTTGAGTATATATATATATATATATATATATATATATATATATATATATATATATATATATATATGTGTGTGTGTGTGTGTGTGTGTGTGTGTGTTTTATTTTTTTTATTACCTGTTTTTCTGTAAGGTTTGACGAGGCTGTTGGATCGTAAACATGGTCCAACATCCGAAACATATGTAACCAAACAGATAAAACGATAATAAAAAACAGTTTTTTCTGTAAGGTTTGACGAGGCTGTTGGATCGTAAACATGGTCCAACATCCGAAACATATGTACCCAAACAGATAAAACGGTAATAAAAAACATTTGCTCTGCAATAGTATTGAGCACTCTCCTCAGGTTTTTACCAATTACCAGTTTTACTATATATATATATATATATATATATATATATATATATATATATACACACACACATACATATATATATACATACATATATATATATATATTACACAATTTTTAAAGTCCACTTTTTCCTTGCCTTCGTAACTTAGCCTAGTAGATACGCAAGCCATAACTTTTTATTTTGTATAAATTTACTTTTAAGGTATGTCAAATCCCCAGGTTCAAAGCATTTAAAACTTATTTTGATATTTTCTACATCACATTTAAATCTAATTATCTTTTTACGTGTCTTAAAAATATCGGCGCTTATCATTAAATGAAGGTCCTCTGAAATTAGTAGGGGTTTAAATTAGAGTATAATAACCCTATAGTTAGAAAAGAAAACTAAAATACTCCATGCCTAAATTATGAACAGTATTGTAGTAGGAGAGTTAACATAAAATCAAACTGTATCTGTAAGGTTATATACATAGTAATTATTGGCGGTGAAGAATATCATAAGCTAAACAGTGAACCAGAATTCAAGTGCTTACGTATTAATGACAGCTAATTCCCTACCCAAACCCCCTCCCATAAGCTTAAGTTTAGTCATGTAAGAAGAGATAAAGATGAGGGAAAGATAAAGAGAGAGAGAGAAAGAAGGGATAAAGAGAGAGATGGGGGGGGGGTAAAGAAAGGGGAGGGGTGGGATAAGGAGAGAGATATGGTGGGATAAAGAGAGAGATTGGGTAGAGATAAAAGATATAAGAGGGACAGAAATGGAGAAAGGATAGAGAGAGCAGGGAATAAAGAGAGAGGAATAGAGAGAGATAAAGGAGGGGGGAGCAAAAGAGAGAGAGAGATAAAGAGTAAGTGCATTTAGCTTAATTTGAAAGCCTGACAAATCAAGGTCAAGATGAAAATATAAACAACTTAATAGTAGTTTATGCTATTATACATATTCTAGTATAACTAACGCATAATTAAAAGTAGGAAATATCTTGTTAATTACCCATTTTATTAGTAAAATTCTATCTCAAATGAGATCAAAGTGCAATATGAGATTAAAAGATGGCCTTGTGCCTAATTGGTACAAAATTGAACCCTTATATTTTATGCAAATAATTAAAATCGTAGTATTCGTTCTAATATTACACATTATCTTCTTTTTTTTTGTTGTTCTCGGCCAGTGTAGAAGATCCTTCTTGACCGAGTCAATTTTTAATTCTGCCCAATCGAGAGTGTCCTTTTTGAAAGGAGATGAATATTTCCCCACAATCAAAACTTACCCTGTGTCTAATAACTCTTCCCTTTGGTAAGTGTGTGTGAGGGATGGAGAGTAAGTAGGAACTCACACAGCTAGGGATATTTATCCTGGGACTCCAAAATCAATAGAGATTAAACCATTCCTGTAATGATTCGGCCCCTGTTGATTTTGCAGTGGAAGTTCAGTTCTGCACAGTTCTAGGAGGTTCCCCCTCTCAGACTTTGCCTTCTGTCTTTGAACAGGGGTTAGTTTCTTGCTAATCACTTGAATGCCAACTGGGCTGCCCAGGCACTTTTTGCAGGTCACATTCTGACCCTGGTGTCTAAGTTCTTGCAATGGAAGAGAACTAAAACTCCTCACGTGGCTTTGTCTTTTTTCTTTTTTTTACATGGAGTTCACCACTTATCAAGGCCCAATGGCAACTCAGGGATAAGGGTTATTGTGTGTACAGTAATCAAAGGGTGTAGCAATAGTATTGGAGAATTTGTAAAGTGTCATTACTTAGGGGGAGGGCGGTTCATTAGGAATTTGTTTGTGTTGAAGACATCCAGGTTGAAGTCAAGAGGGAAACAGGCAAGCGGAACAGAGTTCCACAGGCATGCAGTTCTAAGAAAGAAGCTTTGTTCATGGTATCTACATTTTGATTTAGGCACAGATAGGGAGTGGGAAAAATTATTGACGGTGGTTTCAGCTAGGCGGGTGTTTTTTGAAAAAGATTGGCGAGGGGGGACCAGAGAATGGAGCTCAGACGAGCACCTGCCATGGAAATAATGATAGAACAATGACAGGCTCGCTACGTCTCTTCTGTGGGAAAGAGGTTGCAGGGTAGAGAAAGGGCATCCCCCACCAAGCCACGGAGTCTATTTTGTACTCTGTCAAGGCAGGATAGGCTGTTTTTAGCAGCACCCGCCCAGATGTGGCAGCAGTACTCCATCTTTGGATGCACTTGGCTCTTATATAGATAGAGAATTGCATCATTAGTGAGATATCTTCTAGAGCGGTAGAAGGATCCCACCATTTCCCCAGTGACCTTGGCAACAGACTTGATGTATGTGTTCCATTTCAGATCAGGAGTAAAGGTCAAACCCAGGAGCTTATCAAAGCCTGGGGCCTCCCTTAGATGAGAGCCATCCATTTCAATTGATGCCAGATGGGGATCAGAGCGTTTATGATGTAGAGATAGGGGCTTGGTCTTGGATGTATTAAAGGTAACCAGCCACCTCTTTCCCCACTGTACCACGTGCTCAAGATCAGAGGAGAGAGAATCAGAGAGAACATCATCATTTACAGCCTTTGATGTGTTGCCATAGATGGTCGTGTCATCAGCATAGATGTCAACGAAAGATTTTAGCATGTGTTTTGGGAGATCATTGATGTAGATCAGGAAGACAGTTGGGCTCAGTATGGACCCCTGAGGGACTCCAGCATTAATACTGTGGGCCTCTGATTTCTGCCCATCAACCACTACTCTTATGAGTCTATCTGAGAGAAATGACTTGATGATAGAGAAAACATTTCCAGTTATACCGTAGCTGGAAATCATATGTAGTAGGCCTTTATGCCAAACCTTATCGAAGGCTTTTGATATGTCCAGAGCAATTGCCCTAGAAATGAAGCCTTTGTCGAGAGATTCGCTAATCCTATGAGATATAACCATTAGCACATCTGCTGTAGATCTTGCAGAGCGGAAACCATATTGCGTGTCGCTAAGAAGGTTATTTCTGCTGAGGTGGTTGACTACTTCTCTATTTATTGTGGATTCCAGCAACTTACTCAGGACACACATGAGACTTATTGGTCTGTACTGAGAGGGGGATGATTTATCTCCTGAATTCTTAAATACAGGGCATACTGACGAGGTTTTCCAGTGTGTTCGGAAGCACTTCTCCTTAAGGCAACGCTTAAACAGTTTGGAAAGTATGGGGGAAAGTTCTGGTTGTAATTTTTTTAACACTATAATTGGAATACCTTCGGAACCAGTTGCTTTACTGGAATCAAGGTTCTTGATTAGCTTGGCGACCTCACGCACAGATATTTGTATGTTGCATAGCGTGTTGTCTGTTATAGGAGGGAATATGCGGAGTTGATGGCCTTCGTCACACAGGGTAGAATTTGCCGCAAAGTTTTTGGCAAATAGTTTGGCCTTGTCTGATGCTGACGAGATGACCATTGATAATGGCTGGGATAGAACAAACGCTTCTGTTCAGGATCCTATTTGCTATTTGCCAGAACTGGTGGGAACCAAGCCGCTGATCAGCTACTTTGGACTTAACAGATTGCGCATATAGTTCTCTTGCATTTTTTATTACTCTTTTACAGTGGTTGCTGGCGGTTCTGAAAGCAGCTTTAGTTTCAGTGCATCTATTACGTTGGTAGCTATGGAAAAAGTGATTTCTGTGTGCGATAGCAGCAGCACATTCTGAAGAGAACCATGGCTGGCTGTTAGGTTTTTGTTGGAATTTTTTGGATCGTATGAATCAGTCTATGCCTATAATTAACCATTCGGTCAGGTCTGATACTATGGAGGATACATCCTTTTTAAACATGGAATGGAGAGGGAGATCAGATATGAATGTACGGAAGCTATCCCAGTCCGCCATAGAGTATCGGTATACAGTATGGTGGAGAGGTACGTCTGTAGATTTATTATATTTCATTTTTATCTTAACTGATACAACGCAGTGGTCGGAAGATCCCAGAGGAGATAGAACGGAACACGAGCATAGTTCAGAAGTGGATAGAAAAAGGTCTAGGAGGCTTGCGAACTGACCGGTACTACCGGGCACACGGGTGGGTTCGCGGACAATCTGAGTGAGGTCATAGGCAATGGCAAAATCATGACAGAACCTCCCCTCATCATCAGTTTTATTTGAGTGGGTCAGCCATTTCACATTATGGACATTGAAGTCACCGCAATGTGAATGTTAGCTGAGGGATGAGCAGACAGGATGTGGTCAATTTTTTCTGATATACTCTGAAAGATAGTAACTCCACTGTTGTGGGGGCGATTGAGGGCAAATATAAATGCGGTGGTGTAAGCAAGTGCAACCCGGAAGCACATATAAGGTAGATTAGGGTCTTCTCTCGAGATATCCCTGCCACATGGGAAGCCATCTTTAATATAGGCACATATTTCATGCTCGTGGCGATCTTGAGGGTCAGATTTAGATGTTAGGTTAGAGTATCCTTTAATTATGAACTCATCTAGGGAGGTGGTCGGCCCTATTCCAGTTTTGCTTAGGAAGAATGTCAGGTTTCATCTCCTGTAATTGGGTTTCAACCTCTGGAAGGTTAGAACTTAGATCCCTGATGTTGGAGAAGGAGACATGGTAGTAGGGGTCTATGTTGGAGGATGGGGTTCTAGGTTTATTCGTGTTTTCTTTTTTGAAATATGTCATATCTGTAACGAGCATGAGATATGTCATATCTGTGACGAGCATGAGATGTCATATCTGTGACGAGCATGAGATATGTCATATCTGTGACGAGCATGAGATATGTCATATCTGTGACGAGCATGAGATATGTCATATCTGTGACGAGCATGAGATATGTCATATCTGTGACGAGCATGAGATATGTCATATCTGTGACGAGCATGAGATATGTCATATCTGTGACGAGCATGAGATATGTCATATCTGTGACGAGCATGAGATATGTCATATCTGTGACGAGCATGAGATATGTCATATCTGTGACGAGCATGAGATATGTCATATCTGTGACGAGCATGAGATATGTCATATCTGTGACGAGCATGCGCAAAAGCACACAAAAAGTATGAGTTGTGCGTGCCTGCGTCGGGGAGCGAAGCTGGGACCGTTAGATTACAAAGAAAAACGTTTGTGAGCGATACTCGCATTACCGCGACAATTGGGTTTGCCCGACGGCTATAAAAAGTCAAGCCGAAACAAAGATTGGGAGTCGTTGTTTTTTTGTTTTTTTGGTCGGTCAATGGTTGAAAAGAACTTGCTTGTGAAGAGTGCGACGTTTGCAAGAAGACAGAAGTCGAAAGAACTGATTCGTTCAACTTTGAAAAGAATTTCTGGCGTGCATATCGCTTAACACAAATTACTTAGCTTTCTCCTCCCTCGTGCTGCGACAAGCTATCTCGGCTATTATGGCTTTCGATCCAAAACTTATACCTATATTTGATGGCAGTGAATCTGGACAGTCAATAGTGGAGTGGTTGGAGAAAGCTGAACTAATATGTCAGCTAAGTGGCATAAAGCGCATTGAATGTGTAATTCCAATGCATTTGTCAGGCGGCGCCTTTGCAGTGTAATTCCAATGCGTACTCTCAAACAAATGTCTTCGATCATCCGTGCTAGAATAGGGTCTCACACTTCGTCATCCCATCTAGTTGTGATCATATTCGCCCTTCGTTTCACAAATGCTGTGGCGACACGCAATCAGCTACACACTGGGAAATGACCAGTTAGTTTCCTGCACACTGTTCGGCAACCCGTGTAAAGGAACATTGGGAGAAGTTTGGCCTAGAAAGCAAGACTCCAGAACAGTTGAGACTGGGCTCACGTGTATTGGGATTGCTTGTCCAAGAGGAGAACGGAAAATTGTTATGGCAGCGTGCAGTGACCTTCTGACATACCTAATAGACTTACTCACCGAATTGTGTTTTCAGTGGGAAACTGACTAGTCATTTCCCAGTATGTGGCTGGTTGCGTGTCGCCACAGCATCTGTGAAACGAAGGGCGAATATGATCACAACTGGATGGGATGACGAAGTGTGAGACCCTATTCTAGCATGGATGATCAAAGACATTTGTTTGAGAGTAGCCCAGGAAGATCCAGTAAAAGGTGACTGGTGCATCTGTGGAGAAAAAAATCACAGTATGGATGGATGCCAGTTCTATTGCTACAGGCGTGGTTGTGGAAAGCAACGGTTCTGTGGTGGAGGACGCAAGCTGGCTCCGCGCAGTGCATGAAGATAAACACATAAATTTAGCTGAGCTTGATGCTGTGCTGCGAGGCGTCAACATTGCATGTCAGTGGAAAGCTAAAACGATACATTTGCGAACTGACTCTGCCTGTGTCTATCGGTGGATAACTGACACCTTGTCTGGACAGACAGTACACACCAAAGCAGCCTCGCAAATGTTAATCAGGCGTCGCCTCTCCGTGCTTCGAGATTTGGTCTCGGAATATGAACTAACAATCAACGTGAGGCTTGTCAAGTCTCACGATAACAGAGCTGACCAACTTACTCGAGTACCATAGCGGTGGATAGATGAGATCTGTAAGGCAACAGAACCCAGAGAACTTGTGTGTGGTGTGGCTGCAGAACACGAACACAACTCTCAGATACAGACAATTCATCAGTCCAGTGGACATCCCGGTGTGAAAAGGACATGGTACTTTGTAAAGTTGGTCAATCCAACAATAATTGAAACTCAAGTGCGATCGGTGGTTGAGGATTGTAAACAATGTCAATCCATAGATCCAGCTCTGGTACACTGGAAGCCAGGTAGGCTTAATGTCACGGACACTTGGAGTAGGGTTGCTATGGATATAACCCATTTCGGTACTCGGGTGTACTTGACATTGATAGATTGTGGTCCCAGCTGTTTTGCCATTTGGAGGCAGTTGTACCGACAGGATTCGGCTAGCATCATTAAGGAGTTGCAGAGTATATTCTGTGAAAGGGGGCCGCCGACCGAATTGCTCACAGATAATAGTGCAGCATTTTGCGGAAAGACAATTGCTGATTTTAGACAAACGTGGGGCGTGCACATTCGATTTCAGTGTGCCCACGCTTTCAAGTCCAATGTAAACAAGTTCTTGTTGAACCGTTCCTTTAAATAATCAAATTCTATCCAACTTATACCATTAATGATTACTACACTACAACCTTATATTTATTTACCCATATCCTCAAGTCTTCTTCAGGCCTTGATAAGTGCTAACTCCCTTGTAAAAAAAAAAAAAATAATAATAATTCTTGTGATTTTTTAACAATATATATTAGATACTGATAACTATTCCTTAAATTTCAATTAAAACAAATTTTTTTTTTTTAGTCTTAAAACTTTCAGGAACTCTTCATTGCACACAGGATCTAAAAAGAAGAGTTCCCAGAAAAATTTAAGATCAAAATACAATTGAAAAAAAATGTATTGTTTTAATTTTTCAAATAAAAATCTAGGATTCAAAAGTGCAATTTTCATTATATTTATAGCATTTTATTGAAATATCAAGTATTCAAAATTTTAATAGTTTAAAAAAATTTTTATGAAATAATCTGTATAGTATATTCCTCTTTTTAATATGACCATAGTTTGCCCCTCAATAAGTTACTTCTTGCTTTTTGCTAGAGGCTTGTCACATTTTTCTTTCTTTTCTTTTTTTTTTTTTTTTTGAATTATTCATTGACTGGACACTTTCGTCTTTCAGCAGTAAGATGAGCCATCTTGAAATTGTTGGACACATATTTGCAAACGTTATGTCAATAAAGCTTATGTGGGATACGAGTTTGAAATCGACTTAATGCTGTAAGTAAACTAAAACTATGACATAGTAAGGGTAAAGAGAGAAATGGATTTTTCTCTTTCTAATATAAGATATGCTAACAAGTGTAAAACTAGTTGTACCTACCTGGCATTTCCTAGAAATCTTTTTTCTTTCATTTTTGTTCATTTTTTTTTTTTAATCACATAAAAGCTTTGCAATTTTCTTTTTTCTTTTTTTTTATTTTAGCTAAAAAAACCTAAAGATGACATACCCAAGGGCAGATAAAATGAATTCCCCCAAAACAGATCAGTTTTGCACCATTTTTATGTCTTTACATGAAGATTAAAATTAAGATACTAAACTTTTATTCCAATTTTGACCAGTGTTGGGATGATTAATCAGAATCGAAAAAAATCAAAATATTTTGAGGTATTGGAATCGGAAAAATCTGTGCCTATTTTCTGATGCCAACAACAATTATTTTATCTGATTTTCTTTAAAGAAAAATATTCTACTGCTGATAGTAATATAATATAATGAATATCTGTTTATTTTAAACTACCAGTAAAACTAAAATCGATAGATAATTCCTCATCTTACATTTAAGAAAATATCTGCACGTTTAATGTGTTTTTACAGTAATCATGAAAAATAACAACTTTATAGTTAAATATTTAGAGATTTAGGAATAATCAGAATCAGTAATTGTATCAGAATCAGAAAAAATATTGGAATCGTCCCATCCCTAATTTTGACCAAACTCCTTTGAATGATTTTGATTCTAGCAAATGTCTCTAATTTAAGAGTTAAATATAAGGGGTCTTAAGAAGAAATTGAAATTTAGAGAATTTTGCTTAATATGTGTCTAATGACTATGGGGGAAATTTCATGCAAATCTGAAATATTTGAATTTTCAAAGGAGACATCTTAAAAACCCTTAAAAATGTTTTAATTGAAATTTGGGGAATAGTTATCAATATTGTTAAAATATCACAAGTATCTGAACTTTCACAAAGGGCTTCAATCTTCTTTTAACTCCCTTTGCATGAAACTAAATTAAGCAAAATGTACCCCATATTACCATTTCTTATACCTAGCAAAATTCATAATGATTAATAAATTAATTTAAGAGTGAATTCTGTACATACATAAACATGTATGCATGCCTACCTTTATATAGAGATAATACACTAAGAACCAGAGGTGTTAAATCGAAAAGTAGGCTGATTATGTGATGAATACAGGAAGAGGGAACCTACCTATATACCCTCAGTCTTGTATGAAAGTGAAGAAAAAAGAAAGTTAATGTTAATCTTCTACTTTACAGCTCCCTTCTCACATTCGATCATTATTAGTAGATGCTCAACTGAGCTGACATGCCGATTCATATCGCACAGGATCAGTAAGTCTATTGACGGGAGGGGGGGTCGTTTCTAGGGAGATATCTCTTGATACATCAAAGACCTTCAGTAGAGTCTAACACAAAGATTTGCTCCAGAAGCTTTTTAGCTATGGAATATCTGGAAATGTTCTTTCGTCCATCAAATCCTTTCTCTTCAAGACATCTATAAAAGGTAATTATTGACAGGCAAAAGTTCAAAGCACATAGCATCAATGTTGGTGCTTGCAGGGATCCATTTTCCTCATCTTCATAAACAATCTTCTAAATCATATTCTGAGATCATCCATTGACACCTCTCAGTTGCATCATGGAAGTGGCCTGTTGTGTGCAATGCCATTGGTTAGCCAAAATCTAACTAACAAGTGTTAGACAGATTTTATCAAGAAAATAATTGACAAAGAAAAAATTTTTTTTTAAATACTTCTGAAAATAAACGTTTTGTTCTTGCCAGACTTAGGGTTAAAATCCTATAAAACTAAACGAGACAACTTCAGCCATTTTCAAACAGGTCCAACAAGAGGTGAAATTTTAAAACATGGAAATAAATCCTCTTTAAAGAACTCAAGTACTGGTTTAAAGAAAACATACAAGATGCTTCAAGTAGTCACACTTGGAGAGCAATAAATAAAACCATAAAATAAATAATAAAAGAGTTCAATACATTGACACATTCAAGGATGTGAGTGGGCAATGGCAAAAAAAAAAAAAAAAATCTTCAATAAGATGAATTTCTCAGCCTATGCCCCTCCCCTCTCCTCTCAACAAGTTCCTAGCCTAGGTAACAAGAATGTTTCACTCATAATCACCTAAAAAGTAGAATCGGTTTTTCTTTTTTGTGGGAGAGGGGGTGGGGGCTCTTGATATATGTTAAACGAGACAGAAAGGCATACATTGAGGAAACAAATGTCTTCTACCACCCCTATTCATAAATCGTTTGAAGTATGGCAAACTTACGCACAAACGAGCATTTACTAATTAAAATACAACTGCCTTCCTTTAAAAAAAAAAAAAAACTCGTCTTTTTGCAGATATAAACAGCCAACATTTTATTCTAAGATTAGACAACCTGTGACCTATTAGGCCAACAGTGATACATTGGATAACTAAATAAAAATAAAAAAAATGAGTTAGACAAATTCAACAGGAAATTGCCAAGGTGGACTTCCTATATCGTGTTAGAAAATTATTCAAAGCTAAGAGTATCCTATACCTCTACAAAGCCACAATTCGCCCATGTATGGAGTATTATTGCCACATCTGGGCTAGTGCATCTGCCACTAGGCTCTCCTTTTTAGACAGGGTCCAAAAAAGTGTTTCAAATTTAATAAGTTTTGCACTATCGGTCAAGCTCCCATCTTTGTCCAATCGCCCAATGTTGCACCTTTGTGGCTGTTTTACAAGTACTTTGGCAGAATGTATTCTGATAAACTCGCAGCACTTGTACCCCCTCGACGTACATACTCCTGACTAACCCAAGGAGCAATATAACTCCACCCTTTTACTGTTGAGGTCCCTAGATGCCGAAAGGCCTTCTACTCTAATAATTTCTTCCCTTGGATTGCTAAACCTTGAAATTCCGTCTCAGTTTCCTGTTCCATTGACTGTACTAACATGCAGAAATTACAATGTAATATGAATAGACATCTTGCTGATCAACTCCCTACAATTTCCTGTTAGATATGATCCCAAATAATAGCGTAGGCCAGTGGCAATATGCCTTGTTTGAATTGAAAATGAATTTTAAAAAAAACAAAAAAACATTATCAATGTTAAAGAATTAATAGACCAAACACCCATTTTTTGACACATCCAATTCTTATAAAGTCAGAGGACTTCAGAATACATTGTGATGTTATGCACTTCTCTTTTTCTTTGAACTATCAATGTGTCTAACAGTTTAAGATGACTCATAAAGAAAGAGGGACGGAGGGAATTCAAAATCACTTATGAAGTGCCGTAAATAAGTTTCCAAACATTTTTTTTTTTTTTTTGTACAAGCATTTAACATTATAGTAGACTCTTGAAAAATCAATATATTATTGCTATACATCTTATGAAATGAATGACCAATTTTTATGATTTCAGGTTCAAATGGACAGCTATAGTAGGAATTGGAATACACCCTACTAAAGCCTGATTGTCACAGCTGGTTAATTTCCAAAATAATGCTAGCATTCTAAAAAAAAAAATTAAAAATTAATTTGATTACCTTTTTTTTTTCTACTATAAATTTCTGGAAACTGGTGATAGTCATTTTATGTTTATAAAGTGATGCCCCCACTCTAAAATCGAAAATACTGGGTAAAAAATAAAATGGAATTGTTTAGTAACATAAGATATATGCAAAAACCAAAAAGGTCTGCAAAAAAATTGTCAAAATATGTGATGGGTAAATACTAATAACACGCCATGATTTTAACACTAGAAAAAGCTTAGGAGGTCATAAGCACATAAGAACAAGATGAAATTCAGACTAACTTGCTTAATTGGTGTCCAATGACTATGGATCAAATTTAATGTAAATATGAAATATTTGAATTTTCAAATGGGAGGTTGTGCTTATATTATGCCTACTAAAAACTTAATAAAATACTTCAACGAAACTGAAATATTTATTAATTGATATTTAATACCTATTAAAAAAATCATAAAAATTTGAAGTATCTCAATTTTCACAAAGGGCTTCAGTCCCTTTTTTCATAAAACTAAATATAGCCCAAATTTTGACCCTTTATGCCTAATAGCTATGCTACAAAATCCATACTATATAGTTAATTAGTTTAGGAATGAATCCTGTGCATATGTGTAAACATATATCTAACTAGCATGGGTGCCCGGCGTTGCCCGGGTGTTTAGAGGTGTATGCTGAGCAAAAAAAAAAAAGGGGGATAATTTTTTAAACTTTGACCCCTATTATGACCCCTGAAAATTTATTGTTTTGGCCTCAAATCAAGTTATTACGTTAGATCCATGTCCACGGAACCTATATCTAAAATTTCAAGGGTGTAGACCCAAAATTGTCGGAGGAGTTTGGTAGAGTTCTTAAAGGTCAAATCGTTGAAATTTGACCCCTTAACAGCAAAATTTCTGGCTGACACCCGTCACATCGATTTTCCCAAATCTCAGTACCCGGTATTTCAAATTTCGAAGTTATAGACTAAAAATTGACAGAGTTATTGCGTAGGGAAATGTACACAGACAGACAGACAGACAGGCAGACACGTTCACTTTTATAGATATATAGATTTTATTTTTATACAATTTTATAATAATCTTAGTGATTTCACAACTAATAAGGAAAATAAGTCATTATAAAACTATTTTATTGATTTTTAAACTCTTTACATGCAAACTGTTTAGACTTTTTACATCAAATTTTCGCACACATTTGACATTGTTTATTTTGAAGAGAAAACATTTATCTTTTTTTTTTTTAAATGAAAAAAATGTTTGATAAATGTTCAGAAATATAATTTTACTTTAATAAAATTTTCTCAGTTATGTTTCTTTATTTCAGACAAACTATAGATCTATGTGAGAAGGTAAAAAATATTTTTAACTTTCAGGGTTGGAATTCTATACTAGACAACTGTTTTTTTTTTTGGGGGGGGGGCGTTCCAGTTATATCAAAACCAAGATAAACCATCATCATAAACCACAAATTCTTCCTACTTTATTAAAAATGGATAAAAAATATTTTATAGAAGATATTCTTAACTTCTAATCTTGACTTATAAAATTAAAGAAAAATTGAGAAATCTTGCAGACAATTTCAATTAATGAAATCTACATAGCTATAAAGTTGAGTTTTTTTCTCATCCTGAGATTGATATTAAAAGCCTGCTTTTTTTATTTAAAAATTGAAACAAACTTCTAAATATACCTAGTCATGAATATGTGAGTAACTACATGAAGGTTAACTAATTTGCATATTCCTTTGATAAACGAACGTGAATTAATTATTTTCTTATTGCCTCTTCTTGAATGATTGGTTTCATTTCACTATTACACTGAATTCTATTTATGCATAGTTTCTACATTCTGCATAATTACGTAGAATTTAAAATGAAATAATTCTAGCATACATCCTAGCATATATATATATATATATATATATATATATATATATATATATATATATATAAATGGAAATTCGGAATTAAATTATGTAGAATTACACCAAAATTTATTGACAAGGAATACAATTAATTTTTAAAGTTTTTTTCCATCCAACCATGGAGTATCCTTTTTTACACTATCAATTCAATTTAAATTTTAAATGGATCATTTCTCTCTGATAGGTTCATAAGAGTAGTAGTTGATGGGCAAAAATCAGAAGCTCACAGTATAAATGCGGGAGTCCCTCAGGGGTCGATCCTGGGCCCAACTCTTTTCCTGATCTACATTAATGATCTTCCAAATCACATCCTTACATCATTCGTAGACATTTTTGCTGATGACACTACCATCTATGGTAGCACATCTAAGACAGTAAACGACCAAGTTTTCTCCGATTCTCTCTCCTCTGATCTTGATCACGTTGTACAATGGGGAAAGGAGTGGCTGGTTACTTTTAATGCATCTAAAACCAAGCTTCTATCTTTACATCATCAACGTTCTGATCCCCATCTGGCATCAATTGAAATGAATGGCTCTCGTCTTGGGGAGGCCTCAAGTTTTGACAGGCTTCTGGGCTTGACCTTTACTCCTGATCTTAAATGGAATACGTACATCAAATCTGTTGCCAAGGCCGCTGGAAAAATGGTCGGATCCTTCTATCGATCCAGTAGATATCTCACTGCTGATGCAATTCTCTATCTATATAAGAGTCAGATACGTCCAAGGATGAAGTACTGTTGCCACATATGGGCAGGAGCTGCTAGAAAAGACTTGTCCTGCCTTGATAGAGTTCAAAATAGATTTCGGGGCTTGGTGGGAGATGTCCTTTTCTCCTCGCTGCAACCTCTGTCTCACAGAAGAGATGTTGCGAGTTTGTTTTATCGTTATTTTCATGGAAAGTGTTCGACTGAGCTTCAATCTATGGTCCCCCCTCGCCAAACTTTCACAAGAAACACTACACTAGCTGAAAACATTATCAATAATTTTCCCCACTCTTTATCTGTCCCTAAACCTAAACATAGATTTCATGATCAAAGTTTCTTCCTTAGAACTGCACACCTGTGGAATTGTCTTCCGTTTTCCTGCTTTCCAGCTGTCTATAATATGGTTGTCTTCAAGTCCAACGTGAACAAGTTTCTGATGAGCCGTTCCACTTAGGTTAACGAATTTACCGAACTTCCATTACTATCGATTACTATATTGTCCTTTTGACTACTCTACACTCTTTAACCCTTATCCTTGAGTGGCCTATCAGCCTTGATAAGTGGTGACGTCTATGTAAAAAAAAAAAAAAAAATTGTGCTAATAAGCAAAATTTATAAATACCCACATCTATTTTGCTGATAACATTTCCTCCAATGCGATGAGCCATTCATTGAAAATTCATGGATTAAGGAAAAAAATATATTTTTAATTGTACTCCTTGTCAAACAATAAATTTTGTTGTAAATCTACATAATTTAACTCAAAATTTCTATTTATATTGAATTTTCTTTATCTGCTTGGAATCATCTTATAAATATTGATACTAATATTTATTTGGACTTTATGTTTACAGTATTATACAGCCTGTAATCCTTCTACAACATTTCAGTATTTCATTTAATTTATATAAGTGAGTGTGTATGTGTGAAAAATTTCTACCAAACTCCTCTATGAATATTTTGTTTGCAAAGTTGAAATTTGATATCTGTAGCTTTTGATTTGGTTTTCACCTGCCAAAAATTGCTGTTAAGAGATCAAAATTGATAACAAAACAGTTAACCTTCGCACAAGTAAATTGAAAAAAAAATTAAAAAAAGCCATCACTGTGCCGTTACTTTTGTGCATGTGCAAAATGAAATATTCTATTAAAAACACTTAATTTTTAACATTTCGTATCCATCTCTGAGTAGCTCTGACAGTAACAATGTTGGACAGATAAATAACAACTAAGGCTGGAGTGCTAAACATTCTGGTTTCGATTCTAGCAGATGGTACCCATGTCATATTTTTTATAACTTTTGAAATCATTAATATATATTGGATGATAATCAATCAAGAACTGACTCTATAATAATAAGAAATGAGAAATCTGCATGAATAAAAATATATTTTACGACCAGACAATGTCGGGGCCCTGCTAGTAATATAGAAAAGATAAACAACTTGTATATATTTAAAGAATGTTAAAAGTAACTAAAAATAAAGACACAGTTTTTCTCCAGAATTCCCCCATATTAAAAAACAAAGATAAAAAAATATGATGTGCCCATGACAAAACTAAAATATCATATTCCAAAAATTATGTAAATTGATTAAGTCATTTTATTTTATAAAGAAAATCATTTTTAAGCAATTAATAGGAATTTGTAGGTATTACAGCATAAATCTTGCAAATTTGAATTATCGAGTTATCTCCCTTTATTTTTGTTAGATTGTTTTTAAAATGGTAGGAAAGGCAGCTGCTCTTCTTTTATTAATAAAATTTGATTTTCATATTTAAAAATAAAACTAATTGATCAATTTATGAGATTTTCTGGAATATGATATTTTCATTTTGTCATGGGTATATACAGCATAGAGATTTTTCTTTACTTGTGATTTTTAATATAGGAGGAATTCTGGTCAAAAACCAAAGACACTTATGCCATGCTCATTTATGGAAAACCTAATCTTTTTTTATTTTACTTCAATCGAAGTTCTCAGAAATCAAGGGGTCCACAACCTTGGGCTAAAACTTGAAGTCCATATGAGATACATAGATATTTGAATGTTCCATTTAAGTTCTTTATCTCTCAAACACTGAGTTTGTAAAGAAATTGAGAACATAATTTTCCTTTCCCCAATTAAACATTTTTTTATGTTGTAGTATATCTTTCATTTTTGGTGTCTTGGTCTCACTGGATCAAGAAATTTTCTAGTCTGGTGGAGTATCCTGCTTTGTGCTATTATTTGAGGTAATATCACTTGGAGAAGGCGCACCATCCCTCGTAAAAGCTACTGTGGGTTAGCCATAGTGAGGAGATCTTATTTGGGCAGCAAATACTATGTGATTTTGAATATTTGGTTAGAGTTTACTTCTTTGAAAAAAGTATCCTCATGCCAGGTTGTTCTGACAAACCCCTGTACAGAAAGACCTTAGATACTTGAGGACAGTGTCTAGTAGGCATTATTCATGCTGATCAATGTTACCATGCAAATTAGTTTCCTTCATAGGAACAGATAATCTTTATCTGATGTAAGCAAATGGATGAAGAAAACAGCATCATGTTTTGCATGAATATTTTTATATAAAAACATGACAGAATATTAAAATTAAAATAATATAATAAATAAATAAAAAAAGTACAAGAAAATAACGTGTTTATATAAAACTATCATTTCAGCCCGGCTTTGCCCGGGTGTTTTGAGGTGTACGCTTAGCAAAACAAAAAAAAAAGTCAATTTTTTTTTAATTTGACCCCTATTATGACCCCTTAAAATTTATAGTTCCGGGCTCAAATCACTTTATTAAGTTAGATCCAGGTTCAAAGAACCTATATCTAAAATTTCAAGCGTCTAGACCCAAAATTGTCGGAGGAGTTTGGTAGAGTTCTTAAAGGTCAAATCGTTGAAATTTGACCCCTTAACAGCAAAATTTCTGGCTGACACCCGTCACATCGATTTTCCCAAATCTCAGTACCCGGTATTTCAAATTTCGAGTCTATAGACTAAAAATTGACAGAGTTATTGCGTAGGGAAATGTACACAGACAGACAGACAGACAGACATGTTCACTTTTATAGATATATAGATTGTATCTATCGTTTTATGAAGGATGTAGAGTCATTTGGAGGATGAATCAAAGAAAATTTATTGTTTTTAGAAGTTGTGTTTGGAGGTGACCTTGGAGAGGACACGGGCAGGATGTAACCTGTCAGTGTTCAAATGTTCACAACTGAGAAACATAGAAACACTCGAATGGAAGTATCAATGCCGGTAACTAAAAACTGAGAATTGGTTTATCTACATCTCCTATAGCAGATAAATGGAAAGTAAATATACCAACACAAACTTACTCGCATTTATTAATAATATTTGTCTTTTTTTTTTAGTTATTTAAAAGACATTTTCCCTTGTATTTCTTATGTGTGATTTCAATTATATAAAAACTCGTTTCGTAAGGGATCTTTCAAATAACAAAGATGAAATATTAAAATCTCATCTTGTGACTTAATTGCTTTCAATTGTGTTGATAGATCCATTTTTTTTTTCATGTGATCCTTTACATTTTGTCAAGTTTTATTCACCAAACTGTGTGCATGTGTGTGTGTGTGCAGGGTAACCTAGATTAATAAATTTTGGAATATATATTCTAAGCAACACGTTGAGTAACATGAGCACATTATCTTTTTTGTAAATTTTATCATTTACAGAAGTGACGCAGAAACTCTACCATACCCATTAAAGAAAGGAAAAACATTAAAATTTTTAACTAATGCCATATTTATTACTTATACAAATTTGGACAGTTATTTTCAATTAATATATATATATATATATATATATATATATACACACACACACACACTAAGGAAAATTCAAATGTTTGTGTTAAAATAAACTAATAAAAACTGAGTTAATTCCATCTTTTGGTTTTGTAATGATAATTAGGGGTATACATAATTTTTTATAACATTGCCCTATTTTTCTCAGGATACTCCCAAGGAATGTAATATTCTAATAATAACTCCTATAACCCTAAATCATGTATTAGCATTGTAACTTATAGATTAATATGAAGAACCGAGCTACTGATACCATTGATCAAAACAAGAAACAATTAAAACATCCAATTAATTTTAGAAATAATATAAATACCAATAAATCCAGGAAACTAAGAAAAAATAACTTATGTTTCACCCCCCCCCCATAATAACTTAAAAAGTAACACCCCGAAAGAATTCTTCAAAATTAAAAAAAATGATGTTAAATACTTCCATAAATACCATTCTATACTAAATCAATACACTCAAAATATTTTTCTACTGTGCTGACTCTGGCACAAACAATAATAAATTCTAATAGGAAAATTGCTCAGACCCAATACATAATCCACAAAATATTAATATCTCCGAATTGCAACTGGCAGTCCCCTACTAATTGTCCTCTTAATAATGATTGTAGGCACAACGAGGTCATCTACTCATGTATCGTGACTGAATTACTAAATACTAACCTTGATAATAATAATATAAATAATATTTTATGCTCTCTTCTTCCTCCATTCAGTCAAAACTACTGATATAAAAAATTTACACATACATCAGAGCTTTGGCTTTTCCTATTAAGAAACATATCTCATCTCACATGTATTCTTTTAAAAATACAAATAAAAATAATAACCGGACATCCCTAACTGCTTTAGTTAGAAACCTCAGATCCAATAGAATACCTTTCTCCGGAAGATTAAAAAAAAAATTATTCTCCAGAGTCAAGATCCTGCTAACTTTGTATCTCTGAAGCAACTTTAATAATTTCCTCCTCAAAAAATATCAGTAATGACATTATAAACTTAAAGACTGAAATCATTTTCCACTCAGATCCGATGATATTACCAGATGAATACTTAACATAATTAAATCCTTCTTAAATAAGAGAAGAATCCAGGTTGTCTTTGATGGTCATACATCTATACAATATGATATAAATGTGTGGAAAACAGAAAACATTTCCACAGGCATGCAGTTCTAAGGAAGCTTTTTTCATGGAATCCACGTTTAGGTTTAGGCACAGATAAAGAGTGGGGGGAATTATTGATAGTGTTTTCAGCTAGATGAGTGTTTTTTGTGAAAGTTTGGCAAGGGGGGACCATAGATTGAAGCTCAGTCAAGGACTTGCCATGAAAATAACGATAAAGCAGAGACAAACTCGCAACATCTCTTCTGTAAGATAGAGGTTGCAGAGAAGAGAAAAGGACATATACAAGGTTACAAAGTCTATTTTGAACTCTATCAAGGCAGGATAAGTCCTTTCAAGCAGCTCCTGCCCAAATGTGGCAACAGTACTCCATCCTCGGACGTATCTGGCTCTTATATAGATAGAAAATTGCATCAGCAGTGAGATATCTAGTGAATCGATAGAAGGATCCCACCATTTTTCCACGCCCTTGACAACAGATTTGATATACGTGTTCCATTTCAGATCAGGAGTAAAGGTCAAGTCCAGAAGCTTGTCAAAACATGAGGCCTTCCCAAGACGAGAGCCATTCATTTCAATTGATGCTAGATGGGGATCAGAACGTTGATGATGTAAAGATAGAAGCTTGGTTTTAGATGCATTAAAAGTAATCAGCTACTTCTCTTGAATTTGAAATCTGGATTTTTATATTTTGGATGTGCTCAACCTTCGTTCTGATTATGATCTTGGATTTTATTAAACACGAACGTAACCTTGCCAGCTTTTGAAATTATTTTACTGAACACCATCCTTTTTGGAAGTAGTCTGAGATATGCCTCTTGTTTGATACACCAAACTTTATATCCTAATATAAAGCTTTACCTTGATGGGATTGACCCCCACAAATTCTTGGAAGTCCACTAATTACCTTTCCATTTCAAGAATTCCTACCTGGATCTTTCTATTTTCACAACAATTCACAGGATTATACCGGTATTCTAAGGATTTACAAGGATGATACTAAAACTTGATACTCCACAAATTTTTACCTTGTTGGATTTGTAATCTTCTTCACTTTTTGGAACTCTAAACTAAAGACTTTCCCTGGAACTTGTATCATTTTATCTTTATTTTATTTCATAATTAACCAAGCTCTAGTCCATCACCTTACAAATACTAAACTTCTGTCTGGCCAACAATATGGATTTAAGCAAGCCTGTTCTACTGCAGATATTCTAACTGTAATCTCTGAACATATATACCATACACTGTGCAAAGGAATGGAGGGTAGAGCAGTAGATATATCTAAGGCTTTTGGCAGGGTATGACACAACAATCTTTTCAGGAAAATCAGATCATACAGTATCACTGGATGAATACTTAACATAATTAAATCCTTCTTAAATAAGAGAAAAATCCAGGCTGTCCTCGATGGTCATCTATCTAAACAATATGATATAAATACAGGTGTACCTCAGGAGTTTATCCTTGGACCTTTATCATTCCTAATATTCATAAATGACCTTTCTGATAAAATTGTCTGTGAGATGGGTATATTTGTTGACAATATCACTCTATATAACAGGCATGAGGGGGAAAATAAATGAACACATATCTAAGGCAATGGTGTAAACACCAGAGGAAAACCTCCAACCTGTAGTGGAATGGAGACAAAAATGGATGGTCACATTCAATGCTGCTGTCAAGACTAAGCTTGTTTCCTTCAATAATTACAAGAAACCTTCTCATCCACTAATAGCTATGGCTAAAGATATATTACCTGAAAGTACTTCTTCCAAACTCCTTGGCTTAATGTTCACAGGGAACATAAGCTGGAACAGATACATTGAGGGCATTGCCAAGGCTGCTGCAAAGAAGGTGGGCTCTCTCTACTGTATCAGAAAGTTACTTACATCCGAGAGACTAGTAGCAGATGCACCAGCCCAAATGTGACAACACTGACATGCAGAAGTTCAAGTGTAATGTGAACAGACATGTTCAACTCCCTACATAATATTCCTGCAACTTATGTCCCTGATAGTAGACCCCTACATCAAGGTGACACCGTGCCTTGTTTGGGGTAAAAAAAAAAAAAAAAAAAAAGCTTCCAGCTATGTACGTAAAAATTCTTGTTCGCCTGAAATTTTTTATTCTGAAGTTGGATTGAAACGATACAAATCTTTCCACACACTCATGCACATATATGTCAATAATGAGCAATAAAATTTGCGTTAGAGAAAAGATAGACGATTAGATTGGAATGAGAGCAATCTATCTTTATAAGATAAAGATCCAAATTAAAATTCTCAGGTGTGACTACAACAGTCAGTTGAAAATAATTATAGGGTATAAACAATTTATCAAAATTAGGACACTATGGTGACTGATAAAAATATCGGTAAATATTTTATTAAAAACAATGATTTTTGGGAGACAAGCCCATTTCCATTTATAATGATGGTGATTGCAATATTGTCAATAAGATGTGCTGCAATAACCACTAAAACAATCAAACCAAACACTATGAATAAATATTTGACGACATAAAGAACTTGGAGAATAAAAACTTTTTCAAAAATTAATTAAAAAATTACTGGATTTGTCATTAAATAATTTGAAAAGAGTTGATGTGCACTAATATAACTTCATTTCTTTCAATAGACATCTAATCCCATCAATTTTACAAAGAATCCCATCAATTTTACAAAGAATCCCATCAATTTTACAAAGAATCCCATCAATTTTACAAAGAATCCCATCAATTTTACAAAAAGTCCCATCAATTTTACAAAAAGTCCCATCAATTTTACTCAAAAAAAAAAAAAAAAAAAGAAAAAAAAAAAGGCAATTAAACAAGGGTTAACAAAATTAGAAGTCTCCACTGCCATTGGAGTAAAAATAAATATGTCTCCAAGAAAATAATATTTAATTTTAAAATGAAATACATACAGTATACGTTTATAAGCCAAATTAAAACACAATATTTTGTAAAATAAACATTTATTTGTTCAAAATTAATATTTCAATACAATTCACCATCATCAGAATTTTATATATTTTTTTATCTCTGCATCTAGAGTGCTGATCTTTGTCCAATTGTAGACAAAGAAGTTAAATAAAGTTTATTAAATATGAATGAATATTCGCAGAAGCATACAAAGTAATCAGTACTTAGAAAACAGCTGTTAAACTTGACATAATGGATGAAAGAGAGAAAGAAGAGGAGTAAATATCAAGGTTTTATGTATGACTAACGGGGGTACCCGGCGATGCCCGGGTGTGTTGAGGTGCGTGTGGTTTTGGGTAAATCCAAACTCCGGGGATGGGGGTGGGGGGTAAAATAAAAAAAAAAAAGTTTTGGTAGGTGAGTATGAGGATCGAACCCAAACCCTTGAGGCAAAGTTGGAAATTAAAGTGTGAAAAAAAAAACATGTAACGTTAACTATTGGGCCACCGCAACATACAACGGAGACATGTTTGAATTTATTTATTTAACTATTAAAAACAGATGTCTGCAATAAAAGTTAACTCTGCTGCTTCGATTTGACCTAATTAAGGAGGTCAAATAGAAGTCATGCAGTTAACTTTTGCTGCGAGGCAGCGTTTGGGTTTGTTTACCCAAATTTGACTGGTTTTTTTCCCAACAGATGTTGGAGAGGGGGAAACCAACTCCCAATTGTCCAGATTGAATAGCAATTGTCTGATATACAACATTGATCAAAGCTGATTGCTTCTGGACGTTTGCCGGCTCTATGCTGAGAACGATGGTTAGCCTTTGAATTAGTTTTGCTTTTTATACGAAAACGCCCAATCAACACGTGAGAAGCCAAAATAGCAATAATTTTGTAAAAGTCGATGTAAATAAATCTAGACGTGACGCACTTTCCCAAATCCTAGATATTATTATCTAGGGTGTACATAAATACTTGTAAGCGATCTTTTTCCCCCCCTGGGACCGTGTGTGAGAAAAGCCTTTGCGAGACATATACGAAATGGTCACACACATTTTGCCTTTTATATATATAGATAATATATATAGATATGAAAAATAAACTGGAACCCTATGAAGATTTCAGCCACTGGGCTCATGAAAATAACTTGTGGGAAAAAAATACCTAGCAAATATACCTTAAGTGTAAGAGGGATATAAAAAAGAGATGGCTGGAATCTCAAAAAGATCTCTCAGTTGAAGTTTGTGAAATAGCAAATGAATGTCTGGCATCTAGTAGGATGCTCCATCCCCAACAAAAGCAAAGAGAAAAGAAAATTGAAATCAAGAATGAAAAATCGAAATGCATTTTTTTCTCCTTAATATATATAAAGCTGAATGTCTGTGTGTGTGTGTGTGGTCACTTTTGCTAGTATATATATATATATATATATATAAGAAAGATGACCACCAAAAATTTAGTTAGCCAAATCTCATAAATTCATTTCAATCCTGTAGGCAATTTTTCAAATTAGTAAGCGACAAACTTCAAGTAGTTTGCTCTTTTAAAAATGCCTTATTGTCTGTAGTGTTGAAACAAATTTATGAGATTTGGCTAACTAAATTTTTCATTGTCTTTCTTTTATTCTAGTTCAGCTATGTACTGAGCTCTCCTACTTATGATTTCCTAGAGAAATTTGTTTTACGACCACAACATTCTGTCTATCTATCTATATATATATATACACACACACACACACACACACACACACACACACACATACATACTTTTATAAATTTGTATCTTTTTGTGTATTGATATTCATATTAAAAACCCTTTTTTCTATTTATTTAAAAAGAAAATACAACTTTCTTATATACGAGTCGTGGAATTACATTCATCTGCAAAAGATCTAGCTAATTTGCATATTCTTTTAAACATTCATTTTAATTAATTCCCTATTAGTTTTGTTTGATTTTCTTATGGGATGATCATCTTTAGTTAATTAGTTGTAATTATAGTTATGCAGATATTCTACATGATTTATATTTGCATAAAAAGATTATAGTAAACACAAACCTCTTTCTATATATATATTTATGTATGTGTACATATATTTGTTTAAAAAAATTTGCCTATCAAACTCCTCTGTCAGTCTTACAGCTTTAAAACTTCAACTTGAAACTTAATAATATAGAGTATTCAAACCCATGCACAACTTTATATTTGAGTTTTACTCAGGGAAAATTGGTGCAAAAGTGTGAAAAGCGATTTTCCTGAGAAGACCATCATGCCAGGCGGAGAGAGGGAGGAGGCTAATGAGGTGATAATTTAATGGGTCAGTTTTTTCACCAAAATTCTTGTAAACTGGTACCACAAAAGCAATTTTCCAGCAGTCAGGAAAGCAAGATTCGTTACAGCATTTGTTGGAAAGTTTGGAGAGGACTGGAGCAACCCCAGCAGAGCATTTCTTAACAGTACAGCCGAAATAAGATCAGGTTCACATGCTTTTGAGGTGTCTAGGTTTTTTATGATACCATGCACCTGAGAAAGGGTGATTTTCAGATCATCTAGTGTGGTGTCAGTCTGCAAAGGAAAATCAGGGAGGAAGTGGTTTGCTGGGTCCAATGTAGAGTTTGAAGTAAACCGACTGGCTAGCATGTTAGCCTTCTTGGTTTCTGTGCATACATCCTCATTAATGGTGTTCATAATGGAGTCATCATTTAACTAAAAAATACATCCAAACTTTTCCTTCAGAAATGTGTGTGTGTGTGTGTATATATATATATATATTTATGATGTCTGTTAATAGAAGAACACAAGTGCAAAATAACAAAAAAAAATTATATAAAAATGAAGAGGACTCGCAACAAAGAATTGTAGTCATTACGGCGAATTTTACAGAAGCTTCTAAAAATTAGTTTGGATTAACTATGATCTCGGCAGCTATTTTAATCTATGCTATCACAGCTAGACAGTAAAGAGTTGTATATTATAAACGGATAATGTTTGTCCAAAGATACGCTGTCATTTTCAGAGCAAAAAGGATTAGTAAAGACAAAACAAATGAGGATTATCATTTCTAGATTTATTTTAATATCCCCTCCTCAGAAACACACAAAGTAATATTTATGGGTCAAATTTAATTACATACAGTATAAGAATAGGTAGGAATGCCACAATTATATCAGCACTTCTTTTTTTAATGCAGTTATGAATCACCAGCTGTATTTACCCAGCATTCCCCAGTAATTTTTTTTTTGTTTCTAGTAAATCATTATTTATATTTTATTTAATAGGATTTTGATTGTCAAATTTAATTATTTTCATAAAACAAATGAAGAAAATTGTTATGAAACTGTTTAGGAAAGTAGAAAATGAAAGATAGGTTTACTTTCAGCAGCATCATAACTCTCACTTCTTTTAGTCCTCACATTCCATGAGTGATGTTTTTGACAAAGGGGAACTCTTCTGAGTTGGAATCTATCCATCTAACACATATTGTTGACTAGTTTTTGACGTTAGTATAACTTTGGTTCCAGACAGACAGTTACTAAATCGCCATATATAAAAATAATGCTTTTCCACTTGTGTATATATCATCACACTTGAACTGCTCTTCATGCAATGAGAAGTGGTGGGAAGTGGGATGCATTGAATATAAAAGTTTCATAAACTGAAGTTCAATCTTTGATTGTGTTTTTTTATTTTTACTTCAATATCCAAAAATAAATGTCACTTAACAAAACAGATTATGTAAATAGTTTTCTGAATGTAAGTAAATTTTATTGTAATATAAAAATGTTTGCAAATTTTTTTTTTGTTCAATACTTTACAGATTCAGAAATTCAAGATTTCTTCCCAGCAATTTTTTATGGTGTGGATACTAGATACGTCCAAGGATGGAGTACTGTCGCCACATCTGGGAAGGAGCTGCTAGAAAGACCTTATCCTGCCTTGATAGAGTTCAAAACAGACTTCGTAGCCTAGTGGGGGAATCCCTTTTCTCTTCCCTGCAACCTCTTTCTCACAGAAAGGATGTTGCGAGCCTGTCTCTGCTTTATCATTATTTTCATGGCAAGTGCTCGTCTGAGCTCCAATCCAAGCCCCCCCTCTCTTTTTTAGAACTGCACACCTGTGGAACTCTTTCTTTTGTGTGCTTTCCAACTGACTACAATATAGTCATCTTCAAGTCCAGCATAAACAAATTCTTGATGAGCCATTCCCCTTAAGTAATCCAATTTACCAAATTTCCACTACTAACGATTATTACAACGTTGTCCTATTGATCACTGTGCGCTTATTAATCCTTATCCTCGAGAGACCTCCAGGCCTTGATAAGCGGTGATTCTTTTGTAAAAAAAAAAAAAAATCTCAGAAAGTGAACCTTGAGTTTACTTTCATCAACCACATAACTCTCACTTATCTTATATTGTCCTTTAGTTCTCACATTCTGTGAGCAATGTTTTTGACAACAGAGGAAGAATTACTATTTTCTGGGACAGAAACTATCCATTTAACACATTGTTGGCTAGTTTTGGACTTTGAAGCAATATTTTTAACTCCTTGCATCAAGTGGCTTTATACCTTGTCTGACACGATTTCCATAAAAACAGTCATTTAAATACGGATGTCAGTAAGCAATGGCCAAAACAGTTGAAATTGAGATGAATTTCTCAACCTGCAATGCCATATGTATGTGTGTGCTTGTGTGAAAGAAAGTACAAACACAATTTGAATAATCTCCCTACTTACTTCATGAATCATGGCAAAATTAACATTTTCAGTTTTCAGAGAGAACTCTCATAAGGGGGAAAAAGAAAAGCAAGACAGGAATAGAAAAAAAACAAAGATAAAATAAGAGAGGAAGAAAGATAAAATCAAGCCAGATAGCAGAAAAAGAAAAAAAGCGATGTCAATCAAAAAGTTGATTTACTAAGTGAATGTACAGGCACAGAAATGAACGTCTGGTTGCAGGCCAGTTAAGTTTCTGCTTTCTGTCATTCCCTATGATATTGGGGAAAACCAGCTCCCCCAAAAAGAGGGAACTCTGACAGTGTCCAAATGAATAGCAATTGTCTGGTATGAAAGGTTTCCCCTACATTGATCAAAGCTGCCTTTCTGGACGTCCTGGCGGGAAGGCCAGCAAATCAACTTTGCTTCAATTAGTTTCGCTTTATTTATACGAAAAAGACAAACAAACCCGTGAAATGACGAAACGGAGGGAATCTTTTAAAAGCCGATCAAAATAAATGTGGAGACGATGTCTGATTGCAAATCGTAGATATTATAATCTAGGGAGTATAAGGAAACTTCTCCATAAATGTAACCTCGTTGAGAAGCCTGGCGAAAAAAGCCTTTCTTGGGCATACAAAAACGCACGTGGCTGTTTTGTCTTTATATATATATATATATATATATATATATATATATATATATGTGACTAGCGGGGTGCCCGGTGTTGCCAAGGTGTTTCAAGGTGTGTGTGTGCTCTAAATCAAAAGAAACACGGGGGGGGGGGGGTAAAAAAGTTTTGGTAGGTAGGTAGGATCGAACCTGAAGCCCTGAGGCGAAGTTGGAAAATAAAATGTGAAAAAAAACATGACACGTTAAGCGCTCGGCCAGCAAGAAAGACTTACTGAAAGATGTTTGAATTTATTTAAGTAGGAAGAGAATTGACAGATGCCCACACTTAATGACTTAGTGAGGTCAAATAATGAGGTCGCAGTTAATATTTTCTGCAGGACAGTTTTTAATGAGGTCAAAATCCGGTTTGTTTGTTTTTACCCAACTTTGGGGAAAACCAGCTCCCCTGTTTATTAGGGGAGTGCCCAGATGAAAGTATCTGATATGACAGTGAAAAGCTGACACTGACCAAACATTTACATCGCTTTCCAGAGACCGCCAGGAACTGCCGATTCGGATCCAGTTTTGCTTTTCTATACTGAAAAGCGAAAGATACACGCGGCGATCTAAAATCTGGAAAAAATAGCGTGTGAAAGTCGGGCAAATTAAATACACACGCAACCCCCATTCGTAACTCAAAGATATTATCATTTAGACAGCACATAAAAAGTTTTAAGGAGTGAGCTGACCAAGAAGCCTGGTGACAAAAGCCTTTTGCGGACATACACAAAAAGCGAACATACATACATACACATTTTCGCTTTTATATTTATAGATTACTTTATAAAAGAATTTATTGATTCTATTTTTTTTTTTAGAAAAATAAAATCATTTTTTATCTGACACGATTTACTGTGGATTTCGAGTCACCTATTCTTTTGATTCACCTAAATTTGTCTAAAAGTGAACAAGTACTGAAAAGTTTTGTGAAAAACTAATTTTGGGTTGATTTTTGCAAAAGATAGAATTTTACACTCAAAAATTTTAATTTGAGGACCCATAATAAAAAATAAAGGACATTTTTGCAAGTAAAAATAACATGTAGAAATTTAAGACTTTCAACACCCATTGAAGTTAACGGTCATTGCATCCCATTTCCAAAACAACCCGTTATTCTTGCATCAATAGCAACCTAATATAAATCTTTAAAGAAAAAGAAAACAACTCTTATTTTACCCAAATATTTTGCCATTTTTCAACTAACATTTAAACATTTATCCATTCACTTATGGACACTGATCATCAAATGGACAAAAATTTTCTTTAAAAGATGTTTTTAATTTGTCACAATGCATTAATTCAGCAATAGATCTAGGTGAAAATTGCATTTATGTGTTTATTTTTCAGTTCTTGTCAAGAATTGCCCCTATATTAAAAACAAAAATAAAGAAAAATCTAGATGTGATGCTGCACGTGCCTATTATGAAATGAAAATATCATACTCTAAAAATTACATGTATTGATTTAGTTTTATTTTTATATAAAGAAAATTATTTTTAAGAAATTAATGGGAATTTGTAGGCATTATAATATAAATCTCACAAGTTTTGAATTATCTTGAGTTAACTCCCTTGTTTTTTTGTTTTTTTATATAGATTTTTTTCTAAAATGACAGGCAAGACAGTTACTCCTCCATTACTCATAAAATTTGATTTTCTTATTAAAAAATAAAACTATTCGATCAATTTATATGACGTTTTGAATGTGATATTTTCATTGTGCCATAGGTACATACATTATATAGATTTTTCTTTACTTTTAATATGGGGTAATTCTATCTCTTAAGTATGATTTAAAAATCACCAATAATTCAAGATAAATCTCTTCATCAAAGGAAAATGAAAAATTATGGATCTATGTTTGTTTTTGTTTATGTATGTGTTATTGGTTTAGTAATTTTTTTAGATGTTTTTTTAACGTAAACACTGTGAGTAATTGTTGGTTTAAGATATGCTGTCAGATGCATAAAACTGATAAAAATAATTTGGATTTAAGCATAAATGTTATGTATGCCTGTATATATATCTGTTATGTATGAGTATGTTATATTAATAATTGTATTGAGTTCTAATCTGTTGTCAATTTGTAGGTTGAGTTTAGCTATAAGTATCACGTCCTTAATTCTAAGGTTGCCAACATTTCTTTTAGTAGTCTTCACCGAGTTATATCGGTACACTTTAACAATTATTTTCTTGAATTTGGGTTTTAAAAGCTAACTAAATTTTAGAGGATGTTGCACCTTTTGACTCTATTACAAATAAAACCTAATGAATTTGAATTATTGCATCAACATGAAAATCTCTACATTAATAGTGTGACCATTTCTCATGTGTCTGTCTGTGTGTATTTATATGTGACTTACATATTTTTCTTTACTATTTACATTTAATCAATAATTTAGGTACTAAAATTTAAGTCAAAAAATCCTATTGAAAATAATTTAATTACAAAATTAAATCCACTGGAATGTATTTTGATTTCTTCATAAACAAATCGGTCATTTTAATCATTGGTTAATACTTGAAGAATTAATTACTTTGTGATTCTTCAAAATTTAAAAGTAATTAAGTATTTAAGCTGTAAAATAGGAATTAAATTGACTTTAAAATTCTTAGCAAATCCTCAGTTAGTAAAAAGATTAAAAGTTTTTTAAATCTAGATCTGATCAATTTACATCATTATATAAGTAGGTTTAAAAAACATTTATATTTTAACAAGAATTATACATATATATAGCTTAATAACAATTTAGTTCAATTAATGATTTAATGATCAAAGATGACCATAATACATAAATTTAACTTGCAAAATTCTACTTTTAGAAAAAGAGTGAAACAATTAAAGTAAAAAGATTCCCTTATAATAAAGAGTAGATATCTTTAGTTTAATAATAGAAGAGAAAAACCATAACTGTTATGGTGAATTTATGAAATGATTTTGAACCTTTTAAATCAAGAATAATGAAACGTGGTGCATTGAAGGATTTTAAAATGGTGCACGGAATTCAAGAGCAGATATTTTAAATCAAACAGAACATTAATTTTATTCTCTTCTGCTGTTATTGTCAATAACAATATGATAGCTTGCTTTTATTGACTATAAGCCTAAGTGGGGGATATTGAAGCAGTTGCATAGTTCCTTTTGCATTTGCAGGTTTTTTTTACTCATGGAATTATTGATGGGTTATTTGACTAGAACACTTATATGGAATAGCATTTCCAGCTAAACCATTTCTTGCAATTTTATGAACAGTCAAATGTTGAGTATCATAACCTCTATTTTATATTTCTAATTTTAAATCACTTACAAATTAACGATTTACTTTTTTATTTTTTTATTACATTTTTACCCCAAACAAGGCACAGTGCCACTTTGATGTAGGGGGCTACTATCAGGCACATAAGCTACAGGGGTACTATGTGATGAGTTGGGCAGCAAGATGTCGGTTCACGTTACACTTGAACTTCTGCATGTCAGTACAGTTGGAGAAGCAGGGACTCTGCAGGGAATTCCAAAGTCTAGCAGTTCTGGGAAGAAACTACTGGAATAGAAGGCTCTCTTACATCTAGGGATTTCTACTGTGAAGGGGTGGGATTTTGCTGCTTGTCGGGTTTGTCGGGGGTATTTACGTCGAGGGGGTATAAGTGCTTGTAGTTCGTCGGAACATACACCATGAAAATACTTATAGAACAAGCAGAGGGATGCAGCATTTCGTCAACGGGTCAGAGGCTGAAGCTTAGATGACAGTTCAGGACCTATCAGGTTGGCGACTCTCTTTTGGACGTTGTCTAGGAGCGAGAGACTAGTAGCAGATGCACCCGCCCAAGTATGACAACAATACTCCATACATGGGCGAATGGTGGCCTTGTAGAGGTACAGGATACTTTCGGGCGTTATTTTAAAAGTGTTCTTTTCCTAATTCTTTCAGTTCTTATATGCCTTTTCATGATGGGTAAATTTCTAGCACTGCATGTTGTCATATTTAACTTAAAGATACAAAAATGCGTGTTCGTATTGTTTTGTTTTTTTGCTTTGTTTTTCACTTTAAGCAATACTCAAGCAATAGAGGCCAGATATATAGGAAAGAAACCTAAGTTGCAAGTTGCAAAGCAAGATGTTTGTTTACATTATATTTAAATTAATACTTACGCTGAATACAGACTATGCTAAAATAATATTATGTAGAAGCTGATTCTTAACATGGGGAGTGGAGGGCGTTTTATAACTATCCTTTATTTTCACCTAACAGTTTAATCAACAAAATATACCTTAAAACTTGAATGTAATTTGAAAACTAAAAATAGCAGAGTCCGTATTTTGCATAAGTACTTTTAAATTTCTGTGTGTTGGTGTGATTGTAGAAAAAGAGGGAATTCCAAAGGCAAACATTTCAAGCGAAGACGCTGTTAGAGTAGAAAATCTTCCAGCATCTAGGGACCTCTACAGAGAAGAGGTGTGATTTTGCTGCTATCCAAGTGGGTTGGAATTATTTATGTTGTGCAGTAAATTTATTGGAGCACATTATGAAGAAGTACTTTTAAAACAAGAACAAGGATGCAACACAGTGGCGATGTGACAGCTTGACAAACAGTGCAAGGTTAGGGTTAGGGTTAGGGTTAGTTAGCTAGTGATTGGTATACCAGTCTAGATGTGACAACAGTATTGCATAGCTTTAAGTTTATAAAGGTATAGGATATTGGCTAGCGTAAGAATTTTGTAGCTCAGTAGAGGATGCCTACGTTCTTTGTAGCATTGTAAACAAATTAGCTAAAATCTATGTAAATTTCACTTTGCTTATATTTTCTTATTTGTCTATTTTCAGAAAAAGACACACACACACACACACACACACAGAGGAAAATCTTGGTGGAAAAAAGATGGTGACTTTATTTTACAGGCGTGTTTTCGTTTTAGAGTTTCACCTGTACATTAAAATTTGCCGTAGCATTGTTTTTACTCTTATTTGTTTTATTTATTTTTCTAAAACATGGTTTTAAGGAAAATAATTTGTGTGGAAGCAATAGTGAAATTTATTCCACTCTAAATAATTTACATGACTGAAATAAAATCTAAACATTATTTCCTACAAAAAAAAAAAAAAAAAAAAAGAAAAGAAAAATCATGATTTATGTCATTTTCCTAAATATTTTTTTAAACCATTAGGCGTTTTTCTTAAAGTGGGCTAATATAACTGATTTTTACATTGAATTTTAATAGCTGCTTAGCCTAACGGCCCGGAGAAAACATTTAAGGCTAAAAACAACTACATATATATATATATATATATATATATATATATATATATATATATATATATATATATATATATATACTAGCATGTGTGCCCTGGGTTACCCGGGTGTTTTGAGGTGTGTGTTGAAAAAAAAAAAAAAAAGTGGTAGTAGGAAGGCATGCTCGAACCCATACTGCGAAGGAGAAAAAGAACGGGAAAAAACGTGACGTCTTTGCTGTTACGACCACCGCCAAACCGGAACTGACGTAGGTTTAAATTAAGGCTAGACAATCGAAAAGAGAGGATGACTTTCGAAAATATCGACGAAAAAAGTGACCCCTCCCTGTAGAAAAGTGCCCAGTTGAGGGTGAAGAAATTAATATTTTTAGCGAATTTTTCGGTATTTGTCATCTGAAGGGTCGCACTTCAAAACGATACTGATTTTGTGAAAATCAGTCGCCTCTGTCAAAGGTTTTAGGCAGACATACAAACATACATTTATATATTGGTAGCTCAAATTTTCGAGCCAAACCGATTAAAAAGCTTGCCCTATCTCTGAATACCCTTTATGTAAAATTTCAAATGTTTAGACCAGAAATTGTCTGAGTAATTTGGTAAAGACTGCAGAGGTCAATTTTTTTTTAAACTTTGGCCCCTATTATGACCCCTTAAAATTTATTGTTTGGGGCTCAAATCAAGTTATTAAGATCCATGTCCAAGGAACTTATATCTAAAATTTTAATTGTTTATACCCAAAATTAGCGGAGGAGTTTGGTAGAGTTCTCAAAGGTCAAATCGTTGAACTTTGACCCCTTACCAGCCAAATTTCTGGCCGAAAACGGATTACAAAGATTTTATATATCTGCATTACAACGAGCATTGTTCTTTCTTGTATTTTAATTACATTAGTGATTTTACTATCACATTAAAATACACTCCGCTCTTTAGACTACTGTTCTAATTCCCTTTAAATTATATATATATATATATATATATATATATAAGTAAAAAAAAAAAACTATAGAAACCTATGTTTTGAAAGCTTAATACTTATACTGTTTACGGACCAAGCTGAAATAATAATGTTATTTAGAAACCCATTCTTAACATAGAAAGTGGTTTTGTTACCTATTCTGTACATTCACTTAACAATTTAATAAGCAAAAATTCCTGCCGAAAAAAGAAGCATAGTTCGTAAACTTTTGTTTTCGATTAAATAAGTGAAAATCATGATTTTAATGGCTTGTGAATAATGCTGAAAAAAATATATAAATAAATGTAAATGACTACTACAACCACTGAACCAGTGTCTAAGCCATTTTAAAATGACTTCCTCTCTGTTGACTGCGCTATATTGCTGGTCCTGGGCAGTTCTAGGAGGTCCACCCTCCCAGGCTGCCGGGAAATACTGACAGGGATGCCCAAGCATTTTTACAGGTCACACTGCTGCTCCTCTGGGGCTATGTTTCTTCAATCCCACTTTCCGACCCTTGTTTCACATCCCTCCGCCATGGGCGAGAAATAAATACCAACTATAAATCAGGTAATACTTTTTTTTTTCATACTATAACTGCCAAAGAATCAGCAGGTAGGCAATCGGTTCAATATAAATATCCTATACATAAAATCACATTTAACTGGCACTGACCCTCACACTTATATCAGAGTGTAATACCTTGTAGATAAGCACTTAACTAATAACAAAAAAGGAAAGAATTCTACTTTTTTAGGTGACTACATGAGAACACCCCGAAAAACCTGTCAGAAAGAAAATCGGTTTCGTATATAAGTTTAACATAAAATGAGCTCCTCAGGACTATTCTCCTTTTTTAGAGAATTTAACCAAATTTTTTACGCTAACCCTAAGTCCAACTGGCAAGGTCGTAAAACCACATGTGACCGCCCTAAAACGTTAGAGTAGCACATAAATATGGATAATTTTACGTTAAATTAATACGCAAAATTGACTCACCCTCTCTTTATTCTAAAATAATATAATAATAATATATATATATATATATATATATATATATATATATATATATATATATATATATATATATATTTGTTCTTTCCGCCAAATGTTAAGGGTATTCACACGTAATTATCTAAAAAATAGAAATTCATTTGAGGGCGGGACAGGGTGTTAATACCGTGTTCTAATCGGTCCCATGTATTGAGAAGAGTGTAAGTTCTCCTTCGTGCAGAGGTATTTGCCGATTGATGTTGCGACAGGGCCGATCATGACAAATTTGGGACTCGTCTAAATTGACCCCCCTGGGGAGGGGGGAATGAAGTCTATCCCTCCACACCAGTGGCACACCACACAATAAATTGACCTTGTGTTTAACTGTCTCTGGCAGGTAAATAAAATTACAGGTTTTGCAACCGCACCCAAAGGTTTTCTTTTTTTTTTTTTTTGATAAACCAATAAAATATTGTTTTAGAATTATTACAACATAAAATTTAATCATATAGCATTTAAAAAGAACATAAATGTATAGCTTTTATTAAATCTACATGTACCTATCCGGCGTCGGCCAGGAGTTTTTTCTTTTTACTTTCATTTTGAACTTTCGTTTTGTTTTAAACTGTTTTTTTTTAATCAAATTAGACTTTTTAAAAGAAGATTTTGAAAGTTAAATTTAACTATCGTTTAAATGAAATTTGTTATAAACCTAATTGTTTCTAAGATATAAATCTTGTAATGTTATAGCACGTTTGTTATCGTGCTATATAAAATAGTTTTCAAGTTTAACGATATCTTTATTAAATTGTTAGGTGAAAGTACAGAATGATTAAAAAACATCCTCCCCGCCCAATATTAAGAATGGATTTCTAAATAATAGCGTTATTATTTCAGCAAGGTAATAAAGTTTAAATAACTTTCTATTCAACAAAGGCTTTCGATTTTTTTTTCTAATTCCAATGGGTCGCGAAGAAATTTTTTAACTACTAAACAAAAGATTGAAATGGTTGATTTGGTTGACTTGTTTATGAAGAAACTAAAATGCATCCTGGCGGATATGATTTCGTAATCATATTTTTAATTTACTTTGGTAATCATTAGTATTGTCAACATAAATGATTTTAAAGGAAATATAATTGGGGAAAATTATCAAAAAAAAAATATATATATATTTTAACTTGCCCATATATTTGTGACCTATTTGCGTCAAAACAAGAAAAATGCAATAAAAGTTTTAAGTTATAACGAGATTGCATTTTTTGTTGCTGTTAAAGATGATTTAATAGTAAATAATAACAAGTCACACAGAGGCGAGAAATACACAAACACACGAAAAGTAATCGCAGGGTTTTATCAATTTTATGGTATTTTTCAGCAATGTTGATCAATGGTCATGGATATTAAAAATACTAAACAGAAAACCGGCGTAACGATTGTGTGTGTGTGTGTGTGTGTGTGTGTGTGTGTGTACATATGTATATATATATATATATATATATGTATTGAAAGTTTGTGCGTATGTGTGCGTGCGTGTGTGTAATTACTTACCAAATGTAAGACAGTGTTGACGACATCTTTGTTGGACACCTGTTCCGCTTTGATCATGCCGACCAACAATCCAAACTTGACTTCATCTTTTTCGTTCGATTTTAGTATATCGTCCACATGTTTTATGTTGTCTCCTTTTTCTCCCCCGCCTTTGTCGGCAACTTCGGCCATTTTTCCCAAACACAGAGTCCCCTAAAACCGGCGAAAGGCTTTTTTGTATTCACGTGTCAAACTGATAAGAAATTGCACACACACACAGACACACACCTGGTTAGCGAGAAAAAACAAGCAACAGATTTCAGAAAAAAAAAGAGGTGTGACACCTTTAGATTTAATGGTTTCAATAATAATACAGGTAGGAGGTCAAGAAAGAGAAAACGAAAGAGAGAGAGAGAGAGAGGCGGGGAAGAGCCAACTTCCGTCTCTTACGGGCTAACGGGTTATATCGTATCTTATTGGATGAAAATTATAAAGCACACCCTCAATCAATAATAACACACCTCCTCCCCCTCTCTGTCCATTTATTCCGTTCTCTCTCTTTCTTCCTTCTTACTTTATCTCTTCTCACTCTTATTACCCTCTGCCTCTCTCTCTCTCTCTCTCTCTCTTATTACTCTCACCTTCTCAAACTCGTTATCTGTTTCTGTCTTTCTCTATTTTATCTCTCTCGTTCTCTCTCTTCATACTCTCAACCATCTCTCTCTTTTCTCTCTCTCATCTTATCTCTCTCCCTCTTCCTTTCTCTTTTACCTCTCTCTGTTTTATATTCTCTTTCTCTCTCTTTTTCTCTCTAGCTTTCTCTCTCGTTCTATCTCTTGCTCCCTTGTGCGCACGCTATTCTTCTTTATCTCTCTTAATATTTCTCTTTTTCTCTCAAGCTCTCGCTAGTTCTCGGTGTTTACTGTTTCTCTCTATTTATCCCTTTACTTCTTTCTCACTCTCTCTCTCTCTCTCTCTCTCTCTCTCCTGTTACCTTTCTTTTTGTCTCTCTATTTCTTTCTCTCTTTTATCTCCCTTTTTTTTAGCTTTCTCTCTTTTATTACTGTCACTCTTTCTCTCTCTTATCTTACTGTTTTCGTGTTCTATTTCTCTCTCTCTCTCTTCAACTTCTCTTACCTCTATCTTCTCTCTCTCTATCTATCTTTATTTCTATCTCTCTTTCTCGCTTTTTCCATATCTCTCTCTTTTTATTCTTCTTTCTCTTGTCAATTTCTCTCTCTCTCTCTCTCTTACTCTCTCTCTCTCTCTTTCATTCATTTCATCCATTACTCCTTTTTTTTTTTCTTATCTTTGTCACTCTTTTTCTATCTTTATTTTCTTTTTTTTTAACTCTCTTCTCTCTCTTTTTTACTCTCTCCCTTTGTTGTGTTTCGACCAGACACTTAGGACTCAGACGAAAAAGAAACACGAACATACAAGTCGAAGAACAATAAAAGTGTATTTAAATAAATACAAATATAAAATAAGCAGGTTGCAAAACAATTGCGTTTGCGGCTTTTTAAGAAGTCCAAAAAGTTCTAATTTTAACGTGACAGCCCCATTCAAGTTCAGAAAGAAGGGAGATGAAATAATAAGTCTTTCCTCCACAGAGGTTTGAACGAAAGAGAGAGTTTAAAGGGAATCTCTAGTCCCGCTTAATAAATAGGTTGCCATGATTGGTCGATGAGTGGCACCTTTGGCCAGTGGGACAGGGCCTTATTTAAAGGGTAAGGAAAGGAAATGAGAAGACGAAAAGGGAGGTAACTCTAGTTTTTTTTATATTCTCCCAAGAACAACAAAAATGCGGCAAATGAATTCGTAGCATGTCTCTTTAGGACTTAATATTTAAACATAAATTCTTAACAAGAGCTAATAGCTTGCTTAAATAGAGTTTCAGGCATTATTATGGCTCAATTACAAGAATGTATATGTAGTTTTTAATAAAAAAATTTGTTTTGATTTCTGTACAGGCATTATTATGGCCTGATTGTATATATAGTTTTTAATACAGAATTTTTTTTTTAATAATACAGACATTCCGGATTAGACATTGGTTTCTTGATTCTCTTAGATTTGTAAGTAACAAATTCTTCTGAAGCATCTGCTGGTCCCATATTAGGATTCTTACAAACTTCAATAGAAGAGGGTGCGCTTTCATCGGATTCCTCTTCAGCTGGAATGTCAAGAAAATAGTTATGAGTTAAAGACAATTCCAATGGAAACAAATGTTTGAGGCTATGTATTTCCACTGCACCATTTTTTTTATTCGGGCAGAATGAACTTTACCATCGCTCCCACTAAACAGTTCAATAACTCTGCCCAGTTTCCAGAAAGGCCTAGGCTTGGCAGGATTCTTTATAAGAATCACATCATTTACATTGATTTTATTGTGGAACTCAATTTCATGCAAATCCTTGCAACTTTCCCTTAGACTCAGCAAATATTCCTCATGCCACGGGTATTTGAATTTAGAAGTCAATTCTTCTCTGTTTTCCAAGGTACTTACAAGTAGAGACCTTGTGGCTGGTTTTCAACTAAACTGGGGTTGTCAGCTTGAAAGGAAAGTTCAGAGTTTATGTTAGGATGAATAAAACAGTTGGGTGTTAAAGGGAGTAATTCAACATCAGTAGAACATCTGTAGGTCAGAGGCCTGGAGTTCACTTCCCTTTGGACGTCTGATAGAAGGGTTAAGAGTTTCAAATAACCGATTTTGGATCGACCTAATGTTTTAAACAAGCATGATTTTATTACCCTGATCATTCTCTCCCAAGTAATAGCAATCCAAGGGGAGTAAAGAAGTATTTTTATGTGCTGTCTGATAGCAGAGCTGGTAAATGCATTATTGAATTCATTGTTGTTGATGTGATGTTTAATTATGTCGCTGCCTAAAGCAGCATTAAAGGAACAGGCATTATCACTGTATATATGAGTAGGTACTCCATAAATATTAGAAAAACGAATTAATGCTAGAATGAAAGCTTGAGTGCTCATATCTGGCACAAGCTCAATTCATACATGTGAAAATCAACAGACATTTTTGTAGATTTTTCTTCTCTTTGTACCCAGATGTGACCCGTGTAATCAATACCATATGTTGAAAGGGATTTATTAGCCTAACTCTGTGTTTTGGCAGATTTGTTAACTTGGGGCATTTAAAAGCCAAGTTGTGGAATTTTTTTTACAGGTATAGCAGCTCGAGATTACAGACTTCACCGACTGCCTTGCTTGGGGAACCCAATATCTAAACAACCTTAAGTTGTTATTGTCGTGCCTATGCCCAAATGTCTGCACTGATGATTGCTATCCACAATTATTAATTTCGTTAGTGGATGTTGCTTGGCAATCAAAATTGGAAAGACCAAATTATAGTCATATCTTGAATTGGCAATTCTGCCATCCACTCTTAAGATCCCGTCGGAGTCGAGAAAATGTTAAGATTTTTAACCAGTGAGGGAATCTTCTTATCAAGGGGGTCCTTCAGATAAGCAATCTCGACATCAAAGGCTTGCGATTGCATCATTTTAATCAAGTAAATTTTAGCAGTCTGTTTTGGATTAGACTGCTTCTTCACTCGTTTACATTTATTCACAAATTTGAATACGAAGGCAGTAGTATGGCAAAACTTGTCAAAACTCGAGAACCTGTCAAAGGGAATTAGTGGTTTACAAATAGTTCCACCTATTGTACTATGAAAAACATTTTCCACATGTCACTGGTTTTCTGGACTCAGGAAGCTCAAGGTACTTGTAGGCCAATTCTCTGGTTCCTGAACTAGCCATGTAGGTCCATAAGTCCAGTAGTCCAATTTCTATTTAAATTTTTCCAGGCTGACACCACGAGAAAGCAGATCCGCCGGGTTTTCCACAGAGAGGCCATATTTCTAGTGAATATCCACTCCAAATTCTTTAGTAAAATTCTCTTTCATATCATGAATGTCTCTAATTCTATTCCTGGTATATAGGCTTTTTGCCTTTATATTGTCCGAGAGAAGCCATGACAATACAACTTATGCATCCACAGAAACAACAATGTTCTCAATTTTAATATTAGAGTATGTTCCCAGCAACATGCTTAATGCTTTGAATGCAATGTATACAGTAAGCAACTCCATCATTGGCAAAGGTTTTGCTTTCATTGGCGCTACTTTCACTTTAGAAAATATTATATGGGATTTCCCATTTTGCACCCCATAAATAACAATGCCTGTGGTGAAGCATCACAGAAGATATACAACTTCAGTAGACCATTCCTGTCTACAGCCTGTCGTGAGAAGGACAGATTCCTCAAACCAGAGAGATCCTCAGCTAAATTTGACCAGATTGTCATTATGTCTGTTGGCACCTTTTGATCCCAACTCAATTTGAGCAACCATAATTTTCTGAGAAGGATTTTCGCTTTAACTGTTACAGGAGCACAGAGTGATAAAGGATCAAATATTTTTGCTGTCTGTGCCAAAATATCCCTTTTAGAGATTATATTTTCCTGAACTGAAGTGTCAGAGATGCTGATAGTATCTGATTCAGGGTGGTATTTATACCCAAGAACTTTTTCATACTCACAGTTATGTTGCACAATTTTACCATCCTCAATCATGATTTTGAAATTACATGACCTCAGTTGGAGATTTCCCTTTTGCAGTCGAGGCACTGCATTTTTATAAAGGCTGATTATTTCCCCTGAAGAATTGCTTGTCATACACAGGTTGTCAACATAAAATCGACTTTTCAACATGCTAGTACATGTGTCATTTGGAAAGTTACTCAAGTGGTGTTGCAGGACATAATTTAATATAAAAGCGCTTGCAATGAAGCCAAATATCAATATGCAATAACAATACCAAATCAACTCGTTTTCATCTTTGACAAAAAAACAAAATCTATTTTTATCTTCATCAGACTTGAGTCTGATCATAAGAAAAGCTTTTCTTATGTCACCTAGCAGAACATATTTATCAGTGACGAATAAAAGTAAAAGTCCAAGCATATTACTCAACATATTAACATCCGGGTAACATGACTCATTAAGAGAATAACCACCTCCAGCCTTTAAAGAACAATTAAAAACAGGTCTTATCTTGGTAGTTACCTGTTGATCAAATTTGAAAACTTGTCTATGGAGTATCCATATATATTTGTGAAAATCCTGTGGGGCAACTTCAATTTTTTCAATAATTTCTTCAGTCTCTTGTTGACAAAAATATTAGTATAGGCCTCAGCCATTTTTTTCTTTTCGAAGGAAAGCAAAGTTCTGTCAAGTACCTTCAGAGCGACTTGGTAGTTGGAAGGCACAGAATTGATTTTATCTTTATGCCAGAGTACATCCACAAAATATGAGTTGCTTTTGAATTCAATAGACTTCTTGAAGCTATCGATTTTATTTCGGTCATAATCCGCGATTAATTCTTCATCAAGGGAAGTGCCATCAGTTTCCACAGCAAACATGCTTTCTAAATTTCTCTCCACATTTGAAGATTCAAATATATCAGAGAATGGATCCTGGTAGGTTAATTTGGGTTCCAATATAGCGTTCAATTGGCGCTCTGGGTAACAGGCATGTTCCAATATTATAGTATGATAATTAGCACAATGATTGGATCTTCCAGTTCCTACAGGAAAGATTTGATCGACATATAAGAAATGCTGAACATTACCAAATGGAGTGATCCCTTGAGGTAAATCCCATGCATGTTCATTTATGCATTTAATAATTATGGAGTTAGTCATGAATTGAAATATATCTACACCTAGGATACTGTCAATTTTTATAGCATTGCTCTGTTTTTCACTTGAAAATGCTAACCTGTATTTTAATTTATTTAGGTTGGACTTTACTTGACAGAAATTATCAAACTGAAATTGAATACCAAATTGGTCATCTATTAAAACCGAATGGGAAGTTGCCTCCCTTTACCAACATTAACATTCAAAACAACTTGTTCAAGACTGTTTACCGTAACACCTGCATAGGTTTTTATCTGGTAATGTGTAAGATTCGAATCTCCATCAGGATATCTTAGTTCCTTTAATATTTTTTTGGAAAAATAAGATCGCTGACTTCCAGTGTCTAATAGGCAGTTAACCATAGTTTTCTTTGCTCCATTATGTAATGAAATAGCTACAACAGGTAATATGATGTTGTTTTCATCAACATGGGAAAATAGTGAAATTACTTTTTGGGGGATTATCACATAAAGGTGTAATATGTGCCTTAGAGGGACACAGTTTGCAGGAGAGAGAATTGTTCTGGCGCCCAGGGCAATCTTCGCTTTTGTGTTTATAACTGGAACACCCGATACACAATTTCAACTGTTTACACCTCTCAACTCTTGCTTTATTTTATAAGTAGAGAATTCGCTGCACTTCAACATGGAGTGGCCACATACTGAGCAAAGTTTGCAGTATGTACCGGCATAATTAGTAGAAAAATTCTGTAAGACAGCATCTCCTTTCCCCTTTTCATAATTTTTAACATGTGTTCCATCGCCTTTAGAATTAGTTTCTGCTGATTGCAAATATTTCTTATTCCTTGACAGAGCACGAACAGCTTCATTATAATTGTCAAATAATTGAGTCAAAGACGGGTAATTCGTGCCCACTCTGTGACTAATTTCCCTTCTCAAGACCACAGGTAACTTTTCAAACATGACGTAACTGATCAAAAAAAACCTAGGGGACTTATTCTGAAAAAAATCGATCTGATATGACGTTTTCAGTTCAGACAAATCCGCACTCACTTCCGCAAAGTATTGTTTCACAGACACAAATTCAGGGTCATACTGAGGAGAAGCAGAAATTATCTGCTTAAAAATTTCGTTAATAATAAAGGGGATATCTGAAAATTCCTTTGTCAGTAGATCAACAGCAACATTAAATTTTCATCTTCCAATGTTAGATGAGAAACCAATTGTAAAGCATAATCACTTAAATAACCTTTCAATAAAACTAATTTAGACTTACCGGATTTAACAGAGTCTGTGCAGTTTTTGAATTTCGAAATAAAATTCTTGAATTCGAATTTGGATGGATTAATTCCACTGAAGGTTGCACATTGTAACTTGGGCATGGATAACAGAGGTACAGAGCCAACTTCAGATTTCTCCGATGTGTTGAGTTCTTCAACTGTGTCTTCAATGTCGGCAAGACGATCATTAACATTAGTTTGAAATTCAATTTCTTCCTTCTGTTCGCTATCGAAACCACAGTTCTTCAAATCAAACTCTGGTTTGATGCATATTGCTTTAATTTTTTCACTCAAAGAACGAACTTCAACTCGCATCTCCTTGATAATATCTTCCTCTTTCTGAGAAGTCTTTCTTCTTGGTCCTTCACACTGTTCCAGCATGCGCGATGGGGAGTGTAATATCATCCTTTAAGACTTCCCGGGCAACTTCGAGAGCCCTTACACCCTACAATGTCTTAAAATTCTCCATTTTAGGATTCATTCTTATTTATTTTAAATCAAATGTGAATCCACTTTATCTTCTTTTCTCAAAGAGCGACAAACAATTCGTAAAACAGCCTTGCCGGAGAATCACCGCTTTTGAAACACATGGAGTCCCAAGTAGACCAATAATGTTTCTATTTTCTTGTCTCCCCACGAGAGCAGAGTTTAACTAAACAATAGTAAAATATATATATATTTTTGTTGGTCGGGCGGGGGGGGGATAAGCAATAAATAAGCTTTGCTTTAAAAGGGTTTATTTTCTTGTCACAATAACAAATAATAGTGAATAATTTTTTTTTCTTATCACAATGACAAATAATAGCAAAACATTTTTTTCTTGTCACAATGACAAATAATAGCGAAGAATTTTTTTTTCTTGTCACAATGACAAATAATAGTGAAGAATTTTTTTTTGTCACAATGACAAATAATAGCAAAGAATTTTTTTTCTTGTCACAATGACAAATAATAGCGAAGAATTTTTTTTCTTATCACAATGACAAATAATAGCGAAGAATTTTTTTTCTTGTCACAATGACAAATAATGGCAAAGAATTTTTTTCTTGTCACAATGACAAATAAGAGCAAAGAATTTTTTTTTGTCACAATGACAAATAATAGCAAAGAATGTTTTTATTGTCACAATGACAAATAATAGCAAAGAAATTTTTTTTATTGTCACAATGACAAATAATAGTGAAGAATTTTTTTTCTTGTCACAATGACAAATAATAGCGAAGAATTTTTTTTCTTGTCACAATGACAAATAATAGCAAAGAATTTTTTTCTTTTGTCACAATGACAAATAATAGCAAAGAATTTTTTTTCTTCTCACAATGACAAATAATAGTGAAGAATTTTTCTTGTCACAATAACAAATAATAGCAAAGAATTGTTTTTTCTTGTCACAATGACAAATAATAGCAAAGAATTTTTTTTCCTTGTCACAATGACAAATAATAGCAAAACATTTTTTTCTTTTGTCACAATGACAAATAATAGTGAAGAATTTTTTTTTCTTGTCACAATGACAAATAATAGTGAAGAATTGTTTTCTTTTGTCACAATGACAAATGATAGCAAAGAATTTTTTTTCTTGTCACAATGACAAATAATAGTGAAGAATTTTTTTTCTCGTCACAATGATAAATAATAATGAAGTTAGGCCGAGGAGTTTAAAAGAAGTACTTTCAGGCAATGTGTTCTTGGCCATTGCTATTGGTGGTAGAGAAGGTTTCTTGTAGTTATTGAAGGAAACAAGCTTAGTCTTAGCAGCATTGAATGTGACCAACCATTTTTGTCCCCATTCCACTACGGATTGGAGATCATCCTCTAGTGTTTCTGCCATTTTCTTGGATATGTGTTCATTTGTTTTCCCCTCATATCTGTTATAGAGAGTGGTGTCATTGGCAAATATACCCATCTCCGAAACAATATTATCAGGGAGGTCGTTTATGAATATCAGGAATAATAGAGGTCCAAGGATAGACCCCTGAGGTACTCCCGCATTTATGTCATATTGTTTGGATGTATGTCCGTCGAGGACAACTTTGATTTTTCTATTACTTAAGAAGGATTTAATTACATTATGAATTCTTCCAGTGATTCCATATGATCTAATTTTCCTTAGAAGACCATCATGCCATACCCTGTCAAAAGCCTTAGATATATCAAGGGCCACCGCTCTACCCTCCCCTGTTTTATCCAATGAACGGTATATACGTTCAGAAACTACAGTTAAGATATCTGCTGTTGAACGGGCTTGCCTGAATCCATATTGTTTGTCAGTCAGGAGTTTAGCAGCTGTTAGGTGCTGGACTAGGGCTTGATTAACTAAGGACTCAAATATTTTGGCGAAAAGCGGGAGGAGGCTAATGGGGTGATAATTTAGTGGGTCAGTTCATTCACCAGAATTCTTGAAGACTGGTACCACAGAGGCGGTTTTCCAGCAGTCGGGAAAACAAGATTCGTTAAGGCATTTATTGTAAAGTTTGGACAGAACTGGAGCAACCTCGGCAGAGCATTTTTTTAATAGCACAGCCGGGATGAGATCTGGTCCACATGCTTTTGAGGTGTCTAGGTTTTTTATGATAGCATGTACCTGAGAAGGGGTGATTTTCAAATCGTCAAGTGTGGCGTCTGTTCGCAGAGGAAAATCAGGGAGTGAGTGGTGTACCGAGTTCAGTGTGGAGTTTGAGGCAAACCGACTGGCAAGCAGATTAGCCTTGTCAGTTGCCGTGCAAGCAACCTCATGATTGTTTGTTAGTGGGGGAATAATTGACTGTCCATTATTAACTACGCTGTTGTAGATTTTCCAAAAATCCCGGGTTCCTAATTTCTGTGCTTCGATGCGCTTTCTGGTGGTTTCAGAGTAATCTGTCTTAGCTGTGTCTATCACTCTCTTACAATTATTTCTAGCTTCTATAAATTTCTGTTTATTTGAGCTGGACTTATGTCGGTTGAATCTGCAGAACGCACGCTGCCTTTGACAAATGGTAGCTGCACAAGCAGAAGTAAACCATTGGGGAGAGTGGGGCTTGCTACAGTATTTCCGTGCGGGAACATGTGCTTCAATAGCAGTTTTGAACCATTCAGTTGTGTCATTTGCACACTGTTCCGCTGGAAGAGTAAAGATATTTTGCCATGGGGCATCTCTGATGAGCTCCCTGATGGCTTCCCAATCAGCCTTTTTGTAATACCTTGTTGTTTTGAGTAGTGGGTCTTCAGTTTTAGGGCGAGAATTTAGGCTGATTTCTACCATTATCACAGCGTGATCAGCATTCCCGAGTAGGCTGTGGGCATTTGTTGTACAGTCATTGGGAACCGTTGTCAGAAAGAGATCTAGAAGTGAGGCATGTTGATCGTGCTGGTCTGGGAAACGTGTCGGAAATGTAACCAACTGAGATAGGGAATGAGCTTGCCTCAAACTCCACACTGGACCCTCTAAACCACCCCCTACCTCAATTTCCTATGCGAACAGACGCCACGCTAGACGATCTGGAAATCACCCCTGCTCAGGTGCATGCTATCATAAAAAACCTTGACACTTCCAAAGCATGTGGACCCGACCTCATCCCAGCTGTGCTATTAAAAAAGTGCTCAGCCGAAGTAGCTCCAGTTCTCTCCAAACTCTACAACAAATGCCTTAATGAATCTTGCTTTCCGAGCTGTTGGAAAACTGCTTCTGTGGTACCAGTATTCAAGAATTCTGGCGAAAGAACTGACCCATTAAATTATCGCCCTATTAGCCTCCTCCCACTTTTTGCCAAAATATTTGAGACCTTAATTAACCATGCTCTAGTCCAGCACCTTACAGATGCTAAACTTCTGACCGACCATCAATATGGATTTAGACAAGCCCGTTCCACGGCAGACATCCTCACTGTAATCTCTGAACGCATATACCATTCACTGGACAAAGCGGGAGAGGGCAGAGCAGTAGCTCTAGATATATCTAAGGCTTTTGACAGGGTATGGCATGAGGGTCTCCTCAGGAAGATTAGATCTTACGGTATCACTGGTAGAATACTTAACATAATTAAATCCTTCTTAGATAAGAGAAAAATCCAGGTTGTCCTCGACGGTCGTACATCTAAACAATATGATATAAATGCGGGAGTGCCCCAGGGATCTATCCTTGGTCCTCTGCTGTTCCTGATATTCATAAATGACCTCCCCGACAAAATTGCCTCTGAGATGGGTATATATGCTGATGACACCACACTATAGCAGGCACGACAGGAAAACAAATGAACATATATCTAAAGTAATGGCAGAAACACTAGAGGATGACCTCCAATCAGTAGTGGAATGGGGACAAAAATGGATGGTAACGTTCAATGCCACCAAGACAAAACTGGTTTCATTCAATAATTACAAGAAACCTTCTCTACCACCTATAGCAATGGCCAACGACTCTTTATCTGAGAGTACGTCTCTCAAGCTCCTTGGCCTAACGTTCACAGGAAACATGAGCTGGAACAATTACATCGAGGGCATTGCCAGGGCCGCTGCGAGGAAGGTGGGCTCTCTCTACCGTGCTAGAAAACTTCTAATACCTGAAAGTATCCTGTACCTCTATAAGGCCACTATTCGCCCATGTATGGAGTATTGCTGTCATATTTGGGCCGGTGCATCGGCTACTAGTCTCTCGCTCCTTGACAGGGTTCAAAAGAGAGTCGCAAATCTGATAGGCCCTAAACTGGCATCTAAACTTCAGCCTCTGTCCCATCGTCGAAACGTTGCATCCCTCTGCCTGTTCTACAAGTATTATAATGGTGAATGCTCTGAAGAACTGCAAGCACTTGTGCCCCACGACGTGAACACCCTCGACAGACCCGACAAGCTGCAAAATCCCACCCCCACACTGTAGAGATCCCTAGATGTAAAAGATCTTTCTACTCCAGTAGTTTCTTCCCCAGAACTGCTAGACTTTGGAATTCCATTCCAGGTCACTGCTTCCCCAACTGTACTGACATGCATAAGTTCAAGTGCAACGTGAACCAACATCTCGCTGCCCTAATCCCTACATGGTACCCCAGTAGATGTTTCCCCTGATAGTAGCCCCCTACACCAAAGTGGCAATGTGCCTTGTTTGGGGTGAAAATGTAATTAAAAAAAAATAAAATAAAAAATAATAGCAAAGAATTTTTTTTTGTCACAATGACAAATAATAGCAAAGAATTTTTTTCTTGTCACAATGACAAATAACAGCAAAGATTTTTTTTTTCTTCAACAAATATTTCCAAGTCCGCATGAGGTCATAAAGATGTCTACTCATTCACGCCTTGAGAATTTAAACACAGTCCGTTCATGTGTATGTAGAGATTTTTTTTATATAAATAGGGGACTTCTTTAAAAGTGATCTCCTGTATTTTATTTATTTATTTTTTTGTGTGTGTGTGTTTTCTTTTTTCGCAACAACCAGCTATACTTTAGAATTGTTTTGCAAAATGTTGTGTTTCGACCAGACACTTAGGACTCAGACGAAAAAGAAACACGAATATACAAGTCGGAGAACAATAAAAGCGTATTTAACTCTAAATAAATACAACTATAAAATAAGCAGGTTTGCGGCTTTTTAAGAAGTCCAAAAAGTTCTTATTTTAACGTCTTCAGTTTGACGACCCCCATTCAAGTTCAGAAAGAAGAGAAATAAAATAATGTCTTTCCTCCACAGAGGTTTGAACGAAGGAGAGAGTTTAAAGGGAATCTCTAGTCCCGCTTAATAAATAGGTTGCCGTGATTGGTCGATGAGTGGCACCTTTGGCCAATGAGACAGGGCCTTATTTAAAGGGTAAGGAAAGGAAATGAGAAGACGAAAAGGGAGGTAGCTCTAGTTTTTTTATACCTTTTCTATTCCCTTTCTCTCTCTTTCTCTCTCTTTCTCACTCTTTCTCTCTTTCTCACTCTCTCTCTCTCCCTCTCTATTTGTATTTTCTCTTTCTTTAACTGAACTTTACTCTTTCTCTCTTTGTATCTTCCTTTCTATAACTGTATCTCTTTCTTATTCTCTTTCTGTTTTTATTTCTCTCTCTCTCTTCTTATTTTTCCCTCCTCTATTTTTACTTTTCCTTTTTCTCTATCTCTTGTTCTCTCTCTATATACCTCCTGTTCTTTTCTATATCTCTTTCCCTCTATCTCTATTTTCTTTATTTGTTTCTGTTTCTCTTCTATTCCTTTCTTTCTTTATTTCTCTTCATCTTCCTTCTATGTATGTGTGTGTGTGTTTCTCTCTCTCTCTTTCTCTCTCTCTCTCATATATATATATATATATATATATATATATATATATATATACAAAGTTATCTCAAGTAAAACTAGAAAACAATACTTATATGACTTAAAGCAGAATTAATGAAGTCAAGATTAGTAGTTTCAAAATGTCATAAAGCCATATTTACATGGAACGTGGAAGCAAACTACATCGTATAATTGCTACTTTTGTCAATGAGTCTTGCTTTGTTGGCTTAGAAATCTTCTAGACCAGTGTTTATGGACAGGGTTCGTCACTTGTTTAAGGTGAAATCCGAGAAAGTTGCAGACTTTCAATATTTACGATTAGGCATAAAGAAAAACATAAATAACTTGGACAGGATGAATATGTCGAAAGTTAATGTTTATCCCATTAGAAGCAGGCAGGAATTTGAAACGTGCAATATCTACAACAGAAGTTACTGAAACCAAGCAGTTGATCAGTCAAACTAATTGGTTAGCCACCCAAACCAGACCTGATCTCAGTTATGATACTAGTGAGTAAAGTTCAATATTAGAACAGGAAAATGTAGAATGTTTAAAACAAACTGACAGGGTGGTAAAAAAAATCTCATATAGATATTCCAAACTGAAGAAATACCTAAAAATTGGTGTATATAGTGAGGTCTCTTTTTGTAATTTAATAGATGAAGGTTCACAAGGAGGTTATATACTATTTTTGGTAAGAAGCATTGCTTGGTAGTCCAAGCAAGAAGAGTTGTGCAAATTACTTTAGCTAGTGAGACTTTAGTTGTGGTTGACATGGCAGAAGCCAGCAGTTTTTATAGAAAACTGTTGTTATTTTTTATTTTTTTCCAAAGGAGTCACCACTTATCAAGGCCCAAAGGGCACTCAAGGAAAAGGGTTAATGAATGTGTGGTCAAGAGGTGCATCTTGTAGTAATCGTTAGTAGTGAAAATCTGGCAAATTGGACCACCCAAAGGGACGGTTCGACATTGTAGTCAGCTGGAAAACAGGCAAATGGGAGAGAGTTCAACAGGCGTGCAGTTCTAAAAAAGAAGCCGTGTTCATGGAATCTACGTCTAGGTTTAGGCACAGATAGAGAGCGGGGGAAATTATTGACAAAAGGTTTACAATTAAAAGACAATATAGATAGATCTTCTGCAAAACAGGCAATTCCTGTCTATATGATTTTGTACATTCCTCAATCCAAATTTTGGATAAGAGACTCCATATAGAGATGACTATTCTGAGAGAAATGATTGATAGAAAAGAAATTTCAGAAATCTCTTGGATACCAAATTGCAGACTCTTTGACAAAGAAAGAAGTGCCATAATTCAAAATCCTTGAGTTCATATCCAGACAAAAGGAATCATCTGTATAATGTAAACACTCTCTCTTTTCTCTTTTGCTGAAAATAAATTAATATAAAGCTTAACTGAAAAGAAAAGAGAGTGATCTCCCCTGAATACTCTCCCAGCAGGCGAAACGGCTTCTATCTGGAAGTTGTGTGACCATCATTATTGTTTTTAGCTTGTAGCTTGTAGAGGAACACAAATAAAATATTCTCTTTGTATTCATTATTGAAATCCATTGTTTACTTATTTACATATTAATAGTCCTTTATTTCTGTGTTAAGTAGTTTGTGAAATTGCTTAGCTGTCTTTGCCAAGGATTGAACTCAGAACCTCAAGATAACCCACACACATTAAACTAACGTCCTAGTTATCTCATCCATCAGGTTCTCATTCCTCAACAGAAGGCAACAAGGCGATTTTTAAAAATTGAAAGAATTTCACAATTTCTGGAGAATAGAGCACCAATTCTTGTCTTCATATAATGGCTTAGATTCAAAACATGAGTGTTCTCCAATTTGATGCAAGACACTTGAAGAAGGCCGAAGGAAAAAACAGTGGAAATGCTATGACAACCATAACCAACATAAATAGACCAGTTAAAAAAGTATAAATAACTAGCCGTATTCACTCTGTGCTGCCCAGGTGGAGATGCTTGGCTAGTTGTAAGCTTTACAATTTTTGTTTTGAAAGTAAAGTTAAAAATAACATTTTTTAAATATTTAAAGCTTATTGAAACTTATTTTAATGTTCTAACTATTAAGATATTAATATATCGATGTCAACTTTTGACTTCAATATAGAGAGATAATAATGAAAATTCTCCATCCAATATATACTATATTATTTTGTAAATAATTACTTTAGGGTTGTAAACTCCGTTCTGTCCAAAATCAATCATCAACATGGCACGTTAACATTAAATTGGTAAAGTTTATTTGTAAACATGCACTAGGCTGCACATTTAATGGGTTGTATGTTTTAAAAGGCTCCTTCAGTCTTTGACAGACTATGGATATCCACGAAGGGGTGCCGGCATGTGAAATTTTTGTGGCAGAAGTTGTGCAATCTTTAACCACACCTCACCTGAGTCAACATCGTTAAATATCAGTGGCAAGTGAAGTGTGCGTACAGGATGACTGGAAACAAATGTCGAGATAAGTGGAGAGCACAACCGGAGCCTAGAATTCTTAAATGGTCACCCATCTGGTACTAACCAGGCTCAACATTGCTTAACTTCAGTGATCTGACAAGAACCAGTGTCAACGCAATTACATTGTTTACAATGCATGTGAATAAGACGCTTGTTGTTGGAGAGAGATATTTAACTAAAAATGAAATCCTTTTTCTCACTTTTTCCCGTTTCTTGCTTTAATTATCTCATTAAATCCCTATAAAATGTCTTTGGCTGTTAAATGACTTTTTTATGCAAATACGATTGATTTCATATTCTTTGTTTCCTTTAATGCATTAACCTACAAATTGTATATTTTGCATCTTCCCTCTGATGAGAAGAATTGCATTCTTAGAAATTCCATGGAATAAGGCTTTTCTTGTTATTTCTACTCCTTGTCGAATAATTAAAATTTTGTATACCGTTTTTACAGGTTTATAAGTTTTGTATATATATATATATATACATATATATATATATATATATATATATATATATATATATATATATTCTTTTTGGGGTGCAAAATTTAATAATGGCTGAATAAAGACGAATTAATATGATGGATTTTAAAAAATAAAAAAGAGTTTGCTAACCAGGTTTCATTTCTCATTCAACAGAGCTAAATCGAGGAAAAATTATGACTAAAAAAATTGTCTTGAATATGGCAGGGGAGAAAAAAAAGATATAATTAAAATAAATAAATAAATAAATAAGTGGAGAAAGAATCACATAGAAATCACATTAAGTCCTAAAAGATTTTCTTTTTGTTTGTACAGAAAAGGTCTCAAGGACTTAATAAAAATGGTTTCTAGGATTTTTAAATGGAAAGGTGAGTGCGACCTGCTAAGGTTCGTGAACATGTCAACACTAAAGTTTGTGGCACAAGCACGGTTATTTATATAGAAGATAGCAGACCCAATGTATTATTCAGAACGTCGGAAGGTGAAAAATTTGCATAACGAATCTTTGATGATACATGTTGTTTAAAATGAAAATCCAATCTTTGCGATGTCTGCCCAATGTAGTACGCACTGCAACTATATTTAAATAAATAAATAATAGAATTATTATGGTGGGGGGTGGGGGAGAATATCTTTGTGAATGGACGGCACATAGGTCTACTTGAAAAAACAACACATGGATTTGATTCAACAATGTCTAAGGGATAGCAATGTAACGAAAGTAAAGATCTGATTTATGGAAACTAGATAATGAACCCTCTTTGTGATAACCTACAAAAATTTTAGCCAAAGCTGATCACATGGAGAACCCATGAGTACACCATCTATCTGTCTGTACAGGATATCATTAAAGCTAAATTCAACCGGCATATATATATGAGAGAGAGAGAGAGAGAGAGAGAGAGAGAGAGAGAGAGAGAGAGAGATATTGTTAATCGAAAAGGATAAGGCAGTTTCTGTAGAAAATCCTTAATGTGAAAGCTGAATGTGAAACAGAATATACATAATGCTTAAAAGAAAAAATACATCACAAACTTAGCCCAATCTCATTATAAATTTATTTCAACATTCAAAATGGGCCTTTTCAAACGTTTGAAAGGACCTATTTTTGGGTGGAAATAAATAATAGATTGGGCTAAGTTTGTATTATGTGTGTGTGTGCGTGTGTGTGTGCGTGTGTGTGTGTGTGTGTGTGTGTGTGTGTGTGTGTGTGTGTGTGTGTGTGTGTGTGTGTGTGTGTGTGTGTGTGTGTGTGTGTGACACCATAATGGGAAACAAACTTCTGAACGCTAAGGTCAACATCTGTTAAGAGACCATGGTCATCAATTGCCATGAATCATCTCAATCTGCTCTGAGCCACAATCTGTCTTTTATTGTGTCCAATAGGAAACTGTCTCTAACTGTTGTAAACTATTACAAAACTCATCGTTATTCCTAAAACTGACCTTAAACTAACTCTAAATATATTGACCTCTATTGTCCAGTCCTTTTGTCCCAGTCGTTGCCACAATTATTAACAATCCTATAATATGCTACCTTTGTGTGACTTGGTGAACAACTTCCTATACCTTTGTTCTGCTGATAAATTTATTTTCTCTTATTTACTATATTATATTTTTATTTCATAACACTTGTTGTGGTGGGGCACCAATAGTATGTGTAAACCATTTCAAAACTACTTTACCTTTACTTCCACTCAGATTATGATCCAAGTTCAAAGAAGATATTTACTACACATCAGCTGAAATGGTATATGGCATAAATGTTTCAGAGGGAGTTCTACACAAACAACTATAGTTTCCATTTGAAATGGAACATGTTAAAACATATTTTCCACGCCAACCAGAACAGTGCAACGAGATGCATATTTGCCTTCCAATCTAGAAATAAGTAAAAACACATTACAACACTGTTATGGACATTCCCTATGAAGTTGTGTGCAGAAAATAAAAGTATTTCTACTTTTAAAAAAAAAACTCTTTTTCACCCCAAAGAAGGCATATCGTCAGTCAAAATATAAGGAACTACTGTTTGGGATCATGCTTAATAGGGAATTATGAGGAGTTGAGCAATGAGATGTCTGCTCACATTATATAAAAGCTTCAGCGTGTCAGTACAGTTTTGGAAGCAGAAAACCAGGAGGGAATTCCAAAGTCTAGCAGCCTAGAAGATTTTCAGTCATCTAGGGACTTCAACAGTGAAGGGATGGGATTTTGCTGCTTGTCAGGTTGGTCAAGTGTTATGAATTCATCAGAGCACATTTCATTAAAGCACTTGTAAAACAGGCACAGGGATGCAACATTGCAGTGATGGGGCAGGGGTCAGAGCTTCGCCAACAGTGCGAGACTTAATAGATTAGAAACTTTTTTTGGATCCTGTCTTATGGTAGATGCAATAGTTCAGATATAGCAACAATAACCCATACATGGGCGAATAGTGGATTTGTAGAGGGATAGGATACTGTTAGGTGTACTTTTCTAGCACAGTAGAAAGAGCCCACCATCTTTGCAGCAGTCTTGACAATGTCCTCAATATATCTGTTCCAACTCATGTTGCCTGCGAATGTTACACAGAGGAGTTTGAATGATGCACTCTCAGTTAGTGTTATTTGTCATGGCAATTAGTGGTTGATAATGGTTTTGCAATAGTTAAAGGAATAAATATTGGCCTTATTAGTATTTCATCACTGAAGGAAACTAGATAGATTCAGTCTCAATCCAGACTAAAACCAACTGTCACTCATTTACAGAAACCAATGCAAAAGATGAAATAATACCAATGTTGGTCACCATTCTTTTATTTTAAGGAAATCGCTCCAGACAAGGTATGAAGTCACGTGATCTAAAAATGCTAAAAAATGTAGTACTTCAAGGTTAAAAAAAAATAAGTGTTACATGAAATAGATTCTGACCAAGAAAACAGCAATTTTTCATTGTTTGTCAGAAACATTGCTCATAGCGATTAAGGATAAAATATTGCTCATAGCGATTAAGGATAAAATAAGGGAAGTGAGAGTCACACAGCTGCTGAAATAGTGGCAGATGTTGTTAGACATTTTTGTTTGAGAGGAAATTCAGACTTATTAATACAGCTACAAGTTTTAGTTTTTTACTTTGGTTAGATTCTGTATTATCTTTTAGAATTTTATTCTGATTTTTTATTATTTTCCAAGTTATTATTGCAGCATTATTATGTATTTTATTATATTTTCATTATTATAATTATCTATATATTAATATGAAAGCGTGTGTTATTTTCTGTGTCACGTTTACATCTGGATCGCTTAATTGTTATGTACTTCCATTTCTTGTCATAAATAATTTTACCAAGAATTCTTTATAAGTTTCGGTTTCGGTTTCGATTATAGCCAATATCATTTAAGTCATCTATTATTTTTAGAAATAATTTTATCAAGAATTCTTCGTAAGTTTTGGTTTTGGTTTCGATTATGGTTGAAAGAACTCAATTTATACATATATATATATATATATATATATATATATATATATGGGGTGTTCAGGGAGTGGTTAGTACCTTTGGTAGGGGGATCGCCATGTTCTTTTTGTAGGACAGCCCATCTGCCACTGGACCTCACCTGGCACTCACCTCTCACCTGTGGTTCCCCATAGCTGATGCATGCAACAGTGGTCACATCCTGGATACTGGCTTTGACAAGCTTGCTAAACCAGGTGAGAGTAGTCAATGAGTCACAAATCCTCGATGAACTAGGATTGGGCTGTGTCAGCCCTTCTCCATGCAAAGCCTGATTCCCGATGGAACAAGCGGAAGAGTTCATATGAAGAACCAACGGTTGTGAAGGCGGTGGCAGCAAGTGTCACTGGAGCACCTAGAGCAGGATGTGAGACCTAAAGTCATCTTGGTTATCCACTGCAGTTTGGCAGTCTCCCGTCATAATGGTTCTCCGTGCCACTGGATCAAGACTTCCCAGACCGAAAGAGTGGGATTGCCCCTGTGCACCGGACTTCATGCACAGGTCTATTTTGCAAATCATCACTGATTACAAATCCTGCGACGATGGGTACGTGGTGAAAGCAACAGGTGTAGGTGAACACTGGCAGTTGTAGTCACAAACCTACACGTAGACGGTCCATGGGCAAGTGATCGCTCTTTTCCCTGAAAGGCAACAGGAGAGTTTGGCAGCACCTGTGGGCGACTGGGCAGCCTCTTTAGGATAGCACTGCCCACCCTCACATGAGGGAGGGGGTTAGAAAAGGTACCCCAAACAAATGCTTGCCCTTCTAATGTCTGGTCAGCTTACCGCGGTTGATGGACTCATCCACATAGTGGTCGAACAACAAAAACACAGAAAAAAATTATCATCAAGACATGAAATGTTCGAACTTTGTTGGATGGAGCTACTTCCTCAAGACCTGAAAGAAGAACAGCGCTCATTGCAAGGGAACTCCTGCATTAACATATAGATATAGTCACACTTAGTGAGACCAGGATTGCTGACAAGGGATCTCTGAGAGAAGAGGGAGGTGGATACACCTTCTTCTGGAAAGAAAAGCCACAAACAGAAGACCGGATTCATGGTGTCGGGTTTACCATCAGGACAGCTTTGCTGAAGAACATGCCTGCTCTACCAGTTGGAATCAACGAGCGCCTTATGAAACTGTGCATCCCTCTCAGCAGGATCAGACATCTCACAATCATCAGCGCTTACGCCCCTACACTCATGAGCCCAGATGATGCCAAGGAGAAGTTTTACGAACAGTTTGACCAAGTCATCAGGTCAACCCCACCAAGCGATAAACTAGTCACCCTTGAAGACTTTAATGCAAGGGTAGGGAGAGACTACAGCAGCTGGAAAAGCGTTCTGGGCAGACACGGAGTAGGCAAGATCAATGACAATGGTCTACTCTTTCTCAGCAAGTGTGCAGAGCACAGTCTTTGCATCACTAACACCTTGTTCAGAATGGCAGACAAGTATAAGACCACCTGGATTCAAGACACTGGCACATGATTGACTTCATCACAGTCCACCAATGAGACATCAAGGACGTCCGTGTGACCCGTGCCATGGAGGCACTGAGTGTTGGACTGACCACAGATTGGTCAGGGCTGTACTGACGCTACACATTGCGCCACCCCACGGAAACCGACCCAAAACTGTTAGGCCCTCCTACAATGTTGCCAGGCTTAATGACCCATCCTATCAGGCACGTTTCCAGCAAGTGCTAGATAAAAAACTCCAAGATTGTGTGCCCACTGAAGGCAGCAGAGAGAAATGGACCTCTTTCAAGAAAGCAGTAAACGAGACTGCGAAGGAAGTCCTTGGAGAACCCATGAAGACTGGTTCGATGAGAACGACAAAGTGATCAGAGAAGCCATATATACCAAGAACAAGGCTCACATAGAATGGCTAAATGACCCGTCATCCATCTCCAAGCATGAGAAGTTCAAGGCCCTCCAGGCCAAAGTTCAGACCAATCTCCGAGCAATGCAAGTCCAGCACTATGCTGATACTAATAACATCAAAAAAAATTTTCGGCTCATTGAAATCTGTTTTCGGCCCCTCTGCACCCGGCAGTGCTCCACTGCTGTCGTCAGACGGGGGGACGCTCATCAAGGACCAGGAGGGTCTCAGCAGGAGTATTTCAGCACTTTGCTGAACAGGCCCTCATCAGTTGATTCAGAGGCCTTGAATCAGATCTCCTAACAACCCATACAGGATTCACTCGCAATTGAGGAGATCAAGAAAGCAATCCACCAGACAACCTCTGACAGAGCATCAGGAAAGGATGGCATCCCTGCTGAGATCCACAAGGTAGTGGGCCCAATGCTCTTGAGGCCTTCTGTGACGTCCTCCTAACTGTCTGGGAGGAGGAGATAATGCCAGACGATTTTCGCTACGCCCTAATCGTCTCCTTCTATAAGAACAAAAGAAGTAAGTCGGACTGCGGAAACTACAGGGGCTCAATTGCTGGAAAGATCTTTGCACGGGTCATTCTTAACAGACTCATTACAGTTTCTGAACAGACACTCCCTGAGGCACAGTGTGGCTTCAGGCCTGGCAGGAGTACTGTGGATATGATCTTTGCCTTAAGACAGCTTCAAGAGAAGTGCATTGAACAGAAAAAACCTCTCTATTCTGTATTCATCGACCTGACCAAAGCTTTTGACATCGTCAACAGAGAGGCACTTTGGACAGTCTTTGAGCACATCGGATGTCCTCCAAAGTTTGCATCAATGATCAGACTCTTCCACGATGGCGTGACTGGTCAAGTCCTCTCAAATGCTAATATCACAGACACTTTCACTGTCAGCAATGGTGTTAAGCAGGGTTGTGTATTAGACCCTATCCTTTTCAACATCTTTTTCACCTGTATGCTGTCCCATGCTGTCCAAGATTTGCAGTCTATATTCGTTACCACTTGGATGGCTCCCTCTTTGACTTACGGAAACTCACAGCAAAGACAAAAAGCTTAAAAACTCTCCTCCAAGAGGTTCTCTTTGCCGATAACTATGCATTAGTGGCCTATACAGAACAAGACTTGCAACAGATGCTGGATCGCTTCTCTGGGGCATCCAAGCTCTTCAGCTTGACAATCAGTCTTAAAAAGACGGAGGTGCTCCACCAACTTGCACCATACTCCAACCCTCCTCCTCCCACCATCACCGTTGATGACACACCACTTGCCAATGTTAATCACTTCAAATATCTGGGAAGCACCATATCTTGTGATGGCTCCTTGAACAGAAAGATTGACACCAGAATCAGCAAGGCAAGCCATGTACTGAGAAGACTTCGCAATCGAGTGCTCAATGAACACAACATCCGCCTATCTACAAAGCTGAAGGTCTACAATGCTGTGGTCCGTCCTTCCCTGCTCTATAGTTGTGAGACGTGGACACTATACCACAGGCATATAAAGAAACTGGAGCTCTTCCACATGTGAGCTCTCCACTCCATCCTGGGAATCAAATGGCAGGATTGCATCACCAATCTGAAGGTTCTTGACAAAGCTAAGTCCACCAGTATAGAGGCCACCATCATCAAGACCCAACTTCGTTGAGTTGGACACGTGATTTGAATGGAGGCATGTTGGATGCCTAAATGCCTGATGTACGGAGAGCACCAGACCGGCAAAAGAAATCAAGGTCAACCAAAACTGCAGTATAAAGACCCTGTTAAAGCCAATCTGCAATGGTGTTGTATCAAACCGGGAGACATAGAGAGACATGCTATGGACAGACCAAAATGGCAAGGCTCACAAGGATGCTGCCAACTTTGAAGAGGCTCATAGCCAGAAACTCACTGCTGCCAGAGAGAGTCACCACAGAGCAGCTTCAGCGGTGATTACCACAACTGACTTCCAGTGCCCCCAATGTTCTAGACTATGTGCCTCTAGACTGGGGCTACAGAGCCACCTCTGTGTGCACAGATGAGATGCAGAACACAAACATCATCATCGGATCCGATGGACAACTACCACCATATATATATATATATATATATATATATATATATATATATATATGTATGTATATGTGTGTGCGTGTGTGTGAAATAGCGAAATAGTACTGCATGTGGATGACTATATATATATATATATATATATATATATATATATATATATATGTATATATATATATATATGTATATAAAATAAAAATTACAATTAAATTTACCAAAATGATCCAAGATGGTAAAATTAAAGTATATTATAAATATTAAAGAATTAATATTTAGAAAGTTATCTCAGCCAGATGTAAAAGCTTGATAAAACCAGATAGGAGATAGAGCTTATAATATATATTATTATATAATTATATATTATATATATAATATATATTATTATATTTATATATGTATATATATTTTTTTTTTTTTTTCATAAATTTTATTTCGGTTTTGAGTCAAGCTAATGCACCCAAGTCATATGGGTATATATATTTTTTTTTTTAAATCGTAACTTTATAATATATAAAAATTGATAGAACATTAACTCTATAATAATATATACAAAATCTGCAAGAACTAAAATACAATATTTAAGCGTACTTTACGACCGGGCTATGCTGAGCATTTGTGCTAGCTTAGATAAATATTTTTGCAGTTTTAACAAAAAAGTTACAATAATATCAGTGTAACACCAAAGAGGGGCCACATCAGATCAGTAGGGTCGATGTGACGTTTTTTTGTGTTAAATGTAATATTCAATCCCGGGCGAACGCCGGTTACAGAAAAAAAAAAAAAATTTTTTTTTAGTTAATATTTTTATGTGTCAAAATCTTGTTGTTGAAGTACCATAAGGTCGGGGAATAAAAATAGAAATCACATGCTAAACTTCAAAGCGAAAGATTACTTCAAACATTTTTTAACCAAAATACGCTCGCGTTTGAACTAACCGAGCCAACACAAAATATTCCGAAACAGAGATTTGAAATGTCGGTCGGCTTGAAATGTGGTGTTTGACAGGTGAAATGTCGGATCGTTTTTGATCTGAGAAACACACACACACACACACGAAACAGATCGGGCCTGATAAAAGAATTAATGACGTCAGCCCAAGGTTTGACATGAATTGTTTTTCAATATGTATTATCTGAGAAACTTCAGAATGATAATATGTTTTGGGCGTAAATAGAATATTTTGGGGAAATATTCAAATCTGCCGATGCACAAAGGACTTCAAAAGCAAGCCAGTGTTTATTTCCAATTATGACTTATCTAAAAATGTCTTTTGGCAAATTGTTTTGGGCGCTAAGGGGAATTCTGACATGTAAAGAATTTTTTTTTTAAAAATCGCATGGATGTTTTTACAAAACAAATAATTCAAAGAGGAAAGAAGATCAAACGGATATTTTTAAATAGATGAAATCTGGTGATCTATTACAAGCTAAAAATAATATTTCCTCTGATTATCAGTTGATAATATGGAAAAAAACCATTATCGAGAAGGCGGGGTCAGGCAAGTTGGGGAGGAGTCAATTTGATTTTGGAAATTGGGGGCAGAAAAATAATACCTGCCACAGGCCAAATCGACCAATGAGAAGGAATCAGGTGGATTGTTATCAATCAATTTGATTGGTCAGACGAACGTAGGCGTCGTCATTATTCAAGGGTTTTACTATATAAGATCTGTAAAACTCGATTTAATCAGATAGAAGGAGATAGAAGACAGAGAGAGATCTCTGGAGAGACAGAGATAAAGGTCTCGGTAGAGGAATCCACCCACCCAACTTCTCTCTCCCTCTCGCTGGTCGCCAGAGAGCTCAATTTGCAACTTAATAGAATTCAGATGACCTAGGAAGAGACCAGCCAGAACACCTTAACGATAATTACAACGGTCCGCGACTCCGACCGAGTATTTCAACAACAAGAAGCTCATTCACAAATCTAATTGCTTGCTTCCATTTAATCTTCAATTGTACATACGTCTGTAGATAATCATTTATGAATTTCCTAAATACATTATATATCAACCAACCTCCGGAGTTTGTTTGCTGATGTGCTGTTGTCCCATGTAACTTTATTTCTTTTACTTGCCACTTGTGACCCCGTTCCCGTCAACGAACACCCAGTCAACAGGACGACCAACTAGACGATCAAGAAGAACAGGCCTTGAGGACCGTGCAACTGAGAAGAGTCCTCCAACGCCTTGACGAGGACTCACTGAGTGACGCGACGTACCAACGGTTGGCAGACCTGGTTGCCCAGTCGACATAATTAATTACCCGGTGACTAGGATAGTCATAATTGGGCGTCGACCCAGGGTTAAGATTATAACTGGGCCACGATCAGAGTTTTAAGGTCGTGTAAGGTCACGTGTAAGGTCACATCAGAGCATCTCCATTTACACTAAACATCTACAGAATGCCAAAATTAATATATTACATATGATTGAGTCAGTACCGTGCTCAAATGTAAACAAAACATATAATTCTCGCTCTGTCGATTTCTTTGTCTCTGTCTCCCTCGCTCGCTCTCTCTCTCTCTCTCTCTCGCTCTCTCTCTCTCTCTCTCTCTCTCTCGCTCTTTCTCTCTCTCTTTCTTTCTCTCTCTCTCTCTCTCTAGCTGTAAACACATTTAGAGAGAGAAAGAGAGAATGAGAAAGAGAGAGATAGAGACAGAGGAAGAGAGAAGCAAATAACTTCGAGTGGCTATCTAACCACTTTATTTAATGTAAAACCCTGGCATTGTGTATTTGTAGACGCCATATTGAATAAGCTCCTTTACGTTCATTTAATTTTATAAAATTGTAATGTGAGATAAGGGATCGGTCTGATGTAAACCAATAAGAAATGCTGGAATGTTCCAAGAGAGAATTCATTATTTTTAGAATAGAATGGGAATTTAACGTTTGTGCTATGAGTTTGGTTTGAGTTAGTTATGAAGGGTGTAACTACAATGTCCATACTATGTGTATAATAACCAACAGTGTTTACTAGGATCGGTAGGAGGACTTTAGCAATAGGGGGAAAATCAGGACTACTTTCTCTATACGATAATGCAATACTGCTGGTGTAGCTCCGCGGATATTATCTAGGATTTAATTTAAACACTTGGATGTGTCAGAAAAGTTTCTTTAAAGTTACATAAGATAGTGGCTTATAGGCTAGACATAATAAATTTGTATGTGGCATCTGTTGTCGCAAACCTACGGTATTTTGGTCCAGAGGGGAATTTCTGCAATCAAATTATTATATATAGGATAAGGATAAACAAAAAAATAAATGCAAAAAACAAACAAAAAGAAAACACCCAAAAAACAAACAAAAAGAAAACACCCCAAAATTTTAATAATAAAAAAACAAAAAGGAAAAAGAGAAACAAATAAAACTGAATTCGAGAATAAAAAACTGAGGAAAATGGAATAAAAAACATGAAATGTTATCTTTGAGACAGGGATGGAGTGGGAGATAGTATGTAATATGTAAGTTGTGATGGGCTAAGTTCATTGTGTTTTCAATAACGAAAATAAGTAACACGTTATCGTACATTTATAAATATTGACCCCTCAACCTCATTTAACGAACAAAACGAAAAATAAAAGAAGTGTGGATCATATTTTTTGTTCTATTTTGAATGCTTTTTAGTTGTAATTGCATTTAAGTGAGGAAAATAATATTAAGTTTTTAAAGTGTTCATTTAATAACGGGAGTAGTTTCATTCTGAAATAGGAGAATGTCACGTATCAGTCAATCAGAAATGCAGAAAAATGTCTTGGGGGACCTTATTATTTTTTATTTGGAGGAATGGAAGGTGAATGCTATGTTTATGAGTTTACAGGTAAGTTATGAAGGGTGGGGTCTCAATATAAGTACCCTGTGAGTAAATGTATGTGGTGTAGGATGGTAATGGTGTGGGGACTTAGTGATTAGGGGAAAATTTGGAACTAGTTCCTCTGTAGGTGATTGAGATGATGATGATATCACTCCTAGGATTAAATCTAGGGTTTATTATAACGAATGAATGTGTCAAAAATGTCGTTCTGAAGTTACATAAGATAGTGGCTAATAATATTGACATAATAAATTTGTATGCAGCAACTGTTGCTGTAAACCTACGGGATTTTGGTCCATAGGGGAAAACTGACGTAGCTGTCAAACAGCAAAACAGTACTGTATGTGGATGACTATAATGCTTCTCATCTTGAGTTGAGCATATTGAGAAGTGATACGCAAATTACCATTAGCATATAAGCGATGCTCTTTGCGTAAACAAATCGAGCTTAGGTATTTCGAACGATGTCAAAACATCGTTAAACTCATGACTCACTCAGCAGCCGCCGATAGCATAGTGGTTAAGAGCCTTGACTGTCATACAGATGGTCGGGTTTCAATCCTGGCTTGAGGTAGCTGCCTGTCTAGCCGCACTGATGAGCTGTGAAACAGCAAAACAGTACTGTATGTAGATGACTATATATATATATATATATATATATATATATATGTATATATATATATATATATATGTATATATATATATATATGTATATATATATATATATATATATATATATATATCGGTGTATGTGTGTGTGTGTGTGTGTGTGTGTGTATTGTGTGGGTGTATTAAGTTTCATTGAACAACAGGGATAATTCTTGTTCATCTCTATTGTGCTCCATCTTTCCTATTTGGCAAGCCAGTGTCCAAATATTCTGTCATTCAACAAAAATCATGAGAGAAAAATTGCTACTCTTGAATATATATATATATATATATATATATATATATATATATATATATATATATATATATATATATATATATATATTTCTTTTTTAAGGACACATCATGATAACTTACCCTTATCTATGTTCATCTTCCATTCTGTTCCCTACTGGGATCTTCTGACTACTCCATTGTCTCAGTTAAGATAAAAACAAAAAGTGTAAAAAGTCCTCCAACATACCTCTCCATCATACAGTATATCTATACTCTATGGCTGGCTGGGATAGCTTTCATGCATTTATATGAGATCTAGCTTTGTGTGCCATGTTTAAAAGAACATAATAGACCTGACGGAATGGTTAATTGTAGGTATAGACTGCTTCATGCCCTCCAAAAAATTCAAGCAAAAATCTAACAGCCAACTCTGGTTCTCTCCAGAATATGCTGCTGCCATTGTGCACTGAAATCATTTTTTTCCATTGCTTCTAACATAATAGATGTACTGAAGTCGCCTTCAAGATTGCCAACAACCATTGTAAAAGAGTAATAAAGAATGCGAGAGAGTTGTATGCTCAGTCTGTCAAGTCCAAAGTAGCCGAGCAGCAGCTTGGTTCCCACCAATTTTGGCAAATAACAAACAGGGTCCTGAATAGAAGTGTGTGCTCTATCCCAACCATCATCCTTGGACCTGAGATAACCTAGTCAGCATTGAACAAAACCAAAAACTTTGAAAATAATTCTACCCTATGCGATCAGGGTCGCCCCTTCCCCCGTATTTCCTCCTGTGTCTGAAAACACATAAATATCAGTGCGTGATGTTGCCAAGCTAATTAAAAACCTCAGTTCCAGTAAAGCAAATGGCTCTGACAGCATTTCTATTATAGTGCTCAAAAGGCTTAAACCAGAACTAACTTCCATACTTACAAAGCTGTTTGAACCTTGTCTTATGGAGAATTGCTTCCCAACACCCTGTAAAAACTTCATCAGTATGTCCCATATTTAAAAATTCAGGTGATTGGTTATCTCCTTCTCAATACAGAACAATCAGTCTCCTGTGCGTCAAGAGTAAGTTACTGGAATCTGTGTTAAGTAGAAAAGTAGTCAACCACCTCAGCAAAAAGTAACCTCCTCAGTGACATGCAATGTGGTTTTCATTCTGTTAGATCTACAGCAGATGTGCTTACAGTTATAGGATTAGCAAATTTCTTAATGGAGGCTTTCTTTCTAACGCAATTGACCTCGAAATATCAAAGGCCTTTGATAGGGTATGGCATAAAGGTCTACTCCACAAAATCTCCAGCTATGGTATTGCTGGAAATGTCTTTTCAATTATTAAATCATTTCTCTCTAATAGGTTTATAGGGGCAGTGGCAAATATCAGATGCTCACATTATTAATGTTGGAGTCCCTCAGGGGTCAATCCTGAGCCCAACTCTCTTCCCGATCTACATCAATGATCTCCTAAATCACATCCTAAGATCATTTGTAGAAATTTATGCTGATGCAATTACTATCTGTGGCAACACTTCAAAGGCCATAAACGACCAAATTCTCTCTGATTCTCTCTTCTTTGATCTTGATCACTTGGTGCAATGGGGAAAGAGGTGGCTGATTAATTTTAATACATCTAAAACCAAGCTTCTATCTTTACATCATCAACGCTCTGATCCTTGTCTGGCATCAATTGAAATGAATGACTCTCGTCTTGGGAAGGCTCCATGCTTTGACAAGCTTCTAGGTCTGATCTGATCTGAGATGGAACATGTACATCAAATCTGTTGCTAAGGCTGCTGGAAAAATGGTGGGATTGTTCTACTGTTCCAGTAGATATCTCACAACTGATGCAATTCTCCACCTGTATAAGAGCTAAGTACGTCCAAGGATGGAGCACTGTTGCCACAAAAGGGTAGAAGCTCCTAGAAACAGCTTATCCTGCCTTGATAGAGTTCAAAATAGATTTCGTATCCTAGTGGGGGAGGCCCTTTTCTCTTCCCTGCAACCTTTTTCCATAGAAGAGATGTTGCAAGCCTATCTCTGCTTTATCGTTATTTTCATGGCAAGTGCTCGTTTGAGCTCCAATTTATGGTCCCCATTGGTCTGACTTTCATGATAAACACTCGTCTAGCTGTAAACACTATCAATAATTTCCTCCACTCTTTATTTGTGCCTAAACCTAAACGTAGATTCCATGAACAAAGCTTCTTTCTGTGAACTGCATGCCTGTGGAATTCTGTTCCGTTTTCCTGCTTTCTAACTGACTACAATATAGTCATCTTCAAGTCCAGTGTAAACAAGTTTTTGATGAGCCGTTGCCATTAAGTAATCCAATTTACCCAATTCCCACTACTAACGATTACTACAACATTTTTCCATTGACTACTGTACACTCATCAACCCTTAACCTCGAACAGCCTCCGCAGGACTTTGCTGTATGCTCGGGTACCCACTTTGCAAGAATAAAAATTACTTTCTACCTTCCTGGATCAATTTTTGAACGCTTAAAATATTTTAAATCGCTTTTATTTACATATCATTTTTCAATAAGATTATTAAATGGGCATCATCACTCATCATTTGCGAAAGAAACATTAGCTGTAAATAAAAGTGTTTCAAAATACTTTAAAACACATAAATGGTTTAGGAAGACAGAAAATTAACTTTTATTGCCTTTGGAAACTGATATGTCTTGTATAACGCTAAGCAAGCGTTCAACAACCATCTGTTCTAGTTGGTGTCGATTTATAAATATAAATTTATAAATATTTATAACAAATATAAATATGCGCATATGTAAATTATGCTTAATTTGCATATCACTCCATCTCCCTATAACAGAGGGGCTTTATGCCGCGACTGATACAATTCTCTATCTATATAAAAGCCAAGTACGTCCAAGGATGGAGTACTGCTGCCATATCTGGGCAGGAGTTGCTAAAAATAGCCTATCCTGCCTTGACAGAGTACAAAATAGACTTTGTGACTTAGTGGAGATGCCCTTTTCTTTTCCCTGCAACCTCTCTCCCACAGAAGTGACGTTGCGAGCCTGTCTCTGTTTTACCATTATTTCCATGGCAGGTGCTCGTCTGAGCTTCAATCTCTGGTTCCCCCTCACCAATTTTTTACGAAAAACACCCGTCTAGCTGAAACCACTGTCAAAAATTTTCCCCACTCTTTATCTGTGCCTAAATCAAAATGTAGATTCCATGAACAAAGCTTCTTTCTTAGAACTGAACGCTTGTGGAACTCTGTTCCGTCTGCCTGCTTTCCACCTGACTACAACCTGGATGTCTTCAAGTCCAACGTAAATAAATTCCTGATGAACTGCCCCCTTAAGTAGACACTTTATTAAATCTCCACACTAACATACTGTACATGCAATAACCCTTATCCCTGAGTGGTTTCTGGGCCTTGATAAGTAAAAATAAAAAATAAAAAATAGAGTACTTCTTGTACTTCTTCTCATGCCCTCCTGAACATCTTCCTTTATCTCTCTCCTTTTCCTTGGAGATCTGGATCTATCACGTCTTTCCCTATAATCGCAGTGTTCCTCCTGCATATTCTGATCTTCCTCTTCTGCCTTGTCCCATTCTACTTCTTTCTCTTCTAGCTCGTCTCTCTCTACTTCCTCCGCAGTCTCATTCTGCAGTAACTTTTCTGTTACGTCAATAATGGGCAGCTCTGAAGGCATTTCCTCATCCGATTGTTCTCTTTGAGATCTTATTTGGTTAGCATGAGCTAGAACACTGTTCATATTTTCTTTATTTAATATTGCAGTATTATGTCTTTTCTGCATAATAAATTCTGCTGTCTCGGCTTCCATATTCTTATTTCTTTTGTACCACATCTTTTGATTTGTGGCGTATGATATAGTTAAAGGGGACCTTAATTATCTGCCCATTAAGGTAGATGAACTTTCTGGCCTGCTTGCATGCAGAATTGTTCTATAACTTAGTAATAATCTTGGTAGGAAAACATCGATTTTTTCCTTCTGTTGCATGCATGCTTTTATACCTTTCTTTATCATCTGGACCATCCAGTAACTTTTGGTAGTTCTTTTCTTGGGTTGAAAATAAATTTCAGTGGTCTGTGATCACTTTTCAACAAGAATTTTTTCCCATCAAGAACTGTCTTGCTTTGTCCGTTGTCCAGACTATGGCTAGTGCCTCCCTTTCTATATTAGAATAATTGTGTTCAGTCATTGTAAATCTCCTCGATAAGTACATTACGGGATGACCATCTTGTACGGAATGCTCACTAGTGTCAGTAGTTAGAGTTATGTCCTTCCTAGGGTCAATAATTTGTATTATTGGATTTTTCGTCAGAATCTGTTTTAAGTTTTCAAAGGCTTTCTGTTGGTGTTCTAACCAAATGAACTCCTCATCTTTTTTCTGAATTTCTCAAACGGTTCTGTCAACTCATTGTCTTTTGGTACATATTTTCTATAAAAATTTACCAAACCTAAGAAAGACTTCAACTCTTTTTTATTTTTTGGTGTAGCCACTTTTAGAATTTTCTCCATTAGTGCTCCATCTGAAGAGATCTCTTCCTTTGATATTGAATAACCCAAAAATGATATTTCATTGCTGTTGGTTACACACTTTTTTGTATTTACTGTCATGCCAGCGTCTCTTAGCCGGTTCAGTATATTTTCAGTTTTTTTCTTTAAATCATCTTCATCTCCAATATGATATTTTCAACATTTCCTATTACTTTTTACGTTTTTGTCATACGGCATCCTTTTCCACCTTAACAGGCCTATAGTTGTGTTTATGGTCGCAACTTCTTTTAAATTTTTATCTATGGGAATTTGGTGGTAAGCTGATTTTAGATCTATCTTCGAAAATACTTTCATTCTGGCAAGTTTATGTAAAGCTACTTCCACATTCCGAATAGGGTACGAATCGGCACAAACTTTATGGTTCACCCCTATTTTATAATCTCCACAAATTCTCAAGTCACCATCTTTTTTTTTAATACCACAATGAAGGGGCAGGTTCTAATAAATCTTCCTTTATTAACTTTTGCGACTTAGCTATTACTAACGGTAATAAATGCACTGGTATTTTTCTCACTTCATAGTAGAAGGGGGGAACATTTTCATTTAATTGCAGGCTAGCTTCATAATTTTTTAATTTTCCTGTTTTTTCCATTTCTATCTCATTAATTAACTTTGTTGACTTTATTTTTAATACATCATCCCCAATAGTCCCTGCGCTTTCGGTAATTTGTAACTAATTAACCCATAATTGCTATAACCGAGCCATCAAACTAACATAATTGTACGTTGCTTTTTTTTAAACGCAGTTTTCCCATTTTTCCCCAGAAATTTCTGGGTATTATGGTTACTTCACTGCCAGTATCTATCTGCAACAATTGTTTATTTCTATTTTTATTTTTGTATCTCCATTCCTTGATCCAGTATTTTGTATATTATCCTTCTTTACATTAACAATTTGTCTATTTTCATCCTCTATTCTTTCCATATTTTTCGTTTTACATACTTCTTTGAAGTGATTCTTTTTTAAACACTTTGAACATGTTTTTTTCAAACTCTGGGCATTTTTCTTTTTTCCTTTCATGAATTTTTCCACAGTAAGTACATTTTTTTTTTCGTTTCTACCATATACGTGTCAGCTATTATTTCTTCGTAGGAATGTTTTTTATTTTGGTTGTAGGTATGTATTAATTCCTGCTGTTGTATAAATTCTAGACACATATTCAAGGGTATGTTTGTAAGTTGTAACTGTTCCATTAGCTTATATCTATGCGCCAAATTATGCATACCTTCAATTAATCTTAGTTGAATTAACTCTTCTTCTGTTGTCTTCTTAACCGGTGTAAATATTTTACTATCGGTTCATCCACTTCCTGCTTCATTGCCATAAACTTGGTCCTTTCTGCAATCACCAGTCTTTTCTTTGGCCTCATGTTTCCCTTGATAACCTGATTTATTTCTTCGAAAGTCATTTCTTCTAGTTCTTGAGGGTAAACCATTGTAGCAACCTTCATAATTGCTTCACAACCAGCGTTAGCCATGAACAAGTCGGAGATTTAATTCTCCCCTCCTTGTTTTTTGTTGTCTTTCAACTTTTGCATCTCGCATTTACAGCGAAGCAACGCATCCAAGTATCTATGTATTCTGGGTCTTCAAAGACCAGATATTATCCTATCAGCGACACCATTGATATGTCGTATATAATACTAAGAAAACGTTCAACAACCACCTGTTCTAGTTGATGTCAGTTTATAAATATGAGCTATCTGTTCATATGTAAATTATACTTAATTTGCATCTCAATACAGAAACAATTGTTTGTTAAGCTTTTCCCCATGTTAAATCCTCACCTTAACATTTGACCTTCATCTAGAAAAATTGTGTGCACCATCCCTGTGTATGGGCTGTAGGAGAGCATATATACATAGGCTATGACCTTGACATTTGATCTTTACCTTGCAAAATGGTGTGCACCATCCTTAGGTAGGAGACCATCATCATGCCAGGTTTGGTGATGATCGATGCAGTTGTTTGGGGTGTAGGATAGTTGTACACTCAGACACACACACTTTATATATATATATATATATATATATATATATATAGCCTTTGAGACTTTACACAACCGGTCGCCACAGTCGATTGAAAATTTCTTGCGGCGACTAAAAGTTGTAAATCACTCGCCTGCCAGTCGGTAAAATTTCTTTAAATAAAGAAACGGGAAAAACTCATTTACTTTACGACCGGAAAATATGCGGTGACTTAGAATGACCTATGTCTCATCATTTGTAAATTCTTTCATCTCTAGCTGTGAGACCGTTGGAATATCCTATTGAAAAAAGAGTGGTCACGCTAAAGGTCAACAAGAGGTCAAATTTACACATTCAGTTTGTAGTCAAAATGTCGCCTTCATTTAGCTCTGATTTTGAAATTCATTTGGAAAAAAATTCTTCAAGGCCACAACTACATACACTTCTTGCTTACAAAAGTAAAGACGAACATTTGAAAGAGGAAAAAACCTCATCGTTCCGTCAAGCGTTCGAAGAAATGATTCTTATTTCTATGGAACAATACTATGAATGATGCTATATAAAGAAACTGGTGTTGTATTTTAACGTTTTGTTGAATATTTACTGAAATGTTTGTAGTAATAAAATAGTTGATTTACAAGAGTCCCGTAATTGGAAGAAGATGGTCCATAATAATCCAAAGGCAGAAATCCATGGAATAATTCACAAAAATGTGTACAAGGAAAAAAGAAAAGATTCCAATAATATTAATAAAATAAAAATAAAATATGCTTTTCACTCTACTTCTGAGACATAAATATAAATAAGAAAGATCATGGAAGAGAAAGAGGAGAAAAAAAAAGATAAAGTTAAATATAAAATATAAAATAAAGTAAAGGGAAACAAAAGTCAAAATGACCCAGACAGGAAATGTTAAAGGCGCGAAAAAAAATATATAGGGCAAAATAATATAGGTCAACTGAAATGTACACGTCATCACTTAAAAACATATGTCAGCAAGAGTTGTTAGACGACACTAAAAGGAAAATAAATAAATAGAAAATAAATTATAAATAAAGAATAAATAAATAAATTAATTAATTAAAAAATAAAATAAAATAAAATATAAAATAAAAAAATAAAATAAAAATTATTTAAGGGGAGAGGATAGCCAGTATCTGCAAATTCAAGAAAAAAAAATGCATATAGTAAAATATAAGTAAATATACATACAAGATATGAAAATGTGGGTAGATTAATATATTATATAGATAGGAAAGTTTAAAGAATAAAGCAGAAAATGCAGATAAATAACCGGCCATGCAAAGCAGAGATAAAGAATTAAAATAAAAGATTATTAAATTATAAAGTATTAAGAAGTATGTAGAAAAACGATAAAGTTAAAGAAAAAAATTTTTTATATCTATATAAGGGGTAAAAGTAATAACTATGTAATTTCAAAATTGCCCTAATTAAATTTGGACTTATATTTACAGAAAGAGATCAGTTCATTTCTAGAATTTATTATATTGTTACTTTGAGGGGAAGTAATTATAGTTATAGCCTCGGTTGTGCAGAGGCGACATGACAGAGCCTGGAGTATAAGACTTAACTTTTTTTATAATAGTCCATTTGATTGAGAAGTGGGTATTGTTAGAGTTAAGTTTTTTAATTAAAGTGGTTAGAGAAGTTCCTTGGTTATTATTAGAATTATGGTAGTTAAAAGAAGAAATGTGGTTTGATATTCTTTTCTTAATTAATGTTGAAGTAGCGCCGATACATATACGTACTTTATTAAAAGCTCGAGGTCTGGTATTAATATTAATTTGCTGATTTGTATTAGTTAAATAGTTTGAATTTTGTTCATAGTGTTCAACAAATGGTTAGACAATATCAGTATGAGGACTAGTTTGGAGGGGATAATGAGTGTTGCTAGTGTTAGGATGACTGTTAGGAGAAATATTATTATTATTATTATTATTATTATTATTATTATTATTATTATTATTATTATTATTATTATTATTACTAGTTATATGATTGTAGATGGAAGGGCTGCTCGAGTGGTGTATTGGATTAGTAACTATATCAGATGGAGGATGGGAAGAAGTATAACTTGAAGACGAAATATTAGTGTCTGTTATGGGAGGATTGCATGGGAGCTCAGTAATAGTGCAAGAATATATAACATCTTTATGGATGCAATCATTATTGAGTGGGCAAAGATGTTTGTTATTACAATTACAGTTAGTTTTGGGTTTAATTGGGAAAGGGATTTTTTGGGCTGATTTAATTTTTTTGTTATTAGATGCTATGATTCTTTGTGCTAAATTAGGCATTGTTGAATAAGAAATCCTGATTGAATTTTTATTGAAAATAGAACTATATCTGTGTGGGTATTTGAAAGAGTTAAAGAATTCCTTAGGTATATTAGTTTTGACATTTAGGCTAAATGGAGGATTAAACCAAATATTTTTCTTTCTCCTGATGCGACTAGGTTGGTTATAGGCATTGTGATTAGTATTTTGGTTTGGATTATAAATATAGACTGGTTCATTGTTATTGATAGCGGCAGATCTTATATTTTATATATATATATATATATATATATATATATATATATATATACACACACACACACACACACACACACACACACACAATATGTATACATATATATTTTTAGACTTGTAATATTTAAAATGAAACAGAACACTTTTACAGATTTCGTTCAGAGTTCCATGATAAATGTGAGGAGAGCTGAATCCTTTAGAAAAAACATACAACTATTAGTTTGTAAGGAAGATTGTAAATATAGGACTTGATTAGATGATATGGAGCATTATTTGAAAGTTGTATGCGTTTTATATGCAGACAAGTGTCATGCTCTTTTTACAACAAAAGGTTCAGTTGGTTAATTTGTCTATAATAACTCACGGCTTAAATGGGACAAGTTAAAAGGATGGTTAGGAAACTATTATGTTTGTTTTATTTTTCTCCAATCCCAACCCGTGTATAGTCGGGTTAGCAAATGTCAAACAGGATAGAACTGAGTGAATCTATGACAATATTCAGAAAGCAGTATGCATGGCAGAGCATGCATGCATAGACAAGCTCTGGGTTTCTTCATAAAGGGCCTAAGGAGTTCGAATATTTGTTATCAGAGTTTTTTTTCTGTCTGTTTCGATTTACTCAAAACCGCACACACCTCGTCTTCTCATGTATCGTTCTCTTCTTCCTCTTCTACTTCTTGCTCTTTTTCTTCTTTTTTCTTCTCAGTCGTCAGAAGCGTCGTCTTTGTCTTGACTACGTTTTTCCTTCCCCCTTCTTGCTCACAGTGACCCGTTTTTATGCTAAGCTGAACTCTTGTGTGTGCGAGAGAACACGAGATTTTGCGTGATTACTTGGCAATATTAACCGGCCACCGCCATCTTGCCATTTTTCTTTGGACGTGCCCGCTTTGCAGAGTGTACACCTCGAGCGTTTGTCAGGTAAGCCCATCTGTTCGCAATTTATTACACACTCCCCCCTGATCTCATTATCACAGAAAGAGCAGGGAGGCGGTGGCCTTTTTCTTCGAGTGCTTCTTCGGAGAGGGGGATTCGGGGCTTCATCATCGTCTGCGCTGTCTTCCGTGACACGAAGGTCGGCGAACCTAAAGCTGAGCATCGCAGTATCACTGTCCGGGTCTTCATCATCAGCAGGAGGGTCAGTACTTTGAAGGCTACCACTCTCAGTGTCGCTGTGCATTGAAGCCGTCATGAACCAGAATGATGAGTCGCTGGTCACGGATTCAATTTCACTATCTTCGTCAAGCGGCAGCTGCGTTTGGAATACTGATCTTAAGTCTTTAATATGACGAGGTACTCCATCAACTCGCACCGCCTGCGGGCTGATCACTTCAGTGACATGACCGGTTCCGTAGCGAGTCGTGCACTGGCCTCGGGGTTTTTTAACCCAGACGACATCTCCCTCTTTTATGTTCTTTTGTGGTGGCTCCGGTTCAGGTAGTGAGCTGCTCTTCAAACCTCTCACCCTGACACGGTATGTATGTAGCGCGTTGGCTGGCGCGGTGGAGGGTGAAACATCGTCCTTAGGGGTGACGTTGTACCAATAGACTGCTTCAGGTACCGTACACCCCTTCCGCACTGCGATTGTCTTAACAGTTCTGTGATTGCGCTCAATAATCCCGTTTCCACTGGGAACATGGGCACACCGAAAACGCAGATGGACACCCCAGCCATCTGCAAACTGTTTAAACGGCTCACTAACAAAAGCGGGGCCATTGTCGGTGAGTATCTCAGAAGGAGGGCCATGCTCGAGGAACACACCTTCCAACTCATGGATAATGGCAGCCGCGTCCTGCCGGCGAAGGGGCCGCCACAATGAAAACCTAGATGGTCCACAGTCGATAAGCGTCAAAAATGCCTCCCGTTGTAGTGCGTTATGTCCATCGCAATCCTATCCCAATTACGCTTCACACTGAGTATTCCCTTCTTCCACCGGACAGGTGCTGGGTCGATCGATCGGCAGGTGTTGCAGCTTCCCACAACAGATTTCACAGCCCTCCGAGACACAGAGGGGTCAACCAATCTGGCGAAGTAAAGCGTTCGGTTTACACCGGGGTGCCCGCTTTGGCAATGGACATCATTAATATGCTCCGGGCTGAGTCTACATCCCACTGCAGCGCAATTTACAGGTGCTGACTCGTTCACTTCTTTTGGCAGTGGCACTCTGGTCAGACGATCCGCCTGATTCAAACAGGACTGCACCAGTGTCACATCTATGACCAAGTCGTATTTCTTAGTGGTTTCGGGTTAGGGTAGCAAGCCGCCTCTGGATCAACATTTCGGCCGACGCCTTCGTTGTCAGACGTGCTTTTCCGTTCAAGGCATTGGTCATCCACCGATGCACACACGTGGAATCCGTGATGATGTGAAGGATTCTAGCCTGCCACTGAAGCGCTAGATTGACTCCTTTCAGTGTAGCATCGAGTTCAGCTAGGTTTATATGCTTGGCGTCATTCTCCGGCCGAAGCCAGCAGGCATCTTCTATTATCCTTCCGTCGACCGCCAGAGCAACGCCAAGGGCAAGTGAGCTGGCGTCTACCCAAACTGTAAATTCACTCCCATCGACGCACCAGCTCCCCCGTACAGGGTCATCATTGGTCACTCTGGCCACAACTTCCACCAGCATGCTTCGCAGGGCAGGATCATGCACCTCATCGTCCCATCCAGTTGACATAGAAGTTGCCCGTCGTTTTATGGCCGCTACAGCCACTCGGAGCCACCCACACACAGGGAAGTGACCCACCAATTTTCCGCAAATGGAAAACGTGCTCCGACGTGTGATGGTAGATGGGATTTCCGGGATTTCACCACTCCTTCCCCATTGAAGGCCATCTGCACTTCCGCTCACCTGCAGTCCGAGCACTTTCGCCCCGTCCTGTAGCCGCTCCGGCTCCTTGCACGACAATCCGAAGTGCTCGAAGTGTTCTTTGACCGCCTGGGCAGACAGGAGGCTCTCATTGACAAAAATGTGGTCTATATACGACGATGTCGCATGTTGCACCGCTTCGTCTTGACGCTGGATCGCCTGCATGATTGCTGTCATGATGTTAGGGGCTACATGCAGGCCGAATCCTAGCCTGGTCAAGCAATAGCGAGTTCCTTTGATCACCACCATCTGGAACGGCCACAGTGATTTCTCAACACGTATTTGCAAGTACGCTCTTCGCAAGTCCAGTATGGCTGCTTCCGCACCCTGCCGCCGCCACTCCCGTAGTTTATGAGCACAGACATCAGCCCCCGCAGTGTGTGGGTCAACGTATTCATTAAGTACCCGGTAATCAAGAACAGGTCGAACTTTCTGCTTGTTCTCTTGTCTGACAGCCATCAGGGGAATTAGCCCCCGCGGGGGCCCGAGCTCATCCTCTGGGTATGGAACTAACCAGCCATTATCCAGCCACACTTGAAGTTCTGCCTCGTGCTGCCCACTAAGCCACGCAGGAGGGGGATACTCTGTAAGTCGATTCCGCAATGACACTGGTGGCTGGTCGCCTGCCCATTTCCAGGACGCTGTGCAAGTGTTTGTGCCCTTATCGTATTCTGCATGGAAGTCGGGCTCATCGAGAGTGATTGCTGCACACATTTGTTTGTTTGGTCGAGAGAAGCTCACATCACCGGCGCCGTTCACAGTAATTCCGCCTAGCTGTGTGATAGCGTCCATTCCAAGGAGAAGCTCCCCATCGACCACTAACACCGTCACAGCAACCGGAGAGCCATTGCCAATGCTGATATGAACAACGCTGACCCCACAACACACCAATGAGCCTTGGCCGACAGTAAGTACAGGGATCCTTCGTTTCTTCCATGTGGCGCAATATTCCTTTTGAAGAAGGGTTTGGGTACAGCCGGTGTCAACCAGCGCTGAACGTTCACATCCATCAACTTGAACTGTTACTGCAGGCAGCGCTTTGTTCAATGCCGCGTTGGAGAGGGTGCTAGCGCTGCGGCGTCCTCCCCTTGCCCGTTTCCCAGACAATTCCGCGCTATGTGTCCTGGCTTATTGCATTGGTGACACCATATTACTTGTCGTGCTCCATAATTAGGGGTGCGCCTTGTACTGCTTTTGCAGTCTCTGGAAAAGTGGTTGGGGCCACCACAGGTATAGCATCGTAGACCCTTCGTTGGCGAGTCCAGAGTGTCAACAGCTGCGGAGACTAGTTCTCGATCGTCTTTCAAGATGTTTCGTGCTCTCGCCAATAACTCCTCCAATCCAATCTCAGTGAGTCTTGACGATGCTCGCAGCAGTCGACTTGCCTCATCCGGAAGTCCCGACAAAAAGGCGCATGCCAATATGCGATCACTTGCACCGCCGAAGGGAGTGGCAAGCTTTTTCAGTCGGCCATGTAGACATCCACTGTCTCCCCCGGCCCAAGTCGGCGTTCGGAAAACTGCCTCCAGGCGACAAAAGGGTCTGTACCAAATGCCCCGTATAGCGCTTGTGTAATCTGCTCCATGGTCGGATCCTCCCCTAGCTGCTGGTACACGGCATAAGCCCCTTTAGTGAGTCTCAATGGATAACCATAGCTGGGTCTTTAATCTTGCACAACCGGCAAACGCGCTCAGCCTTTTCCAGCCATTCAACCACCGAGGGACCAGTGGGGGAGCCATCGAATTCCGGAATTAATCTGATGTCAAATTTCTCCATACCAAAGCCGAAATAGCTTGTTATCAGAGTTTTTTTTCTGTCTGTTTCGATTTACTCAAAACCGCACACACCTCGTCTTCTCATGTATCGTTCTCTTCTTCCTCTTGCTCTTTTTCTTCTTTTTTCTTCTCAGTCGTCAGAAGCGTCGTCTTTGTCTTGACTACGTTTTTCCTTCCCCCTTCTTGCTCACAGTGACCCGTTTTTATGCTAAGCTGAACTCTTGTGTGTGCGAGAGAACACGAGATTTTGCGTGATTACTTGGCAATATTAACCGGCCGCCGCCATCTTGCCATTTTTCTTTGGACGTGCCCGCTTTGCAGAGTGCACACCTCAAGCGTTTGTCAGGTAAGCCCGTCTATACATGCATGGCAGAGCATGCATGCATAGACAAGTTCTGGGTTTCTTCATAAAGGGCCTAAGGAGTTCGAATATTAAGATGGCAGTAGTAATGTATGAACAATAAAGGTTCTAATAATAAGGCCTTTTCAAAATTAAAGTAGAAAATATGGAGACAAACCATGGATGTTTTACACTTTAAATGAAGAATCACAATTGGAAACTTGAATTTAAATAGATTCCCAAAAAAAAGCTAGAATAGGCATGAGGAAAGAGTGGGAGTAGAGAAGTATTAATGGATCGAAATATAAAACTTGCAAGATGGAAAGAAGCAAGTGTTGGCACTGTGGCGGAAACACCCATATAGTAAAATTTTCTACATGTCACTCTCCTGGGAGGGGGTAGGGAATGTCATATGAGTAATGCCTCCTATGTTTTCATTCTGCCCGAATGAATCAGATGTAACTGCAAATTGCATTGTTATAATGACTGAGCTGATGCATTTGTGACCTGAAAGTTTCATCTCTCTGTTACAGATATTGCTGATATGAGAGTCTAAGAAAGCAACCCTTGTTAGGGACGTGCATAAGAAACAGAAATGCGTTTTGAATTCTTGACAAAAGTGCATTGAAAATGGTGGTGACTATGTAGAAAAATAAATTCTGGAGCACAAAAGATTGCTTGTTTTAATGGTACTTCTCCTGTCTTCGTAGCTCTTCAAAATTTTGAGTTAAAAAAAATAAAGAGCTTTACTTTTGGAATGATCCTTGTGTGATGCCCAATGAATGAAATAAGAAACGTCCATACGAGGTGCTATGGATGTGCCAAATTCCATTTTCATTAGAATAAAAGGCAGCTTTGATAGATACAGATGCATACGTATCTGCTGTAAGTAGTAGGGTTTATAAAGTATTTTGTCTGAGATCTGAATTACAAAACAAAGATCTCAATTTAATCAATAATTAAAAAAAAATCTTCTGAACGCTATTAAAAGTTAAATTCTTCACTAGTTTGCAGTTTGGAGACGGAAGTGTTTTTGAGATAAGTGATTTCTGTACTAATTCGCACTTTTTATTTTTAGATTCAAATATTAATAACTACATTTTATTTCAGTATTTTAATTTATGTATTTCTGTTGTATTAAATGCTAGCTTTTTTTCTCGTCCATAAATGTTTATCTACCAAGTTGATCTTAAATATTGTATAATCAATCCATTATATTATCATTTTCAGTCCCCCACCCCTAATTTCTGGCTTCCATCTTATCTCGCAATTACTTATAACGTCACCAACTAACTTCGGAAGAACCCCCCCCCCCCCATCCGCTTTTCTTTTATATCGTAAGTTTCTTAAAACGTGACTACTTAAAGTTCAGAATAAAATCACGCTTTTCTTTTAACGGTTAATTTAAAAAAAAAAAAAATCTTCTGAACGCTATTAAAAGTTAAATTCTTCACTAGTTTGCAGTTTGGAGACGGAAGTGTTTTTGAGATAAGTGATTTCTGTACTAATTCGCACTTTTTATGCTTAGATTCAAATATTAATAACTAAATTTTATTTCAGTATTTTAATTTATGTATTTCTGTTGTATTAAATGCTAGCTTTTTTTCTCGTCCATAAATGTTTATTTATCTACCGAGTTGATTGCAAAAATAGATTACCTAATTGTACTCATTTTTAGTTCGTGAGAGGGGAATTTATCACCATACTTTCCCTTAAACACTCCGTTGGACTTTTATTAAGTACAATACTTAATAATTTTTTTTTTCTTTTTTAATGGAGAGTAGAAAACGCATTGTGGATGCGTTATTGGCAGCTCCTGTTACTCTCGCTTCTTCTTATTTGTCCCTCAGTCCTCATTTTTTAATGAGTGATTTTTCTGACAAAGGGAGAAGAAAAAGCTGTTTTCTAGGTTGGCAGTATTTTGCGCGAACAGTTGGCAGAGTTGGTGGAAATTTTCTGTTTCTATGTCTATCCTTGTAGCCATGTCACTAGTAAGGGTGCTGGAGGTAAACGTTTTGTCTGGGTTGACGTTATCCGCCTGATAGTCAGGGACCCGAACCTTGGATTAACCATTAAGGAGGCTGTCCTATCAGCAGGTGCAAAGTACTGGGGCTGCTGTATTGCCATTTGGTGAATGGAATCTGGAACATGCAGTAGCTTCTGGTGGGGCCTCTCAATGCCATACTAGTGGGTAATTGTTACGGCTTTACCTTATCATGTGCTACAAAAAAAAAAAATTCTTCGTTTCTTTTTCTCTCTTAGTTTCCCCTCTCTGTCCTGCTCTAAGTAAATCTGACGACCTAGTCCACAAATTCCAAAATTTCATCATGACAAGTTTCAAGAAAAAATACACGATTAAACCCGGTTCTCCAACTTTCAACGTAGACCCCTACTACCATGTCTCCTTCTCCAACATCAGGGGTCTTCGTTCTAACCTTCCAGAGGTTGAAACCCAATTACAGGAGACTAAACCAGACCTTTTATTTTTAAGTGAAACTGGCATTGGACAGGCTATTTCCCTAGAAGAGTTTGCAATTACAGGATACTCTAACTTAACTTCTAAATCTGACCCCCAAGATCGCCATGGGCATGGAATATGTGCCTATATTAAAGATAGCTTTCCATGTGGGAGGGACATCTCCAGGGAAGATCCTAACTTACCTTATATGTGCTTCCGGGTTGCTTTAGCTCACACTACTGCATTTATATTTACTCTCTATTGCCCCCACAACAGCGGAGTTACTATCTTTCAAAGCATATCTGAAAAAATTGACCAAGTCCTATCTGCTTATCCTTCAGCTAACATTCACGTATGTGGAGACTTCAATGTTCACAACGTCGAATGATTGACTCACTCAAACAAGACCGATGATGAGGGGAGGTTCTGTCATGATTTCTCCATTGCCTATGACCTCACTCAGATTGTTCAGGAACCCACCCGTGTGCCCGACAATGACGGCCAGTATGCGAGCCTACTAGACCTTTTTCTCACAACTTGCCCTGAACTATGTTCAGTTTCTGTTCTGTCGCTTCTTGGATCTTCCGACCACTCTGTTGTATCAATTAAGATAAAAATGAAATGTAATAAGTCCCCAGACGTACCTCTCCATCGTACAGTATATTGATACACTAAGGCTGACTGGAATAGCTTCCGTACATTTATATCTGATCTACCTCTGCATTCCATGTTTAAAAAGGATGTGTCCTCTATAGTATTAGACCTGACTGAATGGTTAATTGTAGGTATTGACCATTTCATACCCTCTAAAAAGTTTCAGCAAAAACCTAACAGCCAGCCATGGTTCTCTCCAGAATGTGCTGCTGCCATTGCGCACAGAAATCACTTTTTCCACTGCTTCAAACGTAATAGATGTATGGAAACTAAAGCCGTTTTCAGGTCTGCCAGCAACCATTGTAAGAAAGTAATAAGAAACGCAAGAGAGTTGTATGCTCAATCTGTTAAGTCCAAAGTAGCTGAGCAGCGGCTTGGTTCCCACCAGTTTTGGCAAATAGCAAACAGAATCATGAACAGAAGTGTGTGCTCCATCCCAACTATTATCAATGGACCTGAGTTAATCTCGTCAGCATCAGACAAAGCCAAACTCTTTGTCAAGAACTTTGCAGCTAATTCTACCCTTTGCGACCAAGGCCGCCAACCCTCAATATTTCCTCCTGTATCAGAAAACACGCTATGTGATATACGTATATCTGTACGTGATGTTGCCAAGCTAATCAAAAACCTTGATTCCAGTGAAGCAACCGGCCCTGACAGTATTCCAATTATAGTAATCAAAAAACTTCAACCTGAACTAGCGCCCATACTTACAAAACTGTTTAAACGTTGTCTTAAGGAGAATAGTTTCCCATCTCCCTGGAAAATCTCATCAGTATGCCCTGTATTTAAGAATTCAGGTGATCGCTCATCCCCCTCTCAGTACAGGCCAATAAGTCTCCTGTGCGTCATGAGTAAGTTGCTAGAATCTGTGTTAAATACAGAAGTAATCAACCATCTCAACAAAAATAACTTCTTAGTGACACTCAATATGGTTTCCGTTCTGCTAGATCTACAGCAGATGTGCTTACAGTTATATCGCATAGGATTAGCAAATCTCTCGACGATGGCAATCTTTCTAGGGCAATTGCTCTTGACATATCTAAGGCCTTTGATAGGGTGTGGCATAAAGGTTTACTTCATAAGATCGCTAGCTATGGTATAGCTGGAAATGTCTTCTCAATTATTAAATCATTTCTTTCTGATAGGTTCATAAGAGTAGTAGTTGAGGGGCAAAAATCAGAAGCTCACAGTATTAATGCCGGTGTCCCTCAGGGGCCCATCCTGGGCCCAACTCTCTCCCTGATCTACATTAATGATCTTCCAAATCACATCCTTATATCATTTGTAGACATTTATGCTGACGACACTACCATTTATGGTAGCACATCTAAGACAGTAAACGACCAAGTTCTCTCCAATTCTCTCTCCTCTGATCTTGAGCACGTAGTACAATGGGGAAAGGAGTGGCTAGTTACTTTTAATACATCTAAAACCAAGCTCCTCTCTTTAGATCATCAACATTCTGATCCACATTTGGCATCAATTGAAATGAATGGCTCTCGTCTTCAGGAGGCCTCAAGTTTTGACAAGCTTCTGGGCTTGACCATTACTCCTGATCTTAAATGGAACACGTACATCAAATCTGTTGCCAAGGCCGCTGGAAAAATGGTGGGATCTTTCTATTGATCCGGTAAATATCTCACTGCTGATGCTATTCTCTATCTATATAAGAGCCAGGTACGTCCAAGGATGGAATACTGTTGCCACATCTGGGCAGGAGCTGCTAGAAAGGACTTGTCCTGCCTTGAAAGAGTTCAAAATAGACTTCGTAGCCTCGTAGGCGATGTTCTTTTCTCCTCCTTGCAACCTCTATCTCACAGAAGAGATGTTGCGAGTTTGTCTCTGCTGTATCATTATTTTCATGGAAAGTGTTCGACTGAGCTTCAATCTATGGTCCCCCTTCGCCAAACTTTCACAAGAAACACTCGTCTAGCTGTAAACACTATCAATAATTCCCCCCACTCTTTATCTGTGCCTAAACCTAATCGTAGATTCCATGAACAAAGCTTCTTTCTTAGAACTGCACGCCTGTAGAATTGTCTTCCGTTTTCCTGCTTTCCGGCTGACTACAATATGGTTGTGTTCAAGTCTAAAGTAAATAAGTTCTTGATGAGCCGTTCCATATAAGTTATCAAATTTACCAAATTTTCATTACTAATGATTACTATATTGTCCAATTTCTACTGTACACTCTTTAACCCTTATCCTTGAGTGGCCTCTGGGCCTTGATAATGTGGTGATGCCTATGTAAAAAAAAAAAAAAAAAAAATTACATTGTTGTCTTTCTTTTATAGTTCAGGTCACAGTCAAAATGCTTTGTAAACCCTACTAATCTATATATATAAAAATGTAACTCTTGGTTCGTTCGCAATTAATAGTCTAAAAAACCACTCAACGGATGGCTTCCACATTTTGGTATAATATGTTTACTATATCCATGTGTGTTTTTATATATTTCTTTTTAATTATAACATTATACTTAATTTTCCTATGATAAATAGGTGGTTTTCTTTGTACCGATAGGCTGTTTTTTTTTTATTTAGGGACTATTATTTATTACCACTTCCTGTCACGTGACCAGTGTTTCCAATTTAGCGGTTTTCCTGCTAAATCTGGATATTTCGTTTGCAATCTAGCGGGGAATTCTAGAAAATATGGAGATATTTGGCACCCACACACCTGCAATTGTCAATTAAAAATAAAGAAAAGCGCTTGAAAATACTTTAAAACACAAAACAAACTCATTCATGTAAGTAAAATAGTAGCATTTATTGCCTTTGGTAACAATTATTTATTGATTATTTGTTTTGTTTTTCACCTTTTTTTCGTCTAATCATTCTTAAATCTCGCTATAAAATCGATTTTTCCAAGTACATTTTAGGTGGGTGGGGGCATTCCAACCTCCGAAGTTTAGTTTAAAATACGATCTAAGCAACCCTGCTTAATTTAGAAGTATTTAGTCGAACATTGTAAAAAGCAAGAAACAACTGCAAAAAAAAAAAAAAAAAAACTTATACCAATACAGTAGAATTTAATTATCTACCAACCTAAATACTTTTAACATGCTAAAACAAATTTTTTTTTGTTTTTTTATTTTTCTAATTTCAAAATATGTTGCACCATTATTGTGATGTTTAATTTGCAGTATATTTCAATTTAACTTTTATTATAAAAAGTTTGAGTTTATGATTTGTTTCCTGCAAAAAAAAAAAAAAATACCCTCTCTGAAAAAACAGGTAAAACTAGCTGATAAAATATGTAAGCTTTCTGGGGAGCTAACCGCTTCAATATAATTCCAGAAACATATAGTGAGAAAACACGGAACATTTTATATATTGAATATACTATATTTATAATTTTTTATGGTAAGAAGTTAAAATATGGAGGTTTGGGGGGGGGGATTAGCGATTTTTGAAAATTTCAGACAATAAAAGTTAAAAAATCTAGCGATTTTCTGGACATTTCTTTCTCCTGATTTTTAAATCCTAGTTGCCAACACTGCATCCACTAAAAAAACACTACAGTATTACACTATTAGTAAACAGAATGTGTTCTCAATATCGGTAAATTTTCAATGGGTTTAATCACATGATTATTGATAATGTAACCATGTGATTGAAATTTAATTTCGTGGTCGCTTTCCTATCAAATATTCATCGAAAAATGGTAGCTACAGACAAAATGAATGCCGACGCTCAAAGTGTATAAACATTTTAACCCCTCCCTTTACTTAAAAATTCACCAAAAATCAGGAAATTAACCAGTTTTAATGAAAATTGCAGTAGTTATCAAATAATTATCGCAGAATATAATGAACTAATTATTTTTACTTAACTCTTAGTGAAAATGTTTTATTTTGTTTAAACAAAAAATACCTTTACTAAAGTTATGGTTTTCAGTAGTAAATAAAAAACGCAAGAATTTAATTTTCCTTTTTTTTATATAAATAAAGCATCGTAATTTGTAACAGTAAAAAAATAATTTTTACAGTAACATTGCGAAAAAATCCCCTAAAGTCCGTATTAATGAATTCGATATAATTCAAAGAAAAATGAATTCTCGCATACTATTCAGGAAATTAAAGATTCAATTAGATTCCTATTTCAGTCACCTAAATTATTTAGGGTGAAATGAGTTTAGGAATTTATAGCCAAACCTAAATATATATATATTTTTTTTTTGCTTAAAATAAAATAGCATTAATACAGTAAGTTAGGTGAAATTTGCATAGAATACTCTACTTTATAGTTGTTGTAAAAATGGAACAGAAATTTGAATTTCGTTCCCTTTTAAATTTGGTACATTTTTACATTACGTCCAACTCATCGTTCACATTTAACACGTCAACTTTTATAGCTTTTCGGGTATGCTGGCAAGGTTAGGGGTGTCTATTCCGAAAGCCGTTCTTAACATGGGTAGATTGGTAGGTGTGTCAGAAATTTCGTGAAAAATAGTGAATAATTCCACCCCGTCTTTCCAAGTTTATAACTCCTCGAAAAATGTAATTCAAACCCTAATTTTGTTTTCAATTAAAGGAGCAAGGACCAAGGTTTCATTAAAAAAAAAAACAAAAAAAAACAAACAGCGTGTTTTTTTTAAAAAAAAAAGGTTTTAAACTTCGGACTTTACAGGTAAATTTTTAAAAAACACTACCTTTTTTTGTTTTAAATTTGAATATATTATTTATTGACCTTTTCCCTTGAATTTGTGATATATAACACTTTGGTGAGTAACTTATTTACTTTTTAATAGACATTTCAAAATGGGAGGCGTGAATTATTCGACCCCCTGTCTTTCCAAGCTTATAACTACTCGAAAAATGTAATTCAAGCCCTAATTTTTTTTTTTCAATTAAAGGAGCAAGAACCAAGTTTTCATAAAAACCAAAAGAAAAAACAAACAACGTGGTTTAAAAAAAAGGTTTTAAACTTCGAACTTTACAGTTAAATTTCTAAAAAAACACTACTTTTTTTGTTTTAAATTTGAATATATTATTTATTGACCTTTTCTCTTCAATTTGTGATATATAAAACTTTGGTGAGTAAATTAATTATTTACTTTTTAATAGACACTTGAAAATGGGAGGCGGCGTGAATTAAAAAAAAACGTTTGTCTAAAATATTATATTCGGTTTATTGGAAAGAGCATAAAATTTCATATTGACCCTGAAAATATCGTAAAAATAGAATCAATAGAAAAATTTTGATAGATTTTTAAATTTTTAAAATTGAAAAATAGTGAGTTCATAAAATTCATTACTGTTTTAAAAAAAAAAAAAAAAAAATATTTCTATTACTTTTAAAACAACTTTAATAGTTTATTTTTGGAAGTATAATCCATAAAGAAAATAAACAACCGACTTTTAAAAGAGAAATTACGAGTTTTTTTATATTTTATTCGCAGTTATATAGTGATAGGGGTGTAAAAAATTCCTACAAAAATTCTGATACATCTACTAGATTGGAGTGTTTATTCGTTGTAAACGTACCCGACAACCTATAAATGTCGACATTTCCAATGTGAATGGTAAGCTGGACTTATGTAAAAAATAACAAAAAGATATACCAAACTGACTTTTTCGTTTAAAAATGGAATTATTTCGCTTTCGTTATTAACTTTTTTAAATTTTTTTTTTTAATAAATATTTTGTGTTTTATATACATAAAGTACAATTGTTGAATGTTACTGTTTTGATTATATTCGTTGGGGGGGGCACAATTAAAAAATTAAGAAAGATTAAAACGAAGCGAAATTTAATTTTCCGTTCCATTTTTACAACAACCATAAAACAGTGCATACTCAGCAAGTTTTATCGTAATTTATAAGCATATTAAAACACTAAATCAACATTTTATTTATTTTTTTGCATAATTAATGATGGAAGTATTTTTCTGTTTATTTTCTGAACATCTGTTAAAAAAAATAAATAATTTGTACATTCTCTTGAAAAAAAGAATCAAACTTTTCTCTACTTTCACATGTGTTCCATTTTAACAAACTGAGCCACAGCAACGCGTGGCCAGGTACAGCTAGTATATATATATATATATATATATATATATATATATATATATATATATATATACTCATAGCCAAATTGAATAATGAAATGCTTATATCTTTTGTTCTATGGGATGAAACTACTTTAAAATTTTCAGGCTTTTAAAAAATTATAATACTATTCTATGGTTAAAATTTTATGGTAATTGGTAAAAAAGAACCTATATTTTTAGACCAATAAAATATGCCCAAATCTGCCTACATTTGTATATATATAGTGTCCTAGCAGGCAGCTTAAGTTTTACTGCTTCCTAAGTCTAAATGTAATACAGACAGAATCAAAGAAGAATTGATGCCAAACGTTATTTCACAAATTGATTTATACCTCATTCAAGCAGGTGAAGGTAGAGTGGTAGCCCTAGATATATCTAAGGCCTTTGACAGGGTTTGGCATGATGGTCTTCTCAGGAAAATCAGATCTTATAGTATTATTGGACGAGTACTTAACATTATTAGATCTTTCTTAAATAAGAGAAGAATTTTTTTTTTTTTTTTACATGGAGGTAACCACTTATCAAGGCCCAGAAGCCACTCGGGGATAAGGGTTATTGTGTGTACAGTAATCAGTGGGATAGTATCATAGTAATAGTTAGTATTGGAGATTTGATAAAGTCTAATTACTTAAGGGGCGGTTTATCAGGAATTTGTTTGTGTTGGACTTGAAGACATCCAAGTTGAAGTCAGGAGGGAAACAGGCAAGTGGCAGAGAGTTCCACAGGCGTGCAGTCCTAAGAAAGAAGCTTTGTTCATGGAATCTACGTTTTGATTTAGGCACGGATAAAGAGTGGGGAAAATTATTGACAGTTAGGTGTTTTTCGTGAAAGATTGGCTAGGGGGGGGGGACCAGAGAATGGAGCTTAGATGAGCACTTGCCATGGAAATAACGATAAAACAGAGACAGGTCCGCAACGTCTTTTCTGTGGGAAAGAGATTGCAGGGAAGAGAAAAGGGCATCCCCCACCAGGCCACGAAGTCTATTTTGTACTCTGTCAATGCAGGATAGGCTGTTTTTTGCAGCTCCTGCCCAGATGTGGCAGCAGTACTCCATCCTTGGACGTACTTGGCTTTTATATAGATAGAGAATTGCATCATTAGGTAGATATCTTCTGGAGCGGTAGAAGGATCCCACCATTTTCCTATCTACCTTTGCCACAGACTTGATGTATGTGTTCCATTTCAGATCAGGAGTAAAGGTCAAACCCAGAAGCTTATCAAAACATGGGACCTCCCCTAGACGAGAGCCATCCATTTCAATTGATGCCAGATGGGGATCAGAGCGTTTATGATGTAATGGTAGGAGCTTGGTCTTAGATTCATTAAAGGTAACCAGCCACCTCTTCCCCCACTGTACCATGTGCTCAAGATCTGGGGAGAGAGAATCAGAGAGAACATTGTCATTTATGGCCTTTGATGTGTTGCCATAGGTGGTCGTGTCATCAGCATAGATGTCAACGAATGATTTTAGTATGTGTTTTGGGAGATCATTAATGTAGATCAAGAAGAGAGTTGGGCCCAGGATGGACCCCTGAGAGACTCCAGCATTAATATTGTGGGCCTCTGATTTCTGCCCATCAACCACTACTCTTATGAGTCTATCAGAGAGAAATGATTTCATGATTGAGAAAACATTTCCAGTTATACCGTAGCTGGAAATCTTGTGAAGTAGGCCTTTATGCCATACCTTATCGAAGGCCTTTGATATGTCCAGAGCAATTGCCCTAGAAATTAAGCCTGTGTCGAGAGATTCGCTAATCCTATGAGATATAACCGTTAGCACATCTGCTGTAGATCTAGCAGAATGGAAACCATATTGCGTATCACTAAGAAGGTTATTTCTGCTGAGGTGGTTGACTACGTCTCTATTTAATATGGATTCCAGCAACTTACTCATGACACACAGGAGACTTATTGGTCTGTACTGAGAGGAAGATGACTTATCACCTGAATTCTTAAATACAGGGCATACTGATGAGGTTTTCCAGGGTGTTCGAAAGCACTTCTCCTTAAGGCAACGCTTAAACAGTTTGGTAAGTATGGGGGCAAGTTCTGGTTGTAGCTTTTTTAACACTATAATTGGAATACCGTCAGGACCAGTTGCTTTACTGGAATCAAGGTTCTTGATTAGCTTGGTGACCTCACGCACAGATATTTGTATGTTACCTAGCATGTTGTGTGTTATAGGAGGAAATATGGAAAGTTGATAGCCTTCGTCGCATACGGTAGAATTAGCTGCAAAGTTCTTGACAAATAGGTTGGACTTATCAGATGCTGACGAGATGACCTCTGGTCCATTGATAATTGTTGGGATGGAACGCACACTTCTGTTCAGGATCCTATTTGCTATTTGCCAGAACTGGTGGGAACCAAGCCGCTGCTCAGCTACTTTGGATTTAACAGATTGAGCATATAGTTCTCTTGGATTTTTATTACTCTTTTACAGTGGTTGCTGGCGGTCCTGAAAGCAGCTTTAGTCTCAGTACATCTATTGCATTGGTAGCTATGGAAAAAGTGATTTCTGTGCACGATGGCAGCAGCACATTTAGGGGAGAACCATGGCTGGCTGTTAGGTTTTTGTTGGAATTTTTTGGATGGTATGAATTGGTCTATGTCTACAAGTAACCATTCGGTCAGGTCTGATACTATAGAGGACACATCCTTTTTAAACATGGAATGCAGAGGTAGATCAGATATGAATGTACGGAAGCTATCCCAGTCAGCCATAGAGTATCAGTATACAGTACGGTGGAGAGGTACGTCTTGTAGACTTATTATATTTTTATCTTAACTGATACAACGGAGTGGTCAGAGGATCCTAGAGGAGAAAGAACGGAACATGAACATAGCTCAGGGGAAGTTGAGAGAAAAAGGTCTACAAGGCTTGCATACTGACCGGTAGTATTGGGCACACGTGTGGGCTCACGGACAATCTGAGTGAGGGCATAGGCAATTGTAAAATCATGACAGAACCTCTCCTCATCATCAGTCTTATTTGAGTGGGTCAGCCATTCGACATTATGGGCATTGAAGTCACCACAAATGTGAATGTTAGCCAAGGGATGAGCAGAGGATGTGGTCAATTTTCTCCAATATACTCTTAAAGATAGTAACTCGGCTGTTGTGGGGGCGATAGAGGGCAAATATAAATGCAGTGGTGTAAGCAAGTGCAACCCGGAAGCACATATAACGTAAATTAGGGTCTTTTCTGGAGATATCCCTGCCACATGGGAAGCCATTTTTAATGTAGGCACATATTCCATGCCCATGGTGATGTTGGGGGTCAGATTTAGATGTTAAGTTAGAGTATCCTTTAATTATGAACTCATCTAGGGAGGTGGTCGGCCCTATTCCAGTTTCACTTAGAAAGATGTCCGGTTTCGTCTCCTGTAATTGGATTTCAACCTCTGGAAGGTTGGAATGTAGACCTCTGATGTTGGAGAAAGAGACATGGTAGTAGGGGTCTACGTTGAAGGATGGGAGTCTAGGTTTATTCATGTTTTTTTTTTTTTTTAGATATTTCATGTTGAGGATTTGGGGATTTGTGGAACAGGTCAGCATACTTGGTTAGAGCAGTGCAGAGAGGGAAAGTAAGAGAGAAAAGATGGGAAATTAAAAAATATTTTTTTTGTAGCACATGATAAGGTAAAGCCGTAACAATTACCCACTAGTATGGCATCGAGAGGCCCCACCAGAGACTACTGCATGGTCCAGAATCCATTCACCAAATGGCAATACAACAGCCCCAGTACTTTGCACCTGCTGATAGGACAGCCTCCTTACTGGTTAATCCAAGGTTTGGGTCCCTGACTATCAGGCGGTTAACGTCAGCCCAGATGAAAATGTTTACCTCCAGCACCCTTACTAGTGACATGGCCGCAACGATAGACATAGAGACAGAAAATTTCCAACATCTCAAACTACTGTTCACGAAGTACTACCGACCTGGGAAACAGCTTTTTCTTCACCCTTTGTCAGAAAAATCACTCATTGGAAATGAGGACTGAGGGACAAAAAAGGAGAAGCAAGAGCTACTGGAGCTGCCGATAACGCATCCACTCCATTATCTACTCTCCATTAAAAACAAAAAAAGTGTGAAGGACTTATTAATATCTACTTTATAAGTCCTTTGTCCCATTCCCAGTTTAGGATAGTACTTGAAGATAGTCTCCCCTTCATATTAATCCGTGGGAGTTTTTTTATTTATTTATTTTATTTTTTTTTTTTTTGCTTTAGATACTTCGAGGTAGAACCTTCGAGCTTCTCTTTATAATTAAGTTCCAATAATGGAACTTGTGAAGTCAGCTTATGTTTTTAGATTGGAGAATCTCATTTAAGGACTGGTTTAGAGTAGTACCAGGCATCTTTGACAAAAAAAAGATTCAAAACAAGAGAAATAGCAAAACAGGATACGTAGAGTTAAGATGTTTCGAGTTTTAAGTCAAAACTGCAATAAGAATACAATAAATAAGCAAACAATATATAGTATATATATGTATATATATATATATATATATATATGTATGTATATATATATATATATATATATATATATATATATATATATATATATATATTTAATATGGTAAAGATCAAAGTGTAGTTTTCCTTGTTATATATATATATATATATATATATATATATATATATATATATATATATATATATATATATATATATATATATATTTAATACACAAATGTAGGCAGTGTTAAGACAAAATAGATTTCAACAGTTATGGATAAAAATTGTTTAACTTAGCTTAGCTCTAAAAACCCCGACCCTGTCTTCCTGGGGTCATCTCGAGAAGAAGGAAGAAGCTAGCAGACCTGATGGTTTGTTTATGGTACTTAAAGGGTATGGTGGGGTGGGTGGTGGTGGGGGTTAATGCTTTTATTTATTTATTTATTTATTTATTTTTTGCTTTAGATACCTCGAGGTAGAACCTTCGATCTTCACCTTATAATTAAGTTCCAATCCAGGTTATCCCTGACAGTCGTACATCTAAACAATATGATATAAATGCGGGTGTGCCTCAGGGGTTGATCATTGGACCTTTATTATTCCTAATATTCATAAATGACCTCCCTGATAAAATTGTTTCTGAGATGGGTATATTTGCTGATGACACCACACTCTATAACAGGTACAAGGGGAAAACAAATGAACACATATCTAAGGTAATAGTTAAAACACTAGTGGAAGATCTCCAATCTGTGATTGAATAGGGACAAAAATGGATGGTCACATTCTATGCTGCCAAGACTAAGCTTGTTTCCTTCAGTAATTACAAGAAACCTTTTCAACCACCAATAGCTATGATTTAAGACACATTACCTGAATGTACTTCTTTTAAACTCCTTGGCCTAACGTTCACAGGGAACATGAGCTGGAACAATACATTGAGAGCGTTGCCAAGGCTGCTGCGAAGAGGTGGGCTCCCTCTACTGTGCTAGAAAGCTACTTATGCCTGAAAGTATTTTGTATAGCTACAAGGCCACCATTCGCCCATGTATGGGAGTACTCTTGTCACATTTGGGCTGATGCATCTGCTACTAGTCTCTCGCTCCTGAACAGGGTTCAAAAAAGAATCACCAACTGTCATCTAAGCTACAACCTCTGTCCCATCGACATAATGTTGTATCCTTCTGTTTGTTCTACAAGTATTTTAATGGTGAATGCTCCAACGAGCTACAAGCCTTTGTACCCCCTCGACGTAAATACCCCAACAAACTCGACAATCAGCAAAATCCCACCCCTACACAGTAGAGATCTGTAGATGTAAGAAAGCCCTCTACTCTAATAGTTACTTCCTTAGAATGGCTAGACTTTGGAACTCCCTTCTGAGTTCCTGCTTTCCCAACTGTACTAACATGCAGAAGTTCAAGTGTAATGTGGAGAGATATCTCGCTTCTCAACTCCCTTCATAATATCCCAGCAACTTATGTACCCGATAGTAGCCCCCTACATCAAAGTGGCACTGTGCCTTGTTTGGGGTGAAACTGGAATTAAATAAAAAAATTTTAATTCAAAGTCAATCTTTTCTCATACGTTTCGCCGCCCCCTTGTAATATTTGTTAGATGAGGGACCGGACAAAAGTCTACCGGACAAAATCCAACTGAACAAAAACTAAGAGCATAAAATAAATAGTTTAAAAGGTTTAAAAAACATTTTTTATATTCTCCTTTTGATTTAATTATCAATAATGTTTGACCGTATTTTTCTTAAAAATATTTTCTTGGACTTTAAAAATATTTTTTCAAACATTGTAAATAAACTGCACTCTTCTAATGTGTACCTTGCGAATTTACATAAAGTTTCAATTTTTGTTTATTTTACGAAAATAAAATACATTTACATCGTATTTTTATATTATTATGATGTATAGATTTTAGTCATACTAATTATTTAAAACCAGTGCAGCAGTTACTATTTTCTTGTGGATTAATCCCCCCTTGCTGATTGATTCAGCCACACAGTGACCAGTCAGCTACCAGGGTGCATTAATCCTATGTGTCCCTTAATGGACTATTTACTCCTGTCTAGAACAATCCGGCAGCCAGCAGAGGAGCCCTGACCACCAAAGAACACGGACCTCTCTGCTCTTGCTCTCTTCTATTGAATACCCCCAGCTGCGACTACTCCACTGAAGATATCCACTGGACAGCCTGGGAACACTTAAAGTTTTCTGCTTCCAGACGGTAGAACATCCGAGAACTTTCTGTTCCTTTTTCTTTCGCCTGGGATACAGTCCTTCTTAATACGAAATAAACCTTTTCGTTGTTTCGTTATAAAAAAGGTGTGCTGCTTAATTATTCTGTGCCTTTTGTATTTACTTTTTTTTTATCTTATCAAGGCCCGGAAGCCACTCAGGGATAAGGGTTATTGCAAGTACATTACGTTAGTGTGGAAATTTGATGAAGTGTTTACTTAAGGGGGCAGTTCATTAGGAATTTGTTAACATTGGACTTGAAGACATCCAAGTTGTAGTCCGGTGGGAAGCAGGCAGACGGAACAGAGTTCCACAGGCGTGCAGTTCTAAGAAAGAAGCTTTGTTCATGGAATCCGCGTTTTGATTTAGGCACAGATATAGAGTGGGGGAAATTTTTCACAGTGGATTCAGCTAGACGGGTGTTTTTCGTGAAAGATTGGCGATGGGGGACCAGAGATTGGAGTTCAGACGTTTACTTGTCTTTTATTAGGGTTTTGTGCACTCATGCATAAAACATACCTGCAACAGTAAGTATTTATCAATAGTACCAGCAATGGAAACTTAAGTTTTCAAAAAATGCAATAAATCGTGTACGAGCCTTTTTCAAGTCTCACACAAAAACACACATTCACATTTCAAGCTATGTCATATACATACGCGCACACAAACATATGCGCCCACGTCCACACATGTAAACATATTCACGTTCGCGTACATACACTCAGATTCATGTGTATAGACACACACGCTAACGCGCACATGAACGCATACATGGACGACGTCACTTCCGCTTTCTAAGGAAAAATACACATGCGCAAATGACCACCGGAAACGAGTATAAAACAAAGAGACAAGCTGTTTCTAACCCTTTTAGAACCAGCTCTCGACCCCTGCGACTATGTATGAAGCACGAGCCAACAGACAGTACCTACACTCTTTCTCTATCTACTACTGTTCCCTGAGAACACCCTCGCGTAGCTGACTGCTAACTGACGTCAACTCTCATATCCTCTTCTTTGTCTACATGCTGGACTATCATTCACTTTTTCACTACAACACTCATTTCTCTTCCCACGCGTGGACAAACGATAGTGACCCAAACTTGAGATGAAAACACATTTCCTATTCTTGCTACAACACCAGTCCCGCAACGAACATTGATTACAAACACGCGGACATGAACACATGTTATAACTAAAACGTTCATTCTTTCAACAGCAAATAAACGACGTTTGTCTTATCCATCAATTGAGTCTTTGTTTCCTTCAATTCCATTCGTTTCATTATTTTCTTGTGGCGAGCTAGGGTATTATACCCTGGTCCGCTACAATCGTTTTTGAAATCGGAAATTAAGCTTATTTTTTGTCAATTCCAATACCGATTCCAAAACTCTCAAAAGTTCTGATTTTTCCGATTCCCGATTCCAATTAATCATCCTAATATATATATATATATATATATATATATATATATATTTCCCCAAAACCTCTGGCCTTGATTGAGGGGAGACAAAAACTTCTATGGTTTCAAATATGATTTCAAATGATCTGAACAGCAAGAGGAGACTTGTTTCCAAATATTTATCATATCTTATATCTCATCTCCTTTGGAAATAGCGTACGATTATGAATATCGCCAGTATCAAATAATCCTTATACACTGTAGAAATTTACTTTATGTATGAAAACCAAAGAGGGGAAATATAACATATGAGAAATATTTGGAATCAACTCTCATCTTGCTGTTATTTCAGATTATTTGAAACCATAGCAGCAACATTTTGTCTTCCCTCCATCCAGGCCAGAGGTTTTGAGGATATATCAGATATTTTGTAATTCATATGCAAAACTAGGAAAACATGACTATGATTGAAGTATTAGTAAAGGTACTATATCTTTCCACCCACGAAAAATCCTTTAAAATTACCATTATTATGGGGTTTCAAAGGTTGCTGAAAACGAAAATAACTGTAAAAATTCCAGGAAACGAGTAGTTTTGTTTTTTTTTAAATTTTTTTTAATTACATTTTCACCCCAAACAAGGCACATTGCCACTTTGGTGTTGAGGGTTACTATCAGGAGCAGCAACTACTGGGGCACTATGTTGGGATTTGGGCAGCAAGATGTCGGTTCACGTTACACTTGAACTTCTGCATGTCAGTACAGTTAGGGAAGCAGGGACCTGGCATAGAATTCCAGAGTCTAGCGGTTCTGGGGAAGAAACTACTGGAGTAGAAAGATCTTTTATATCTAGGGATCTCTACTGTGTGGGGGTGGGATTTAGCTGCCTGTCGCGTTTGTCGAGGGTGTCTACATCGTGGGGGCACAAGTGTCTGCAGTTCGTCAGAACATTCACCATTAAAATACTTGTAGAACAGGCAGAGGGATGCAACGTTTCGTCGATGAGGCAGAGGCTGATGCCAGTTCAGGGCCTATCAGATTGGCGACTCTCTTTTGAACCTTGTCTAGGAGCGAGAGACTAGCAGCAGATGCACCAGCCCAAATGTGACAACAGTACTCCATACATGGGCGAATGGTGGCCTTATAGAGATACAGGATACTTTTAGGTGTCAGTAGTTTTCTAGCACGGTAGAGAGAGCCTACCTTCTTCGCAGCGGCCCTGGCAATGTTTTCAATATAATTGTTCCAACTCATGTTTCCTGTGAACGTTAGGTCAAGCAGTTTGAAAGATGTACTCTCAGACAGGGAGTCACTCGCCATTGCTATTGGTGGCAGAGAAGGTTTCTTGTAATTATTGAAGGAAACCAGTTTAATCTTGGCAGCATTGAATGTGACCATCCATTTATGTCCCCATTCCACTACAGATTGGAGGTCATCCTCTAGTGTTTTTGCCATTTCTTTAGTTATGTGTTCATTTGTTTTCCTGTCATGCCTGTTATAGAGCGTGGTGTCATCAGCATAGAGGCAGTTTTGTCTGGGAGGTCATTAATAAATATTTGGAACAATAGAGGTCCAAGGATAGACTCCTGAGGCACTCCCGCATTTATATCATATTGTTTAGATGTTCGACCGTCGAGGACAACCTTGATTTTTCTCTTCTCTAAGAAGGATTTAATTATGTTAAGTATTCTACCAGTGATACCGTATGATTTAATTTTCCTGAAGAGACCCTCATGCCATACCCTGTCAAAGGCCTTAGATATATCTAGAGCTACCGCTCTGCCCTCCCCCGCTTTGTCCAGTGAATGGTATATATGTTCAGAGATTACAGTGAGGATGTCAGCTGTGGAACGGGCTTGTCTAAATCCATATTGTTGGTCAGTCAGAAGTTTAGCATCTGTAAGGTGCCGGACTAGAGCATGGTTAATTATGGTCTCAAATATTTTGGCGAAAAGTGGGAGGAGGCTAATGGGGCGATAATTTGATGGGTCAGTTCTTTCACCAGGTATGAAGAAATTATAAAGTGAGGGATCACTTTTCTATATTAATTTTACATAAAATATACATTTACTTTATAACCAAGATGACCATAAAGTAGGTGCTCATTTTACATTAAATCAATATAGAAAAGTGATCCCCACTTCTTAAAACAGTAATGTGTGACTTTAAGGGCAAATGTCACACTACACAATTCAAGTAATTAACTTTCCAACGTACCTTCATTTGTTAAATTCTGATTAGTAGTTGCCGAGATTTCGAACATAAAATTGCCCTCAAAAGTGGGGTAGCTATATATGGATACATCTATAGACAAATTGAATATTGAAATGCTCATATCTTTGGTTCTATGAGCCGAGACTGCATGAAAGTTTGCAGGCTTTTAAAAGATTATAATACTATTCTATGGTTAAAATAGTTAAAAAGAACCTATATTTTCAAACTAATAAAATATGCTCAAATTAGCATACATTTATATATATAGTGTCCAAGCAAGCCAGCTTCAGTTTTTCCTCCTTAGGGATAGATTTTTTTGCTTAGTTGTCTTCTCTATCTATAATATAAAGCTGTGTGTGTGTGTGTGTGTGTGTGTGTGTGTGTGTGTGTGTGTGTGTGTGTGTGTGTGTGTGTGTGTGTGTGTGTGTGTGTGGTCACGAATAGGCTGCAATATAGTTGACTATTTTAAAAAACTGATTACATATAATGATAGAAGATGTATCGAGACACAGAAATGGGGATGTGTGATCCGGCAGAACGGTGGTTCATTAAAATTGTTGGGTCTGCATTCGCACCTGGTCCACAAAGTATGGAAATAAAAATTTTTTAAATAAAAAAAAACGTTCACAAGTGTTTTTGATATAGATGTACATAAGAATCCTTTGATAAGTATGTTTTAACTTAAATAGAGATAGTATAATAAAATTGTGGGGTCTGCGTCCGCACCTGGCCTCCATGGAATGGAAATAGGGACAAACTTTAATAAAGACTTTTCATATATATATGTGTAAGTATACTTTGATAATTATGTTTCAGTTTGAAGAAATGTGGTATAATAAAATTATGGGGTGTTCGTTTGCACCTGACCTCCATAGAATGGAAATATGTCACAAAGTTTAACAAGGTTTTTTAATATAGATCCACAGAATATTGTGATAAGTGTTTCACTGTGAACAGGTATGGTATAATAAATTATGGGGTTTATCTATTTTATTTTTACTTTCATCATATTTTGCTTTGGTTTTGATACCCCCAAATTCGAAACTATCTCTTTACAACCCTTCCTTTTCATAACCTATCATACTTTCATAAATCAGAGTCCATTTTCTGTAGGCTGTTTTTAAACCCAGTCAACGACAGGTACTTTTGCTAGTATATATATATATATATATATATATATATATATATATATATATATATATATATATATATATGTATATATATATATATATATATATATATATATGACAATGACGGGATATTTATAGAATACAAGTTAACAGTGTTAAATCTAAAATTATTTTTAAAGATAATAAATATTCCACAAATGTTAATATTTTCCCACGTGTTGTGTTAATGAAATATGGCTACTTTGAAAGATTTTTGTATCACAAATATTTTTCAAGCAGATTAAATATTTTTCATACTCTCAACATAATTAATCATTTTTTTTTTCAAAAACAATAATAAAATTTCTTTTAACTTTGTTACTTAATACATTTACAGTGACTTAATCACAAAGTCATTCTTACAAACGCTAACAGACAAATGGCTGTAATTGCTACATTCTTTCTTTCTTTGCTTTGTTGGAATTCGCTTTTCTCTTCACTCCCAAAATCAAGTTTTCACGTGAACGTGTAAACTCAAAATATTTTCCAACCAATAAAAATCGTTTCAAACCTCAAAAAGTAACACATCTATGTGAAAGTAGTAAGTCAGTGCGACTTCGAATTTAATACAACACTTGGTCAACAAAGTAAGTTTTCTCCAGAATTCTCAAGCCAGTCATAGCACCAAGGACTCAAGAACGTCTGCTCATCTACCCCTTCTGTGTCTTTGGTGGGGGTGAAAAGGACTTAATGACTCATGTACAAGCCTACTGCATCGCACGCGCACATTCCTACATGCTAGCAAGAGTCAAGCGAAGAGAAAAGAATTACTACCTACTCACATACTCTAACAAGAACAAGGACAATGCACACGTACACACACAATACCACACTGCCAAATACTCACATACGTACATATTTATGCTATGAACATTTTGACCTACATATTTCCAAGTCTTATGGCTAACTCAGTTTTCTTTACTCAATCATGTGTTTGTACTATGAACAGTTTCATATTTTTATCACTCATATAAAAATTGAGAAAAACGAAAATTTTATAAGAAAACATTTCTTATAAAATTTTCGTTTTTCTCAATTTTTTATAAACAAAACTCTGTTCATGTTTTTAGGTAGCACTTCTATTCTTTCAGTGTTTTATTTATTTCCATTTTATTATTGTTAAATGTTGAGCCATTATGTTGAACAAAGATGGCGGTAGTAAATCAAATCGGTGAAGAACCAATGTCGTCACGATCTTGAGTGTTGAGTAATTTTTAAGAATAAAGATGGCTGCATTAGATCAGCGAAGGATCAATGCAGTCATGATCAGCAGTAGTTCAGACATTCAAGGTAGAGATTGACAGCGAACTAACTTGAATCCAAAATTCGATATTTTTATAATGCGGTTGGAGGCTTCTCATTGGCTGATTGTCCTAACCGTAGTTATGAATAAGATCGTCCATAGCATTGGGGTCATACCCTCATTATTCATGATGGGGATGAGTCTCTTTGCACCTTCGATGGCTTGGAGACTGGGTAGAGTAATCAAGGATTCGTTCTTGACACTCAACCCGACATGTGCGGCATCAGGTACTGGCCCAGTACCTGTTGAACTGAGGTGCGCCGCTTGGGTATCATCTAGGAGGTCCACCATCCCAAGCCTTGCCACCCAGTTTTCGGGTAGGGCAAGTTTATTGCTTGTCGCCTGAGGCGCCCCAATCGGGGGATAACGATGGGGATGCTCAGGCAATTTTTGTCGAGGCAAGAATGCCCCTACTTTAGGGGAACTTGCCTGTATCCCACTTTCCGATCTTTTGTCACATATTGCTGTGGTGGACGGTAATTAAATATCTACTCTCATTATTCAAAAACATTTTACCCCCACCCCCTGTTTTTGATAGTCCTTTCAGGCTCAATTTGGTTTCAAAGTGTAAAAATAAGAAAATCTTTTTTTGTTTTATTTATTTTTAAAATTAGTTTTTATTCTTATTGGACAAGAAAAAATATCAATATATTGATATAATGTGCATAAAAAGTCACTTTTAATCATATTGTTTAAGTTTTTTTAATACATATAAAAATATGGATATATACACTTTTAAAATATATATATATATATATATATTTATATATATATATATATATATATACATATAAATCAATCAATAAGGGGTTTATCACACAATGAGGGATCCATCCCTGGACTTTAGCCATCTAACTCTGTCTCGGGCTATTCACTGCTATGTGGGACCCACGTGTTGTCCCAGGTCATTCCTCCATCTCGTTCTTCATCTTCCCTTTGGCCTCTTATGTTCACAAGGTGTCCATTTCGTTGTTCTGATGGACCATCTGTTGTCATGTTGTCTGGCTATGTGCCCTGCCCATCTGTGCTTGGATGTTTTGATAGCAGTATTGATGTCAATAACTCTTGTTTGTTGGTGGATCCAGATGTTTGTCTTTCTGTCTTGCAGAGTGATGCCTAACATTATCCTTTCCATCTTCCTTTGTGCTACTGGCAAGATTTTACAATAGCGAGTTGTCAGGGCCTATATATATATATATATATATATATATATATATATATATATATATATATATATATATATATTGAAATACAGGCATGCACATTTTTTCAAATATACATACAATTTTTTTTTTTGTTAAACAAAAACTCGAAACATTCTGTTAGATATATTAGTTTGTTATTTTGGTGTGGAAGACAAGAAAAAAATAGTCGTAGTTAAGCATGGTACCCGGGACAATTTACAATCTATTATTATTACTTTTTTTTTTTTTGTGGTTTCGACTTCTCATTTTGGGTTTCTGAAAATAGATTTATTTATGATTAAATTCCAACAAGTTCAGTGATAAAATGTTTTAATCTTATCATTTTTACAGGTTTAGTGAAAATATTGGCTATATTATTCTCAGATGCTACATAATTAAGAGTAATAGATTTTTTACTGATTTAATTACTTATGTATAAAATGATATTTGATATCAATATGCTTTGACGTGCTATTTGTTTTACTATTTATCTACTCTTGCTTTTTTCCCTGTGCCGTTTTGATCTAAATTCGTTAATGTAAATCTTTGGATTTTAGTTTTACTGGCAGTTTCAAATTTATAAATATTTAAAAAATTTTGAAAATCAGTTAGAAACCAGATAATATAATGCAGGATTTCTTTCCTAAATAAATTATTTATTTTAATCCAAATTTTCAAAAAAAAAAAAAAAAAATACTTCATGGTAGTATACAGATAACTTTTAATAGGTTATTCAGACCAATAAAAAGGAAAGCCACTCCTCTTGCAAATGCCATGCATGTTGAGAAGTTGAAATTGTGACAAGTCGATTCCACTGGCTCAACATCCAAGACAAAGATTAATCCCAGTGATTCTTGCACCAACAACATAACAGCCACAATAGCAGAGAAGGAAGCACTTTAGAGACACTAGTTCCAGTTATTGCATAGGGAGCTCTTCAAGAAAACCTACACTAAGCACACCAAATATACTGAAACCAGTACTATGATCAGTGGAAGAGCTATAAAAGTGATTTTTAAATCTCGGGGCAATGAACACGAGAGCAGAAGGAGTCTTCAAAAGGTTCAGGGTAGCTTTTCTCCATAGCCAGAAGATTCCGACAATATATATCGGCCGAAGTGAGATGCACTGCACCCGACCAGTGAGGATGTAGAGATACTGGCGAGATCCAATTAACAATGGAAGAACATAAAGATCAGACCTGAATACTTAAGTAGGAGAAGGAAGATTGTCTCCATCCTTAGTGTTGCTTATTATTGTAAAATATGGAATATGTTGTTTTACAGTTCATTGCTGAGTTCCATTCAAAAACTAACTGTCCACTTCCTTTTAATCTTATATAGTTCTAAGGTGCAGATAACTCACTGGTACTTCCTATACCAGGGGCAGATAACTGTCAGGTATTATTAGAATGCAGGAGTAGATAACTCTTTTACCTATACAGTTATGTCAGCTCCAAATAACTTAGATCATTATGAGTCAATATGGAGATGTTGAAACGTAGCACAGAAGTTTATCCACAATCAAATGCTTAAGCTTGTTTCTGTGCACATTGGCTGTCTTGCTTCTTGGAGCCACCTCGATCCTTTAAAAGCCAGATTTTTCTATGCAAATAAAACAATAGGTGTATTGTGGTGTATACGTGTAAGGGGGGAAAAAAGGTACTGTTTAAGGCTAAGTTATGGTTAGAAACAAAAATAAATGAATAAATAAATAGGTAATATACGATGTACCGGGCATATCTGCATCGCTCTTTGGGAAAGAAGAAGGAAAGGATGGCTAGCTCATTTATATGCCCGAAGGGCATCTTGGGAAGGCAGTGCATGATGGGAGAAGCTATTTTTTTTTCTTGTCGCTTCCTTTTTTCTTTTTGATAGGAGGATATAAAAGCTGGGAAAAATTCCCTGCACAAGAGAAAAAGAAAAGAGTCGTGAACATCTTCTCTTGAAAAGTATTTTGTGTTGCTGACGTTCAGATTGTGCGGTGTGGCATTGGTGGCAAGAGGCCAGGTGTGGTCGATTGGAAAAGAGAGCAGAAACGTGCTGTTGTCGAGTGAGTGACTCACTCCTTCCCGAACCCCAGAACTGAATCTTGATCGTAACACTAGAAGCTATTTCGGCCTGTCAAGCAGATTAACATGGCTGATGTTAAGACCCTTCATTGGGGAGAGTGACCTAATTAAATGACTGGAAAAATTAAAGATGGTGGCAAGGTTGCAAAAAATCGATGTGCTCACCCTGCTGCCACTATACTTAGAGGGGGGGGGAGCCCTCACAATTTACCAGCAGATGCGCGATGAAGATAAGGGAGACCTTGCCTCAGTGGAGCAAAGACTGAAATTAGCTTTCACTGAGAGCCCATTTGAAGCACTCGGCAAGCTTGCAAGTTTGAGGTGAACTAGAGAGTCTGTCAATGTCTTTGCTGTGGAGATCAGGAGATTGGTAGGATTGGCTGGTTACGTGGGGAGTAGCCTGGAGATGACGGTAAAGCTATGCATAGTGGCATCTCCGCGAACATGCAGAGAATCACAGATCAATACTATGGAAGTGGACGATCTCTTGGTCCATGCCAGAGTCCTAGTCAAGAATGTCAAGGGCCCAATCGTGGCTGCAGCTATGAGTGGAAATACACGAGGCCCCACTTGAATGATGAGAGACAGTCGGCAAGGCGACAGGAGGGGAGACCTGCCATCAAGTGCTTCCGGTGCTAGGGTCCTCACCTGCTCAAGAACTGCAAAGAGCCGAGACCGGGGGTCTCCTGCTACTGATGTGGACGAGTGGGGCACATTAGCTGCTATTGCGTCGCTTCGTGGGACCAGGGAAACGAATGAAGGAGAGCCATTGCACCAGTGGTTCCCCCTTCTATGTTGAAATGGTGCACAATGAAACATTGCCTTAGTTACCGGTAGTAGTCAATAGGAAGAGAGTTATGGCCCTTGTTGACACAGGCTGCACCACGAGGTTGGTAGCGAAGAATGTCGCTAGGTCATGGAGCGAAGCCAGGAGTATTAAGACCGTGGATGGCAGGGAGGTGAAATGCCTAGGAGAGACAACAGCAGAAGTACTGGTGCAAGGTGTGCCCATTGGACTGCGAGCCCTGGTGTTGGATCGTCTGGTCAATGACGTTGATGTAGTTTTAGGTGTAAGTGCGATCAACCAACTGGGGGCGCTACGTTGAGAGGGGGACAAGTAACTTTCAAACACCTGGGCACAGTAGAGATGGCAGGAGTTGAAGGTGATAGAAACATCAGAACGCAAAAACTGGAGGCTTGCTGCATCGAATACGAGGATTTCCTGGCGAGGTTTGATGGCAAGAGGTGGACGGCGGAATGGAAATGGATCTCCGGGCCTCCGGAACTACGAAACAAAGTATGTATGTATGTATGTATGTATGTATGTATGTATGTATGTATGTGTGTGTGTGTGTGTGTGTGTGTGTGTGAGAGAGAATATTTATCTGATAAACTCTTAAACTACTGATCACATGACACTGAAATTAACAGGAAATAGTCATCATACACCAAGAATGATTCATTATGAATAAAATCTTTGGATGGATGAATAACACGCACAGAAATATGTCAGCAAGTTGAAATGCAAAATCTTCCTTTCAACTTGCCAACATATTTCTATTAGTTTTGTGCAAACACAAATTCATTCATAGCTTGAAGTGATTTAATTTTAAATCTTTCTTATCTATCTGTTGATAGCCCAAATGGTAGGGAATGCGATTGGAGTACTAAATGTTTTGGTTTCAATTCTAGCTAATGGCATCCAAATCATTTTTTTTAACTTTTGAAATCAGTACTATATATTAGGTACAATATAATTCAATAGAGAATTGACTCTGTAATAATAAATGTGAAATCTGCATAAATTAAAATACATTTAAGCATATTTTACAACCGGGCAAGGCCGGGCTCCCCCAACCAGTCTTCAATAAAACAGTTGAGCTGGAACACTCAAACTGGCCAAGGTCCAACAAAAGAGTGCCAAATGATCGCCACTCTTCTGTTGGACCTTGATTTTGCCATGTCTCAACTCCTGCAACATTACACACAAACTTGAGTGAATACACAGGTTTATTCATTGATTCATTATCGCCTGCCAATGTGTATAAACTTACTCATTGAAATATGCCCAACCATTCTCACTGAACTTTCTTTCTAATATGAAAAACAATGAACACTAACTTTTATTAACAACTTTTAACGAAATTTAATTTGTATAATGTATAATTGATTATGATTTTAGACCCATGTAACGTATGGCCCTTAAACTGTCAAACTCTGACTTCTTATATATCTCAGCTAATAAATTCCCCTTGTTTTACAAATACTTAAAAAATATTGACAAACATTCTATGTCTTTCTCATTTCTCTAAACTGCCAATTCAAACATATATAAAATATCTCTTTTGTAAATGTATGCCTCTGAACTCATTATTTTATTTTTACCTTTTAACATGTCTCTCGTTTTTCTTATGTTTAAACATAGATATAAAAAACATTTTCATTGAAAATATTCCTCCAAAATCGACTCATCCTAAAATACCTTGTCCAAATTAAAACCTTTAAAGAAACCTTCCAAAACTAGTGACCTCCCCACATAAAGAACCCCCAAAACAGGTGATTCCCTAAATTGGTGACTTCCTAAAATAGTGATACCTAAAGAAGCTGTTGTCCCAGTGTGTAGTCCATAAAATCTCATGATCGAAAAATAAAAAATCAAGATGAGATTGGGTTGTGCCAACTTCAATAACATTTCTGCCCTACTCAAGGCTTGAAGAGTGGTCATTGTTGGTTATCATTGAAGGAAGGCAGCCCCACTGCTGGCACTTTCAACAGCAGGGGCATATGGCAAAGCCTTGCCCAAAATAACAGCCTGAAAAGTTCCCTACTACTGTTGCTACAGTTACTAAAAAGCACCAGAAATAAATAACAATAACGTTAAATGGGAGCACTAACAATAAAAAGGATTGGCGCATACTTATTAAAAGGATAAAGGCCCCTGGATCCAACAGAAGATTTGCACCTCAGCAAAACAGACTCCAACAGAAACAATAATCAAAAAGCCACAACTACCACTGAAGCCATCTACATTCAACAACCCAAGTGGCTACGACCTTTACCAAGAGGAAGAAACTGTTGTCCTTGTCAGAGGTGGAAGAGAGCATAAAAGTGACAAGGAGGGGAAAAAAGACTTTGACTAAAACTGATCATGATTCTAAAAAAGAAAACTGTCAGGATAAGAAAAATAAAGACGAAAGCATTTACAAAAATAAAAACTTAAAGAGGCTGAACTCCTCTTCCAAATAAAAAAATGGACACAGACATTATCATTATCCTTGCACAGCCTGAATCCTCAACTCTTTCACTGAGCCAAATACCCCTCTCTTTTTTAATTCCATGTTAGCCTCTCATAACTTTCAATTCTGTGATATAGAATAAAACTGAAGAATTAGAGCAAGCATCCAGATGCTGCTCAGTATCCTCTCCTCCTAAATGACAGAAGAGGATAAGAAAGCTCCCCTTTCATCGGGGAAGGAGAACTAGATTTGTGAGACTAATCTACATTATTTAATAGTGGATTTCACACCAAAACAAAGACAGATGCTAAAACCGTTACAGAGTTTTACAGAGTTTCACAGAAATAGGTGGTTCTAGTATTTCAAATTCCCAGAACTTTCCAAAAGACCCTTTGCTTACAATTTTCTAAGACCAAAGCTAACTAACTGCCTCTAGTAGATGGTAAAGGCAGTAGACAGAGCTATTCTAAGACTTCTGGTTGAGGTTGAGCACCCTTTCCTAACGAATGTTGAAATTAAATGTGAGAAGGTCCCTGTTTACATTCACCCATCATTTTACAGAGCCCTCAAACTAACCTTTTCCCTAGATGTTGGAGTGGGGGGGGGGATGCGAGAGGGATGGTTTACATCCATGTTACTGACTGGCAGTCCTGGCTAGGTTCTTCAGGTGCATGTGTAAAATTACTTACTATGCTTGACTAGTTTGAATGTGGTGGTGGGAGGGGGGGGTATATGAGATCTTCAAACATCTGGAAATATCTCTTTTCCCTGGGAGTGGATGTTTCTGTGATCCAGCAGACCACCTTTCTTTTATCTAGGAACTGTCAGGTGCTGACCAGAGACTTTTACATCTTTTCGGCATATGGAAATTCCTGAGGGAGGATGTCTCTTCACTTGTGAAACACACTTTGTCCATGACGACCAAAATTGTCCCTAGAAATGCAGTAGGACAGTCTGGTTATCGTAGTTAATATTACCATGAAAGATTTTGTATTTGGGGTCAATGCAGTTCATGTACCCACCACCACAAAAGAGAGTGTCTCCTTTTTTTTCTGTCTCTGGATGCATTTGTCACATCCAAAGTGCATAGTTTTAATAGGAGATTGGAATACCATTCTTGATCTAAAGACAGACAAAGCCAAACGACAAGGAGAGGGCTAGAAATCTGGTGAGGTATGAGACTAGTTTGACTGACATAATGGCTAGATGTAATTTTGTAAACAGTTTTTGTGTCAATCAGCAGGAGCAAGAGTCGTGAACATGTGCCTTCCTACCCAAATACTTATTTAAATAGAATGTTAGAAGGGCTGATATACATTTCATATTGTGTCCTACATTCCACTGCTTAGGACAATTAGATCATAAACTAGTTATGACCTTGCTGAACTTAGGAAATAGGTCTAATCTAGCTGGGTACTGCAAGTTGAATATTTCAAAATTTCAGGGAAAAGCTACAACTAATCCAGTGGGCTTTAGTGAAAGCGGTTAGCAGGAGAAAATTATGGGTTATCTTGAAATCTAAGATCAGAAGCTTCTCCATAAAATACCCCCAGCATCTTACACTAAAGCTAAGGCAAAGAAGCATTTAGAAAAGAAACTAACCTGGGTGGTTGCTGGAGAGGAGATATTGTAAGCATAGAACTAACTAAACCGAATCTACGATGTGAGACTAGCAAATGTTACAAAGGCCAAGTTGTTTGAGATAGGCTAAGGAAACTATCCAACAAAGGCATGAACTCTTATGCAGATGAGCTTGGTATATTCGAAAAGTAAAGCTAGGTACATTCGAAAAGTAAAGTACCTAGGACTGACTTGGAAGATCTGTGAGGGATTTTGTGAGTACTTTGAGGAGTGCTTCACTTAACTACCCAACCTCCCAATGCATGAGTTTGCCAATTATATGGCCCACTCTCCCCATCTCAATACGATGGCAAGGTTATAGTGCAAGATTTTTGCTGCATTGAAGCAGATTTGCTGCAACAAATCACCAGAACTTGATGGTCTGCTCTATAAAATGTATTTAATGCCTGTCGCACATGTTTATGCCAATTCTAATGGATATATTCAACCATCGGTTTGATGAGATTTCTATCCTGGGTCAAATCATCAAAGGAGTCATTACATTGGTTAAGAAGTGAGACAGATACGGTAGGAAGGAACTAGACAATTACAGGCCCATAGCTTTGCTAAGCACAGAGTTAAAAATTTTGGCCAAGATCTTATTGAATCATTTGCAGGATGTTTTCATAGAGTTGAGTAAATTTGAGCAGAATTATACTGCGAAAAGCAGGTTCATTCAGAACAACTTGCATCCGACTTGTATGATTTTAGAAGGAATAGCAAACGATATGGAGGCTGTGCTGATCAACTTGGATCAGTCTGAAGTTTTTGATAGGGTTGACTATCACTCCTTGGCAACTGTGTTAGAAACTGCCAGTTTTAAACTGAACTTCCATAAATAGAACTCCATTCTGTATTGCTCGTTGACAGCAGTGCTGCAGGTAAATGGAAAGCATTAAGAATCGTTTGCTATCTCCTAGTCAGTGCGGGTTAGGAAATTAAAAAACGCTATGTTGTCTACGTCTTTGCATTGGAGCCACTACTTCACAAGGAGGCAAGTTCAGTTTTATGCAGAATCAGTTTGCTTGGTGAAGCATCAGCCTGAGTTTCTGTGTTCACCTATAACATCACCGGTTTGTGCTGTGCTTCCAATACATTAAGAAGGTGACAGAAATGATTACAGGAGCCAAAATCAACTGCGACAAGTTAATCAGCTTGTGGTTAGGTGTTTGAAGCAGTGGCACTACCTCTCCAGTGTTTTTCTGGTAAACAAATGGCTTGGTTCAAATCCTTTGCATATGGGTTGAACTGGATCTCCATCTTGAGAAGAATTAGTCATAGGTACAGTTAAAGATCGAAGCGTTGGTTAACACTTGGCTTGGAAGAAGACTCTTCTTGAAGTGTAGCATTGAGAAATATACCAATTATGTGTATACTTCCCTACTTACCCCCTGGAAGTCCTCCAGCACCTTCTGTCCCAACTTTTCTGGAACAGGGGGGAAGCACTGGGTTCACAGACAGGTCTGTATTTAATGTCCATGAGAGGGAGGCTTGCAGATGCAAGCTTTCAAGTGTGATGTCAATTGACATATCAAGTGACTGGCTTTCCTGGATCAAATGAATTTATGTACATAAATGTATTTATGAAAAATAAAAGTTTTCAACAATTTTTGGAATATTTCAAATAGGATGACCCCAAGAGTAATTGTGATATTCTGGTACCTAGTTAAGAGTAGGATAGACAACTTTTTATTATTTATGACCGAGGATGATAACCGATCCCCATTTTTCCCACACTTTTGATGGTCTTGTGCCTACTTTGTTGCATTGTAAAATTTTTACCGTCACAAATAAGGTAATATTGAATTTTCTCACTCACACGTCCCTATACCAAATTCTTGGTCATTAGCCGCCATCAATAGAATGCCTCTCCTGAACCAAGTGGTTATAATAATAATAAAAAAGTCATACAAAATCTTTAAAAATTTTTAAGGAAAATTTTATCGTTGAAATTTAGGGTTTGTTTTACTATGCAAAAAACAACAACAAATAAATGTTATCAAAGGCAAATAAATGTTATCAAAGGCAAGATAAGTTACTCTTTTTTACCTAACTGGATAAGTTTTTAGTGTTTTTATTTAATGTAAAATTTTAATTCTGTTCGAAAATTATTTCAGGAAATTTTAATAAATTTCTTATTAAAATTTGCTGAAATAATTTTAAGATGAAAATTAAATATTAATAAAATTAATTTTTTATTGATAACTGAAAATCATCAAATAATTCAAATAAAAAAAAACTGATTTTTTAAATTTCATTATGCATTGCATGATTGATAGTCATAGCGGTTTGAAAACGTCTAAATTAAACTTGAAACGTTGTTTATGACCGTTTGATAAAAGAAGAAAAGTTCACTGATAGCGATCGATCGACAAGTCACGAATTCGGAATAAGGACGCGTGAGCGAGAAAATTCAATATTGCTGCAAGTAAATAATTCGAGGTGTAGTATCTGTTCTGTCTTTGGTTGATGAAATGAGGGATTTCTTTCTTTCTTCTTTTTTTGTTTTGTCCTACTACTAAGTGCTAACTCTGCCCTCGTGGGAAACGTGGGGAGAGATACTTCTTTGACGTAGGGACTCCAACTTTCGAGAGGGGTGGGCTCTAGAAGGTTATGAAAATAGCCTGCATTCACCACTCCAGGTGCTTCAGGCAAGAAGCTACTTTTTCCCTTGGGAGGGTGGTTGGTCTCCTGAGACCGAACAGAACCACACCCGCATCCCCACTCCCCGCCATCCTCGATGACTTGGGATTCTCTGTGGTTATGTATGGTTCCTATGTATATTACTTTTGTTATTTCAATATCTATTTTTTCGTTATAACTTTCTTTTTTCCTACCCCTCCTCTCTCTCTCTCTCTCTCTCTCTCTCTCTCTCTCTCTTCTCCTCCTTCCTATTTTCTTCCTCTCTCTCTCTCTCTCTCTCTCTCTCTCTCTCTCTCTCTCGTGAGTCATATTCGCGCAGCTGCTAATCTAACGTTTCTGATTGGCTGAAACTAATTCATCCCCGAACCATTCCTTTTCATACCAATCAAGTGACAATCTCAGAAAGAGAGAGAGAAAGAGAGAGCAACTTCTGATCATGGCTACTGTGGATACTTTACGGGTAAAAACAAATATAAGATTACATTTTAATATTTATATTGTATTTGTATTGAAGATGAAACCCTGTTTTTTTTCATGTATTATATAATTGATCTCCCTTTCCTGTTTTTTTTTGTTTGTTCAATTTATTTGTGTGCATAAACAACGTACTAGACTACACCCTTTTTCTTTCTTTTTGCCGGATTTTGCAGCCACAGTTGATATTGATTAATTAAATAACGTTACATCATATATATTTAATCTTTAACTTATGGTATAGATAATCCTAGTTATTTATCAATAATTATTTTCTTATTCATGTAGGGTTTTCGTTTCTCTTTTTACTTAATTAGTAAAAATAAGACTTCTTATGAAAGCGAATGACCTAAATTATATTTTCTCCATAAATAAATACACTCCAAAATAGACTTTAGAAAAATGTACATTTGTGTGCATGCTTTTTATGCCGAAAATTATCTCTGCTAATTTATACACATATGAGTAGTTTCTAGGACTTGAAAGAAAACAACTGTGTTTTGTCTGTAGCAAAGCTATAACATTTAGTTGTCATGAAGTTTAAAAAGCACTGACAATAAGATTAAAAATTGAAGTTTCCGTGTTATATATATATATATATATATATATATATATATATATATATATATATATATATATATAATCAGTATTTACTTCAGCGATGCTCAATATAGGAATAGAGCTGCAAAAACTGCATAGTATCAAAGGAACCTGACGAACTCCTTTCGGTATAAAACAGACGTTTCTGTTTGGTTTACTTGTCCAAAGTAACTAGTCTGTTCTTTACCCGCATTACTAAATTTTAAAAAATTAATAATAAAAAAAAAAATCTTATACAAAACAGAAATTGTGCTATTTTTTTAAGAAGGATTTTTAAGTTAAATTCAAATCTTGTGGTATCTTTTGTTTATTAAATTTTTAGATGAACAGAATAATTACGAAAGGCCCTCCCCTTCTTATGGATTTCTAAATAACGTTATTTTTTCAGCACGGTCCGTATTCTGCATGCGTATCAAAAATGAATATACATAAGCTTTTTTATTTTATTTTATTTACCCGTAAGCTCTAACTGAAAAGATCTTTTAAAGCTTTATTTCACAAAGGTCTTCTTTTTTTTTTTTTAATCGATTTCATGTCGGAATTGTTGCTTGAATAACCGTTTATAACAAAAACTCAACATCTGTAATATATACACATAATCTTTCGTAGTTTTATTGAGGAAACAAATGCTGCTAACTATACCGAAAATATATTTGCAGTTTGTAATGTTCTAATACATATTCGGGTGTTTAAAATTCGAAGAATCGTTTTTAAATTATAACTTTATTTTATTTTATTTTGAGTAAAGCTATTTATTATTAAATATTTTCTCGAGCTAGATAGGCAGTTCAAAGTTCATTCACTCGGTACTCCCGGCTAAAAAGACTGGCAGAAAATGTATTTAAATGAATATATATACCTCATTTGAGGCACCAAATTCCTTAATTCAGATTGGTATTTTATTGTATTTAAAATGTGGAACTGGCGTTTTCTTTTTAATTCACTAATTAATATAAATTGTAGTCGTAGACATTTTGACGTGGCAGAAAAGAATTCTTCTGCTATTTACTATTCCTCGCACCTTGCACATTCCTTTTGTTGATTTAAAATAAATGATAAACAAAAGTGTTTAGTTTATGAGTGTGTGATGAAATTATTATTTTATTTTTATTTTTTTGTAAAATTAAAACAATAGTAGTAGTTTTTGTCTGAAAAAAATTTAATGAAAAACAAAAAGAAAAGACGGAATTTTTTTGTTGGCATTCCATGGTAGGTTCCTTTATTTTCCAGTTTCCACAAATTTTCTTTTTTTTTTTTCCGTGGAATGTAAATTATTTAGAAATAAAAACTTGCTTTGTATATATTTATACCTGACCACAACTAAAAAAAATTAGTTGTATTAAAAAAAGTAATTTCTTCTTTTGAAAATTCCTTTCAGTTGAGTCATTTCCTAAGAGGAAATGTGTTAAAATGCGTTTTTTTTTTGTTTTTTTTGTTTTTTGTTTTTTCAATTTGAGTGCACCCCAATTTGTTTGCAATACAATTTTCATTATATTTATTTATTTATTGCAGATTTTATTTAATTTTAAAGTTAAATCCTATTTCAATCGCGTAATTTAAAGTGAAGTCAGTTTCAGGGTAAAAGAAATTATTTTTCACTATTCAAGGAAATTATTAAAATTTAATTCAAAAGAAACTAGAAAATGAGACATAAGAAATAACCTACAAAAATTAAGTCTGAGTGTCCTCCCCCTTTTCAAAAAATAAAAATAAAATATACCACTAACCCTAAGTCCTAGGGAGGCGATTTAGTGGAAGGTGTTAATCTAGTAGTCAATTTTTAATTGCCTAAAGAAAAGGTAAAATCTTTTTAAGGGGAAGGGATTGATCATTGAAATGATTTATCCGAAGTGTTAAATACCATTATAATACTTTTGAAAATAACCTGGAAAAAAAATTTAAAAAGAGGGCGGAGTGGCAGGCACTAGTGGCAGTGCTCATAAAATAAGAATCTTAAAAATATGGGAGCATATTTATTTATTTTTATTTTATTCTTTTAATTTTTTTTTTTTTTTTTTTATGAAGATGATTATCATCCCCTCTCTATTTTTACTTGTATTATTTTTAGTATTTTCCTCCCTTCCTACAAGAATGTTTCAGATCTCCTGATAATTAAATAAAGGAGGTTATTGAGACATTCCTAGAATAGTTCACGATTTTCATCTCATCCACAAGTAACAGACGAGTAGTCGTTCTTTGGAGGAAGAATTCCGCTTCAAAACGCTGACCATTTTCTTAGCAAAAACTACTACAGCTGAGAATGGCAACATTTTAAATGTTGTCAGCACGAGAAAAAAAAAATCAGTTATATATAAAATTGTACAAACCACGTCTTGTATGGGGTATATGTGTTTTTTCGCTTTTGCATAATTTCCAATTTTAAAACCAAACATTTGCTAACGCAACGTTAATTGAAAGTTGATAGTGTTTTTTTTTAATAGCCTGATTAAAATAAAAATTATGTGATCTTAAAGTATTTTTTAAGTGCTTGTGCACTTATGTTACCGCGCTTTTTTAATAGTATTTTCAAGTTTTACTATATCTTTTATTAAATTGTTAGGTGAAAGTACAGAAGAGTTACAAAACCCCCTACCTACTCCTATGTTAAGAATAGGTTTCTAAATAATATTAGTTCAGTCAGTACGGTCCAATACGTGCATACTGCATAAGTATCAAAAAGTACAAACATTCCGAAAACGCCGGTTAGTTTGTTTTTGCTCCAATTAAGAATGTCCAACAGAAAAAAGGTTAACAAACAACTAGTTCCAACGGCAATAAAGTTCATTTTCTGTCTTCCTAAACCATTTATGCGTTTTAAAGTATTTTCAAACACTTTCATTTACATCTGATTTTTCTTTCGCAAGTGATGAGTGATTCCAAATGCAGTGAAATTTGAGTTAATGATTGGTAGTTTCCGGAAACTGGATGTAGCCGGTGTGTGTGATGTCCATTTAATAATTTCATTTTAAATAACAGCGATTTAAAATACTTTTAAACCATAAAAAATTGATCTAGGAAGGTAGAAAGTAACTTTTATTGCCTTTAGTAAGTTATTTGTTGACTAATTGCTTTTTCCCCATTTTATTTTCTTTTGGAAATTCCTAAAATTAAATATCTCTTATTGAATTATTTTAATTGTAGGTTCACTAACAAAATAAAAATTAGCCACTTTTTCTTTTTTGGGAATTTTTTTACAACCTGCCCCAGCGTAGTATAAACACTAGGCACCTCCAAAAGTCACCACAGAATTACCCCCCCCCATGTAAAACGATGTAACTTTATTATAGATTAATAGTATCAATATAACATTTAAAAGAAGGGCAAAATAAACTAGTAATAATTTAATTTTTTTTTCATCGTACGAAAATAATCAAATTGCGAGACGAACATCATGTTTACATAATTGGCACTTTAAAATAACGTTCCCATGTATTTCGAACGTGAAAAGGAAAACATACCCGTGTTTAATAAATCTAGCAAAAATTAACTAATGGTCAGATTTTCGTGAAAATTTTCGATACTTATCCATTTTAGAATAGAAATACATATAAAATGCAGTTTCCATAAAATATACGAGGGAAAATATTTTTTTAGTGTGCCCCCCCCATTTATTTTTTCGGAATTTGAACAAAATATATTTAAATCTATCGATATTTCTATTTATTATAAAACATAAGAGTTCAAATAATTAAAACATTTATTTTTTAACAATTTAAATTAGGCACCGCCAAAACTGGGGGGGGGGCAGGTCAGTACTTTTTGACGGACCGTCTTTTTAAAAATCTACCAAATTCAGATAATTATCCGATCAATACGAAATTTTCAGCGATTATTAAGAGAAGAATGAACTTTATAACGGTGTACTTATTTTTCATATTTTTTTTTTTTTGCTTACAACCCCCCCCTTGTTTTGAAGTGGGAACAAATATGCTTAAAATAATCATCTGAAACTGAAACTAACATATTGTGTTGTTGTAAGGGACAGAATTATAGATTCAAGAAAAAAAAAAAAATTGTTTGCATACCTTATTTTGACGTCTGAATATCAGAACTTCGATTGTGTTTAATTATCCCGATTTTGAGTTTTGAAGTGTGAAATTCGGTGAATATGTTAAGTAAAATAATTAATTTAAGTTAAGCAAAACAAAAAAAAAATTTTTTTAATATTTATACGAAAAAAGCCATTTTAAAATCTTTGATAAATAAATTAACAATTTTTTTTTTTTTAGCGAGCCGAATAATGCATGACCATTATTAAACAGGGCATGCTTTGAAGAATCGATACCAAAAAAAAAATTCGATAAATATTGTGCCCTTTGTGTTAAAAATAGCATCATTTTTTTTCGATCCCGTTTGAAAACGTTTGCCGCCTTTCGACTACGGTGGACCAAACCCAAACGCGCTGAAATAATTTTTTTTTTATTCTGCTTTAAATTGCATTTTGGGGAGCCTGGCCCCCACACACATACACATTAAAAACCAAACTCATACAAATGGTCACCCATCTGCTACTGGCCAGCCTCATCTTAATAATACATTGAAATTTTCGTCACTGAAAAATAAGTTTTTTTGGCCTGTTTGGTCTTCCATAGTTTGCTTCTTATCAAACACAAACGTAAACAGTGTCGATCTAGACTCTAGATCGACGCGAAATAACCGGTTACATATATGAATAAGTGGAATTATTTGAAATCCAGGTACTTATATTATAATATTTTTGCATATTCTCTTAGAAAATCATCCTAAATCTTAGTTAGACAATAAATAAATTAATTATTTCAAAAACCTTTCTTTTTTTTTTTTTTTTTAATATTTATGAACGTTTTTTGTGCAAGACAAAAAATGTCAATTGTTAACTTTTTGGGAAAATTTAACATGTAAAATTTAATTAAAAATAGTAGAAAAAGTTTGACATTATTCTGTTTTCTATATGATAAAATTCAGGGTTTTATCTTTCTGGAAAAAAAAAGTTACTCAGAAATAATGGATTTTAATAACTGTAATTTCGTTTTAAAAAAACAACAACAACTTGATTTTGCGGCCATTTTTGGCGGTGCCTAATTTAAATACACGTATTGGAGAAAAAATTACCTTTAAGTTGCAATTAAAAAATTGATATAAATTTAATGTTTTTTTTTTTTGTTTTGTTTTTTTTAATAGTGTTTTTTCGAATTAATATATACTATAATCAGTTGAATTGTTAAGAAAAAGAAACTTCCTAAAAATTAATTTTTTAAATTCCATTATTTTAAAATGTTCCATTACAACATATTTTTAATTGTTTAAATTTTCTTTTTAAATATTAAGTTTTAATATAAACATGACTCTTGTCAGCTATTTTATCGCCAGATTAAAACCGATTTGAAAATATTATTGCACAAATATTAAGCATTTTGTAGCCCCCCTCCTCATATTTTGTTTGTCTCTTTTTAACGAAAAAATTTGGAAGCCCGTAGGTAACCAAATAAACATTCAATAAAACCGTATTTCATATTTAATATACAAATGTTTATAATATTAATCGTTAAACTGTGTAAATCTTAAAACGTAACAAAATTATAACAAAGATTAATTATTAATTGCACTTTGATGAAGATAAAAATGTTTTAAAAAATCATTAAGTCAGTTAACACAAATCTGACGTCACGGAAACATGCGTTCCATTTTTCGCAATCGTTTGGCAGACCCTAATAAACACCCCCAACCACTCCGTATTAAGAACGGCTTTCGGAATAAACTCACAACCTCCCATGGTAAGAACGGCTTTCGAGGTTGGGGGGGGGGTATTCCGAAAGCCGTTCTTAACATGGGGAGGTTGGGGTCTCTATAATAATTTTTTTTTTGTTTTTTGTTTGTTTTTTTTTTTTTTGAATCGGTTACGATAACTTGGAAACAAACGTTCAACAAAATAGTAATTTAAAAAGAGACAGTGCGTAGACTTTATAGCGGGGGATCACTTTCCTATAAAATTTAACGTAGAATTATCCACTTCCTGTCAAACGTTTAAATAATCGTCCATTTCCGGTCCTGGTAGGGTATTAGGTGGCCGTGGTATTAGACCATTTTTTGTTGACTGGAGTGGATGAATTAAGGTCAAACGTAGGCATGTTTTTGTGAAGTGGGGAGTAAGTAATTTTGCCATGAGTAAATTCTGGAATTGATGAAAACACTTTTCATTAACCCTAAATCCCGGTGACGTCAGAGATGACTTCACATGACGATTATGTTGATTGGGAAATCTCAAACAATTTAGGTACAGGCAAAATGAATGCCGATGCTCAATGGTAATATCGGTAGTTCGAGAAATTCATTTTTCTTCGAATTATGTAGAATGTATAAACATTTTAACCTCTCCCTTTAAAAAAAATCACCAAAAATGAGGAAATTAATCAATTTTAATGAAATTTTCAGTATTTATCAAATGATTGCGGAATATAATGAACTAATTATTATTTTTATTTAAATTTTAGTGGAAATGTATTATTTTGCTTAAAAAATACCTTTACTAAAGTTAAGGTTTTCAAAATAAAATAAAATAAAAAACGCAAGAATTTATTTTTTGCTTTTTTATATAAATAAAGCATCTTAATTTTACAGGAACATTACGAAAAAAGCCTTAAAATCCGTATTAATGAATTCTATATAATTCGAAGAAAAATGAATTTCTCGAACTACCGATATTACCATTGAATTAAGCATTGTTTATTTAAAATTTTCGCACAAAATTATAATTGCAAAAAATATTTCTACTTTTTTTTTTTTTTTTTTTTTTTTTTTTTTTTTTTTAATTACAGGTTCAGCATAATTTTTATATGCAAGATTTTAATAATTTCCTTGCTCGCAAGAATGTGAAACTTTCGGCGTAACATTTGTTATATAATATTGAAAAAAAATCATTTAAAAAAAAAAATTAATTTAAAAACAGGAACATAGAAAAATAATTAAATTAAAAAATGGAAAATTTATACAAACGTTCAGAATAGGAATGTATGGATGCACGTCTGGGGGGGGTATCACACTCCTTCCTCCCTTTTAATTACATGACGTCATTTTTAGTCTTTCGACTGGCTGAAATTTTGGGCCTCCGTATATTCCGTGTTTAGAAAAACTTTAGTTTGTTGCGTTTTGCGAACGGCAGAATCACTCGGTTTTGGGCTAATTGTTTTGTACAAAGGTGTGTGTGTGTTTTTATTATTTAATTCAATATCTTTGGACTTTACTAATTATCTTTGAAATAGACCCAGAAAACTAATATTTATCTTTTTAAAGGATTTTTACAATGAATTTATTTAACTTCAAAATTTAGCTGAATTGGTTAGCTCGCCGTGAAAACATTTTTCATAACTTTTTTTTTTTTCACGTGTACAAATATTTTTTTCCTTTTGGAAATTAAGTTTAGTCCTTAATCTTTCAAATACAATCAAAAAGTAGTCGGAAACCTACAAAAAAATTATGATAAATCGGCTGTCAAAACTAGGTCCCCCTATCGTTGTCCGCCAATTTTTTGCCCATACCTAAAAGAAATACTAATACAAATCATTGAATGATGTTGAGAAAAACCATTTTAAAGAAATGGTTACTTTTATCTTGTCCCCGGCATGATCAGTTTTAAGTTAAATTTATTTAAGGAAGTTATCTCTCACATTTTTTTTATTATTACTATTTTACACATAATTTTTTTAGGCTATATAAAATCTAGTTTTTTTTTTTGTTTGTTTTTTTTTTTTCACCGATAAAAACTAAATGTACTAATATTTTTAATCTCTATTTACTTACCTCCCCAAGAAAACAGATTTGAGATTGTTTTCCAATGTGAGAGAGGGGGGGGGATATGCAGCTTTTCAAAAATGATTGGAGGGAGGGGTTGATTTCATTAATCTAAGACCCCCTTTCTCTGATGTATAGATACTCCACTTTGATCTTCTTTATCAATCAATTGATTTTTTTTCTTTGTACTTTATCGTATTGCCATAAGATTATAAAAAAAAATATTGTAATTACTCTTTTTTATAATGTAATATATAATATAAATTTACTGAATAGAAGTCAATATGATTCAGAGTTTGTAATTGCTTTTGTTTACGATATCTGTATTTCATCTTGAATATCTTTTTTTTCTTTTTTTTTTCTGCGGCTCCAGTTTCTTAGAAATAATACATGTTTCCAGTCTGGAATAGTGTTAAACTGATTATCTTCACAGCATTGGTTGCTTATGTTACTAAAAAAGAAATATACATGCTAATCTATGCCAGCTTTTAGAATGTCAACTATATTTTAAATAAATATTAACCTATTCATTTCTTATATCACCTTCATATCATATTAAATAGGTAGGTGAATTTGGTCTTTAAAGTGTATATAAATTGAGGTCTTAAAACTTTCCCATTTCATGATTACTCACTTATTCTTATGGTATTCAATTTTAATCTTGACTATTAATACAATATAGCAGTTGAACAGTTTAGTATGGTTGCCATCAAAACTGATTTTGTGTGTACATTTCTTAGCGTGTACAAGATTGTTGTTGAGGGAGTCATTTAACTATTGGGATGACGTCACATGACGATTATGTTGATTGGGAAATGTCAAACAATAAAATAAATACTAATACAAATCATAGAATGATGTTGAGAAAAACCATTTTAAAGAAATGGTTACTTTAATCCTGTCCCCAGCATGATCAGGTTTAAGTAAATGGACACAAATGTTTAATTAGACTCAACCTGTACACCCATCATATAAAAACAATCCATAACAGTCAATAATTTATTTTTAATGCTTAGTAGAAACTTTCACTTCTTTGCCTGTACACAGTGCATAGAGTGGTGATTCTTGTGTCATTTTTCCTAACCTTACTTGTAGGATGTAACACTTTCTATTTTTTATCCCAATCTTTTCACACACACACGCACGCATACATATCAAAACCTGATTTGGGACACATTTCAGATTGGTGTTGACTGAAACTACATTCCACAGTTGGCTATTATTACTAGTGAGATATCTATCTACACGTTTCTATTTCTGGCATTTTGATTGTAAACAGGTAAAACAATAAAATTTTTAAATCCCATGAAGATGTTATAAACAACAAAAAGAAAATTACAATTGTCCAGAATAGGAATCCAAACTATTCTTAGAGAGATGTGTAAACTTTGAATTCATTTCTTGGAACATGCAAAGTGCTTATTGTTCATGAAAATTGTTTTGCACCAATTTATGGCTGGGATTAAGGTGTAGTATCTTTTCTGATCTCAGCCAGAGGAGTAGGCATTTTTTTTCTCTTATAAAGCATTGTAGTTTCTTAGAAAATAATTTGGTCATTTGTGAAATAAAAATCTTAATTAGAAATAATTTATAAAATTTACTGATAAAAGTAAATCCATTATCGTGCATGCCAGTTTCTTCAGGTCAACCATTTTCATGAAATAAAAGTTCTATTTGCAGCAAATAATTTATTTACTAAAAAGAGTCGTTTATACTCGGATGGTTTTCCATTTAAGAAGCGAGTATATTGGCAAAAATAGCAAAGTAAAAAAGACTGAAGATGTGTATGTTTAAATGTTTATTCATATTATTTTAAACTTACATATGATAGGCTGATATACAGTTCAGAGAACATGTACAGAAAATGATGCATTTCTTCTAAAATGAAAGCACTTATGGTACATTTTGTTACTGGGTCCTATGAGGACCACGATTTTGTACTGAGCTGAGAAACTTAAAAGGTAGATTTAAATTCCTCCTGATATTGTAGGCCAAAATGGAATTGCCTTACATCCAAAGATCAATGGCCATGATGCATCCAATACCATCATGAATTGTTTGAACCTCAATTAAAAGAAGTCTTCAGTGACTGGGGCAATTTTTTAAAGCTTTGTCCTCAATTCCCCTTTTACAGTTGCTTAGTTGAATTTTCTCCATGTCCTTGTGTAGCCTTTGAAAAGAGGCAAGTAAATAGTATATCTATATATTAAATATCAAACTTTTTCAGAAATTTAAACACTTCTCCAAAACAATTTTTTTTTTAATGTTATCTCTTAACTTCCACATTTTAAAAAATATGAAAATCTTTGGTTCTTTTCTAGAATAGTGACTGTTTCACGTTTTATTTTTTATTATATAGAAGAAAAAAAAAAAATCAGAATTGATCTCGGCATAAAAACTTAAATTATTTCTCATCACTAAGGTTTTGTAATCATTTCAAAAATTTCTTGCCACCAATAGATTTGAAGATTTGATTTTTAACGAATTGTGATCCATTTTCTAAATCGCAAATGAAAAAGCAACTATTTCTTTTTCATTCATCACCCTCATATTTAAAAGAAAATTGCTTGCGAAATAATCTGTATAAGTAAAATTGTTTCATGTTTACCATATGTTTATGAATAAATGTTACTTAAAATAAGTGCTTTAAGTATTAACAGTAGAAAATCTTGCAAAGTGATAGCGAGCCTGCAAAGCCATGTATTAAGTCAACTTCGATGGTATGGCCATGTTGAAAAAATCATACTTTCTGAGTAAGCAGGTGAGGAAAAGTTAAGGTACTGAAAGAAAACATGTGCGGAAGTGATAAAGAGGGATAAACAGATAAGTTACATTGATTAGGTAATTACCTAATTTTTTGATAGATTTTTAAAGAGACTCGTCAAAACAAACCTTACAACCTACCTTCATTTTGTCCATTGGTAATTAAATCTTTTGCTATATCCTTATTATCAACTATGTATTGAAAAGAAAATTAATTCTGAACAATGTTACTGATGTTCATATTTAATCAGATATTTCATTTTGGAAGAGAAATGCTACATATGTGTCTGTCTTCGGCCACACTTCAAAAGGGTGAAAATGAAATTTCATTGTTTTATTATTTTTGATATAATTTAATTCATATACACCTCTTAATAGATGTCAACAAAACTATCACCAGTTTCCTGCAAGTCTACTTTTTAAGAGGGTGATTTGGTGGTGGTAGATGATGTATGCTTATAGCAATTAACCACTTAAACTTCATGAATCCGAGCAGTTGTCAATAGATAGATATGTACATGCTTAGAATTGATATATTGTACACTGAAATAGATGGGTGAGCTGAAAGTCCCATTTTTATCCATGATTTCGGCACCTGCATTTCTTTTTTTTTTTTTTTTTCTTTGGAACAGGGTGGGAGCACAATAACACCAAATAATTTTAGTTTTACTTTTTTTTTTTTAGTTTTATTGAATTAATAATTTGTTAATAATAATAACCAAACCGTACCATACTAATTAAAGTTACCTTTCAAAATTATATTTAAAAAGAAATTTCTTTCATGGGGTGGGAGCTTACTTTAAATAAAGGACACTCCCAGGCAACACTGATTAATTATAGCATTGTTTATGTGGTAAATTTTAATATTTGAAAGTGACTTTCAAGCCTTTAAATTGATAGTCAGAAATAAAGTTTATAGGATTGTGCTTTTAATTCAAAAACAATTACTATTTTTCAAGAGGGGACACTAGTATAGAAAAGAACTAAGGCTTGACTCAATTGGCAATTTAATGCTTTCATCATGTAGCTGGAAACTACAAAAGTTGGCGGATGTTAAAACAAATTGAACTAAAAAAAAGTATCCTTCATTATCTCAACCTACACACCATGGAGTCATTTCCTCCCTTTCTTCATTATCTTCTTTTTTTTGGTTTTTTCTCTTTCTAATATATATATATATATATATATATATATATATCCATTACGTTTTAAGGCTAGATGTCTGTTAGTTCACATGACTAGAGACTCTGGATAAAAAAAAAAAGCCCCATTGTCAATTTCCTTCTATAATGCTTCAGTCAGGATGTTATTAAATACCCTCCCCCTACCTCGACATCCTTCTTCCCTCCGGTTCCCTCTCCTTCTCATCTCCTTTTTATGTGTATACTCTTAATCTCTACATTATAAAATTGGAAGATCTCTTCTCTTGTATGTCCTATATATTGCTTACAAGGTATTTATATTTATAAAAATAAAAAGGAACATTTTTAAAAATCATATTTACAAAAACATAATTATGAAATGCACCACAATGCATTTTGACTTCATAAAGAAATTAGTGATTTCAATGTTAGTTGTTGAAAAAAATTAATAACTTTCAAAATAAATAAAATAAAATATGAATAAATTTCAAAATTCGAAAGGAATTTGAAAGTCTTTGAATTGCCAAATAGAAAGTTATTTAAACTGGTTTAAAAAATTCTTAGTATATCCTCATTTAATTATAAAAGATTGAAAAACGGCATTACTTATAGTTTTATAACAAATTTGATTTAATTAATAATTTAGTGAACAAACAATACTGTAATAATGAACTTTAATTTACAAAATACTATTTTAAAAAAAATAACATGGTTAAAGAAAAAAGAACTCCCAAGCAATTCCTGGAGCTAGCCGTAAGTTAATAGCATGGATCTTTGAATATTGATAATTTTGTTCAACATGTCTTCGTTTTTTATTTTAGTTATTATTTTTATGAGGTGCCTTCACTAAGCTTCCAGACTTTTTTCATATCGGCACTTTTATTGATAGTACACACATGAAACTCTAGTCCCCTTCAAAGTAATCTCCTTTGGCTGCAATGCACTTGTTGTACCATTCCAACAATTTTTGTAAGGCCTCATGGAAGCTCTCTTGTGTGGGTGTGTCAATGACAATCGTCACAGCCTTTCATCTCCTCAACTGTTTCATAATGACAATCTCGAAGGTTTTTCTTGAACTGAGGGAATAACCAAAATTCACAGCGAGCAAGGTCTTGAATATAGAGAGGGTGAGGAATGGTCTTGATGCCCATCTTGGTCAAAAAATCTGTGACAAGGATGGAGTTCTGGATTGCACCCTTGGACCAAACTTTGTGCAAATCTTCTGCATCCTCACAAATAATTGTATGTACAGTTCCCACACTGACATCAAACTGTGCACTTATTGTCTCTATAGATGCACAACAGTCCTTATCCATGAAATTCTTTATTTGACTCAACTCTGATGTTCTGACTTCCTTACTCCTTCCATACACTCATTCCTCACAGACTCCCTACCTTTCATGAATCTCTTATGCCACTCAAAAAGTGATGTTCGATTCACGCAAAATGGTTCAAAAGCAGGCTGAAGCATTCCATAGGTTTCTTTGGCATTTTTTCCAAGTTTAAAACAGAATTTTATTGTTCTTCTAAAGTGTCCTCACATTCACATTGCATTTTTGAAATTCACCAGCTGTGACAATCAAGCTTTTGTAGGGTGTATTCTAATTCCTACTGTAGCTGTTCAGGTTCAAATGAACATTTGAACCTGAAATCATAAAAATTGGTCAGTCATCTCATAGTATGTATAACAGTAACATACTGAATTTTCAAGAGTTTACAACAATTTTAAATGTCTGTACACTTATTTAAGACCCCTTGTAAATGCATATGCAAATTTAATTTATGCATTAACAAAGTACATTTGAGGTTACAGGTTCAATCTTTACTACAGACAAGTAAAAATAATAAAACAGCACTTCAATTAGGTCATGGCTGCCAGAATGAGACCAACCTAACCCCCCCCCCATCCCACCGTGAATAAAATAAGTTCAGTTCAAAACTTCAACCCAACAATCAGTAAAATCCTATCATTTCTGGCATATAAGTAGAAGCTTATATGCCAGAAAGCTTTCTTATATATTTTGTTTTTTGAATCCTTTGAGATGGGTCTTCATTATTTGTGCATTGATTCTTTTGCAAACTGTCATTCATAGTTGTTGTTTTACCACATTTTGGCTAACTTATCCTCTGGCCTTCTTTAGGTGACTAACCACAAGATAGGAATGCTGAGTCTCGTACCTGTATCCCCAGTAATCAATAAGTAGGATTGAAACCGCTATCTTCAGACAATACTCACCTGGAACTGTAGAAACTCAACACTTTTATCTACTGTAACACAGGCCCTTAAGAATCACCTGAAGAAGGCCAAAGGATGAATTGGTTGAAACGTGGTGGAACAACTATGAAGATGAGAATAACAGTCCACAAAAAAAATGAATACGCTTTCTTTTGTATTAGATTTTTTCATCAAACTGCTAACATCTGAAATTGCCTCTCTTTCCCCTACTGTCCTAACTGCCAACATGTATGAATTTAAATGAATTGTGAGCAAACACAGCTTTCACTTGGGATGTTCCTATAGTTCAAGAAGACCTTATGTCTCAGTGGCAATTTGTTTTGTTTGGGGTGAATTAGTCATAAAAAGAAAATATTCAAAATGATACACCTGTCAGCATTACATCAACTGAAATATGAATATAACACTCTAGATCAGATGAGTCATAATTTTGGATTTTCCATCCACATTAAAAAGTCTTGAAGTATTTTTAATTTATATATATCTTGTGTGTCCGTATGTCCAGCTAAAACAAATAACTACCAGATCATATATACTGCTTCCTCCTCATTTAAGACAAGTTTTGGGATGTCATAATGTTTGATCCAAGGTATTTGCAAATTAAAATTATGCAATAAAAATGTTAAAATATTAACAAAATAAGTTTTATCCTCCTGAATGTATACATTCCTGATATGTGAAATAATTTTTTTAAGTGAAATTGTAAAGAATGTACCCATGTTAAATCTGAACATCCCTAACATAATTTGATATATTTTATAAAAAAAATTATAGTCCTTCTTAGATATGTTTCAATTCTGATTAAATTTTTTTTTTATCTACAAAGAAAATACCTTATTTTAAATTGGAGACTTTTTTATATGATGAATGCTAGATAATGTTAATTGTTGAGTTGATTAAAAAGGAAAAAAAATCATTTTTATGTATTTTTAGTCTTTATAGGCACTTGAGTTAACGTATCAGCTCTCTATTCCTTGCTAACAACTCTTGAGTATGATTTATTTAATTTTATTATTAATAATAAAATTTCAAAGTTGATTTGATTCAAGTTTAGTAAAAGAAACAATGACCCAAGAGATTCAACCATAACCTTTTGGTTATTTTACTTCAAAATTCTTAATTTAAAAGACTAAAAAACATCTTAATCATCTCAAATTACATGATTTATTCAAATATCCTTTTAGTTTTAACACTCAAATCTAATATTTGAAATAAGATATTCATCGAAAATTTAATTTATCTATTTGTATCCAATTTTAGTAATATATAATCTTAAGACCATGAATGCTGTCTCAAAAGGTGTTTACATAAAGTGGCATTTATAACGATTACACAATCTTTGCCTACATTTCTAATTTGGTAAGGAGTGATGAAGATGGCTTTATCAAATGTCTGAATAGGTGGGAAATCGATGTTTTTCCTGAATTAGTTGTCCTATTAAGGTTTCTGAGTTTTGTCTATCTTACTATTTCACTCATAGTTTGGAGAGGAAAGGTCAATACCTTTTTAAATAGATAACTACTGATGTTTTTACAATTTGATTACAAAATTTTTAGCTAAGATAATTATTGAATAAAATTTGTAGGAGAAAAATGTATAAAAGTAGATGAATATTTTACTCATAACTTTATGCTATAAAATGAAAGCACCATCTAAAATTCTGAGCTTTTGAAAATCCAATTTCTATGAGGAAAGCAACTGTTAATTTTTTGCAGATTCTATTCCAATAAGGAAAATCTTTTTTTTTTCTTCAAAGTTAAGTCTCAGAAATTAATAGGCTAACATTTAAGTTTTATATGATATACTATCAAATATCCTATGTATAGCCACACTAAAAGAATAAATGAATGGTTGGGTTAGATGTAGAACAGTTAAGATAGCAGTCGGTTAGTAAGGAAAAATGATGGAAAATATGGAATTGATGAGAGTGGGCTTGACAGATAATGGTCTGGCTAAATATAGGTTAATTTAGAAAATCCATTTTTAAAAACTGTTCAATGCTTACCAGCATGTAAAATGAATGTTAAAACCAATATGATGATGATCGTGGTGGTGGTATGTAAGATTATAATAATAGATGGTGCAGATAGTTTATTATAAAATAAAACTATCATTTACAATTCTGATATTTCATAGTCTGTAGCCTTTACAAAAAAATTGATTTCAATAAATTCAGTTATCACTTGTATTGAGGATTGAACCTTCAACCTTCATAAGACTGTCACTTAGAACTGATTATTACTTAACACTTTATCCATTGCATCATTTATCCATGTGGATGCACCTCAAGAAAATAAGATTACATCAGTAAAAAGATTGTGTGAATAACATTCAAGATGAGAAATGCTAGTTTGAACAATCCAAAAATCAGTCCTCATCTGACTCCTCTACTTTTAGCACCTTTGATGTTTCTTTATATAATTAAGTGGTTATGGTGACATGTATATTGCATAAACCCTATGTATACTGGCCTAATTTGAATAGACTTATATCATTGAAACTTTTTAACTTGAAAGAATAAATAGAACTAGAGCCATTATAAAATGTAAATTAAACTGGAACTGGCATGTTACTGATTTTGAGTCTAGTGGCCAATAATTGTTTCTGACTCAAAATATACAGTCTTGGTGGATTTCTTGAATTTATTTTACAAAAGAAAAAAAAAATTTTTTTTTGTTTTTTGTTAATTCACTCCCAACAAAGGCACAGTGCCACTTTGATGTAAGGGGTTACTATTTGGGACCAAATTTGAAAGGGTACTATATAGTGAGTTAAGCAGCAAGATGTCGGTTCACATAACACTTTAACTTCTGTATATCAGTACAGCCAGAGAGGCAGGGACCCACGAAGGAATTCCAAAGTCTAGCAGTTTCAAAGAAGAAACTATTTGAGTAAAAGGTTTTCCGGCATCTAAGGATCTATAAAATGTAGGAGTGGAATTTTGCTGCTTGTCGAGTTAGTTGGGAGTATTTTCATTGAGAGGGTACAAGTGCTTTGAGTTTGTCAGATCACATTCCATTAAAATACTTGCAAAACAATTACAGATGCTACATTTTGCCGATGAGAGAGGTTGGAGTTTGATTACTAGTGCAGGACATTTTTTTTTTTTTTTTTTTTTTTTAATACATAATTAAATATTTTTCATTTCATAATAAAATCAAAGTAATATCCAATACAAATCAAAGTAATATACTTCAGAGGAAGGTTATTTATTTGGAGCAGGGGAGGTCACCACTTACCAATGCCCAAAGGCCACTCGAGGATAAGGGTTAATGAGTGTCAGGTAGACAGTGAAACAACATGATGATATTCATTAATGGTGGAAACTTTAATAGTGTTTATTTAAGAGGATGGCTCGATGGGAACTTGTTTAGATTTGACTTGAAAACAACCATATTGTAATCAGATGGGAAGCAGCCCCATGGTATTGTGTTCTACAGATGGTTCTAGGAAATCAATTTTGTTCATGGAATTTATGTTTAAGTTTTAGACCCAGTACAGTATAAGAGAAAATTCTTGGCAGTTATTTTGACAGTTTATGGTTTGAGAATTTATATGTAGATAAAAAGAAATCTTTTTAATTTTTCAGCCTTCTGCAATTGAATCGAAGCTTAATTCACTTGAAGCAAAGCTGAGAAATCTTCATCTCAACGGCCATGTCGGATTTGATAGTTTGCCGGACCAACTGGTCAAAGAATCCGTGGCACAGGGCTTTTGTTTTAACATCCTATGCTTGGGTAAGTAAAATTAAGTCAACAATATTTATATTTTTTTATTTGAAATGACATTAAACAAATCAACTTAAAAATAAATATTGATTGTAATATGCATGTTTTTGGGGGGTTTTTTGTTTTGTTTTGTTTTTTGTTTTTTTTGATGAAAATGAATTCACATTTGACAAATACAAAAGTTTTATGGAAAATATAAAGCATGAAAAATTATAGTTTATATTAATTTTAACATTTTGAGTTTACCACTTAAAATGTTAAAATTTATATGCCTATAATTTTACATCAGAAGTATTTCTTGATTAAAATGGAAGGAATATGAAACCAGTTTGTGAAATACTGGACACCTTTTAAGTGCTCATTCTGTCTAGACATGCAAGTCAATCCATACAAAAATCTCTCCAAGCACGCATATGTGAGCAGGATAGAATTGCAAGAAAACTTGTATTTACTTATTTTATTAATTTTTGTTTAATTAAATGTACATTAAATGTTCATCTCATTATGAATTAACTTTTAGTGAAAATGATTCCTTCAGACAACAGTTTAATATCAAAATTAAATTTTTACTCTCTAAACTATTTATATTTATCAAAAACATTAATTTAGACCAGATTTGTGTTTTTTTTTTTTTTTTTTGTTTTTTTTTATGTGCATATGTAGTTGAAATTTTGGTGTCTATTAAAATACACTTCATGTTAGAGGGGGGTGTATGGTATGTTTAGAAAATGTTTCACTACTTAGATCTATGTTTTTTGTCTAATACTAATTTTGTAGTTATTAAATTTTAATATACCTGGTCCTACCAGATGGGGCTGTCTGAAGATACTGGCTTCCTGACCTTAAATGAACCAAAAATTTCTCTTCTTTTTTTTTTTTTTTTTTTTTTTTTTTTCTTTCTTTCATTATGCTTTGTCTCCAGAACATTTCATTTTATAAGATACCCTCTCTCACACACACACACATTCACACATTGAATTCTGTTTGTCAGATCTGTGAATCATTAATTTTTTAAATCTGAGAAACTTTTGCAAGTCAATGAAAATGTTTACATTGACGTACTAAAGTAAAAATTTTGGCAAATAAGTGTAAATTTCTTAATATAAAAAATAAAAATTTTACACTGACTTGCAAAAATTGTTACATTTTTTATTTTGCATGTAATACTTTGGCATTCTTTGATAAAATTTATTTTTTATTGATAAATTTTATTTAAAGTATTTAAAAAAAAAATTTTTTTTTTTTTTACAAAATTTTAGGGGAAACTGGCATCGGCAAATCTACTTTAATGGACACCCTTTTCAATACCAATTTTGATTCCACTCAAAGTACCCATGATCTTCCTGGAGTGAAGCTGAAGTCTAATACTTATGGTAACAATATTTCCATTAATTTAAAATTAGAAAAAAAATGGACATTAAAAGAAATGTCAATTTGTTTTCATAATTGTTCCCATTATTTTTTTTTATCCATTCAAGTTTTCTTTTTCTATGATTCTTTTTTGATTGTCTTACAAAAATCCTTTATTTACATTTCTCTTGGTAGAATAGTTTAAAAACAAAAATGGTAAACTTATTTTAAAATATTATTCTATCATTTCTTCAAATTTATTTACCTTATTTTCATACATTTATTTTACTTTTTCTTGGACAAAATGTTAATGTATTATTTTCCAGAGTTTGTTCAAAGCAAATATAAACATGTAATTGACAAATTTGGATAAGCAGAGTACTCATTACTAAGACAGTTTTAATACCAGAATTCAAACCTCAAAGTCTAAAGTGTATGTGTTTTTATAAATTTAAAAACTTAAAAAAAAATCTTTTTTTTTTTTTACTCATGTTCACCCCTAACAAGGCATATCGCCACTTGGACATAAGGGCTAGTATCTGGCACCATGCATAGGAAAGATTAACAAGATGCTGGTTTACATGACAATTAAACTTCTGCAGATAAGCAGATAGAAGGAAGGGAATTCCAAAGTCTAGCTGTTCGAGGGAAGAAACTATTAGAATAGAAAACTTTTTGGCATTTAGGAACCTTAAGAGTAAAGGGGTGAGATTTTATTGCAAAGCAGGTTTGTAGGGATATGTACATTGAGAGAGTACAAGTGCAACAAGTTCATCAGAACACATTCCAAAAGTGGGACTTATTAGATGGTACACTTTTTTTTTTTCTTTACCCTACCCAAGAGGGAGAGGCTAGTGGTAGATGCACCAGCCCAGATGTGGCAACAATACTCCATACATGGGTGAATAGTAGCCTTATAGAGGTACAGGATACTCTCAGGTGTGAGTAGTTTTCTAGTTCGATAGAGGGAACCCACCTTCCCTACAGAAGCTTTCGCAATGTCCTCAATATATTTGTTTCAGTTCATATTTCCTGTAAATGTTTGAAGAGTTTGAAGGAAGAATTCTCAGCTAGGGTATTGTCATGTATATAGGCGGTTAGAGAGGCATCTTGTCATTAACATGATATATCATGAAAACAACCCGAATAATCTGCAAAAACAAGTAAACATAAATATTTAGCATTAGTTAAAAACTAATTATTTTTGCTAAAAAAAACATTCCTAATGTTTTTAGCAATGGAAACAAATGTCTTCATTGTTACTTGTTCTCTCATAAAAATACCAAATTTTTCACAAATATTTTCTTTGCATTAGTTATAAAGCTGTAAAAGTTAAAGATCGAAAATGAAACACTAAGTAAGTTACCAAGAGTGACTATAAACTAGCTTATTAAATTTATTTGAGGTTTATTTAGACTTACACTTATTTTGAAAAACAAAAAAAAAAAAAAAAACCTTTATGGTGTATTTACTTGTCACAGAATGTAGATAATTATATTCCAAAAATCACAAAACTGGATCTAGTAGTTTTTTTTTTGTTTTTTAATGAGATTTTATGATTTTTAACAATTAAGTATTTTTAGCAGCCATTGATGAGCCCTTGCTTCTAAGGGGGGGGGTTATAATTAGTTAAACTGATCTTTAAAAAATGTCTAATTTTGTATATTTTTTTTTTTTTTTCTGAATTAATGAATTATTTTGTTTTATATTGTATGTTATTGTCTTTTCAACATTCTATTAAAAACCACAATGAAAAGAAATAAACGAATCAAGATGCCTGTTATATAACATTTATTGATGTTACTAGTACTGTAACTTTACTCAATTCCCAACTTTAGTTTCATGATTGACACTGACTCTGGTTCCTCATCTCTTTAAAAATATTTAGAATGTCCTTTTTTTTTTTTTTTTTTTTTAAATATCTTAAACATAAATAAATGACAAAGATAAACACTTACTGTAGTGTAGCATTATTACTTGTATGTGATGATCCAATTACTTGAATAAAACAAAAAATTAAATATTAAAATCATGTGGGTCCTGAAAAACAAGTTCCGCTTTTAGACTTTGAGTTATTTTGTTTTAGCCAGGTTTTTTATTTTTTTTTCTACTATTGTCGGATTCATTGTTATAAAATAAACAATCTTTTAGTAAGTTTTACAAAAAATCATTCCTTTGTTTATTTAATATTTGGTATAAGAGCACAAGTCCTCTTTTTGATTATAATCTGTATATGTCGTTGGAGTGCATCAACTAACAGATTATTATTTGTTGTCTAAATGGTTATTAGTCTGATACATAAACTGACTGTGTCACCTTTGCCAAGATTCTCGTCTCTCTCTCTCTAACTCTAAAATAGTCTGTCCTGCTTGTTGTTGTTTATTACTCTTAAGTTTTGCTGTTACCACATTTCTGCCAGCTATTAAACTTAAACTAAGTCACCTGAGTTTAACAAAATTATTTGGATTTTTTGGACTACTATTCTCATGTTGGTTATTTTCACAATGTTTTAGTCAAAAGTAATCTGTGACCTTCTTCAGGTGTATCTTATCAAAATCGAGAATCTGTACGAAATTTGGAACGGAACCATAAGAATAGCATCCTCTTGTTCTGTTAGCCATGACTGGGTAGAAGTCTTATGTAAGTTGCAGTTGCATTCTAAGTAACGCCTGCACTGAGGATTGAACCTTCAACCTCCGAAAATGTCATAACTCGAGTTTTGTCAAGTATTTTATCTGTTATGCCATGAGTTCGTTCACAAGATCATGGAAGTTTAAATAATTCCATAGAATTATATTCAGAATTCTTATGTTGGATTTTATATTAATTCATGTTTTTTTTTTGTTTTTTTTGTATTTTACTTCAGTAAGTTTTAAGAGATCAAGGGACTCCTTCCTGGAGCTAACACTTGATTCCATTATGATTTAAATTTATATCCGAGGGCTCTTTTAAGAATAGATACTGTTCCCTTTATGGCTGCTATCTGTATTTCATTACAGCTTGGTTTTTCAGGGATCGCTTCTAAGTATTTATGAAGCAACTTTTTTATTAAACTAGTTGCTCCTATCACAACCGGTATAATGTTTATTTCGTTCAGAGACCATGTTGTTTTTAGATCATTTTTTAGGTCCTGATATTTTATCTTTTCACATTCAGCTCTGTTAAGGCCGAAATCATTTGGGACTGTGACATCGATAATAAGTGCAGTTCTTTCAGGCTTGTTCCATATAACAATATCTGGTTTGATGGCCTTGTCTTTTATGAATCTGCCTGCCTGTCACATTTCTGTTTGATGTTATTGGTAGTGGTTCATGTTCCCAAATGTTTGATCTGTCAAGTTGCATCTCTCCACAGATCTTCCAATGGAGGTACTTGCATACTTTGTTGTGACGAGCAGTGTAATGGCCATCAGCCAATAAGATTGGGCATGCAGACATTAGATGGCTTGCGCTTTCAATCGCAGAGTGGCAAAACCTACACTGGCCATATGTCAGTCCTAATACACATCCAGCGGTGGCGAACTCAATTTAGAAGCTTTCCACTGTTCACTTTCATCTTTTTTTTTTTTTTTTCAGTATCTGTCATGATCTTGTATATGGGTCAAATAGAATCTGACCATCAGTAAGACACAAAACTGCATTCTATGGTGAAGTCCCAATTTGCAAACTTTTCCTTAGTTATTATCTTCAGATCCATTCCGATGCTGAGTTGTAGTATCCTGTCAGGGTTTCATCTATTTGTTGATTAAATTTGTACGGACAAAGATGCAGACCTGCCTTAGATACCTCTGAACAAGGTGCTTGCCTACATTTGACCCCAGCCAATTTTTTTTTTTATCTATACTATTTTCTATCTCTGGGAATTGCTTAATTGCCAAAATCTAACCTTAGCATTTCATTTATTGTTTATAGATTGTTAAAAAAAATATTGTATGACAAAAAAAAAACAACTCTCATAACTTGTGGTTCATTATTATTTTTACTGATAGTTTTCATATTTTACAAGTGATATAAGTGATATTTCTGACAAAAGGAGCAATCCGAATTGTCTGTTTTGTGTCTTTTAATCTTATAAAATAAGACATTCACACAAAACAGACATCATTCACTTATCAAACTATCTGTCTCATTAACTCTTATCCTCAGTTAATGTTTTTGGTCTTTGTAGGTGATCAACACCTTAGTAATAAAAATAAAATCAAATTTTATGAGTAATCAATGAGCAAATGTCTCTCCTCGCCATTTTGAAAACAAACTTCCATTAATCGCTTAAAAATGGTTTTTGTCATTAAAAAAAAAACTACTTGATTAATTTACGTGATTTTTGAAATAAGATATTTTCTTTCCGTCATGGGTATGTACATCATACAGATATTTTTGTTTTTAAATTCTGGGAGTTCTGAACAAGAACCAACAATTTTTTTAATTAACTAATTGAAAAAAATTGATCAATAAGAGAATTTTGTGAGAAATTTTTTTTTTTTTTTTTTTTTGAAAATTTGAAAACAATTTTTAACTTTTTCTGTTATAGAATTGCAAGAAAGCAACGTGAGACTAAAGCTGACAGTTGTTGACACTGTTGGATTTGGAGATCAAATCAATAAGGAAGATAGGTAAGTAGAAAAACCACAAAATAAAAGGATGTAACAAATCCTACCATGTCCTTTCATGGGCAAATAGAGTAAGCTTTCTTGTTAAAGATATATCAAAAAGAATATACATCAATATCTGATAAACTTTCATACCAGAGGAGGATAAACTTGAAGCGTCAGAACTTTTTTACATTTTTGTATAAAAAAAAACAACTTGATAATAACAAAGATATAATGTACAAAAAAATGGTAATATATTTAGAAATCACAGTATCGGATCTCAAAAGGATATTGAAGGATATAAAGAAAGAGGTAAACAGCTAAGAATATGGCAGGATATTGCATTAGAAATGGTTACTGCATGGTTAATCATTTTTTTTTTTTTTTTTTTTCTAGAATGTTTCATATAAAAAATTTTTTTAAAGTTTACAAATATTTCAAAAACTAAAAAAAATATATTTTGACTGTAATATATTAAAAATAAAACAATTTTGAAAAAGAATCCTTTTAAAGTAAAACCTAGTTTTTATGTAGCATTTTAAAATTTAACTGAATTATGTTAGAATTAATCAGAAGGTACTTTTCCTCGGCATACACTGGCAAGACTTCCACTAAATAGAAAGCGGAAGTCAAAGAGAAATACGTCTATTTAACATAGCCAATGATTCTTTGGTAATTTACTATGATTCCATCATAACCATAATACTATCATTCACAAAGCAAATTCATTTAAAAAACACTTTTTTAGAAATGTATTAAATCAAAATTCTTTTTTAAAAGTATAATGTATGAATAACTTTATATACTGATTTCTTTTAACAAATGTAACCCCCTCCTCCTATTTCCTGTTTTTCATTTTTATTGAACGAAAATATTAAATCTGATATTCTTTCAAGGTATTTAAATAGATAGATGTATTTATTTATTGAAAGAAATTCTGCACTTTAAGCCATTGAATTTTGTATCCCAATATCAACAGTGCTTACTATAAACAGTGGATTTTATATTCTTTCAAAGAAATTTTAGTCTTTATAATCATAGGAATTAGTTTTTATTTGTTTTATAAAATCATGAAAAATATATTTTAAGTATCCTGCTAATTTCAGTTTTGATTCTTTTCTCCTTATGAAAAAAATTATTTTCCTCTGAAGAAAAAACATATACTACACTATCATTCTTGCCCAAAGATCACAAATGGAAGGGGATATTTTAGTTTACCCCTTTTTTTATTTCTTTTGTAAATAAAGTTAAACATTGTGCATGTTTACTGGCCTTACCATGATGGCTCCAAACAAGATCAATTTGTAATGCAGGCTTGAAGCACTTAATGCACATCTGATGATGAGGAAATCAATTTAGGAGCTTTTTGCTATTTCTCCAATATTGCTACAATCAGAAACTTTCATGTGTGTGGATTCCGTCTTTAAGTTGACATTAATTTCATGTTTATTTTTGGAACCAAGGAAAGATCAAATCGTTTTCATTGAAATCAACTTTTTCTGAAACCATTTGTTGATCTGTACAAAACCAATAAATCTCATTTTGAGGATTTATTCCTGTGTTTAATTTGTTTTTCATGAATATATATCATATATGTACGCATACAGATACACTTAAGATTTAAAAGCAGTTTATAATTTGAAAAGTCTTAAATGAATTTCGAATGTCTCTTTCACACTTCAGCTGGAAACCAATTGTTGACTACATTGATGCCCAGTTTGAATCTTATCTCCAAGAAGAACTAAAGATCAAACGCTCCCTTCATACCTATCATGACACTAGAATTCATCTTTGTTTGTACTTCATTGCACCGACTGGCCACTCGTAAGTATCTTCAAATATTTATGATTTCAATATTTTTGTTAATAATTAAACTTAGCTCCAGGTCTTACAATTTTTTTTTTTTCATCTTAATATGCGATTTTTTATGTCATGCATTGTACTGCCTCTTTTTTTGCACAGGCAATATCACTGTGGATTAAGAAAATTTTTGTGTAGTGATATTGCCCATGTTTGTGACAAATAAAATGGAAAAAAAGGCATAATGTCTGTTATTACATTTGTAAATAAAGTATATGACATATACCGTTTGTTATTACATTTGTAAAAAGGCATAATGTCTGTTATTACATTTGTAAATAAAGTATATGACTTATTTTTCTCACATTTGAAATGTGGTTGTCATGACAGCTGAGCAGTAAGAAATTTGGACGAGTTATTCAGATCCAGAGTTTAAATGGTTCAACTAGCAATAGTCACATTAGCCACACTGAAGATTGTTAATGGACATGAACCTTATCTGTAGATAGTAAAATATTTATTCATTAAAAATAATCTTGAGACAACCAATTTACAGTTAATTGTTCTAGTGAGAATTATTTGTACATTCTTATGTCTATGAAGAAAATTGATTTTATTAAAAATGAACTTTAACTGGCTGTCTCTGTCCAGTGTTAAGAAGTAATGTTTTTATTTGCAATTTGCTATTTTGTTTTCTTGTTTTTACTCCCAAAATATTTTTGTTCCTAAACAAATAGTAGCAACTTTACAGAATTACGTCCCTTTTTGGCCTCCATATAAAATTAATTCCATGACAAAAAAATCGAGAAGACTTTACTTTATATTAGACTAGCGGCGTGTACCCGGCATTGCCCGGGTGTTTGGAGGTGTGTGTTGGTGTGGGAGGTAGATTAAACAACCCTGTTAAAAAAAAAAAAAAAACGTTGGCCGGTTGTTTGGAGGTGTAAAAGAAAAAAAAATAGTTTTAGTAGGAAGGTAGGCTTGAACCGCGAACCTTTGTGCGGAGGTGGAAACGAAATGGAAAAAAAAACCCTGCGACCTAACCATCTCAACCACGGGAACAGATAAATTGATAAGTGTGTTAAGTTGACGTTTATAAACCAAAATTAGCAGGTGCGCCAAAGTCAAGTTGCGTGATGTTTGACCTAGTTTTGCGCTGGAAGCCAGTTTCTGTTTTCCCCACTACAAGGCGATCAAAAAATATATCGAAAATAGCTTGTAAAAGTCGGGTAAATTAAAGCGAAGTAAAAAAAAAAAAAAACTAACGTAAGGCAAACGAATGATGTTAAATGTAAAAATTGAAAAAAGAACAGAAAAACGAACGTTAAAACTTCTGAAAAATTTCCCCCCCCCCCCCCCCCCAAAAAAAAAAAAAAAAAACACGTGAAAAATGGCTTAAATAAGCCTGCTTTGATATTAAAATTTTTAAAAAATCGGTGGGTACCCGGGTGTTTTTGGATGTCTGGTCGGGGGTGCTTAATGAAAAGCTAAGAATAAGCAAAGTAAAAAAAAAAAAAAAAAAAAACAGAAAAACGAACGTTACGTGAAAAATGGCTTAAATAATACTGGTTCAATATTTAAATTTAGAAAATCAAAAAAAAAAAAAAAAAGGGAGACATCTCACACCACGATTCGAACCCAAAACGTTTAGATAATGACCCAATGCGCTAACCAACTGAGCTAACGCAACGTACATGAAATTTAGTCAGTTCTTCAGCTATTTAAACTAAATCAGGTCATGATGTCATCTGACGCATGCGTAGAACCGGTCGTTGTCATGAGAGGACGATTTTTGTTGACCCCCCCCCTCCCTGTCGAAAATTGTCGATTTCAGGGTGAAAAAATTAACATTTTTGGCCAATTTTTCGATATTTTTCGGGCGAAGGATGGAGCTTCAATATGATACCAAGTTTGTGAATTTTTGTTGTGTCTGTCAAAAGTTTAGCGGACACACAAACACACATACATACAAACACACATACATACATACATACACACATTTTCGCTTTTATATATATAGATAAAATATAACAATTTACAAACTTATTTTCTTATTCATAGAAAAATGCAACTAAAAATCTTAGGAATATTTAAATAAGAATTTTGGAGCTTTGTACTTTTTAAAACTCATCCATCAATTTGAAGTTTTTACGCTTAAATACTAAAAGGCATACCTTGTTTTGCCCATTTATTATATAAAATATAAATAACACAAGTATGGACATTATATTGTTTATCCATGTAAATGATTGCCCATGTATCCCATAAAATTAATTAGGCTGGCTTACATTCAGATCATATCCTCAAAAAGACAAATACATAAAATATATATTAAAACTGACAAATGAAATACTGACTTATCACAACATTGTCTTTATCTTCCTTGTACTCCTACATAATTGAATAGAAAATACATAAAATCTCGATTATATAAAGGGAATTTTGTGTGTGTGTTTGCAAGTCTGTTCTCTTTAAACTGGGAAATGACTGGGACGATATCTTTTTTTAAATTTCACATGAAGGTATTTGATGTGTCTGAAACTGTTCTTATGTAGGTTTTATATTGGAATTCATCCTATAAGTAAAGATAATTGAAAAAAATCCGATAAAAGAAGGAACAGTCCAATTTTGACCAAAGTTAACGCTTTAATACAACAATTGCATTTGAGAAGTTTTATCACAGCACAAGCAGAAAGGCTTAGCCTATAAAATAAACTGTAGATTTTTTCATAAGACGGGTGCATTCAAAATGAATGTGTCCGAACCATGATGCTTGACTTTTACATTTTAAACTTAAATGAAGCTATTATTTACAGATAATTTTATAAAATCAATAGCAGATTCTCTACAGTGCAATGTAGACTAAGTCACTGCAGAGAGGCATGTGAAGCTTCCTCCTGGTACACTGCAGGGAATGGGGTCCCTAACTAAAATAGGCAATCACTTGATTTGATTAAAAAGTGGGTGATTTTACCGATTTTAATGACAATAAAAGTATGGGAGTGTGGAAAATTTGATCCTGAACAATGTCAGGTCTCCCCGCTAGTATATATTAAAAATGACAACTTAAATATTGCCTTATCACGATGATTTTAAATGTTCATTTTCTTTGTATTCCTACATAATTTAATAGAAAATAATTCGATAAAAAAGAAAACCATTAAATAATCAGAAAATTAGGAACCAGTGCTTATGTCTATGTCATAACAGGAGCATATTGCCTTAAGGAGAAATGCTTTCCAACACCTTGGAAAAATTTACCTTTTATTTAAACATTTTAGAGATCGGTCATCTGCCTCTCAATACAGATCAATCAGTCTCCTGTGCATCATGACTAAGTTGCTGGAATTTGTGATTGAGAAATGGTCACCCACCTCAGCAAAAATCACCTACTCAGCAACATGCAATATGATTTCCATCCTGTTAGATTTACAGCTGATGTGTTAACATAGGATTAGTGAATCTCTTGACGGGAAATCCATTTCTAGAGCAATCTAAAAGTTTTTCATTGGGTATGCGATAAAGGTCTACTTCACAAGATTTCCAGCTACAGATTGTTTGAAATGTCCTCTCAATTATTAAATCCTTTCTTCCTGATAGGCTTATAAGAGTAGTTATCAGTTGGGCAGAAATCGGAAGCTTATAGTATCAACACTTGCGCCATTCAAGGTTCCATTCTTGGCTCAACTCTCTTGATTTTCATCAATGGTCTCCAAAACCACATTCTTAGATCATTCGTAGACATTTATGCAGCTGACATTACCATCTATGGCGACACTTTAAAGGCTGCCAATGACCAAGATCTCTGTGATTCTCTTTTCTAACCTTAAACACATGGTGCAATGGGGAAAAAGGTGGCTGGTTAATTTTAATGCATTTAAAACTAAGCTTATCTTTTCATCACCAATTCTCTGATTCCCACTTGTTTTGACAAGGTTCTGAAACTGTTGCTGGAAAAATGGTTGGCTCATTTTACCACTTCGGTAGACTTCTCACTCCCCGATGCAATCCTCTACCTGTATGAGCCAAATACGTCCGAAGATGGAGTAATGTTGTAACACCTGGGGAGGAGCTGCTCAGAACATTCTTTTCTGTTGCAACAAGATATAAAACCAACTTTGAAATCTTTTCTCCTCTTTGCTACATTTCTCATAGAAGAGACGTTGTGAGCCTGTCTCTACTCTATTGTTATTTTCATGGCAAGCGCTCAACTGAGCTTCACTCTATCGTTCCCCCTTGTAAGTTTTTTCGACAAACACTCGAGTAGCTATAACAGCTATCGGCAATTTCCCTTACTTTCTATAAGCAGATAATCCATGAGCAGAATTTTTTTCCTAGAACTGCTTGTCTGTTGGACACAATACCACGAGACTGCTTCTTGGCTGACTATAACATCGTTTTCAAGTCGAATGTGAACAAATTCTTGATCAAATTATCAAATTTCCATTACAGTACCCATTAACCCTTATCCTTGAGTGGCCTCCAGGCCTTGATGAGTATTGACTATATGGTGTAAAAAAAAAAAAAAAAATGTTAACATGAATTTTTTTTTTTTTATATAAACAATCTTTGGATATTATTATATAGTCCATAAATTTTTAAGTTGTAAACAATTTTAGTTTTAGAAGAGAAATGTTGTTCCAAACAAAATGGCAGTGTCCAAAGAAGCTTCGAATTATAAAAGCTTACAGACTAAGATGAAGAAGAGTTTCCAGTAGGCAGCTAATCCAAAGAAGTTCTGAAACAAATAGCAAAGTTCTTTACCGTGTGAAAACGAAAAGTTAGTTTGAAAGTGGAAAAGTCTGCAACACCACTCTTTCTATTACTATTGGAGAAGATATAGATTCATCTCTTCTCATCCTTAGCTGTGGGTTAAGTAGTTGGGGTAGACAGGACTTCTAAGCCTTGGTAGTGCTATTAGTCTAAGAGAAAGAGCAGTTTTGAGTTGTAAGCAGTTTTAGTTTTAGAAGAGAAATGTTCCAAACAAAATGGCAGTATCAATTGAAAGAAGCTTTGAATTGTAAGTTTCTGGTAGGTAGCCAATCTGGAGAAGTCTTGGGACAAATAGAAGAGTTCCTTCAGGTGTGAAGACAAGAAGTTAGGGACAAGAATTCTTAAGAGATTCAGTATATTTTATGGAGTGATTCTAGTTTCTGATTAGTTGGTAGCAGTGTGGTTCCATCTGATTGGTTAGTTCTGCTTATAACTGTAACGTTCAAATTTTTTATAATCATACTCTCAGCAGCATACCAAAAATATTGCAATAAAAACAAAGAAAATCAAAGTATCTATTTTTTTCCTATAAAATAATGAAATCTTGTAAGATTTACTAGTTCAGTCACATAGTATTATTTGTTTAGAAACCTTTTTTTTTTTTTTTTTTTTTAATCTTTTTTTAAAGTTTTCCCTATTTTTATGATACTTGGCTTACATCAGGTATGTTTATTATAATAGCATAATTACCAGCTTATTTGGCATAATGGTTAGTATTCACTAATAACTAGTTACTAATAAACTTGGAGACTGGGGTTCAGTCTTAAATAAAGTTGTATCAAATATTTTTACTTGATACTTCTTTGCTAAACTCTCATTATAAAGTGAGGATCAAGAGTAAGTGGAGTAATTCAAGAAAAGTCAACTTTTCCCTCTACATCTGTGCTGTAACAAATGAAGGCTGAGTCTTCGGATTATCCTTACGTTATGGTCAATCCATCCATTTATTTATTTTATAGACTAACATGCAGATAAACACAGATTAAGGCTCGGTGATTATTTTTATTCATATTTTTGTTTTAAAAATTTGGTTTTCAGTCTGAAGGCTCTTGACCTTGTGACCATGAAAAAACTTGATAGCAAGGTGAACATAATTCCTGTTATTGCAAAAGCTGATACAATCACTAAAGTTGAACTGCATAAGTTCAAGGCAAAGGTAAATTACTTTTTTTATCGTTAACATTTTTTTTTATTTAGCATTTTATATTAAACAAAGATGCAAAATTTTGTTTGTTTTAATAAATTAGCTTTATCCACCTGGGTTGTTTACTTTCATTCTTTTTAACTATATAACTAAATCATTTGACATTTCCTGTTTCTATTATAAGAAATAAAAATAGAAAGTTAAATTAGAAGTATTGTAAGAAGTATTGTAGAAAGCCAAATAACGATGTTGATTTTCTTTTTCTCTAAATTATTTATTGAAAAATTAAAAAAAATTTCTAACTTATAAAAAAGTCTTCATTAGGTTATGACATTTCTTTTTTGTAAATCATCTTTTCTGTTGGAGATATAAATCCCTTGTGAATTTGTTTATTCTTTAAGGTAAATAAGTAATTTATTTTAGAGAAAAATAAACGCAGACATCATTATTTGGCTTTCTACTTTCTGCAATATAATTTAAATATGAAATGATGTTTTTCCAAGTGCTGTTACTTATTAAATTTTTAGAATTTTATTTGGTCATTAATTTATTAATTGAAACCAATTGTTATCAAACTATTATGATGTCTATTTTGATCCGTTTATAAAAAGGATGGGATGTAAATGGCTTTCAAAACTTAATTTTTTAATACATAAGGAGTTGCTAGGAATTTCAATGCCAGTTTAAATGACTTCCTATGCAACAGTTTAAATGCTTTTAAATTCGTTTCAAATTTCAAAGGATCACAAAATAATTCATTTTCTTTGGCTATTAACAATTGTTTACAAGGCTGAAATGGATTCTGGTGTATTTAATTTTGTAATCATTTATGGTGGATTCATTTATTGATTCAATAAATATTCAATAAAAAAATTCAGTGTGTAGTTATCAAAGTTTCATTGACACAAGAAATGTACATACAACGATGATTTTATTGATAGAGAGATCACCAAATCTCTTGGTGAATTTGAACTTGATGACTTTTAAGCAGGACAGTAATTGAAAATAAGGTTTGTTTCCCAAATAAAAGGAAGATGTGTAACTTAAGATAAATAAATTTTTGTTCATTTGTTTTACTGGTAGTTGTTTCAAAAACAAAACTGATTCAAACAGTTGGCTGCCTTTTTTTTTTTTTTTTTTTTCTTTTTTTCCGCTTTTTGCAGAATTGTACTAGACAAGGATTCCCCCTTAAATTATTAGAAATGATTTGAATTTTTTTTTTACATAAAACTGCTATCTATCAAACTATCATTACTTTTTTTTTTCGTCCTTATTTTGCTGAAATTCTTTTCTTTCTTCCTTTCGTTTTTTCTTTTTCTCTCTTCATTTTGTCTGGCCTTGCCTTTTTCTTTTATAAAAGTTCTCTATGAAAACTGAAAATGTTAATTCAGATGTGATGGCTAATCTTTAAACAATGGTTGTAGGGCAATTAGATGATTTTTTTTTTTTTTTCAAAGAATTACTCACCTATATACTCTTCTCTTTTTAATTTTGAATTTCTTTTTGGCTAGGAGTAAACTTGTTCCCATACTATACTTCATTTTTTCTATCTTTAATCAGTGGGGAGATCCTTTTAGATCGAGACAATTTTACTTGTATTCTAATCCAGAGTATCCCTTTTTGATGAGCTGGATTTTTCCTACATTAAAAACTGACCTTGTGTCTAACTCTTCCCACATTTTTTCCATGTCAGGTTTATTTTAGATTATGAAAATTGCAGTCGTCAACGTGAGTATTGGGTTTCTTCACTGTACCATTAGAATAGTAAACCTTGTATGTTTTTTTTTTTTTTCTTCTTTAAATCCATTGACGCAAATATTCTTGTCCCCAAAATGTTGTACATGCCCTTTTTGACAAATTCAGTTTTTTTTTTTGTTTTTTTTTTCTGCTTTCAATTATGTATTAGAACCAAATACATAGGGAAAAAATTGAGACATTTTTCCTGTTTTTTACTTAGTTCAACCTGGCCAGCATTGTATAGGTAGAGGTGATTATAAGAATGATATGATAGATGTTTTATGTGAGTTTCAAGGACACTTAGATTTGATGATCACAGAAGAAGGTTAAATCTGGACAGTACAGGAGACATGACATGTGCAGGACAGATTTTCTTGATATGGCGATATTGAAAGAATGGATGAAAATTTTTTGGTTAGTGAATGTACAAGCAAGTTCAGTTGACATGGGTAGGCCAAGGAAAACATGGAAGGAAATGATAGGGATAAATTTAAGAGTAAAAAAGGGATAAATAAAGAACTGGCCAGAGATAGGTTAGTTTAGAAGTCAATTTCTTAAAGCTGTCCAAAATGTGTAAAATGGATGTTAGATTGAATTGAATAATTTTATTTGATGCATACGATGAGTAATCTTCTTGCTGTGTTGTCACCGTAGCCATTGACACAGACAAGGTATAGTCTCTGTTTTCTACAAAGTTATGGTGAAGTGCTAGTACTAGCTTATAAAGTGTTATATTTGTTGTGTAACATCATACATTTCAAACTCCCATCTGCTGTGTGTGAAAGTGAAAACTTCAGCATTATAATCAATTCACTAAAAGCTATAGTAGGAGTTATATTCCTTTCCTTCCTTGCTGCTATAGTTTGAGATATGATGTATGCCAGGAATGAGGCGGGCTCAACATAACCAGCACATATGTTGCCATATGCACAAATATTAGATACAAAAAACTGTTGTCCCTTTTTTTTTTATAGCAAAAGAGGCATTGTATTTTACTGCATATTTATTATGAACATTTCAAGCAAAACCTCAATAAATTTGACCCCTAGAGCACACTACCAAAATAGATGAAAATGACTATTTTAACTGTAAATATAAACTGAACAGTGTAGTTAAGATCTGATATGTCTATGGTTGTTATGTCTGAAACAGTCTCGTAATTGTATCTAAAAAGAATGCTGCTATCTTCCATCTTATAATAACATCTTGCCAGTTATTTCAATCTAAATAATACTTGAATAACCTTACCCCAATGCTGCCATGCTCTATTTGGCAAAGAATCCATTTTGTCAATGATCATTAAAAGAACTACAGCTACCCATAAAGTATAAATGTATACAGCTAATCACTTTTCATACTTTGCTATCTGTGTGAACAGCTGAAAACATAAGTGAAAACCATTAGGGTAACTTGACTCTGCTTTCAGGTCCATAGATAGTTGACCTTTGATGTAATTAGGATTGATTAACCATGTGCAATCTTACATTAAGCCACTATGGTTTAGGATGTGGTGTAAGTCGGAGAAGCTAGTTCAATCTGACTGGAGTGAATGCCATTGTAGCAATAACAAAAAATATTATTACTTGTAAAAAATTTCCTCTATATTAAAAACAAAAATAAAGAAAAATCCGTGGCTGAAAGTTTTATTTTTACATCAGAAAATCATTTTTAAGCAAATTTGAATTTTTCCAGTATCCTCATGTATACATTATATATAATGACTAAAATCTCACAAGTTTCAATTATTTAGAGTTGCTTCCCTTGTTTTCAAGCTGGTGTTGTGATATTATCGCTGTTTTGGTTACAAAATTTGATTTTCTAAAGTAAAAAAGTAGAACTATTTGATCAATTTACATGGTTTTGGTATACAATATTTTCTTTCCATCATGAATACATACATCAGACAGATTTTTCTTTATTTAAAAAAATTTTTTTTTTTTTTTTAAATTCTGAACAAGGGCCAAAATATCTAATTATACACAATAGAAACTGAAACACTGTTTTTTGCCTTTCAGCATGTCCAAAATTTTCGTTTTTGTCATTAATTTTCTATTAATTACAGATCATACTTGCTTGTTAATACAAGTACTGGGTGTAGGTACAGAAATACATTTTCTTTTTAAACTGATTTGAGGCTATTAAACTTGCAGATAATGTGTGAATTGAGGACCAATGGTGTTCAGATTTACCAATTTCCTACTGATGATGAAACCGTGAAAGAAATGAATGCTACCATGAATGTAAATATGATTTTTTATTCCTTTTCCAACATGTAAGGTTATCTTGTAAGATCTTAAAAGTTAAACCTAAATAGCATTTAAACTGATATATCAAATTTTGATTTCATTTATTATTGCACCATAACAATATACTTTACAATTTATATAAAAGGATTATGTAGTTCCACTCCAGGTAATATGGAAACGGCAGGGGAAATAACTCTTTCTTAATGAATATAAAGAGTTATATTCCTGTAGTTGGTTTTCTGCATAACTTTAAAAAGAATATACACACTAATTAAACTTAAAGAATTAGAATGACTTCATTGCATCCCTGGCAACACCGGATATGCTATGTCTATGTTATGTTTATAAATGAAACAAATGAACATAAATAGTAACTTATGACATGAAAAATTATCAACTGTTTAATTCGGTTTAGGTTGGCATTTTTCAAAAGATTCAAAGAAACTTGGTTCTGTTCTCAGTTGGTAGAGGAGTAGAAACCCTTGCTTGGGGCAATTTTTATAGAAAATTTTTATAGTAGAAACCCTTGATTGGGGCAATTTTTATTTTTGTTCCATCTAAAGTACTCAATTTGCATTAAAAAAAACTAACCTTGTGTCTAACTTTGCTCATGTAGGGAGGTAAGTAAATGCGGACATTTCGATAATGCGTACATCATGTAGATATATTGATCAATTTTTCTGAATATTTGTTTTTTAAAAAATGTATTTGACTGAATGAATTAAAAAAGATGCAATCAGTTACGAATTTAAATATGAAGCCATTAAAAACGTGTGTGTGTGTGTATATATATATATATATATATATATATATATATATATATATGGTGGAGCAATAAGTGTTCCCCTGAAGAAAACAACACTATAGCTTTATTTTTAAACTTTTCTTGAAAAAATTGATTCAAGTAACATAATTATGTAGTAGAGATGGCATCTATTCAATGTAGCTGCCTTCAGCTTCAATCACCACTTTGATACGGGTCTGGAACTGGGAGCTCGACAGATGGTGGTGATTAGGTTGGTTTTGGTGTTGTGAGAGGTCATGTTGGTGATGTTCTCAACATATGGCCAAATGAAATAGTTCAACAAGTTCAGATTGGGGAGGAGAGAAGCCAGTGAGAGATGGGTACAAAGTCGTAGCACTCCTACTGAAGCCAAGTGTCGGCCACTTTGAACTTGTGGGTCAGCACTGAGTCCTGCTGTACCCATGGTCTGCCAGCAACCATCTGATTGCACCAGGGGGCCACCAAACTCCTCAGCACATCCAGGTACACTTTGGTTCAAGCCTTCACTTGAAACGACACCAAAGACCAAAGTCGTGACTGGAAACTTTGTTTTCATCACCCTGAGCATGTCCCTGTTAATCATGGCACTCTAGCAATGCATTTTGAGGGTGCTGGCAATGGTTCTGCTGTCATAACTTGGATCGGTAAAGAGCATGAGTTGTACAGTGGCTCATCTCCGATCTCGCTTATTGAACATTGTGTCACTTTCAGACATGGTAGAAGGCTTCTAACGCTTTTGGGATTTGTACACCACAGGTCAACTAGTGGATGGTTTGCAACCAAAAAAGAAACCGGTTTTCGTTAAATGGAATCATTTTTTTTTTTTTTTTTTTTTTTTATCGTTCCACCCTGTGTATATATAATGTATGTATCAATATATAAATTTATTTTTTAAACAAATTATAAGAATAAAATTGCCTTTTCTTTTATAGGGCCATCTTCCATTTGCTGTTGTTGGTAGCAATGATGAAGTTAAAGTTGGAAATAAGATGGTGAAGGCAAGGCAATATCCATGGGGAACAGTCCAAGGTAAATGCTTTAATTCAACTGGAACAACAACAAAATTAAAACTAGTATTGTTAATAATTTAGAATTTAATATCACATATTTAATATTCTCATATTGTAATATGAAAAAAAAATTGTGCTTAACCTATTAGCAAGTAAATTTAATTGGCCAGTAACTGCTGGGGCAGATGCTTGTGGAATCAACTATCATCATATTTAGTTTAATATCTATTTTACAAGCCAGCATGTTTAGAAATAGACTTATAGATTAACCTATCTCCATTTATCTGTTTCTTTCACCCATCCTTATCATTTCCTCTATTACAACTCTAAAAACTCGTTCACCCTTCCACACATTTCCCTATAACTATTCAGATTTAATCTTCCTCAGTGTTCATCAGTTTTGGCCCTGTCTTGTATCACAGATCCCTCATACATCATTTTTCTCCATGCAACATATGTCCTCATCCTTCACTGGCTAAGTTTCACTTTCATACATCAGTACTTACATGCCTGATGGCAATTGAGATTGGTCGACAATGATTATGCTCTGCTGGTTAGTAATCTTTTTTTTTTAATTTTTACAATGGGGCCCCTGCTTATCAAGACTTGGAGGCCACTCAAGGATAAGAGTTAATGCATGTACGGTAGTCAGTTAGACAATACTCTAATGATCATTAGTTGTGGAAATTGGGCATAATTTAATTATTTAAGGGGACAGCTCAATAGGAACTTGTTTATCATGTGGTAGTCAGTTGGAAAGCAGACCTGTGATACAGTTCCACGGGTGAGTAGTTCTAGGAAAGAAATTTTGTTCATGGAATTTTTGTTTAGATTCAGGTACAAATGGAGAGGAGAGGAAATTGGTGACAGTGATTGTAGCTAGACAAATTTTTATTGTAAATGTTTTTGTAATGAGGGAGGGGGGTCATTGATAGAAGGTCAGTTGAGCACTTGCCATAGGGAGTAAAGATACATTTCTTCTGTGAGAAATAAGTTGCAAAGAGAGAACATCACCCAGCAGATTTCAGTCAGTTTTACACATTGTCAAGATGGGAAAGGGTGCTCTGAGCAGCTCCTCCCAAAATGTGACAACAGTACTCCATTAGTTCAAATTCTACTAGATCTGTTGTATTCAATCATACATAAATATTAGGAGTAATATAAAATAGCAACTTTTCAATTTCAACATAAAAATGTTGATATGTAACAAAACAATAAAACCAAACACAGAAACTGTGAATTCATTTTGGCAGAAGGTTTCTTTTTTCAGTTTGGCTTGTGGATGTCTAACAAGCTGCCATAAACCATAGTCAACCTACAGATATTGAAACAGTTCAAGGAAATGCTGGCTGCATCATGGCCACTAATCTTTACATGAGTACACTGTACATAATGCCTGCACTCCCTTTCATAACTTGCTTTTACATGGTCCTAGTCCTGTGTTAAACTTTTGTCTATATATTAAATTGGTTTTAAGTAGTTTTGTTATCAGGTTGCATGAAAATTTTAAGTTCCTAACAATCATCTCTTTGGCAAAAATGTTTTTCTGTCCAGATTTTTTTATTTATCCCTCTTTTTCTCAAGTCTATTCTTATATTCCGCCCATGTTTCAGCCAACTAACAATGCTATATCAACTGTCTACATCTACTAATGCAAGAACTCTCATCCATTCTTTCAACATGACCATAACAATGTCCCCTGTTCTGGACACATCTCTATATACTGTTTAATATTCCTTTGAAGTCATCAGATCTAAACTTGCCTTTTATCACAAACATTACGCATCCATTGTATCATTCTCATCACAGTTACATCAGCGGACATAAAATCAAACCTACAGTCTTTGCTGTTATTGTGAAAATTGATTGCTGATAAAACTAAGACTTGGGAAAGAAGATCATGAAATTATTATATACAAGTTAGCATATTGTACAACTTGTACTAAAATTGAAAAAAAATTCAATAAATATCTTTTTTCTTTTTTTTTCTTTCTTTTTTGTTTCTAAAATATCTTCATCTAAAAGAGAGATTTAATAATATCAATCTTTCCAGTGCTGTTAATAAAATAGTTGTAAAATCTAGTGTTTCAAACTTGTGGGTTTTCTTTCTTAAATCAATTTTGCAATACCAACTATTGTTTTTAATTTCTCTTGCTTTACTCAAGAACAATGTTCATCCAAGTTTTTTTTATTCATAGTTGAATTTCTATTTGATCAGTCATCACTTAACTTACTATTAAACTATTTCTTTTTTTAGTAAGCATACTAATTATAAAAACCTTTTTTTATTAATTACCTAACAAGGAAGAAAAGTTATTTAACAAGATTCATAAACTACTATCTATAATAGGGTTGGTATTTAAGATAAAACTATAAAAGGACTATAAAATATTACATCAACAAATTTTTTTTTTTTTTTTTTTTTTTTTTTTTTTTGGAAGGGTGGGTGAATTATTTAACTAATAATGTTCAACAATATCTATTTACTTTTTTTTTTCTATATCTCCTGTTTTGTAATGTTTTTTTAAATCTGTTTAAACATAAAATGAAAGCATATATATATATATATATATGAATTCTTCACAAATAAAATAAAAGGATCATGACCTGCGAAAAACATTTTTCATTAAACTTTCATTTTATGATGTGGCTTCTTTTTTTTTTTTTTTTTTTTTTTTTTGTATAGTTGAGAATGAGAACCACTGTGATTTCGTGAAACTACGTGAAATGCTCATCCGAACCAATATGGAGGACCTGAGGGAAACAACACACAAGACTCACTATGAGCTTTACCGAAGGCATAAGTTAGAAGAAATGGGGTTCTCTGATAATGAATCAAAGAGGTAAAAAGACTTTATTTTATTAATAGTGGTACCCCATGGAAATCTCAGTTCTTTCTACATCAATCTGTATAATTTGTTAATATTTTTACAATAATAAATGCTTCTTAGGGTGAATACTAATTAAGAAAAAATGACTTTTCTTTTGTAAAAATGATTTTCATCGTCAGATAAATATTTAAAAAAAAAAAAAAGAAAAAAAAAGGCAAATGAATGTTTTTTATTTTTTTAAGATTTTAGCATTTTTTTTTTTTTTTTTTTTTTTTTTTTTTTGAGCAAATATTCTGTTTTCTTACCATAAAAATGATTGCAATTCAAATCAATGAAATAAATATCACTTTTTGAAAAAATTTTAAAATTGTATATTTTTAGTCAATGAAACAACATAATCAGAACAACTCATATTAAAATGGATAAATTCAGAATTTTTTTACATCAGTTTAATCAGCAATCATTGGCTGGTCTTTTTTTTTTTTTTTTTATGTGTAATAGGTAATAACCTACATAGTGACATGAAATAACTTTGTATATTATAACAAACAAATGTGTGTGCTCTGGATATTTAAGATTATTTAATTGAAAAGATTTATTGTATACTAGTAGGGGAGGGGGGAATTGCCTAGTCGTAAAATACGCTTAAATATGATATTTTAACTTGTCCATATTTCATATATATTATTATAGTCGTGATTTCAAAAGTAAAAAAAAAAAGTATTTGAGTGCCATCAGTTAGAAGCAAAAGCAAAACTGTAGCATTCAAAGCTGGTGACATTACCACTGTACCAACGTGACACGCATATGAACTGATTAAAAATTAAAAATAAACTAAGATGAATCTACAAAATGTATAATGATTTTTTTTCTAATTTTGACCCCATAAAACTATTTTAACCAACTAAATAAAGGAACAGTCTGTAAAGAAATTACAATCATTTGAGGCCCCAAGCACCGCTCTGCAACTTTTAGTTTCAGAGAGGATAGTTTGAAAATATGGAGACAGACATATATAGCCTAATATAAAGACTTATACAGAATGTCTAAACAAAGCTTGTCATGTATACAAAGAATTTTGAAGTCAGGGATTTTTACCTTTTTTGTTTTATTCTTCACAGCCTTTCAGAAACCTATGAATTAAAACGTCAACAACATTTGTCGGAACTCCAGAAGAAAGAGGAGGAAATGAGACAAACATTTGTCATTCGTGTCAAAGAAAAGGAAGCTGAACTAAAAGATGCTGAAAAAGAGGTAAAGCAAATCAATATTTTGTTTTTAAGCAAATAAAAAATTTTTCAAAAATCTATAAGTGCATTTTTTTTTTTTTTTTTCATAGCTATAAAAATAATCTCAAGTATTTGTGTTTTGAGGAAATAATCTAATTAAGATGTAATTCATAAGTATTTTTCTGTTATTTTACTTTATTGATTGTTTTCTTGGAATTTTAAAGAGAATGTTAATACTGTAAAAACTACTAGTGGATGTTTACTTCTCCAAAAAGTTAGATCAAGTAAAGTTTTGAAAAGCCAACACACTAGAAGTGCACTGATCTACAGCATGTGACACTTTTGGGTAATTAGCAATAAACTGCTTTTTCTAAGAGAGAAGATAAATCCTAGAAGGGTGAACTTTCTAGAAATCCACAGAATCATATTTCAGCCCAGCGTACTCAAAAATGATACAGACTCCGTCAGATTGATTGTTGAGGACATATCCATGACTGGTATGACACCTACTCAGTGATTGACAGTAATAGTAAATACAGGTTTTTTAACTTTGTGTTTTAGACTGCTTCCAAAATATTCCAGACGAACTCAAATTCTAAAATATAAAATAACTATTAAAACATCCTCATCATATTCAGTTCAACATCTGCTTTACGCGTGTTAGGCGGATTTAAAAAATTAACTCCCAAACTAACATCTCTGATTAGGTCTTATATATGTGTCCCACTATTTATAGTTTGAGCTCTCTGATTAAAAAAAAAAATGCTTCCCTGTATAAAGCAATAGTCTTTTGTAAAGAATAAATTTCTTCCCACATTTTCAAATTTATCAATCTTTTTTTTTTTTTTTTTTTTTTTTTTTTTTTTCATAGCTGTATGCCCGTTTTGAAGCCCTGAAAAAGCAGCATAACGAGGAGAAGAAAAAGCTGGAAGACAGCAAACGTAAACTTGAAGATGAGACCAATTTGTTCAACCAACGAAAGGTTAATGCTCAAACTCAGTCCCAACAATCAACCATGAGCAAAAGCAAAAAGAAGTAAATGCTTCTGATGCGACCACAATATCCTCCACATTATTACGTCCACTATGACTAAAATTATAATTGGAAGAACTATTTAACCTAATATACCAGCAGTCACGCGTGCTTCTTTATAATAATCCTGCCATGAAAATATATTCATATTTTATTAAAAATAGCAATTTTTGGGTTTAAGGCTTTCATAGTTAGAATTTCTGTACATTTTGATGATGAACAAGTTTGAAAAAAGAATTCATGATACAATTAAGGAAACTACTTTTATCAAAATGTACAGATTTTTAAGTGTTTACGGAAGTATTCACTCCAAAAATCAGTCTTAGTAAAAAAAATGTTTTTTTTATTCATGGCTAGGTAAAAAATAAAGAAACATTCAAACATCTTACATATATTATTTACCATTTTTTTTTTTTTTTTTGTCTGCATGCACTTATTATAATTGATGGCTAATATAAAAAAAATCTTTTTTTTTTTTTTTTTTTTTTTAAATTAATATTGTTCATAAGATTTCTGCATGCTTATATCAAAACATATTTGGATTATTCACTACATCCTATCATTTTTTTTCTTGCGCTGGTATTTTGAGAAACAAACAATTGGTCATGATTTAAATGGGATGCAAAACCAAAAAGAGATTTCTCTCTTTTTTTTTTATTGTCAACAGTAAAAAGCCCGAATCAATATTTTCGTTTTTTTTTTTTTTGTTTTTTTTATTACAAGTATTACTCCTACTGCTGTCTTTTATTTTTATCCTCCTACTTTATATACTATCTCTCTTTTTTATGTAACTTCGATATCTGTCATTGTTTTAATGTGCAATAAGATTTAAAACAACAAACAAAAACCTATCTCTGGCTGTATTTCCAATAACAAATATTCTTATATCGGATGTAAAGTGCACAGCTACTACTGCTGTCATTTCCATAGAAACCTTATTTATAACAACTCTGATATTTTGTATTCATTTAAAAAAAAGAAAAAAAGAAAAATGTTTAAAATCCAAAAGCCATATAAACATAAAAGCTACGATTCTTTATTAAACTTTGAGAATTCTTTGAAGAAAAAAGCGTTTAAAAACCAAAACCATATGAACACAGAAGCTGGAATTCTTTTCAAAACTGGAGAATTCATTATTAAAACAGGAAGAATAAAAATATTTAAAATCAAAAAAAAATCATATAAACATAAGTTAGACTTTATTATTTAGCATTCATATTCATTATGTTAGTTTTTGTAGTTGACATTCATGCAAATATCAAATATGTATTCATTATTTTGTTCAATAAATTTTATATCTTTTTGCTAATGTAAATCATGTATTGCCTTTTGTATTTATTCCGATCTTAATGAGTTTTTTTTCTTGTCACTTTTCATTAGTCCATTCGTTTTGTTTTTGTTTGTTTTTCACAAATTTTGCAAGAAGTTATGAAAGAAAGCAGAAAATTGATTTAAAATATATATATGATGAGAATGGAAATATTATTTCAATGAAATAGAAAAATAAAATGTGTTCATCAGCGTTTCGTCTTTATTTAAGGACTTCCTGAGGAAGTCTCAAAATAAAAACGAAACATTGATGAACACGTAACTTGGTTTGTTCTTTTTTATTTCTCTCATATATATATATATATATATATATATATATATATATATATATAAAGCATGGATACCCAGCATTGCCCGGGTGTTTGGAGGTGTGTGTTGAGCAAAAAAAAAAAAAAAAAGTGGTTGTATGAAGGCAGGCTCAAACCCGTACCACGAAGGAGGAACAGAACGGGGGGGAAAAAACGTATCGTCTTTGCTGTTATGACCATTGCCAAACCGGAAGTGCCATAGGTTTATATGAAGGTTAGACAATCGAAAAGAGGGGATGACTTTCGAAAATATCGGTGAAAAAAGTGACCCCTCCCTGTAGAAAAGTGCCCAGTTGAGGGTGAAGAAATTAATGTTTTTAGCCAATTTTTCAGTATTTGTCATCTGAAGGGTCAAGCTTCACAACGATCCTGATCTTGTGAAAATCCGTTGCCTATGTCGAAAGTTTTAGGCAGACATGCAAACATATATACATACATTTATATATTGGTAGCTCAAATTTTCGACCCAAACCTATTAAAAAGCTTGCCCTATCTCTGAATACTCTTTATTTAAATTTTCAAATGTTAAGACCAGAAAATTGTCTGAGTAATTTGGTAGAGACCACAGAGGACAAATTTTTTTTTTTTACTTTGAGCCCTATTATGACTTCTTAACATTTGTTTTGGGCTCAAATAAAGTTAAGTTAGATCCATGTCCAAGGAACCTATATCTAAAATTTCAAGTGTTTAGACCCAAAATTGTCGGAGGAGTTTGGTAGAGTTCTGAAAGGGCAAATCGTTGACCTTTGACCCCCCTTAACAGCCAGATTTCTGGCTGAAAACGGATTACAAAGATTTTCCCAAATATCAGTACCCTGTATATAAAATTTTGAGTCTGTAGACTGAAAATTGTAGGGAAATGTACACACAGACACTTTAATTTTTATAAATATATGGTGGTAGAATAAAATTGTCACCCTAGTAAAGACATGATTTCATTTTTGTTTGATGAAAAACGGTTTTCTTTATTTGTTGGAGACAGTGGATCAATTGTGTACAAATCCCAGGAGTGATAGGAGCCTTCTATCATGTCTGAAAGTGACTCTGTGTTCAACGAGCAGGAGCGAAGATGCACAGCTGTAAAACTCATATTCTTTACCGATCCAAGTTATGACAACAGGATCATTGCCAGCGCCCTCAAAATGCAAATCTGGATGGTTCAATGCGTGAGGGCTCAATGCATCGGATGACTCATGGTTATGGTCTTTGGTGTGGTTTCAAGTAAGGGCCACATCGTGCCACCTCACATTTTCGAATTCAACACCCAAGTGTACCTGGATATGCTGAAGAGTGTGGTAATCCCCTGATGCAATCAGGGTGTTGCTGGTAGACTCAGCGCCTGCCCACAAGTCCAAAAAGACCCACACTTAGGTTTAGGAGTTCTATGACTTTGTACCCTTCTCTTACTAATCCCTTCCTTCTTCCCCGACCTGAACCTGTTGGATTACTTCATTTGGTCATACTTCGAAGGCATCACTAACATGACCTCCCACAGCACCAAAACCAGCCTGATCACCACCATCTGCTGAGTATTTGCTGAACTCCTGCCGGCACTTGTGGAAAAAGCATGCTCCCAGAAAAAATGATTAACTTGATTATACATCAAGTTAATTATTTTTTTTCAATAAGTTTTAAAATAAAGCTGTAATGTTATTTTCTACCCTGTATTTTTTTTTTTTTTTTTTTTTTTTTTTTTTGTACAAAGTCAAAAGTTTTGATTGCAGATTTTGATTACTATGACTAGTTATTCAAGTCATAGTAATTGTAGGGAGTGATGAGTTGTGCTTTGTTTGGTTAAGTAATAGTGATCACAGGGGGAGACAACTCATGCTTATTTTTAATTTTCAAGTAACTTAATTTTTTTATAAACATAGCTACTAAAAATGATATTACAATATAATAAATATTATACATAAATATATAAATAGTATACTAAATTATAATAGCAGCATTCTGTATATATTTAAAAGAAAAGAAAAAGAAAATTCCCTGCTGATAAAATCAATCTAATTAACTCAACTAGAAATTTAATGAAATAGATGTTTGTGTGTAATTTTTAATCAGGAGGAAACAAGTGGGGATTTGACAGCAGTTATGAGCTTGATGCAGTCGAACGTAGCTTATAGCTCGGAGCAGATGGTTAAATGAACTGACCAACTGACTTTAAAATGCAGCCTGATGTTACAACAAAAACGAAAATGTCATATTCCAAAAACCACGTAAATTGATCCAAGTATTTTTTTTTTTTAACTAAGAAATCAAATTTAATGAAGATGGAGTGTTTTGCTCTAACATTTCGAATAAACTAAAGAAAACTCAGTTCTAACTTCTAAGACTTGTTTGTTTTCAAGCTTGTAAATGACTAGTTAATTGCATAAAATCATAAAAATATGATTTTCTATATAGAAAAACCCTACTTAATCAATTTGTGATTTTTGGAACATGATCATGACAAGTATGAAGATTTTTCTGCATTTTTTTTTTTTTAATTGTGGACAAAAACCAAATATTTTCGATTTTCAAAATGTCAGAATATTTAGAAATTGAAAGCAGCGCCATGTGGTTGTAAAGCTACAATACATAAAAGGACAGGCACCTAAAGAATTTTCACCAATGGTGGTTCCCCTAAGAAATAAAGGTTAGCCAAGGAAAGTAAATGATAGAGTAAGGGATACGAGACAAACCACTTGATTAACTTCCATGACTTGCACATCTAATACCACTACTGTTCATGCTAATCTTCTTCATGGAACATATATGAAAGCGTATCTCAACATCAAAAATGAAGAAATGAGTATTTTAGAAAATAATTTAATGGATATCGCTTACAAGGCTTTACAAGATATTGCTTTACAAGTGGCTTTACAAGGCGTAAAGCCACTTGATGTAAGGAGCTAAAAAAAGATGATTACTGCAAAGACAGAAGATTTTAGTTTTGAGAAGAGGAAAACGGTGAGCAGTGTTATATTGTGAAATACAAGATCTCCATCGAGCCTATGACGGCAAGTAAACAAAACAGATTGCATCAGCAGGACCGAAGACCCCCCTCCCCAAACACCGGGAGCAGTCACTGATATGACAACGGTGTCACATAAGTGACAATAGCACCAACCTTTGATATTCAATCGACTGCTAATGACGCATCAAGTTGTCAGAAACTATGCTTTTTGTACCCTTGCTTCCACTATGATATACAGTTCATTATAGCAGAGAATTATCAGGCAAAACACATTGCCCAAGGAAATGGCTATATTAAGAGAGAGAAGACCAGAAAATTTTTATAGATGAGATATGAAAATATGTGATAAGATATTTAGAAAATGACTTCAAGTGACAAACTGAATAAAAATTCTCTCATAGACACACTTGCTTTAAATAACAATAAAACAAACACAGAATCAGGAAAACTGACATTCTCTACGGCAAGGCTAACCCTATCCTTAAGACATGTCTAGCTGCAAAAGTTCACGATTGTTTACACCTGAAAATATCTCCACAACTATGTCTGTGTGCGCGATATATAAACACTTGCAATGTCAGTTCAGTAGCAGTGGTAGTGGAGGTGACAACTTGTATGGATCACTCTTTCTCTCTCTAACAGCAGCAGCAATAACTAACTCGAATGTCTTTGTCCTTTCTTTCTCAAAGTAACAGAAGGCATTTGCTCATCATCGACAGCAACAAACCTTGATAACGAGACATTTCAAAATATTCATTCTTTAAATAGCAAGGATCTTGTTATTTTCTTTTTGGAAACTTCTTGTCAACAAAAGATCTAACTATTTTCACTCTAACAAACCTTAATGACAAAAACTTTGTTATTTTCTTCTTTTTGGAAACTTCTTGTCAACAAAAGATATTTCTAACTATTTTCACTCTAACAAACCTTAATGACAAAAACTTTTTTATTTTCTTCTTCACAGAACTTCTTGTCAACAAAAGATCTAACTATTTTCACTCTAACAAACCTTAATGACAAAAACTTTGTTATTTTCTTCTTTTTGGAAACTTGTCAACAAAAGATCTAACTATTTTCACTCTAACAAACCTTAATGACAAAAACTTTGTTATTTTCTTCTTCACAGAACTTCTTATAAACAAGACATTTTCATCCATTTCATTTCTTCAATAAATATTTAACTTGATACCCTATCTGTCTTTCTTGCTACCATAAGCTAAATTTGTTGTTGTGACTGTTATTATCAGGTATTAAGATACAATTGTTTATAGCGCAAATATAACAATTGGTACCAAAAGTCACAATATAACAGCAGGAAGAGAGTTCCACAAGCCCGCAATACTGGAAAAGAAACTAGTAGACTAAGAAGCTGCATTACAATGGGGTATCAAAATAGCAAATTGATGACGACCATTAGAATAGCCACTAGATTAACAAGTCAAACTAGCTGAACAAAAGAAGCATAAAATGGATCAGACAATTCTGAAGAACACAAGCCATGATAGTATTTTAGAAAAGACTGAGACTAGCAACATAATGTCTGAGAGGTCAAAGAAAAGAACAGGTGGGCCCAATTAAATTAGATTCAGTTTCTTCACCATATCAAGAACTCTCAAATAGGACAGATTCGACAGGCCAAATATGATAACAGTATTATATGCATGGGCAGAATATAGATTTCTAGATAATGGGTATTTTGGTGTTTGTTAAACAAATCGAACTTTTAAGTACATCGTTTTAAGCAAAAACAATATTACATACTTAATTGTTATGTTGAAAATAGTAATATATCCAAAAATTACAAAAACTCATCAAGTAGAACAACTGTTAATGTGTTTTTAGTAAAAAAAAATCTATCGCTGTAAACAACAAATATTGTAGCCATGAACAAGTAATCAAAAATATTCTTTTCGGCGTTATGTCCCCTGCGTTTAGCCTCCTACTATCTACTTTATAACGTATAAGAAAAAATGCGATTTTATCGAATTTTCTGTAATAATTATTTTAAACTATACATAACTTTCTACTCAACGATTTTTCATAATTTTTTGGATATGGTACTATTTCCGGCATGACAATTAAGTATGTAATATTGCTTTTGCTTAAAACGATATATTTTTTAAAATCAATCTGCCAAACTGTCTTAACAAGCACCGGTATTTTTCATTAAAGTTATTATAATTTTAAGTAATATAATGAACTAAATGACCTGTGACACATTGTACATTTTTTCTTCCCTTCTTTCACTTTCTACTCCTTTTTTCGTCTTGCCCTCCTTCTCTTCATTCCATATTCCCTTTATTTATATAATTTAGTAGCAGGCTGCTTGGTGTTGCGTAAATCAAAATATCATATTCAAGCATTATTAAGTGCTTGAATATGATATTTTAATTTATGCAAAATTTCATATTCATTATTACAAAGCCAATTCTCTATTGATTATTATATTACAATAGTGATCTCAAAAGTTTATATATATATATATATATATATATATATATATATATATATATATATATATATATATATATATATATATATATATATATGACTTGGGTGCATCTACTAGAATTGAAACCAAAACATTTAGCACTAAAGCCTTAGTTGCTACCGTTTTTTTTTTTTTTAGTTTTTTTTTTTTTATTGCATTTTCACCCCAAACAAGGCATATTGCCACTTTGTTGTAGGAGGCCACTATCAGGGACATGGGCATCAGGGGTACGGTGTAGGGAGTTGGGCAGCAAGATGTGGGTTCACGTTGCACTTGAACTTCTGCATGTCAGTACAGTTGGGGAAGCAGGGACCCGGCAGGGAATTCCAAAGTTTAGCTGTCCTGGGGAAGAAACTACTGGAGTAGAAGGCTTTCTTATATCTAGGGATCTCTACTGTGAAGGGGTGGGATTTAGCTGCTTGTTGGGTTTGTCAGGGGTATTTATGTCGAGGGGGCACAAGTGCTTGCAGTTCGTCAGAGCGTTCACCATTAAAGTACTTGTAGAAAAGGCAGAGGGATGCAACATTTCATCGATGCGATAGGGGCTGAAGTTTAGATGACAGTTCAGGATCTATCAGATTGGTGACTCCCTTTTGAACCTTGTCTAGGAGCAAGAGACTAGTGGTAGATGCACCAGCCCAAATATGACAACAATACTCCATACATGGGCGAATGGTGGCCTTATAGAGGTATAGGATACTTTCGGGCATTAGTATCTTTCTAGCACGGTAGAGAGAACCTACCTTCTTCACAGCGGTCCTGGTGATACTCTCGATGTAATTGTTCCAACTCATGTTTCCTGAGAGCGTTAGGCCGAGGAGTTTAAGGATGTACTTTCAGATAAAGAGTCATTGGCCATTGCTATTGGTGGTAGAGAAGGTTTCTTGTAATTATTGAAGGAAACGAGTTTAGTCTTGACAACATTGAATGTGACCATCCATTTATGTCCCCATTCCACTACAGGTCGGAGGTCATCCTCTAGTGCTTCTGCCATTTCTTTAGATATGTGTTCATTTGTTTTCCTGTCATGTCTGTTATAGAGCATGGTGTCGTCAGCATATATACCCATCTCACAAGCAATTTTGTCAGGAAGGTCATTTATGAATATTAGGAATAACAGAGGTCCCAGGATAGACCCCTGAAGCCCTTCTGCATTTATATTGTATTGTTTAGATGTACGACTGTCGAGGACAACCTGGATTTTTCTCTTATCTAAGAAGGATTTAATTATGTCATGTATTCTTCCAGTGATACCATATGATCTGATTTTCCTGAGAAGACCTTCATGCCATACCCTGTCAAAAGCCTTAGATATATCTAGAGCTACTGCTCTACCCTCTCCTGCTTTGTCCAGTGACTGGTATATACGTTCTGAGATTACAGTTAGGATGTCTGCTGTTGAACGGGCTTGTCTAAATCCATATTGTTGGTCAGTCAGAAGTTTAGCATCTGTAACGTGATGGACAAGAGCTTGGTTAATTATTGTCTCAAATATTTTGGCGAAAAGTGAGAGGAGGCTAATGGGGCGATAATTTAATGGGTCAGTTCTTTCGCCAGAATTCTTGAAAACTGGTACCACAGAAGCAGTTTTCCAGCAGTCAGGAAAGCAAGATTCATTAAGGCATTTGTTGTATAGTTTGGAGAGAACTAGAGCTACTTCGGTGGGGCACTTTTAATAGCACAGCCGGGATGAGATCTGGTCCACATGCTTTTGAAGTGTCAAGGCTTTTTATGATAGCATGCACCTGAGCAGGGGTGATTTTAGATTGTCTAGCATGGTGTCTGTCCGCAAAGAAAAGTCAGGGAGGGGGTGGTTAGCAGGGTCCAGTGTGGAGTTGGAGGCAAACCAACTGGCAAGCATGTTAGCATTCTTAGTTCCTGAGCAAACAACCTCATGATTGTTGGATAGTGGGGGAATTGTTGATTGCCACTTATTTACTACATTGTTGTAGATTTTCCAGAAGTCACGGTTCCTAATTTTTGTGCTTCGATGTATTTTGTAGTGGTTTCAGTAAATTCTCTCTTAGCTGCTGCTATTTTTTTCTTACAGTTACTTCTGGCTTCTATATACTTCTGTCTGTTTGAACTGGACTTATGTCGGTTAAATCTGTGGTATGCATGCTGCCTTTGCGCGATGGCGGCTGCACATGTAGAAGTAAACCATTGGGTAGAGTGGGGCTTGCTATAAAATTTCCGTGTGGGAACATGTGCTTCAATTGCTGTTTTGAACCATTCAGTGATCTCATTTGCACACTGTTCAGCAGGAAGTAAAAAGATATTTCGCCATGGGGCGTCCCTGATGAGAACCTTGATGGCTTCCCAGTCAGCCTTTTTATAATATCTCATCGTTTTGAGCTGTGGCTCTTCAGTTTTGGCTCTAAAGTTTAGGGCTATTTAAACTATTACCACTGCATAATCGGCGTTCCAAAGTGGGCTGTGGGCATTCGTTACACAGTCATCGGGAACTGTGGTCAGAAGCAGATCTAGAAATGATGCGTGTTGTTCTTGCTGGTCTGGGAAACGGGTTGGAAACGTAACCATATGTGATAGGGAATGACATATAGAGAAGTTATACGTAGTCATACCAGCTGTGTCTGTGTGAGTAGAAAATCCAAGCCAGTTGCTGTGGTGGACATTGAAGTCACCAAACACATGCACTTGTGCGCTAGTGTCGAGGGAAAGTGCTGTATCTATGCTGTTAGAGACTTTGTTTATTAGGGTACAGTCCTGGGTTGAGGGAGAGCGGTAGAGAAAATAAAAGTAACTAATGTTATGCTGCATGTTAAGTCTAAAGCACATAAAGGCTTGATCGTCTGATTCTAGTTTAGTTTCTCTAGTAAACGGAAGGGTGTTCCGAATATATACTCCAAGCCCGTGCATATGTCTGTCAAAGTCCTTACGGCAGAGTGGGAGGTATCCAGGCATGTTAAAGTAGTTAGAAGGGATGGAGGAGTGTAGGTTAGTCTTACTTAATGCTAAGATATCTGGGGTGTTTGTTAGGAGAAATGCTTTGATATCATTTAAATTAGTTTTAAGCCTACGGACGTTCATAAATGCAAGCCTCAAGAGAGAAGGCAGGTTGGTTTTGTTTGAGTTTTGTCTTGGTTTTAGCGCAATTTTTTATTGTACTGTCATTTTTTTTTTAGAGTTTCAGTTTAAGTAAGGGATGCTAAACAAGTGGTTATGCAGAATACCAGACATGCAGCAACACAAGCAGACCATCAGTTGTCCTGCCGTCTACTAGGATTGTGGCCTCAAGATAGCCCACCGGGGATGAGTGCAGGGTCCCTTTCCATGTGCGACATGGCACTACAAACAACCCGATATTATACAACTGTTGATGGAGCAGCCGCTCTAAGTGCTACCAAAGAGTTAGGCCACCTGTACTACCAGTCAGGAACAGCAGCAAGGAACTGTCTATCCGGTACCCTCAACCCATCAGACGATGGTCAACCCAATCTACTTGTACTGGCATTATGGCATTCAAGCACTCCCAAGTGCCCAGTTTAGGGGATGGGATGTGTCGGGAGTGGGGAAAACAGCGTTCATTGCCCTAGTCAGGAAACAAGATCGACCACCAAAGGTCTGTCGACTCCCTGTGATTCGACCTCTACACCTAGCTGATAGGGAAAGGAGTATGGAAGCCAGGCAATAGACAGTGCCTATCTACTCCTTAAGCAGTTTAGGTTTGCAGACCGGTAATTTGTTTGAGTCACCAGTTCTAGCAAGGTTGTCATCCAAGACTGGAGAGGCCTTCCTCCCCTTAGGTTTAGCTTCAGAGTTCTCCTTCTCCTAGACGGATGATCTGGTAAGATATATGGGTCCATCAGCACCGAGAGGGTTTTCCCCATGCCTGGGTCCTAATCCAGGTATTTCTGCACCCCTGCGTTGGTGGTTAATGTTAACGGGTTAGTTTAAAAGGGTTATATATCAACTGAAAAATTATACTCCTCAAAGTGATTACAGGGCATTGCTATTTCATTGTTTGTTACTGGAGGAGGGGCTGAGTAAGAGTTCATGCAGTGGAAGCAGCTATATTTGCAAACAGGTCTGTTGGAAGGAGTTAACATTTGTTTATTTTTTTCTTTAGGTTAAATAAAAAAAAAGTTTCCTTTTCTTATTTTTATGTTGGCTTAGGAATAGGATAATGCATTGCAGAATGGTATGGTATTACAAATTAACTAGAAAAATTTGTACAAGCTCTGGATATTTTCGATAGCAGGAGGGTTAAGTTTTATATTCAATAGATACAAGTAACGTCATTTTTGATATGAAGTACATTACAGTACAGGTATAATTGGGAGTAAATTATATGCTATGTCGTATACAGTATGTATAGTACAATAAATAGATATATGGTCATATTTCCAGTAGATACGAATATATGGAGATTGTAGGTATTAAGGTAGGTTACCATTTCTAATGAAGATATCTTCAGCTTTCGTTTAAAAATCAGGAAGTTGTATTTTGCATTATAGAGTATCGGTTCAGTTTTTGTATTTAACATTGCAAAGCTAAGGAAGGGACAACTATTGCTATGTAATATAGATAGTTGTATATCTAAGTACAGGCTGGATAAGAATAAACTAATGCATGCCTAAGAGGTAGAAATGTACAGATGTTTAGTGATCATGACTTCCAATCGGTCAGCATGCGAAGATTAAGGGCTGAAAGCTAAAGACTCCCATCTAAATCGGGTGTATTGTATGAGTGTTAGTGGCAGCTTGGGGAGTAGAGCAGATTGTTAGTTATCAGGAGAGGATTAAACTTACGGAATACAGTTAGGATTAATTATAAGAGTTTTGAGTACCAAGTAACGTTTAGTTTAAGAAGAGAAGAGAAAAAAAAATTTTTTTTTTTTTTTTTAACTTAACATGCAAATCAGACATAGGCAGTTGCCTTGGAGGCAAAGTACATATTGAATATACGTAGCAATCCAGCAAGGGTGCTTGTACCGTAATGAGAAAAAACTATTAGTATATAGCGCGTCGGGATTAATTAAATGCAGTCAGTTTGGTCAAGCTCAAAGCATTGTGTATCTATTCAGTAATAGTCCTAGCAACGTAGCTAATGCCACTGTGTATTTCAGTTTCAAATTGAAAGTCGAATTCAAAGTAAGACTAACTATATTAGATGGTTTGATTGGCTAGCAAGGAAGCAAGCATTTTCAATACAAGCAAGCTTATAGTAATAGTATATATTAAGCATATTACTTAAATAAAGTCCTAACTTCATCTACTGTAATAGAGAATAATTCCCGACTTTTTTGTTTTTTATCGCTAGTTTACTTGAATATAGCATGAGTGAGCAGTGTTTTGCCTGCTCGAATAGTAGTCGGGGGGTGGGGGTGAATCTCATCTTAAAAGTTTTGTAAGACAGGAAAAGTAGAGACAAATAAATAAATATACATAAATAAAACAAGAAAAACAAATTTAAACAAGGCAACATGAAATGCATTTGTTAGGAGTTAAGATGAATTTTAAAATTAATAGTGTCTGTTTGACACAATGGTTTGGCGTCCGTTTTTTTTTGTGGGGGGGCCGACTGGCATATTGCTATGTCTTTCTAGAGCGAAAGAAGATTTCTATTTCCGGATAACTTGTGCATGCGTGCTTATCTATTTATAGAATAAAAGTTTGAGGTAATGACACATGGATAGCAAAATTTTAAAAATTAACACAGCTTAATGTATAAAAGTATATTTGTGCATGCATAGGAGCAACACATTTAGTCGACTTACATCTGGAAAATTCCAATTTTTTTATAATACTGACTTCTTAGCAGCTATTTTTACTGACTAAAATCCCTATCGAATTTCTTTCATAGGTCTGAATCCCCTATGTATCAAGTTTCAAGTCTGTAGACCAAAAAAGGGTTTGGTAGAGACCATCTCACACACACACACACACACACACACACACACACACACACACACACACACACACACACGCACACACACACACACACACACACTTTTATAATGTATACAGATTTATTGCGCTTTGTTTGTGTAATCATCAGCACTCTTTTATATTGCTGCTACAACACATTTTATTTCCTTTCATTGCTTAACATATATAGCAGCAAAGTTTACCTTTGAATGTCCAAAATCAAAATACTCATTTCTCTGCACAATGTCTGTGCATACTTTGTGTCTAATGCCCTAAAGAGGATGGCCCTGGATATGACCTTAAACTATATCCGATGGTGAGGCCCCCAGCTTGCGGGCTTTGGGGACTGTGGAGCAACCCCTTAATTGGCATTGCTCCCAGGTCCACTCTGACCCGGAATGGTAGTACCTGTTAGGGTCCCAACCGACTTGCAAAAAAACAATTTTCTTCAAAATCACCGGATTTGGCATTACACAACCTGGAAAGTGTTGATATGCCGTAAAACAAAAACAACCAACCAACCTAAAGAGGAGGTAAATAAAACAAAAATGGATGGTAGCATTGGCAATTTTTGAAGAAAAAAAAACCCACTCTTTTTGTAATATCATCCATCTTCTAGTAAATATATATATTTCTTAACTTTGATAAAGCAGCAGTAACAATAGCAGCAGCAGCAGGGAGATGATGGTGTCTCAGTAAATCTTGAATGGCATTCCCAGAGAGAACTCTTATATTTCAGATAAAAATCTGAAATTTTGTAATCTAAATTATTAAAAGAATATTAATTATTTATCATAAAGACAAATAATAAAAACATAAGAGAATGAAGCAAGAAGATTGTCTCAGAGTATTCTCTAAAAAGAAAATTAACGAAAGGTTTCTTAAGCTCAAATGATTATTTATTCGTAATTAAAAAAAAAAAAAAAAAAGAGGAATATTAAAAGCTATATTTAGCTATTTTAGGCTAGGTTTTCCAGCATTTTTCCTTTTCAGATTCTTAACAATTTTTTCTCGTGTAAAGGGCGCGGCTACACTGTTTTTCGTAAAGTTTCTTCAGTCTAGCAAGATTTCCAAAAAAAAAAGCTAAAAGAACTATTTTCAATAGTTTTTCCGACAAATTTCAAGAAGAAAAGAAAATAAGAACTCTTTTATAAAAAAAAGTTGTTTGCATCCTTCTTGGTAAACCAAAAACAGATCTTTATGCTAAGGAGGCTGTCCTATCAGCAGGTGCAAAGTACTGGGGCTGCTGTATTGCCATTTGGTGAATGGATTCTGGACCATGCAGTAGTCTCTGGTTGGGCCTCTCGATGCCATACTAGTGGGTAATTGTTACGGCTTTACCTTGTGCTACAAAAAAAAAAAAATTCTTTGTTACTTTTCTCTCTTTGTTTCCCCTCTCTGTCCTACTCAAAGCAAGTCTGACGACCTAGTCTACAAACTCCAAAATTCCATCATGACAAGTTTCAATAAAAAATACACGATTAAACCCGGATCTCCAACTTCCAACATAGACCCCCACTACCATGTCTCCTTTCTACGTTCTAACCTTCCAGAGGTTGAAGCCCAATTACAGGAGACTAAACCAGACCTTTTATTTTTAAGCGAAACTGGAATTGGACAGATTATTTCGCTAAATGAGTTCGTAATTAAAGGATACTCTAACCTAACTTCCAAATCTGATCCCCAAGATCTCCATGGGCATGGAATATGTGCCTATATAAAAGATGGCTTTGCATGTGGTAGGGACATCTCCAGAGAAGATCCTAACTTACCCTATATGTGCTTCTGAGTAGAACTAGCTCACACTACGGCATTTATATTTACTCTCTATCGCCCCCATAACAGCGGAGTTACTATCTTTAAAAGCATATCTGAGAAAATTGACCAAGTTTTATCAGCATATCCTTCAGCTAACATTCACGTATGTGGAGACTTCAATGTTCACAATGTGGAATGGTTGACCCACTCAAACAAGACCAATGATGAGGGGAGATTCTGTTACGATTTCTCCATTGCTTATAACCTCACTCAGATAGTTCATGAACCCACCCGTGTGCCCGACAATGACGGCCAGTATGCAAGTCTCCTAGATCTTTTTATCACAACTTGCCCTGAACTATGTTCAGTTTCCGTTCTTTCTCCTCTTGGATCTTCCGACCACACAGTTGTATCAATTAAGATAAAAATGAAATGTAATAAGTCCTCAGACATACCTCTCCATCGTACAGTATATCGATACACTATGGCTGACTGGGATAGTTTCCGTACATTTATATCGGATCTTCCTCTGCATTCCATGTTTAAAAAGGATGTGTCGTCTATAGTATCAGACCTGACAGAATGGTTAATTGTAGGTAGAGACAATTTCATACCCTCGAAAAAGTTCCAGCAAAAACCTAACAGCCAGCCATGGTTTTCTCCAGAATGTGCTGCTGCTATTGCGCACAGAAATCACTTTTTCCACTGCTTCCAACGTAATAGATGTATGGAAACTAAAGCCGCTTTCAGGACTGCCAGCAACCATTGTAAGAAAGTAATAAAGAACGCAAGAGAGTTGTATGCTCAGTCCGTCAAGTCCAAAGTAGCTGAGCAGCGGCTTGGTTCCCACCAGTTTTGGCAAATAGCAAACAGAATCCTGAACAGAAGCGTGTGCTCTATCCCAACTATCATCAATGGACCTGAGTTAATCTCGTCAGCATCAGACAAAGCCAAACTCTTTGCCAAGAACTTTGCAGCCAATTCTACCCTTTGCGACCAAGGCCGCCAACCCCCAATATTTCCTCCTGTATCAGAAAACACACTATGTGATATACAAATATCTGTATGTGAAGCTAATAAGCTAATCAAAAACCTTGATTCCAGTAAAGCAACCAGCCCTGACGGTATTCCAATTATAGTACTCAAAAAACTTCAACCAGAACTAGCACCCATACTTACAAAACTGTTTAAACATTGTCTTAAGGAGAATTGCTTCCTATCACCCTGGAAAATCTCATCAGTATGCCCTGTATTTAAGAATTCAGGTGATCGTTCATCCCCCTCTCAGTACAGGCGAATAAGTCTCCTGTGCGTCATGAGTAAGTTGCTGGAATCTGTGTTAAATACAGAAGTAATCAACCATCTCAGCAAAAATAACCTTCTTAGTGACACACAATATGGTTTCTGTTCTGCTAGATCTACAGCAGATGTACTTACAGTTATATCTCATAGGATTAGTGAATCTCTCGATGGAGGCAATCTTTCTAGAGCAATTGCTCTTGACATATCAAAGGCCTTTGATAGGGTATGACATAAAGGTTTACTTCACAAGATCTCCAGCTATGGTATAGCTGGAAATGTCTTCTCAATTATTAAATCATTTCTCTCTGATAGGTTCATAAGAGTAGTAGTTCATGGGCAAAAATCAGAAGCTCACAGCATAAATGCTGGAGTCCCTCAGGGGTCCATCCTGGGCCCAACTCTTTTCCTGATCTACATTAATGATCTTCCAAATCACATCCTTACATCATTCATAGACATTTATGCTGATGACACTACCATCTATGGTAGCACATCTAAGACAGTAAACGACCAAGTTCTCTCTGATTCTCTCTCCTCTGATCTTGATCACGTTGTACAATGGGGAAAGGAGTGGCTGGTTAATTTTAATGCATCTAAAACCAAGCTTCTATCTTTACATCATCAACGTTCTGATCCACAATGACTGCATCAATTAAAATGAATGTCGTCTGCTTAACAAAAAAAGAACGAAGCAAAGAAAATGCACAAAGCATTGATCCTGAATTGTTATTTTTGTAAAAACTCGAAACTGTTAGTAGTTTTTTTTATTTTGTGTTAAATATTTTTTTTTTTATCAATCGCCTTCGGACCTGTATGCATTATCTTTTTTATTATTTGTCTTTTTTTAAATAAATTTCTTGTTCAATTGATGCATGGGTTATATAATGATTCAAGCAATTGTTATGTTTTTTATTTTTATTTTTCTAATTCAGAGAACAATAAACGGACTTGTTTATTGCAGTATATTTAACATATTTTTCTCAGCATCCAGTAGTTATGGCTGCTGCTGTTTTCAAAAAGACATAACCGTTCATAACTTTTAATTCATCCTTTATGACATCACACTGCATTTAATAACTACCATTCATCCTTTATGACACAAAAATGCTTCTGTAAATGTATATTGTACCTATTTACAATGCCTCCCCACAGAGTTAGACACCAAGGTCGTTTTTTAACATGGAGAAAAGGTACAAAAGTAAAAATGTATATTGTAGCAAATACATAGAGGACACTGAAAAGGCTACTGCAAAGAAGGTGGGTTCCCTCTATCGAGCTAGAAGACTACTCACGCCTGAGAGTATCCTGTATCTTTACAAGGCCACCATTCACCCATGCAGAGTATTGTTGCCACATCTGGACTGGTGCATCTACCACTAGTCTCTCCATCTTAGATAAAGTCCAAAAAAGAGTTGTCAATCTAATCGGCCCCACTTTATCAATTAAGCTCCAGCCTCTGTCCCATCACTGCAATGTTGCATCACTGTGCCTGTTTTACAAATATTTTAATGGAATGTGATCTGATGAACTCATTTCACTTGTAACCCCTCGACGTACATATCCCCGACAAACCTGCTTAGCAATAAGATCTCACCCCTTCACTGTTGATGTCGCTAAATGCTAAAAAGATTTCTATTCTAACAGTTTCTTCCCTCGAACAGCTAGACTTTGGAATTTCTTCCTATTGCCTGCTTCCCTGGCTGTACTGATATGAAGAAGTTTAAATGTAACATAAACAAACATCTTGTTAATCTTTCCTAGACATGGCCACAAGTAGTAGCCCCCTTACGTCTAAGTGCCGATATGCTTTGTAAGGGGTGAACATGAGTAAAAAAAAAATAAAGAAAAAAGAAAAAAGATTTTTTTCAAAATATATGGCCGAATACAAGGATGACCTTGCTTTGCTCATATAAACTTTATGTGCGAAGCTCTTTTGTATAATGCTGACTATGGTTTGTGGGCATATCTTTAACATATTTTGGATTCATAGCTGGATGCATAAACAACTTCCCTTTATCTCTACTATTATATAAAAGGAACTGTCCATGTGTTTGTGAGGTCGTTCCCTATAGACTCTAAAACGGTTGGGCCGATTTCACACAAATGTACCTTATGTGTCTGAGAGTGTTCTTAGATAGGTTTTGTACCAGAATGCCTCCAATAATTATTGAAAATTGATAATAAAAAAAAAAAAAATTAACGATGGAACAGTCCGATTTTTACCAAAATTACCACTTTTACACAATCGAAGTGCATTGGAGAAGTTTTATCACTGCACAAAATAATGGGTTTGATTTTTAAAATCAACAATAGGTTCTTTAGTAAGATAGGCACATGTTTCAGTGGAATGCTTCTGTTTAAAGCACAATTGAGTCATGATATGTGAATATGTGACTTTTGCATTTTAAGCTTTAATTCAGACATTATATGGAAGTCTCTACTTTTATTTCTACTTATATGAGTATGAGAATAATGAAAAAGTGCATAGTATTTATCCTCATTTAATCCCGGGCAACATCGGGTTTCCCTCCTAGTGTATATATATATATATATATATATATATATATATATATATATATATATAAAATGAAAATTACAATTGAATTTACCAAAATGATCCAAGATGGTAAAATTAAAGTAAATTTTAGATATTAAAGATTTAATATTTATAAAATTATCTCAGCCAGATATAAAAGCTTGATAAAACCGAATAGGAAATAGAGCTTATCTTCCACCAGACTATCCATTCATGTGTAATCACCTTTTTCTTTACCATATTCCCTCTGCTTAACTTATTTTGTTTTCAAGTAAGATATTTGACTTACTTGTTGTTTTACCAAATACTTCTGCATGCAAAATCCGATCCTGCATTTTGCTAATTCCTACCCTCTGATGAGAAGGAGAGTATTTCTTCGAAACTCCGCGGATTAAGGACTATCCATTTATCTAGTGTTTTCTTTTCAGATTAAATGTTTTTAACTCATTTCAAAGTGTTTTTTAACATATTTTATTAACTGTTTGCTCATATATATATATATATATATATATATATATATATATATATATATATATGTACTAGGAGGGAAACCCGATGTTGCCCGGGATTAAATGAGGATAAATACTAGGAGGGAAACCCGATGTTGCCCTGGATTAAATGAGGATAAATACTATGCACTTTTTCATTATTCTCATAACACAGTATTACTTCCTTTGTTTTTACTGACTTCTTCCTCTCGTTTCACTTTCTAATATAGTCGGAGAAGTTGCTGGGCCTTAGTGCTTGTATAATCAGAATACTTAGTGCTTGTAATACATGTGACAATCAGAATACATTTTTTTTTTTTACATTTCATCAAATCTCTTTTCTTACTGATATAATAATTAATACTTGAATAAAAAATTTTGTAGTGCATTGTTATTATAAACAATATGAAACAAACTACCATAGAAACACTTAGAGTGACAACTGCCATTCTTGAAAATATGATCACTGACATGTGTGAGATCAGTTACATAATCCAGATGAGATACTGAAAGAAATTGAGGACATCAAAGGTATAAGTTTGGGTGGACACAACATTTTTTTAATTTTATTTTACATAGCCTTGATAAGTGGTGATGCCTAAGAGGCCACTCGAGGATAAGGGTTAAAGAGTGTACAGTAGAAATTGGACAATATAGTAATCATTAGTAATGAAAATTTGGTAAATTTGTGAACTTGTATGGAACGGTTCATCAAGAACTTATTTATGTTAGACTGGAAAGCAGGAAAACGGAAGATAATTCCACAGGCGTGCAGTTCTAAGAAAGAAACTTTGTTCATGGAAGCTATGTTTAGGTTTAGGCACAGATAAAGAGTGGAGGAAATTAGTGATAGTGTTTTCTGCTGCTTGTGAAAGTCTGGCGAGGGGGGACCATAGATTGGAGCACTTGCCATGGAAATAACGATAAAGCAGAGACAAACTCGCAACATCTCTTCTGTAAGAGGTTGCAGAGAAGAGAAAAGGACATCTCCTACGAGGCTACGAAGTCTATTTTGAACTCTATCAAAGCAGGATAAGTCCTTTCTAGCAGCTCCTTCCCAGATGTGACAACAGTACTCCATCCTTGAACGTACCTGACTCTTATATAGATAGAGAATTGCATCAGCAGTGAGATATCTATCTGGATCGATAGAAGGATCCCGCCATTTTTCCAGCGGCCTTGGCAATGGATTTAATGTATATGTTCCATTTAAGATCAGGAGTTAAGAATCCCAGAAGCTTGTCAAAACTTGAGGCCTCCCCAAGACAAGAGCCATTCATTTAAATATATGCCAGATGGGGATCAGAACGTTGATGATGTAAAGATAAAAGCTTGGTTTTAGATGCATTAAAAGTAACAAGCCACCTCTTTCCCTATTGTACCACCTCTTTCCCTATTGTACCACTTGTACCTCAAAATCAGAGGAGAGAGAATCAGAGAGAACTTGGCAGTTTATAATCTTAGATGTGCTACCATAGATAGTAGTGTCATCAGCATAAATGTCTATGAATGATGTAAGGATGTGATTAATCTTCTTCGGTATGCAGATGACACTGTAATCCGAAGAGATCCTGGGATACTGGATTACATCTGACAGAAGGTGCATGACTGAAATACAAAGTCACATAGCTACAGCCAAAGTTACCTTCAAGAGACTGTTATCAATCATGACCAACAGAAACATTAAAATAGACACCAAATTCAGAATACTTTGGACGTATGTATAGTCTGTTCTATTATACGGTTGTGAGTGCTGGACAATCACAAACAGCACGAGGAAGAGACTAGAAGCTACTGCAACTTGGTTCCTGAGGAGAATTTTGAAGATATCCCGGACAGAAAAGAACACAAACCAGGAAGTATTAGAAATAGCAAACACAGAAAGTCTCTAATAAGAACATTGCAAAAAACAAATGAGATTCATGGACCGTGTCTACAGAAAAAAGCGGAACAGAAGTGATTAGTTTGGCAGAAAAAATCATGGGTAGAAGAAGCAGAGGACGACAGCGAGAAACATATGTTGACAGTCTGAATACCTGGGTAACATCAAAAATGATGAGCAACAATGAATTCATGAATGTCTCGAGAGAGGTAGATGGAGTCATAGACGTCAATGCCTGTACCAGGCAGGACACCACTGATGATGAATGGAGATATAAAAATCAACTTCATATAGAAATAAAACAAACACAAATTGAAAAGAAACATTTTTTTTCTGAATTTTATTAAAACTAAAGCTGTGAATTTTCTTTTTGTTTTTTTTTATTTTTGTCAGTTTGAGATAAAAAATATATATAAATATATTGGGGTGACATCTAAGTTCCTGGCATTTTTTTTTTTTTAATTTTTAATTTTTTAATCTTCATTTATTTTTAGCATTTGGAATCAATTTTTAATTTATTTTGTTTTTGAGTTATTTTCTGTTTGTTTTCAGATCATTAAAATGGAACATCAAATTTAGACCCCCCCCCCAAAAAAAAAACGATTAGCTTCAGTACCTCCTTCCATTTGTTTTTATTTTTTGTTGGTTTTTTATTTCTATCAACGAGATATACGCAATCTTGTTGAACATTGAGAGGAAATTATAAACAACAACGGAGAATAATTTATTGATTAATTATTATTTTTTCTTTTTATTATTAAAAAACGAGAACTTATTGGCGACCCATATATATATATATATATATATATATATATATATACAGACAATTTCCTTTTTTTTACTGCAGGAACAAAAATATATATAGCAATGATCAAAATAATAATAAAAAAGACCTGTTTTTTAGCTGCAAACATAATGCATTATTGGCATACTACTTTTGTTTTATTTTTTGTTAAAAAAGAAACCGTTGTCAACTGAAGTAGAAATCTCTGAAAATTTCCCCCTCAGAATTTTACAGGGAAAAAAATTATCAATAAAGAAATGATGTCGACCATTGTGCTGAATGGTAACAACATTCAAGCTGATATTACAATTAATGAAGAAAGATAATAAATACACAGAAATGAAATTTTACGATGTACAATTACTTTTTAAAGTAAGGATTTTTTTTTTATTGTAAATTAAAATTTGAGCATAAAATATGAGTGTATTTTCTCAGTGAAAATCTTTGATAAAAAATTATTTTTGTATCTGAAAAGTTATTTCTGTTATCAGATGCTAAAACACACACCCCAGACACACGCACAATGTAGAGCATAAAAATCATTTTCATGTCCAGTGAAACATTTTGTGTAAAATGCATTTTATGAGATCAAGAAACAGTGAAAAACAAAAAAGTGGTTTAAGAAGATTCCAGAAAGTTTTATTTCATTTTTCAGTTTTTTTCTTCATTCTATAATGAGAATGCAAAATACCAATGAATGCTTTTTGATAGCACTTTTTTTTTTTTTTCATTGGATGAGGTTTTGTGAATATAAACATTATCAAGACATCAATTGGGTGTGACAGTGACTAAGTGGTTACTGACAAGGACTGAAAACCATAGGTGTTTTCAGTTTGAATCCTATTCGTTCCACAAAAATCACTTTCATCAAACCCACATTTGACCTCCTGGAGTTGAAGTTAATGAAACAAACATTATTATCAAGACATTGGATGGCAGAGAGAAAAATCTTGCATATATTTTTCTTAGCAAAATGGTTATTTAATTTAACCGATCTTTTATGCAACATAAGTCTAATTAGGGATGTGAGTAGCTAAAATCAAAATAAATTTTCAAACCTGGGGAGCCACGGCTTGTGAGTGTGTGTATGTGCGCGTACGCACATGTGGAGGACAGTGCAAAAAGAAACTAAAAGCAACTTGGATAATAATGTGCTATTAATAACAGAACTAAAGACACATTTAAAAAATAAGTTTAAAAAATGTTTGATTAATGAAATATCAATCTTGGTAAACAGGCAAAGTTAATCATTAGATTAATTGAGCCGACAGATTAGTTTCGACGAAGAAAGTAAAAAAATAAGAGAAAGACACTGAGCATGCTTGTGTGGAGGGAAGGAGACAGGAAGTCACTTTTTGATGAAACAAAAGTCATCTAATTCCCCTACTCTCTTCATGAATCATTTGAAGTCTTACTTAGCTTTCATGCCAAAATTAACATTTTCATAGAGAACTGTCATAAGGAGGAAAAAGGAAGGCAAAGCAAGATGACAAAGAGAGAGAGAAAAAAAGCAGGAAAATAGAAAGAGAAATAAAATCTAGACAAATAGTGGGGGGGAAAAAAGAACATAAGGATCTAGCAATTTGTTAAAAATCAGCCTTTTCTTGTTAAAAATATGGTGATTTTGCCTCAAAAATGGAGAACTCACATCCCTAGTATATAAAGATGGAAAACATTGATGTAGGTTAGAAGTTGATTTTGTTTGAAAATGTTTTTGATTGAACCAATAAAAGAGTTGTAGAATTGAATTAAAATCAGGAACAAAAGTTTAAATGTCTTTGCCATTTATTTAAAATAGAATAAATAAGATTTAAAAAAAGCAAAAATCTATAAAATATAACATATTTATTTCATAGCAAAAAAGCACTTATACATGAAAGCAAACGTTTTGTATTTTTATTTCTCACACATACACACATCTACTACCATCTGTTACTTAAATCAATAATGCAACAGAGTATTTTGAAATACTATATAACTACTTCATTTACTCACATAAAATTAATATACGAAAGTATAAATTTATGCGTAAACTTTCAGTATTTACTTCAAAAGTACTCAATACGTAGGTAGAGCTAGTTAGTAATTTATAAAATATATATGGCGATTAAGCTACGCTGAATATTCTGCGTTTCATCCACTCTAGGATTCTTCAGGCTTATGCACGAATTTTGTGGTAGTGTGTCGTTTTTATATAAGCACCTTCTATTGAGATTTTAGTTAGCCAATCAGCTTTCTAGTATCCACCGCACCCTTCCTATCAGCCAATGAACATTCACTTATCGGACAAAGGCCCATTTGACCTCTGGTTGACCTGATTCTTTGTGTGTGTTCTATTTAGCCTGGATATCTAGTGTCTTGACCTGTTTTAAATCTAGGTTAGGGTTTTTTTTATGTTATTTTATATATACATATCGATCGTAAGTAGACTCAGCAATAACTCAAGTGATGAAAATGCATTTAACAGGTCAACCAATATCTATGAAACAGCCCTAAAAAATAGTGGATACAAAAATATTGATATCAAATATAAGCAACAAAACACCAATAACTATAATAAAATTAAAAATAGAAGAAAAAGAAATATAATCTGGTATGTGGCCGCATGCAATCAAATGTTAAAAACAAAACTTGGCAAGAAATTTCTTGATCTTATCGAAAAGCTCCCGCAACCAACCCCTTACACAAAATTTTCAATAAAAATAACCTAAATATATCCTACAGCTGCTGCAAAAATTTAGAGATGATAATTAAAGCACATAATAACAAAATATTAAATAAAAACAATGTAAAAAACAACAAAATAAACAATAAAAAAGTAGACACCATGACAAAAATAAAACTAACACAAAAGACACATATATAACTAGCAGAAATAATAATAATAGTAATAATAATAATAATAATAATAAACCAACTCCGGACAACAACAACCATACTAAAAATAAAAATACTAATAACGAACAAGATGAATGCAACTGTAGTTACCGCACATTTTGCCCACTTCAAAATAAATGTCTAACCAAAAGCATAGTTTACCAGCCCACAATATTTGTGATAGAAAACCCGAATAACCAGAAATATTACGTAGGTATGACTTCCTTAGATTGCAAAACTCGATATTATGACCACAAAAGTACATTCAACAATAAAAAACACTGTATGAAAACAAAGCTAGCAAATAAGTACTGGGAACTCAAGGAAAGTGGCCGTTCGCTGGTAGTCAATTAGAAAATAGTAAGACAAGCAAACACCTGTAGAGACCTAGGTGACCCATGTAGATTATGCCTTTATGAAAAATTTGCTATCCTGTACTTTAAAGAACCCCAACATCTATTAAACTGTAGGAGAGAAATAGCGAACAATTGTGTTCAGAGGATAAAATTTACTCTAGGATAGAGATACAAAATAACTTTAAAACTAACAAAAACAATAGAAAATAAACAAATAAATAAAATAAATAAACATGCATATACATAAACTATCATACATATATATGTATGCATATATATATATATATATGTATGTATAGACTAACATAAACAAAACGCTAACCTAGATTTAAAACAGGTCAAGACACTAGATATCCAGGCTAAATAGAACACACACAAAGAATCAGGTCAACCAGAGTTCAAATGGGCCTTTGTCCGATAAGTGAATGTTCATTGGCTGATAGGAAGGGCGCGGTGGATACTAGAAAGCTGATTGGCTAACTAAAATCTCAATAGAAGGTGCATATATAAAAACGACAGACTACCACAAAATTCGCGCATAAGCCTGAAGAATTCTAGAGTAGATGAAACACAGAATATTCAGTGTAGCTTAATCGCCATATATATTTTACAAATCACTAAATTACTATTTATATATATATAATAGCTTTTACATTTGGTTGAGATTACTTTATAAATATTAATTCTTTAATATTTATAATATACTTTAATATTTATAATATACTATAGTTTTACCATCTTGGATAATTTTGGTAAATTTAATTGTAATTTTTATTTTATATATATATATATATATATATATATATATATAGTAAAAGAAGAAAAAACCCAAACTATTTGCATGCCTAATTACTTTTTAAATGGTCCATAATAAAATAATGTTTGGTGTTATTTGTAATTTTATTTTTCCTATTTATATATACAAGGGTTTTGTCAATGTTAGTAGCAATTAAAATGATTTAATTAAAAAAATAATTTACCAAACCATTAAAATATTTGTTCATTAATTTTCAAGGGAAGTAAAAATAAATAAAGATATACCAGTGAGGCATAAGTGAAAAGAGTTCACAGAGAAAGAAGGGAGGAGGTAACTGCTTGCTTGCTCTCTCTCCTATTGACATCACATTTTCTATTTAATTCATTTTAAAATTCAATGATTATTTTGATCCCACAGACAAACGTTTTGCATGTGTGTTTAAATGTTCCTTTCCAGACTTTTATTTCGAGGGTAACGGAGATGACTTAATTTTAACAAATTACCATAGTTTTTAAATTATATTAAAAAAAGCAGCTCCCTCCTCCCTAGTCACCATTATAAATAAATTTGTATAAAAATTGTGAAAATGTTAATGTTTATTTACATGAATAAATACAAAAGTTCTTTTCTACAAGAAACTTATGAATGAAATGTTTATTCTTCAAACTTTTGGTTTCAAGTATTCCAAGAAGCAATAGTGAATTGGTAAAGAGCAAAAGTTCTGAACAGATTTTAACACAAAAAAAAAAAAGGAAAAAAAAGAAAAGAAAAAGATATTTCTGGAAAAGTAATTGATGTAAATATGAGAAATATGCTTGAGTAAAAACTTCTTGAGAAAAAGAAAAAAAAGTAAACTCTATTGCATTCTAAATTATGGAATGGCTTTTTGATTGAATCTAGCAGTTGCAATATTGTACCAGTATTAGAGATGGGTGTGTATGAATTATACATTTCCATGGAGTTTAAAATTAAGTAAGTAAAATTTTCTACTTATGATTCAAGGAAGACGTTGTAGCTTCACAGGAACAGGAAGTAGGTAAGAGGATATGTCAAATTGATAGAGAGAATCGCTCTCTTTCGTCTGAACCACCAGAGAATGCAGTTGGGCTTTTGGATGACTGCTCCCACTCCCATGAGGGTTGGGATGTGTACATATATAGAATGAATAGCATTCCCATAAAATTTAAATCCCCAGCTCAGAGGAAATACCTACTCTGTTTTCCATTTTGCCTCTGTTATGTAAATTTTCATGTGGAGATGTGAGAATGAGACAAGTCTGATTGCTGGCATAAAAAAAAGAAAAAGAAAAGAAAAAAAAAAGAAGAAAAAAAAGAAAAAAAAAAAAAGAAAAAAAAAAGCATGACTTTGAATCTGAGTAAATGAAGATATAGATATATTACTAGGGCTATGACAACGGAATATTCTTTTCTTTTTTTGACTCTCGAGTATTTATCCGACACAGTTAATCAATCGAGAACCACGTCACTCTGTATAAAAGCATATAAGATACCAACAAAGAGTCAAAACAATGAAAAGAATATGCTGTTGTCCTAGCCCTATATATTACTTAGTTGTGACACACAAACTCTAGTAATACCGGACTAAGACTGATAGATGTAATTTGTATCAACTTATGTGTTGCCTCCTTGCATATAAAGTCAACTATGAGTATCTTCATTTCTTCCATTACTTTCTGTCGTTCATGTGATACATACATATGCACGCATAGATACGCACACATATTCATCTTTGGGCATGATCTTCTGCAAGGTTATAATAGTTATGATATGCCAATACTCCCATTCATAACATCCTCAGATTAAAAACCAACCTTGTATCTAACTTTGTCCTCATGAGGGTGGGGCCAATAAATAGGAACTGCATTTGTTGTTTCTTTTGAAATAATGTTCATAAAAGCAGTTATTAAGAAGAGGGCAACGATGGAGAGTAAAGGAGATGGAAGCCTCAAGTAACGCATCAGTAGAGAACCCGACCAGTTAATTCTGTCAACAAAGTGGGCAGGCCATGGAGATTAAGGAGAACACTCCAAGTTCCTGGTTATACTACAATATGGGATTAATCAAATCAAATTAGTATTTAGTTACTGAAGTCTCCAAGGCCTTATCAAGGATAAGGATTAATGAGTGTTAGGTAGTCAGCAAGAAAACTTTGATTGGTTGTGGTGAAAATTAAATAGTATTTGATTATTCAAGGAGACGGCTCAAAAAGAACTTGTTTACATTGGACTTGAAAACTACTATGTTATAGTCAGCTGGGAAGCAGCCTTGTGGTACATCCAGTACTAATATAGGCACCACAATATTATTTTATAAGCTTTGTTCAAACTAAAGCATACCTATCAAATTACTCTGGTTGGTTAATATAGTTTCAGAATATATTTATTTATAAAGAGCTATCTCCAAAACCCTTGTAAGAGTCTGTGACATATTTCCATTCTATGGACGTCCAGCACAAATGCAGACTTACCAATATTATTGTACCAATGTTGGACAGGGCAGATTCTTGCTTGAAGGCCAATAAAGTGTATTTTAGTTTAAGTTTCACATTCAACACATCAGATGAAATTTTAAAAAATTACTTTGGGTGGAAGGTGACATGAAAACATGAATTCGTCTTGGCATATTGTTTATTGTTATAACTCGTTCACTATCCAGGATTATCAGCTATGTTCCTCTTTCCTTATTGTTAAGTATCCAGGAATCCTAATCATTTGCCACTGACGTTTCCCCCCCCCCATGTCTTCATTGAGTATCGAGTTTTTTTGTTTTTTTTGCAATTCAATCTTAGGTTTCTGCAAGTGCTGATATACCTATTGCTTCTTTTAACATGTCCGAACCAACAAAGAGCTATTAGGAGATAAAGCAATAATTTTAGACATAGCAATTCTTAAGAATATTGGGTACTTGTACAGTTTAATCAAGACATTAAAAAAATAAAAATATAAAAAAAAAAAAAGTTATATTGTATGTATCCGTTTTGAACTGAAGTTCTCTGAAAAAATTTTTCACTTAATTTGATAGAGAAGTTTTTTTTTACAGTGGAAAAACACGTTTTTACGACAGCGTGCTCAAGGTCGCTATGTTTGAATTTTTAGAACATGCCATGGGGAAATAACTCGGTCTAAAGTGCCGACACCTCCCCCACCCATGTTAAATAATAGCTTTTCTTCCTAAAAATCGAAACATAGCTGCCTTTTCATCACTGTCATAAATTGTTTTTTCGCTGTAAAAGAAAAAAAAAAATACTTGATCAAATTAAGTAATTAAACTGCACAAGTACCGATTATTGTATAAATAGTTGTTTTATTGTATTTATTGTTTTCTAAATAAATGAGTATTTGAAGGTTGTTACATGAATTTTAGAAATTTCTAAATGAGTGTCATGTTATATGACAGTAAATCCCAATCCAATGTAATAACGAATCCAGGATCAAATAGATTTGCAAGGTAAAATCAGAAAAAATCCGACACATTAGCTTGGAGCATTTGCAGAAAGCATTACATTTGCTCATCATAGAGATTAGTCTATGGATGAATTGGTTACACTTGTATGATCATGCGGAACATTCATCCTCCTGGATAAACTTTTGTGGAAACATTGATATTCTAATTTGTAAGAAGGTTGGCTGGTCAAGGAAATCTTAGAAACAAGTGATCAGACAGTTCTGTACAAAGTGGAATTTGGAGACAGTTGACTCTGCTTGCGAAATATCAAAAACAACTGACCCTCAGATAAAAAAAAATATTAAAAAAAAAAAAAAAAAAAAGTGTACATAAGACAAAATAAAAACTTTAATTTAACTTAAATTATTAAGCTAGATAAAGCTGCATCAGAGTTGGTACAATTTTTCAGACACAAAGACAACTTTTCTCTTACAAAGCAAACTGAACCATAATTTTTGACTATTGCAATCACTTATACTTCCAAAAAATATCAGCAACATATATCTATTTTCAGATTATATTTTCATTTATACTGATTAACTTGCATAGCGTTGCTCAGTTGTAAAATATGCTTAAATGTGATATTTTAAATTATGTAGACTTCATATTATTATAGAGTAAACCCATTATCGATTATTATATTTACCTGATATACAGTAGTGGTGATTTCAAAAGTTAAAAAAACATATGACTGGATGCAATTAGCTAGAATTGAAACCAAAACATGTAGCCTTTCAGTGGTATTCGTTACCATATGATCTAAGGACAGAGATATCAAAACTTAGAAAATTAATGCAATTTAATATATATATATATATATATATATATATATATATATATATATACAGAAAGAGAGAGAGATATGGATGGAATTGAAAGGAAAATACATCAAAAAAGTTTCTCTTCACCTGATGTAATTTTTGGAAAATAAACAGAAGGGAATGATGCAATGGAAATGAATGCAACTGAAGACAATGAATAGGATGTAATTGCACACCTAGAACACTAGAAATTATCAAAAGTGTAGAGGAAAGACCCCCTCTCCCCCAACAAAAAAAAAACCCCCCAAAACAGGCAAAATCCTAGAAGATCATGGAGAAAAATGGGATGAGAGATTAAAGTCTAGATACAGAAAAGACATTGGTGGTTGTTCAGGATTTCTCCCATATTTAAAAACAAAAATAAAGAAAAATCTTTATGGTGTACATACCCGTGATGTAACAAAAAATATCATATTCCAAAAATCATTTTTAATCGCTTAATAGGAATTCATAGAAATTAGGACATAAACCTATTATGTATAAATTATTGTTACCTTCCCTGTGTCTTGATTATTTTTAAGTCACTCCTCAGATACTCAAAATTAAAATTTTTTTTTTTTAAAAAGAAAACTACTTGATCAATTTATACGATTTTTAGAATATAATATTTTCGTTTTGTTATGGGTATATACATCATATGGATTTTTCTTTATTTTTGATTTTTAATATATTGGGAAATTCAGGACAAGAACCAAGACAGCTTCTTTCAGCCAGTTGCAAAGACAAAATAAGCATTGACAAAAAATTGTTCTGTTGAAGAAACTTTCAATGCTCATATCTTTTGTATCTCAATTAGTCGATTTCAGAAAAATGCCACTGCATGAAAAGATCAATATCATTATAATGGTTGGAGCCGCAATTTCAGCAACAGAAAAGTCTCTTTTTTTGCAGTTCCTGATGTGTTTTTATCCCAATCAAAATCAATAAAGATATTTGCTTAGAGGACATTTTGGAAGTCACATTAAAGCAATAACATGTATGCCGATATAGACCGAGCTCCCAACAAGATGGAGAGATAAGTCTCTATTTATTCCCCCCCCCCTCATGAGAGCAAAGTCAGACACAAGGTCAATTAATACTGTGGAGAAAAAACAACTCTCCAAAAAGAGGCACTCTGGATGGGACAAAAATAAAAACTGCCCAGTGATGAATTATTTCTTCTCCTCTAACTGAAGATGGAACAGATATTACACTTTGCTCCTAGCTTGAAAGTCAAGATGAAGTGATGAGTTATACTATAATACAAGAATGGTACAAAAAAATATCTTTTCTTGGCCAGATCTGAAAACTGATTTGTTTGTGATCAGTTTTTTGGTGTGTAAAGTTCGTGCTATACTTTATTATCTTATGAAAAAGTTGACAGCATGCGATACACCACCACAAGATAGTGTTCACAATATCATCAAATAAGACTTGTTTGATGGTCAAGATTAAAAAGGCCGATATTGAACAACATTTCTAATTTTACTATTTTTTTGCTATTGTTTACTGCATTACTTTGTGTTTAAATGTTAATTTGAAATAAATATGAGATGAACTTTTCATTTTGTAACAATACTTGTGTGACACCCACCCCCACACACACACATGTGTGTGTGTGTGATGGGATGCTTCCTATATTTTTCTGATTCTGATACAATTACTGATTCAGATTCTAAAATCGCCTAAAGTTGGAAACCCCCTTTAGCATAGACATGTGAAATCCACATTCCCCTACTGTTTGAACCTATACACACTAGTATGTTTAAGATTTAGGGCGGCCATCACACACTTTCTTTCTGGTATTCCATTACCTCGACCTCAAACCACCCACCTTTTCCCATTCATTCCTATATCTCAACACAGACTCAAATCTCACCCCTATTGGGTCTTAATTACATACAACCAAATCTTATTTTTCACAACATTGGAACCTCCTCATATTAACTTCCTGTGATGAGGAAGATCTGACATTTTCATTGCAAACTGTATCGCCTGAAGGGGTCTAGTTGCTGGTAACTAGCTAACTGAAACATGCTCATGATTGTGTAGCAACATATTACTACTTATGTAAAAACAAATAAAGAGTGTATATATATATATATATATAAAGTAAGATTTGTGGATATGTTTATATATTTGTATGTATAGAATTCACTGCTAAACTACTTAACCAATCATGATGAATTTTGAAGCACAGCTGATAAGCATAAAATTGGAACTTAAGGAGGTTTTAAAAAATTAAACTCAGAGAATGTTGCTTAATTAATTATTCAATGCAAATTTGAAATATTCAAATTTTTAAAGTGTAAGCGATGCCCATATTATACCACCTAAAATCCTTTTAAAATACCCCCTCCCTAAATTTTTGGAGTATTTATTAATTGATGTATAATATTTATTATTAAAATTTAACAGAAAATCAGAAGTATCTAAATTTTAATGAAGGGATTTTCACAAAACTGAGATTAAATATAGCTTGCATTTGGAACACTAAGCATGGTTTCAAAATTCATGATTAGTTAACTGCATGAAAATATATAATGATACATAATTTTTTGAGAAGATTTTATTTAAAAGGAAAGAATCAATAAATGATTCCAGTATTGATCCATATTGATCAACACTAATCATAATATTAATTTTAATATAATAGAGAGTAGAAAGTGGATCTCGGGTTTACTTTCAGCAGCTGCATAACTTTTGCTTCCCTTATTTTGTCCATTAGTCCTCACATTCCATAACCAATATTTCTGATAAAGGAGGAAAAATTACTGCATTTTAGGTTGGAATTGATCTATATAACATTTATCGCTGACAAATTTTTGACCTTGAAGTGTTTTTTTTTAAAACTCCTTACATCAAGTGGCTTCATGCCTTGTCTGGAGCACTTTCCATAAAAAAAAAAAAGGAGAAGAACCAACATCAATCTTTAGCCTCCTTTTCTGATTGAATAATTTGATTCTTTTGGAATAACAAATTTTATGTTCTTGTCAAATTTTGTCATACTATTCTTATTTTTTTGTTTTATTTTACTTCAGTCGAAGTTCCCAGAAATAAAGGGGCCCACAACCTGGGGCCAACACTTGAACTCTATATGAGATACATAGATATTCGAATGTACCATTTAAGTTCTTTATCTCTCAAATACTGAGTTAGTAAAGAAATGTAGAACATAATCTTCCTCTCCCCATTTAACCTTATGGAATGGAACATACAGAGATATCTAAAATCACATTTTTGAAAGAAGGTACATATGTATATTTTATTGAAGAACAAAGTTCTAACATGGTTTTGTTCACAAGTTTCCTTTTTCTCTTGTGCACAAAAAAATTGTTGCAATGGCTCAAGTATTAATCAATATTAATCAGTTCCAAAATCGTCTGATACAAATCAATTTTTATTTACATTCGCTGATATTGCAAACAGAAAAAGTAATAATAACAACAATATGGTATAGTGTCGGCATCGACTGGCATTACACCAAACAGTCGAGAAGGATTAAAAAAAACGAGAAGAGAAAGCACTAACCAGATCTCCACTTGATGAATGCGAAAAAGACGGGAATGCTTGGTGTGACCCAAATTCCAGTGAAAACCAAGGGTCATGCCAACGAGAAGTCAACAGCAACCAGCTGCTGTGATAATGCAAATTCATTTGCAAAGGCTATCAAAAGAGGTGGAGAGTATTGAAAATCTGGGGAAACTTCTTGCCACACACAATCCAGGGAACACCACTGGTTGTTGTCAGTGAGTAATTTCTGATGATGACCTGTGTGAGATCTCCTAGTGAGTACATAATAATAATTATAATAATGAACATATATATGGCATAATCACATTGACACACCAGTTCCCATTAGATCACAGAAGTTAAGCAACATTGAGCCTGGTCAGTACTAAAATGGGTGACCATTCTGGAATTCCAGGTGCTGTATGTATTCTCCGCTTATCTTGGCATTGTTTACAGTTGTCCTGAACTTCTCCTTGCCACTGGACTCAAGCAATGCAGATTCAGGACAGGTGTGATTGGTGATTACGCAAGCCTTGCCTCACAATTACATATGCATCTACCTTTACAGGGGCTATCCATTGTCTTTTGAGACTGAATAGAGGTATCGAATAACAAACAGATAAGATAAGTTTATTATCTATGTTATGATCACATGACTTGATGAGCAACTTAAGATTGGATCAATTTTAAAACTGACATAATAAAAACTAATTTTAGATAAGCCTATCATAACTCATGACACTAAAAGACTGCAAAAACAGCTTCTACAAAAAACGAAATACTCTTGAAAGATTGTCAATGATGCTTGAGCCGTGCAACAAAGTACTTGAGCCGTGCAACAAAGTTTTTAACAAACTTTACACTCAATTTACCATAACATGACACATTTTCTTAAAACACCAGAAATAAAATAAAACATCCATTATATAATTTATTTAAATATGATACATTATTGTGTCCATGAGAGGATATCCAGGTTTCCTCCATCTGGTAATCTTGAAATTAGAAAAATTCCAGCTTGTTCTGTTAAATGCAAAATCCCGCCAAAAATGCATAAAACTATAAGTTAAATGGTTAAAAAGTTTCCTGTCATAATGCAACGTTTTCACGTATGCTAAATAAATTAGGAATAAATATTCCTATATGTCTTTACTCAATAAACTGTTTAGCCTTAAAATTAAAAAAAATATTCACTACAACACAATGCTTTATCAAATATACAAATATTGTAATTCAGCTTCTTATTCCAGTAGCTTCTTTGCAAGAACCACAGGCTTATGGAACTCTCTTCCTGTTGACCATTTTCCCTCTACCATTAACCTTGATCTTTTCAAAACTAAGGTCAATAGGCATCTCTTGTCTTCACAATAATCAGCTTTTGTTCTTGTTAGCTCCTTACATCAAGTGGTTTCATAACTTGTCTGACGCAATTTTCATTAAAAAAAGAAATAAAATAAAAAAATAAATAGCAAGAAGCTTGTAAAGCTATCTGACAATAATTTTAAAAGGGAATTTCAATGATCATCACTATTAGTCATTTGATCTGACAATTTTAAGCATTTTTTTTCAACATAACTGAGGAGTTTATCTGAAGAAAGAAACAAGCTTGAATATTCCCTGATTTAGAATGAACAGATGGGTGAAACCCAAGTATCCCCAATCGACACAAATGTAGAGTATTTAAATAAAATAATTAATATTAACTCTTGTATGACCTATGGTCAAGGACATTAATTTTTTTTCTTCTAATAACATGATATTATATATAAATAAACTTTTATTCTTGTCTAGAATTTACCCTATATTAAACAACAGAAATGATGAAATAAAAATATCATATTCCAAAAATTATGTAACTTGATCATTTTATTTTTGTAAAGAAAATCATTTTCAAATGATAAATGGGAATTTGTAGACATTACATCATAAATCTCGCAAGTTTGGTTAGTTATCTCACTTGTTTCTTGAAATTATTTTCAAGATGGCGACGCAAGATAGTCACTCTTTTCTTACTAAAAAAATTTGATTTTCTCAGGTAAACATAAAACTACTTGATCTATTTGTGTGATTTTTGTAATACAATATTCTCGTTTCACCATGGGTACATACATCATACAGATTTTTCTGTTCCTTCGTTTTTTAATTTTAGGGTAAATTCTGGACAAGAACCCTAACTTTGTCTCAGATCCATTATTTCAATAATGTTGACCACAGGAAATGCTTTAAAATTGTCTTAGCTTTAAAACTTGAAATATTTTTGAATACATATTAGGGTGTAGGGAGAAAACCAAGAGAAAAATATCAGTAGTTTATAAAAAACGTAAGTTTAATAAATTCAATATACATACTGGCATGATCATAAACAAATATTATATTATGCATATACACAAAAAATATCAGTGTTTGAAAACTGAACTAAATAAAATCCTACAAAAATTTTAAGATAAAGCAAAGATTTTAATCTGACAAACATAACAAAAAGATAAAACATTATTATTATTAATATTATCATTATTATATACAACATTCAATTTGAGTATGACATCTTAAACCAACATCACACATACAGAAAATTTTATGCATATGATGAGAACACTTTTCGCATACATATTAATTATATGCATATTATGTATCTTGCTGCTATTTTTTTTTTAACACTCATGTTTGCATAGATAATACCATTCCATGAAATAAATAGGTAATTTAATCCACAGGGCTTGGAATAAACAGAACAAAGATACTTAAGTCAAGAGTAAGACTCGTATAAGATATGAACCTGTGCCTTCTAATGAGGGATTACCTGACACACATGTCATCTTTGACCAACGAGCCAAGCTCTGCAATAAATCTTTGGTTATGTTTTTACTAATATATAGCAAAGATTTCCTAGAAATTGTGTTGAGCAGTGAATTTTTTTTGGCAATGCATTATGTATTATTTACTATTTTGTGAATACACCGAATTTGTGATATGGTTAATATTGGATTTTTTAATGACAGTATATTATATATAAGTATGCTTTTTTTTAATTTTGTGTTTTTTAAATTTTATTCTCAGCTCTGTGTACTAAATTAATGTTTTTTATTTTTTGCTCATATTATTTACGTAAACATCAGCATCAACAAAAAAGTAGCATGCTACATAATACACAGTCAAAAATGAATTCCAATATTAATTATATAACAAGTTAACCATTTTCACTTCTCAACAAAATTTTAATTTGGTAGTAAAAACAAAGATTTATTGCATATTTTAAAGGATAAGTTATTTGTACAAATTAAAAGTGACACTTATGTCAGGTGGTCTGTTTTTGGAGGCAGACGTTTGTATTTTGCATGGGTTTCATTTTTCACTTTATGGTTATATTTATTTACTCCAACTGTCATGGACTAAATTAATAGTTTATTTAATTGTATTACCTAAGCAAAAAAGAAGCAGCATGGTATATAATATACTGTCAACAATAAATTTCAATGTTAATTATATATATATATATATATATATATATATATATATATATATATATATATATAGTACATAAGAAATATTGGAATAAAAAAATAAACTTGGATAATTTACAAATTAATTAAATCATCAAATGTTCAAATAAAGAATACAAACACAGTTTTTCTATATAACTTGTTTGAATACTTGATTTAAACTTGTAAACTATTCAAGTTTCATTTTTTTTTGTTCATCGATTCAATATTTCTTATAATAATGCTCTACAATATAAAGCATCCCCTTATCACCATAGGATCCAATATAAAATATTTATCTTTATATTATTATCCAATATTTACTATCCTGCTTTTTTTTTTAATCTGTAGATGTCAATGTTTTTGTGGATAATATAATTAAATAAAGGATTTATTTAGTCTGCAGGGCTGGGAATAAATAAAGAATACCACAAAGTAAAAAAATGAAATTCATACAGGATTTGGACTTGTGCCTCAGAAGAGAGACCACCTAACATCTTTATTTATCTTCAGCCCCATGGATTAAACAAATCCTTTGTTTAGTGATATTAACAAAATATTTTTTTAAAGCAGCAGAAAACATATCATACTGTTGGAAATAAATTCATACATACACTATATATATATATATATATATATATATATATATATATGAGCATGTATAGGGGAAGAATGTAAAAGGATTTTATATAAGTGTAATATTTTTGTATATACATTAAAGGGAAAAGAGGTTTTGAGTGATGATAGTTTTAAGATTTAAAAAAAAATATCAATATTTCATATAAAAAAAATCAAAACCATTTGCATTATTTTTTGTGTGTTTTTTAAAGACAACTCTGCAACATTTCTCATTTTTTATTATAAAGAATTTGATTATTATGATGTGATATCTCAATTGTATCAAAATATACACAATGAATTTCAGTAACATTGCTGGCAAATTATGAAATAGATGCAGAACAACAAAAAAAAAAAAGAAGAGGGAAACGTTTGTGTTAGTTGAGGTTAAAGTTCAGCAGAATGGAGGCAGGCTTTAAAGAGAAAAATATTTGTCATATAAAAAAAAAAAATTGTGTACAATCAAAAGATGCAGCATCTTATTTTCATGTTTGCTGAAGTGCGTCATTTTGGTAAGTTTGCTCTTGGGGATCTGAAAAAAAAAAAAGAAGAAGAAATTATAGAGCATTTTATATTGATAACAAACAAAGGCAATTCCTATAAAATGGGTGGCCTTATAACAATCCTTTTTATGAATATTTACTGCTAAAACCATACCGCCATCCTTATAACAGTTTTTTTTTCACTCTTTATCTGTGCCTAAACCAAAACATGGATTCCATGAATAAAACTTCTTTCTTAGAACTGTCCACCTGTGAAACTGTTCTGTCTGCCTGCTTTCCAGCTGTCTACGATATGGGCGTCTTCAAGTCTGATGTAAACAAATTTCCACTATTAACAATTACTATGCTATTGTCCCAATGTCTACCATACACTCATTAACCCATATCCTTGAGTCGCCTCCGAGTCTTGATAAGAGGTGACTCCTTTATAATAAAAAAAAATTAAAAAAGCCATAGTCATAAAACCATTAGCGATAAGTAGAGCTTACTAAGCTAATTAAGGAATGCATAAAACTTGGAAATATCACGATATATAGTCCAAGAGATCTAACATCCAGGATCTTTTACTGGAGGCAAAATTTCCAGTCAGTCATCAATTATCTTTTTAGCAGTTTTTCTTTTTTTTTTTTTTTTACAAAGGCATCACCACATTATCAAGGCCAAGAGGCCACTCAAGAATAAGGGTTAAAGAGTGTACAGTAGAAATTGGACAATATAGTAATCATTAGTAATGAAAATTTCGTAAATTTGATAACTTATATGGAACGGCTCATCAAGAACTTATTTACGTTAGACTTGAAGACAGCCATATTGTAGTCAGCCAGAAAGCAGGAAAACGGAAGACAATTCCACAGGTGTGCAGTTCTAAGAAAGAAGCTTTGTTCATGGAATCTACGTTTAGGTTTAGGCACAGATAAAGAGTGGGGGGAATTATTGATAGTGTGTACAGCTAGACGAGTGTTTCTTGTGAAAGTTTGGAGAGGGGGGACCATAGATTGAAGCTCAGTCGAACACTTTCCATGAAAATAACACTTCATTCTTATTGCTCTTAGAAAATTTTGGTACTTGTGCATTATAAGCAGATATAGAAAAAATACATTTTAAGTAAAAATACTATTATGTAATCACATACATCAAAATTAGTAAAAATTACAAAAATTAAAAAAACTGATCCAAGTAGAAAAATAATTACAAGAAAAAAATAAGATTTATCAAATAATGCAGTTTTAGTAATTTAGTTTATTTCATATGAGAAACTTACTTATCTCCCTTGTTTTCACTGAACTTTCTTTTTACTAATTTCAACATTACATGTTAGTATGCACTTGTGTTTTTACTTAAATTGCTTTATTTGGATTTTTTAGATAATCACTTACAATACAATAGAATTTCAGCCATGTTTTTATTGTCATTGAAATCAAATATTTTTACACTGAGATTCTGTATTATATCAGAAATTACTTTTAAGTTTGAGTATTATGTAAAATGTGAAAATGGTATTTTTTTTTTGAAGAAACAAAGTTTTCAATTTGAAAAAGAACACTTTAAAAAGATTATAACACAAAACTTGTTTTTAGATGTAATAAAAATAAAATTTTGGTTAATATAATAAAGTATTTTTCCTCAAATCAAAATATTTAGCAAAAATATAAAATTTAGCTATGAATGCATAGAAAATTGGAAATAAATTATGATTATAAAAATCATAATATGCTAATATTCAATCACATTAAAATATAAGATGTTGATATAGTTTGCCTGAAGCATTGTTTAACATACATATATATATAAAGGAAATTTAAATTTATAGAAAGCAATATAATGTAGAGGTGTAACGAATATACACAAACTAAAGCAAATTAAGATACGATGTCTGACAAAGGGAAGATTTTCCCAAAATATTACAATACGGATTCTCCAGTTACTAAGTTATACTTTGAAAAAAGATTCCAGCAGAGTGCTCTATCATAAGGAAAAAATTTCAATATATATATATATATATATATATATATATATATATATATATATATATATAGGTGTCTTAAGGACTGTTATGCCTGGAATGTAGGGAAGTGCTCTTACTGGCTATCAAAATGGTCCATGTAGGCATGTGCAACCTATGGCCAAACACTGATCCCACGGGATCAGTTGTTACCTTAATACGATCACTTCTGCCAGTCAAACTCCCTCACATGCGTTTTCGTCATGACAAATAGGCTGGGTGGGAAAACAAAAGTTTGGCGCTATAACTGAGTTGAAAAACTAAAACTTCCCTCACTGGGATATACGTGGGTTTGGGAACCACTTATAAATTTCAAACCCTCTTGTTACATGAATTCAACATTTATTTTCTGATTACAACTCCTGCTACAGCATCCATGAGATCTGACGCACTCGCTGTCCCAGTGCTGCGAGTGTCAAATCAGCAAGCTGGACTGTTTCATTTGTTCCGTTGCCACGTGTTTCATCACTTCGCATGTTGGAATGTCCGCACTCTGAAGTTTGAGGAAACGCAAGCACTCACTGCTCATGCCCTCCATCAATACAAGATCGATGTTGCCTGCCTCTCTGAAGTCCGACTTGCAAACACAGGCAGTCAAATGGTGAAAGTCCCTCAAGCAGACGTGTCCTATCACATCTACCACAGTGGTCCTACTGACAATTCGAGACATCATGGCGTTGCATTTGCTCTGAGTGATCAGGCAAATGCTGTATTTGCCTGGGAACCACTCCGTCCCACCCCACCGCCTAGCCTGAATACGACTACGTGGTGCACTGTTTAACATAACCATCATCACAGATTATGCTTCCACTCTTGATGCCAACAGCGACATTAAATTAAAGATACCTTCTGTAATAGTCTCCAGGCTGTTATGAATGGAATCCCATCACGAGATTTAGAGGTAGTTGCAGGCGACTTCAATGCCTGCATAGGTGTTGGAGATACTAGTATAAGGTACAATGTTGGCTAGTTTACCATTGGGGATCACTGTTCAAACAGAGAATGCCTAATTGCTGTAACAAATCAGCTCACAATTTCAAGCACCAGTTTCCAACACCGCAAATGCCACCTTGTGACATGGTACTCCAACAATGGTGTAGCAAAGAATCAAATTCACCACATTCTCATTAAATCTCATTGGGCATCGAGTGTATTTGCCTGTCGTGCATACCGCATGGCAGAAACCAGTAATAACAATAGTTCCGATCATGTCATGTTGCACAAAAAACTATGCCTACGACTAAAGGCAAATCAGAAGATTCATCAACTATTTTAAAATATGATATATCCCGGCTCAAATGCAAAGATATTCAAAACACCTTTCAAATTAATCTATCCACTCATTTCGATGGTCTTGAAGACTTCAAGAGACTGACACAAATGTCGAAGCCATGTGGCAATCATTCAAAATCAATGTCAAAGAAGTAGCACACCAAACTTTTGGCACCACCAAAAGACATGTCAAAGATTAGATATCAGGCCCCACAATTGAGCTCACAAACCAAACAAAACAAGCTTGATGCTCCAGCTCCGATGACTTATGTCAGCTACGCCACAAAACCGCCTGCTCTGCGAGAGGTGACCACAACACCTATTGGCAAAAAATTGCTGAAGAGGAAACTTTACAACATTCTCCGTTTGACCACCAAACCTTTTGGGAGCAGCAGCGAAATAATTCTTAATCCACAAAATGAACCAATCACAAACCTTGATGAATGTCTGCAATGCTTCACCTCACTGCTTAACCACTTCAACCAAACCCCAAACATCCAAGATCACTGCTTTCTCTTCTGATGCTTACGACGGTGTAACCACCCTTCCTAAAATGAATGAAGTCCTGGACACCATCAAAAAGTTGAAAAACAATAAAGTGGCCAGTGAAGATGGTCTTCCATCTAAAATTATCAAATACGCTTCAAATGTCCTGGTCCCAATTTTACACCAAATTATCGCCCACATTTGGAAAACCGAAAATCTTCTTCAAGATTAGAGCGATGCTGTCTTGCTTCCCCTCTTGAAAAAAGGAGATAAACACGTCTGCAGTAATTCACAGCATCAGCCTTATCGATATCAGTGCAAAATCTTCACCACTATCTTATTAAAGTGGTTTCAACAACAAAGCGACACACATACAAGACCAAATCAATGCAGATTCCGCCCAGGCCATGGCTGTATTGACCAAATATTTACCCTTCAAAGAGTGCTTGAACAGCACTGGAGCTACCAGCAGAAAATCATTGTCTGCTTCATTGACTTTGCTGTTGCTTTTGACTCTGTTGATCATGGAGCTCTTTAGAAGGTTATGAATGCCAATAGCATCCCACAAAAACTGCACAACCTTATTAACCACCTGCACAAAAGTTTGCATATATGGTCAGGAATTATGCTTTCTCGATATCCATTCCAGTATTCGTCAAGGCTGCGTTCTCTCACCCACACTCTTCAACTATACCATCAATTGGATCATATCCAAGGCCTTGGCCAATTTTCCCAGCATAACAGTTAGTCATGGTTTCTGTTTCTCAGACCTTGATTATGCCAATCATCACCGTGACAGGCCAAGGAGAGGAAGATATCCACAACCACATCAGCAATACTCGTCTCACCTTCTGTCGACTGTGATTGCGGCTCTGGTCCCGGAAGAAGATAAAGCTCAACACAATGATCAGGATCTACCAGGCCTTGGTCCACACTATTCTGCTTTATGGCTGCGAAACCTGACCTATGCGTGCAAGTGACCTTCGCAACCTTTGCCTATGTCACATCCTACGTGTCCGCTGGCAACAATTTATCTCCAACAACATGGTCTGGGCATGCTGCAAAATATGCTCCCTTCAACAATCCCTCCTTGCCAGACGCCTTCACCAAAACCCATGTGACCTCATTCGTGAAGCCATCGACCCAGCACGATGCTGCAGTGGCCAACTCAAGACCTGGCTCAGGATGGTGAAACAGAATACTGAAATGATCCTTGGCCCCCGTCCCTATGGGCTCTACCGATGGAACCATGAATGGCTTACACTTGTAGTGGAAACAGCCTCTAACTGCCACGTCTGGTTGGCCATTATACGGAATGCACTGAATTTGTTGGACGGAGCCGGCCCAACCGATCCAGGGTGAACACTGCAACAGCCACATTATTTATATATATATATATATATATATATATATATATATATATATATATATATATGAGAGAGAGAGAGGGAGGGAAAGAGATAAAAAGGAACAAACCAAATTATGTATTCATCAACATTTTGTCTTTATTGCGAGACTTCCTGTGGATGAATGAAATTAAGAAGCGTTGTGAAAGAGAGTAAGATTTTTTGTAACATCATATAACCATTAATATGTTAAAAAAATATGATGCAATTCATATTCTTTTTTGGAACAAATATGTCCATGGATGTGCAACTGAAATGAAATGATTGTATTTTTGTTAAGTAATTGATTGACTGATTATATGTATTAATTATTATAAGTGGTGTTTTCTGTAGTGTGTGAGAGTTAACCTGTGTCTAAAATTAAATTATCTTCTTTTAATAGAAGTTTACTTATTAATTTATTAACATTAAAAACAACAAAACATCTCCAAAAACAAACTAATTTCCAATGCCAAAACTGCCATCATATTTACATTGGTGAAACCCAACGTAAATTAGAGAAAAGATTCAATGAACATAAGAAAAGAAATAGCAATTCTCTGAATGCATTATTGTCTCATTCATTGCAGCATAATCATATTTTTGACTTCAAACAAGCAAAAATAACTAAATTTTTTTCAATCTAGCTGTACCTGGCCACACGATGCTGTGGCTCAGTTTGTTTGAATGGAAAACAAACAAAAATGGAAAACAAACAAAAGAGACAAAATGTATGTTTATTATGTTTATGACCTCAGTACTTGTGAATACGCAACATTTTGAGACTTGTTAATGGTTATTACAAATGCCAGCGAATTGTGAAGTGCAATATTTTAAATAAAAATGGTGTATCCGTTGAAGTCATTCAATGCACATTCACTACCCATTATTCCTTAGATTGATAGAGGGGAAAATATGAGGGATTAATTTTATTATAGACATGTATGTGAGCACGCACTGGGGAATGTTGCAAATTCAACCTTATTTCTTTTTGTGTGAAAATATAGTGTTTTATCATAAATAAAACGATATAAAAATTGAAAAGAAAACTGTTCAGAGATTAAACCAACAAAGTGGGAGATCATAATTCAGATGGAAGAAACAAATGAGAAAAGAATGTAAAAATGTTGTAGGATAAGTTTTAAAAAAAAGGAATTAGATTGGCAAACCGTTTCTTTTTTTATTTAAAAAATAAATACCCTTATTTTCGCACAAATACTGCATTCAAATATAGTTCGTAAACATCTTAGTTCCTCTTTGTTATTGTAGCGAAATTTGGAAATCGAAATAATGATGTTCAAGTGTAACCAATAGTATCTAATGAATTGCCATGTCGCATTAATGTAAATAGCGAAAGCTCATGAAAAAAAAAAAAAAAAACCCCAACAATTATTAAAGAAAGTAGTTGTCAAAGAAATAAGAAAAAGTAGCTATTATTCTTGTGTTTACAACATGTCATGTGACCAAAACATAGTCAAATTATTTTTTGTTGTTGAATATTTGAAGATGTAGCTAAATGTGAAATGACAGATAACATTTTGGTATTTTTTTGCAACTTTTTTATCAATGGAAGGCATTTTTGTTTTTATATGGGATGCATGTTCACATGAACACAAACACACGCAAGGGGAATATGCGCAGTGATAGAAAGAGAGAGAGAAAGAGAGGAGGAAGATTAACCTTTTTACAGAGTGTGGATTATGTAGAATAATAGCGAACAGCAGTCCGACAGCTGAAAATCAACTTATAGAGGGATTTGTATCGTACGCACGCACACACACAACCAATAACCTAAGCAATAAATGAAGTTAACAGTGGAAGAAATAATATGTCTGTTAGTGATGCCATGTTTTAATTTTAGTAACTGTTCGTTTATAAAGGGAAGAATTGCATTCCGGAATATGATAATTTCCAGAGCCCAGCCAATCAGAATGGACGGACATTGGGAGGGAATCTTTATCATTTAAATAGGAAACTGGAAAGTTTATGTTAGGTCTATGTTTTCTTCAGCCAGTCACAATTGGTGTAATAACAAAATCTGTGGAACATGTAGAATTTGTTCCGGTGAACACTGGTAGTAGTGGCAGTACTAAATATTTAGAGAGAAAAAATAGAGACTCCTTCCTCTCTAGATGTTGCAATTGTGATGGTGTTGCACGTAGGATGAAATATAGTATTTTAATATTATGACTAAATGTGTGTAAAATGGTGTTCGAAAGCTACATAAGATAGTGACTATTAGCCTAGATGTATTGAATTTGTATGTGGCATCTGTTGTGACAAACCTATGCTACTTTGGTTCAGAGGCGAATTTCTGCAGTTTTATTATATATGCAGATACATCGCGATGGAGATTTCTGGAATCAGCGTTTACCGCAAATTCAAGCACAATTAAAAAACCTGGAGGCTCCTATAATGTATCGCCATTAATAATACATATAATCAGTCAATAAATTACGTAACAAAAATACACTCATTTCATTTCAGTTACACACCCATATTTGAATTAGAACAGACATATTTGTTTCAAAAAGAATATGAATTGCATCATATCTTTTTAAATATATTAACGTCTATATGACGTTATATTAAAAAAAAAAAAAAAATCTTATTTTCTTACACAATGGTATGCTCCCTCCCTCTTTGGAATTTCCAACGATTTTTTTATTTCTGAAATGTAACAAGGTCATACATTTCATTACATCAAAAAACAATTTTTAAATATTTTGTAATGGTATTTTGTTTCTTAATTTCATTCATCCAGAGAAAGTCTTGAAATAAAAACGAAACGCTGATGAACACGTAACTTGGTCTGTTCCTTTTATTTCTCTATTTTGTTGGAATACTATATCCATTATTCTCATTATAAATATAAAAGTGAAAATGTGTGTATGTATGTATGTATATTCGCTTTTTGTGTATGTAAAAGGCATTTTTTCCGAGAAGCGGTCGGTCGGCTCACAAGTTCTTAAAACTTTTTATATCACATATAAATCATAATAGCTACGAGTTAACAACGGAGGTCGCCTGTCTATTTAATTCGCTCGACTTCGAAAAGATAAATATTCAATATTTTTCGCTCGCCGCATGTGGATTAGTCTTTTTCGTATAATAAAAGCGACACTAATTCTGGCGGTATTTTTTTCCAGTCGCGATCGCCGGAAATGTCTGAAAACAATCAGATTTGATCAATGTGGAAATTTTCCTTATATCAGACAATTGCTATTCAATTTGGACAATCCCCTTGTTATGGGGAGCTGCCCCCCCCCAATATCTTGGAAAATGAAAATAAAAAAAGCATTCCCGCAGTAACTAAAATACTGTCCCTGCAGTCAAAGTTGACCTCATTAAGTCATTAAGACGTGCACCTGCCAATTCTAAATAGTTAAATAAATTCAAATGTGTTTCCGTTAGTATTTTGCGGTGGCCCAATGGTTAACGTCGCACATTTTTTTCTACACTTTAATTTCCAACTTTGCCTCAAGGGTTCAGGTTCGATCCTCATACTTACTTACCAAAACTTTTTTTTTTATTTTAACCCCCCCCCCCTGGAGTTTTGATTTACCCAAAACTACACGCACCTCCAAACACCCGGGCAATGCCAGGTACCCCCCCCCCGCTAATCTATTATATAAAGGACAAAAATCTGTTTGTATGTATGTTTGTATACCTGCCCAAAACTTTCGACAGAGGCTACAGATTTTCATAAGATCAGAATCATTTTGAAGCTTAATAACAAATATTGAAAAATTGGCCCAAAACATTAATTCCTTCACCCTCAACTGGGCACTTTTCTACAAGGAGGGTTGTTTTTTTTGCTGACATTTTTTGTAAGTCATTCAACCCTCAGTTCCACAACGTTACATAAAAGGCGTTATTTCAACCGCCCATGACGTCACAACCATGGAGGGCATATCAATACCACTGTTTTTTTCACCTCTTTTTTCTCTGGCGTGATACGGGTTTGAGCCTGCTTACTACTACTATTTGAAAAAAAAATTTTTTTTTGCGCTCGCAATTTTCCTTCTTTTGTTCAACCAACACCCTTACACACACTTTCTTCCCGTCTTCGCGTTACGAGTCTGCCTGCCTACTACAACTTTTTTCTTTTTGCTCAACATACACCTTCAAACATCTGGGCAACGCCAGACACCCAGGCTAGTCATGCAGAAAAAAGTGAATCTGCTTAACTTATTCCATCATTATATCTTAATTTACTTCAGTTTGTATACATCCGTTACACTTCTGCATTGTATTGCCATCTATAAATTTAAATTTCTGTTGTATAGATTAAAATATCTTTGAAAATTATAAAAAGAATGAAAGGCACCACAAAAGTTCAATAAAATAAAAAATAAATAAAAAAATAGAAAAAAAAAAACTTCCAAAAGCACCCTTTGATTAGATGAGATTTAACAGACTTTTAATAAAACAAAACAAAACGTTTAACAGATGAATTAGTAATAAAACACTAACATGCAATTAAATTTCTGAAAATTGTTAGTTAAAAACAATGTTAATAAAATCAAAAGAATAAAGATGTCCGACTGCTCTATCATTTGTTAATTACTCTACTCTTTCTTTTTTTCCACTTTTCTTGATAAATAAAATAATTTTTTTAGTATTATACTTGATTTCATTTGTGTTGAAGAGAACATAAAAGCTTGTTATTGAATGAATTATTTTGAAAAACAGATTAAAAAATTTTTTTTTGATAAAATTGTTATGAAAAAATAAAAAATGTTTTCTATTTTGATATTTGGCTTGAAATTTTTCATAGACAAAATTTTACTACTGTCTTTTCTAATGGTTTAAATATATACTGAGAGGAAGTGGGAGGAATGAAAATGTCAATTAATGGAAGTAACCCCATATCTACAAAGTTAGTAATGAGTTAGGATCAAATAACATTTGGGATCTTTTACTATTTTCTAGCTAGTAAAATAATCTATAACAGGCAAAGAGATCTAACATTTGGGTTCGTTTATTAAAAGGTAAGATTTCCAATCAATCAGTTGCTTACACTTCAGTCTCATTGCTCTTAGAAAATTTCAACTGAAAATGAATCCTAACTCAACTCATTTATTTCAGCTAAGATTTTGTATTATATTATTAACTAGTAGGGCTACCTGGCAGTGCTCGAGACCATATAAAATTAAATAGAAGCGAAATAATGTGTGTAACATACTAATTTTATAAATTTCTCTCCAGTCGTCTTTGTATCTTTCTCTCTTTCACTCTCCCCTTTTTACCGTCTTTCTCCGTAACTCTCTCTTTATCTTTCGCCTCACTCATTCCTCTCTCTTGTTTTACCGTTCTGAAACAAAATGTCATTCAGTATTCCAGCAACCTCATTACTTTTATGATTCCTTGGCCTTTTGGCTAAGATCCGCCATTTTAGTGCTGATCAAAGTGTAGTATCTCTGTATATATTTATGATTCAATAAAACCTTTTGAAATTTAGGGTTAACTTAGGTAGGGCAGATCCTAGAGTGAATGTGGTGACTGATACAATTCTAATTAAGATTTATGACCAACAACACTTTTGATTGGCCTTGTGCCTAATTTATTCAATTTTTACTTTTTTATATTTTGTGCAAATAAATATTTCAAAGTGTAGGTCCCAGCATTCTGGCAACCTAATAATTTTATAGTCCCTGGGCCAAGATCAGAGTGTAGTATAAAAAACTTGATTTGGGAATCTTAGGTAGGACGATTTCTGGTATGAAATTATTATATTAAGTTTGTGAGTATATTGTGTAAAAAATCCAGATTGGATTTTATCGAAAAATACTTTTTGTCATATTAATCAAAATTAAAACTAATTCATACTAGTGTAGTTTCTTAATACAACTTTTCTAGTTAGTTTTATATATTTGATAAAAGTCTCATGTCAATCTTTCTAAAGACAAGCTTGTTTTTTCCTCTCATTTCATGAGGAAGTTTATGACATTTAACATTTATGATCTTTTACTGGTGGAAAGAATTTTAATTAGTTAACATATCTTTTTAGGTGCCAACATTTCACTTTTATTGCTTGGAGAAAATTTTATTCTGAAAGAGGATTCTAATTGATCAGGTTTAGCTGAGATTTTGTATTATATCAGAATTTACATTTGGGTTTTAAGTTTGTGGATTTAAGTTTGTGGATTTATTGTAAAAAGTCAAAATAGCATTTGTTTTTGGATTAAACAAAGCTCTTATATCAAAATGAAAACCTTTAAATAATTCTGAAATGAAACTTTTACAAAATATATAAAAACTAACAAATTTGGCTTTCAAACTTTAAACGGTTTGAAGAACTGTTTTAATTTTTGTTTTAATGTTGCTGACAAAAATAATTCTCAAAATTTAATTGACATTTTATGGCATATGCAAACATAATACAAATGTAATTTTTTGATATAATACATAATATCAGCCGAAATAAATTTAATGGATTACAATTTCCTTTCAGAATGAAATTCTCTCTGAACAGTGAGAATGAAGTGTTAACAGTTAAAAAGAAGTTTGCTGACTGATCAGAAATCTCACCTTCTGTAAAAAAATATATATTTCTCAGCCTATTATAGCGATGGCCTCGGATAACACACAATTTAGTAACAAAAACTCAATGAAAAAGAATGTTAAGGAAAAAAGACAAAATTGTAATTTATGGTTAAATACTGTGATAAAAAAAAAGAAGTAAATAATCGTTTTGTGACATGCTCAATATAAACCAGAAATAAGATCCAAAACATTATTCAAGGTGTGATCATCATCATCATCATGAAAATAAAATAGGTACATTGAAGCTATGAAAGAGGCTGCCATATTTGATTGATTAGTTTCATTTGCATTTTACAACAGGTTGTCCACTGTGTCAAAAAATTATCCTAAGAGATTTAAAAAAATAAATTCGTTTCCTTCTGATTTAAGATTTTTTATTTTTCAAATATCTTGAATCATAATTATTTTCTGCTTCCTCAACTGTACTAACCCACAAAAATTTAAATGTAATATAAATAGTTATCTTGCTGCTCAACTCCCCATGGTTCCTGCTTAGACATGATCCCAAATAATAGCCCTTATGTTTCAACTGACAATATGTCTTGTCTAAGAAATTATACAAACAATTTTCATGGTGGACTAATTTGTAAAAATCAGAAAAATTTATAGTTACAAAATAAAAATTAACAAAAAAAATCAGAAAAATATCAGAAAAATTAATATTAGCAAAAAGAAAAAAATGAAAAGAATAATGGAAGAACTCTGCAAGAATCAGAAAAAAAGAATTAGTTTGTATTAATTTGCATGATGAACTAATTTGCCATGTCACTACTGCAAAAAAAAAAAAAAATAAATAAAATAAAATAAAAATAAAACAAACAAACAAAACTAGTTAAGAAAATATGACAGCTTCTTTGGGAGCTAATTGCTTCAATATACGTAACGGAATTAACCTTTAAAAAGTGATTTTACTCACGGCTATGCAGCAATAGTTGTGCTGTATCTGGATTATAAATTTACGTCTAGTCATTAAATAAATTCAATGAAACATTTCAGACAACTAAGTTTTCAAGATATATGTAACTCAATGTCTGTGTGCTTGTGTGTTCTCTACAGGTTAGAGAATCTACATAAAATCTAAAAGTGTATTCTGATGTAAAATTAACCAGAGAAGACAATGAAAGTATTCACAAATTGCTAAGAGCACCTAAGAGAGTATAGGGACATTAAAACTTCAAATATATCCTACTTTTATGAAATTTAAATCATAAGTATAGAATTTACTGGAGAAGACAAATTGGTTTTGAATTTCTACGTTACCTTCTATGTGTTGAATATCTGACTGACCCCACTTCTAAGATACCCATGGGGGCAGGACCCTCTTAAAGCTTTAAATATGTATATCCAATTTTAGTGGAATTTAAACCAGTTGTATAAGACATTAACTTCATGGAATTTTTCAACATTAAAGCTTCATCCAACTATATGAGGGAGAGGGCAAAATAGGAGAGGAGAGGAAGGGCAATAAAAACAAAGAAAGTAATATGGTGCTATGAGCATACTGAAAAAAGTATATAGTAGGGATGGGACGCTTCCAATATTTTTTCCGATTCCGATACAATTATCGATTCTGTATTAAATTCCCAATTCCGATTCTTTATAAATCACTACATATTTAACTATAAAGTTGTTATTTTTCACAATTACGTAAAAACACATTAAATGTGCAGATATTTTCTCAAACGTGTAGATACACTTGTGAGGGATGATCTATCGATTTTAGTTTTACTAATAGGTTAAAATCAATAGATATTCACTATTTTAGTTTTACTATCAGCAGTAGAAGATTTTTCTTTAAAGAAAATCAAATAAAAAGCCAATTAAAAGAATCGTTTTTGGCATAAAAAAATAGGTACAAATTTTTCAGATTCCAATACCAATTCTCTAAAAAGTTCTGATTTTTTTTTTGATTCCCGATTGCGATTCCAATTAATCTTCCCAACACTAGTATATAGTTGTGATCCACATTCAATTCTAAGCAATGTCACATCTTCCTTTTAGTAAGCTTATATATAATGAAGAGTTTTTGCATATTTCTGATTGTAAAACTATATCATGGAATAACTGAAATCACAAAAAATATAACAATGCTAAGTTATGGGATTCTTAGTTACATTTAGCCTAAATAATTTAAATGTATACAACATTTTACCAATTAATTTCTATCTATGGATTTGGGTTTCCCGTTTAGCAGCCTCATAACTCTCACTTCTTTAGTCCTCATATTCCATTGATTGAAGCTTCTTAGAAAAGAGGAAGAATTGCTGTTTTCTGGATTGAAATCAGTCCCTACACCATTTATCATTGGCTAGTGTTTCATCTCGAGGTGGTATAGTATTTACATCACATGACTTTATGGAGTGGTTTCCTTTAAACAAAAATATGGATACAAAATGAATTTATCATAAAAGAATGAATTATAGCGATTGACCATATATTCAACATTAATAATCTTCCCAGGAATTGTTTTATTGTGGAAAAATAAATTGTGTGTAAAAGTAGCAAGTCTGTAAGTTATTTAATGAAATAAAAAGATAAATTACTAAGACTTTCCTTAAAATATTTGTTTGCTAATTTTCAAGGGAAGTAAATGAAAACTAACATCGCTAGCTGAAAAAAAAAAAGAAATAAAAAGGCGCTTCTACATTATTGGGACAAAATTTTGTAGTCGATAAATGGAGTTTTCAGATAAAAAAAACAATGGTTTCAACTGATTTTTTTGTCAATTCGAATAAGTTACAATGAAAGCTTCAAAATTATGTAGTTGGAATGACCTGAATATTACTGAATTATTAAAAAAAACTTTAATTGTGTTAGCAGGTGAAAAATTTCGGCCATCTTGTTTAAAATCGAAATGGAAAATTACATCCCTTTCAAACTCTCCTGTGTCTTACGATCGTTTTCATCAAATTCTATTTTTTATTTTCTTTAATAATTTTCTACCTTATCGATTTTTGTAATTTTTGGCTATAATCATCTTAAAAATATGAGAATATATAGATACCATTGTTTTCATGTGAAATTCAGTAAAATGATTTCTGAAATCTCTTCCCAATAGTGTAGAAGCGCCAAAAAAGACATACAGTGTTGACCTTAGTGGCATCAGATTTATCATCAGAAAATGTTATTTTTTTTAAAGGTGATAATATTCACACAAACATGAAATGCTTTATGCAGATTAATATTTTTATTACAGACTTATCAATAACTAGACTACCCGTAATCCGTTGGGTCAGTATTGTATATTAGCTTAGGAATTAATGTATGAGCGTGGCACTTGTGACGTAAAGAAAAACAGATTTGTGTGATATAACAGAAACATTTCTCTGAAAGTATATAATCAGAAAAAAAATATAAATAGATTTTTATGAGTCGTTCTGTTTATAATTGTTCATTTTTGAAAAAAAAAAAAAAAAAAAAAAAAAAACATACAGCCATTGAATTATAACTGGTTTGCCTAATTATAGGTAAATGTGCACTGAACAGATACCATAACACTTAAAGTTAAATTCAAATTTTGATATATTTAAACGCCAAAACAAAAACAATTTGGATGCTGAAAATGTACACAGTAAAACAATACATTTTATTGTCACGTCGATTCTTTGCTTATGTACGCATGCACAACCGGAAGTAGTAAACCGGATGTTGGGTTACAAAACCAGTTACAAGGTTATTTGAGTTTTATAATTATATAGATTATTAATTTTAATAAAATATTTCTTTTATATTGTTTTACATTGCAATTCAATCGTTTGTGGTCCTTGAATGCATTGTGCACAGGAAAATGTGCAGCAAAATTATTGGTAGCTTGAGAAAGGATAACCAGTTTGTGTGCACAAATGTAAGACAGTTGAAATGAATGAGAATTCACATGTGGACAAAGTATATCTGGATGCTGATGCTATTGTCTAGAAGTTTTGTTACGTTAGTGATACCATTCGAGCAGAGAGTGGAGCAGATGCTAATGTGATCACAAGAGTGGATGGAGTAAATTTAAGAAAATTCTATCATTATTAACCAGCAGAGTATTACCACAATATCTATCAGGCATGTGTACATAATGTGATTAAGTATGTAAGTGAAACCGGGCCAATGAGGGTTGAGGACATGTGTTGCATAGAGAGAAATGACATGAAAATGGAAGCATCGCCAAGGCTGCTGCAAAGAAAATGGGCTCCCTCTACCATGCTAGAAAGTTACTTAAGATTGAGAGTATCTTGTACCTCTATAAGACTACCATTCACTCATGTATGGAGTATTGTTGCCACATTTGGGCTGGTGTATCTGCTACTAGTCTCTCACTCTTAAACAGGGGTCAAAAGAGAATCACCGACGTAATAGGTCCTGAACGGTCAGCTAGGCATCAACCTCTGTCCTAATGATGAAATGTTGCATCCCTCTGCCTATTTTACAAGTATTTTAATGGTAGGGGTTCTAATGAACATTAAACCGTTGTACCCCCTTGATGTAAATACCATGACAACAATATCTACTGTAAAAGTATACCAATATTTTATTTTTATTAATCAATGTGTTTAATTTTAAATTATAAAATAAAACACAGACAATTAAAAGGCTTCCAAATCACACAAAATCTGGGTCTTTACTGTAGTAATTGTATAATCATTCTTTATTTAGTGTATAAAGAAAGAATTTTAGTCAGTTGTACTTTAAGAAAAAAGAAAGGTTTGTCTAGATGTTTGAAAAGGAAGAAGAAATCAAACGTTTTAGACAATTTAAAAGCTCCCAAACCATAAAAGCCAGGTCTCGACTTTAATAACCATGTAATCGGTTGTTTAAAATGTTTTAATCAGTGCGTAAAGAAAGAATGTTAGTCAACTGTAATTTAAGAAAAGAAATAATGACTATCAGCATGTGACGATGTGTTGGAAAACAACATGTATGGTGTATGCATACACAAAAGATGTAGCACGCTAGCATAGCTGTATAAGTTAACATGTATGGTATATTTAATGTAAAGATGTACGCAATCTTAGCTTATAAACATGTTTCGATGTGTTAATATGTTTGTAATTGGAATATTTTAGTTTAAACGATTGCTTCTTGTATAGAGGGAAGCCATGTTTGTAAATCTCTGGAGCGTTCGTTTTTGTAGGAGGATTTACATTCTGGAATGAACAATAGTCAGTTCTCAGCCAATGAGACTTGGTGGAATGTGAGAAGGGAGAAATTATTATTTTTGGAATCAGGAAAAGGAAAGATTATGTTATGTATATAAGTATATGAGCCAGATAATAAGGGTGCAACCCCATATCTGACCAAAATGCAGAATACCTTCCAGTGTTGACTGGAAGCAATAGGAGTACTTTTTATTAAGAAGGAAAAATAGTAACTACTTCCACTATAGATGGTTGCAACTATGATGATGTTGTTCCTAGGATGTAATGTAGGATTTTAATATAACGAATAAATGTGTGTAAGAGTGTATTCAAAAGTTACATAATATAGTGGCTAATAGTCTAGTCATAGTAAATTTGTATGTGCCATCTGTTGGAGCAAACCTTGTGTAGTTTGGTCCAGAGGGGAATTTCTGCAATCAAATTATTATGTATGGAGATAAGTAGACTTTAACATTTTGATGCAAATTTATTTATTATTTAAATAAGAAATAGGAAAAAAAATCAATTCAACTTCGATGATGTGTAGGAGGGGGAGGCTATTTTACAAACAATTAAAGGGCAAATTTGATCTCTTAGGAGAAGGAGAGGGAATGAGTGAATGAAGTGAGAAGGTGGGGGAAGCTGTCACTGATTCTTCTTTATGAACTCATACATCAGTATATATTTCTTTCTAGCAGAATTTCATTTAAATGACATTGTTAAAACAGTCAGTATGACAACCTTCCTTGAAAATAAATGAAGATATTTTAAAAAAGGTTTTTGTAATTTACCTTTATTAAATAACTAATTACTGGTAACACATTGACAAAACTATTGTGTATATATATATATATATATATATATATATATATATATATATATATATATATATATATGAGCAAACAGTTAATAAAATATGTTAAAAACACTTTTAAATGAGTTAAAAACATATTTAATCTGAAAAGGAAACACTAGATAAATGGATAGTCCTTAATCCGCAGAGTTTCGAAGAAATACTTTCCTTCTCATCAGAGGGTAGGAATTAGCAAAATGCGGGATTGGATTTTGCATGCAGAAGTATTTGGTGAAGCAACAATAAGTCAAAGATCTTACTTGATAACAAAAAAAGTGAAGCAGAGGGAATATGGTAAAGAAAAAGGTGATTTTTATCTTCCACCAGACTATCCATTCGTGTGTAATCACCTTTTTCTTTACCATATTCCCTCTGCTTCACTTTTTTTTGTTTTCAAGTAAGATCTTTGACTTACTTGTTGTTTCACCAAATACTTCTGCATGCAAAATCCGATCCCGCATTTTGCTAATTCCTACCCTCTGATGAGAAGGAAAGTATTTCTTCGAAACTCCGCGGATTAAAAACTATCCATTTATCTAGTGTTTCCTTTTCAGATTAAATATGTTTTTAACTCATTTCAAAGTGTTTTTTAACATATTTCATTAACTGTTTGCTCATATTATAAGCTCTATTTCCTATTTGGTTTTATTGAGCTTTTATATCTGGCCGAGATAATTTTATAAATATTAATTCTTTAATATTTATAATTTACTTTAATTTTACCATCTTGGATCATTTTGGTAAATTCAATTGTAATTTCCATTTTATATATATATTTATATATATATATATATATATATATATATATATATATATATATAACAATTGTGTGTGTGTGTGTGTGTATATAAGAATAATTAGATGAATTAGATCACAGATTAATGAATTTTGGAGTATCAGTTCTTACAAAATACTTTTGGGAGGTAATATTTTTATATAAGACAATCCCAACCAAATAAAATTGCTCAATATATTAGATAGAGCAAATTAAAATTTACAGTTTTTATATTTAAATATCATTCAGAAAAAACATAATTTTCAAAAATTATATATTTTTTTAATGAAATTTAAATATAAAAACTATATATCTATATATATATATATATATATATATATATATATATATATATAATAATAAATGACAAAAACTATATTCCAAAATTCATGATGTTGACCATCTTATAATTTATTCCTTTAATTCAGTTGACTTATAGAATTTTATTATATATATAAGTAATATATAAAAGGAATAAATAAGATGGTCCACATCATGAATTTTGGAATATAGTTTTTTTGTTATTTATTCTCTATATTGCTCTGTAATTACATTGAGTTTCTTAAATAAGGATTGGTATATATTATAAGAAAATATATATATATATTTCAGGTTAAAAATATCCAACAGTAAAAACTATTAAATTTCAACAAAGTTGTTGATAGTGCTCAATAAAAAGAGTAGGACATTATTTTATTCAATTTAGGTGAACAAAATTACCATAAACCGCAACAATAAATCTACTGTTTCAGTTTAAAAAGACACAGTCAAGCAACAATAAACTTCCAGTCTTACTCGAGGTCAATCTGGCCTCAAGTAAAACTGGAAGTTTATTGTTGCCTGACGATGTCTTTTTAGACTGAAACAGTAGATTTATTGTCGCAACTTATGGTAATTTTGTTTACATAAAGTTAATAAAATAGGGTTTGTATTACTGTACACAGATTCGAAAAAGTTGTCAAAAAACAAATATAGAACAAATAAATGTTATCAAAGGCAAGATAAGTTACTTTTCTACCTAACTGGATATATTTTTTGTGTTTTTATTCAGTGTAACATGTTTATTCAGCTCGAAAAACATGCAGTGTTTACCGATGTATTGGAAAATTCAAAATGGCAGCCGACTCTCTCTCGGAGAGGGTACGTTTGGGAAAAGGTATTATAAATAATAAACTAGACAAAATACTGTTAGAAACTCGCTCAATATATGTTACCGTGACATAAGTTGACATATATTCGGTTGTTTTCTAACAGTATTTTGTCTAGTTTATTATTTATAATACCTTTTCCCAAACGTACCCTCTCCGAGAGAGAGTCGGCTGCCATTTTGAATTTTCCAATACATCGGTAAACACTGCATGTTTTTCGAGCTGAATAAACATGTTACACTGAATAAAAACACAAAAAATATATCCAGTTAGGTAGAAAAGTAACTTATCTTGCCTTTGATAACATTTATTTGTTCTATATTTGTTTTTTGACAACTTTTTCGAATCTATGTGTACAGTAATACAAACCCATAAAATAATATATATATATACATATGAGAAATAAAACAATAAAATTACAAATGAATAACACCAAACAATTATCTATTATAGATTGCTTAAAACATTTATTTTAATTAGATAGATATATTGATGTATATAGGTCTTTAAAACTATTTCAAAGTATTACCCTGCATTATTGATTTAAATAGAAGTAATCCGCTTTGGGGGTAATATAGAATTGATAAATTACAAAATGAAACTGATACATTTATTTGTTTAGATAAATATACATTCAGTGATAGGATCTTAATACAAGCCAAACTTGTTTGTAAGTACAACCTACAACAATAATAATTGTTATTTGGATGTGAAACAGTAGCTGTATATTTATAGCAATGTCCGGCGTATCATGTTCTTCTTTCTCTTATTACTGAAGAGATCCTAGGCAAATGGCTAATGGTTGAGTGATTTTTCATTTAAGTTTAAGACTACCCGGAGCATTCCAGTGTAAGTTCGATCTAACTTACTTTCAAGTTTTTTTACTGAGAGCCCATGCTGGTGAACCATAAAGCAGCACCATCTCCACTATGGCTCTAAAAAAATTTTTCTTGATCTATTTTGGGAGGGCATATTCCCATATAACTTTCAGCCGGACATTGCAACAGAAAAAAAAATGAGGTCGTCAGTGATGTGGCAATGTGGGATCCTTAACACGAAACCGCTTAAGTAGGAAGACCTGTCAAGACATACACAAAATTTTTGACAGAAGACATTGGCTTACAACTTGAAGATCTTCCTAAGGTCATGGGAGATAGAGACCAGTAGAGGTAAACAGTCAATTTGGTCTGGGCAACCTGTCCGATACAATGGTATATGCTTATCCTATATTCATCTTGTAGATTAAAAATATTGTTTTATCCCTGAAATGACAATTTATCAACATTTGAAAATGTTTCCATAGAATTTGTGTCAGTCGTGCTTACCTGCTGTTCCATTTGTATCACCTTCCTCCATCCATCGTTGCCTTTCACCAAGAAGATGATCCGAATCCAAATCAACTGTGCGTGTAGGATAAGTGATACCATCACCCATACTAAAAAGAAATTTAACAAAATATAGACAAACACAAGTTACACTTATCGATAGGTAGTGGCAGATCATTTTAATTCAAACATGGTGCAAAAATAACATGAGTAAATAAAAAATACTAATGGAGATTTGGTATTTGCCTGCCTGAAGCCACAGGTACACTATTACCATCTTTTATTGCTCAATTTAATTTACTAAACTATTTCAGACTAATATAACATCTTTCAATGCTCAATCCCTGGGAAAAGGGAAGGGTGTTAATATAGTACTTGGTCTGTAATATGAGTGTATTATGAGTAATTATTATTATTATGATTATTATTATTGTCATGACCCGCGTTATTATGGTTACAAGTATTATCATCATTGCTTTTCCATGTTTAATCAGTACATCTACTAGTCTAATAATAATAATTTTTATTACTAGCATCTGTATATGTTTTACCTTTATTTTATTTTCAATATTATGGTTTATTATTATTTTATTTTCAATATTATGGTTTATTATTATTTTATTTTCAATATTATGGTTTATTATTATTTTATTTTCAATATTATGGTTTATTATTATTTTATTTTCAATATTATGGTTTATTATTATTTTATTTTCAATATTATGGTTTATTATTATTTTATTTTCAATATTATGGTTTATTATTATTTTATTTTCAATATTATGGTTTATTATTATTTTATTTTCAATATTATGGTTTATTATTATTTTATTTTCAATATTATGGTTTATTATTATTTTATTTTCAATATTATGGTTTATTATTATCTTATTTTCAATATTATGGTTTATTATTATTTTATTTTCAATATTATGGTTTATTATTATTTTATTTTCAATATTATGGTTTATTATTATTTTATTTTCAATATTATGGTTCATTATTATTTTATTTTCAATATTATGGTTTATTATTATTTTATTTTCAATATTATGGTTTATTATTATTTTATTTTCAATATTATGGTTTATTATTATTTTATTTTCAATATTATGGTTTATTATTATTTTATTTTCAATATTATGGTTTATTATTATTTTATTTTCATTATCCATTTTTTTTTTAAATGTCATCAGCTAAGTCATGTAAGCCTTAGATATCATACTTTGCCTTACTTTCCTCGACTTATGAACTGTATATCCATATTAAAATTATATAAGTCTATGTATTTGCTGTGAAAAGCGTATGTGCCTTGTGTGTGATTTTATTAGATAAAATAAATGGTTGATTGTATCAAGTTACTTAACCTTAATCAGTGAATTTCAATATGAGAGTCTTGTTAAAAAATTTTTCTTTTTAATCTAGTCATATGACCGTTACAGATTATAATTTTGCTTCATTTTTTGATATATATATATATATATATATATTATGGAAATCGCTCTAAACGAGGCATGAAGCCAGTTGATGTAAGAAGCCAAAAAAAAAAAAAAAAATAAATATTACTTCAAGGTAAAAAACTTGCCAACAATAAGTGTTAAATGGATTCTAATCAAATTTGATTGCTAAAACAGCAATTCTTCCCTCTTTGCCAGAAGCATAGCTCATGGAATATGACAAAATAATGAAACCAAAAGTTATGAAAACTGCTGCAAGATCCAATGTCTACTCTCCTTAAATGAGGATAGACATTTTAGGGGGCTTGAGATTGTTGCTTAATAAAGCTATGACTGTAACATTTTCAATTAGCTATGATATGTTTGTAGAAATAAAACTTATTACAAATATCTCTATTTATTGTTGATCAGTATTATATAAGCAGAGATTCTATGGATGTTTTATCCTGTAGCCAGTGGCATTCATCCTGGTTGGATTGAACCTGCTTCCTCCAAAGAAGGAAATTTCAGGAGAATATCAAATTCACTAATGGTCCCCTGTCGCTGCAAACTTAACCTGGGTTATTATATATGCATGCATATGTGCTTACTGTTTCATGAATACTTTGTTCTACACTATGACTTGTAGAAGCACTTGCGGCCTTGTTACGTAACAAACTATTGCGATTTTGTGAAGTGGAACTTGCATTATTTAAATTTTTTTTTTTTTAAAATTCAATTTTCACCCCAAACAAGGCACGGTGCACTTTGAAGTAGGGGGCTACTATCAGGGACATAAGTTGCAGGGGCATTATGAAAGGAGATGAGTAGCAAGATGTCTGTTCACATTACACTTGAACTTCTGCATGTCAGTACAGTTGGGAAAGCAGGATCCCGAAAGGGAAGTTCCAAAGTCTAGCAGTTCTGGGGAAGAAACTATTGGAGTAGAAGGCCTTCTTACACCTAAGGATCTCTACGGTGAAGGGGTGGGATTTAGCTGTTTGTCAGGGGTATTCACGTCGAGGGGGTACAAGTGCTTGTAGTTTGTCAGAGCACTCACCATTAAAGTACTTGTAGAACAGGCAGAGTGATGCAACATTTCATCGATGGGATAGAGGCTGAAGTTTAGATGACAGTTCAGGACCTATCAGGTTGACGATTCTCTTTGGAACCCTGTCAAGGAGTGAGAGACTAGTAGCAGATGCACCAGCCCAAATGTGACAACAGTACTCCATACATGGGCAAATGGTAGCCTTATAGAGGTACAGGATACTTTTAAGCATAAGTAGCTTTCTAACACGATAGAGAGAGCCCACCTTCTTCGCAACAGCCTTAACAATGCTTTCAATGTATCTATTCCAGTTCATGTTCCCTGTAAACGTTAGGCCAAGGAGTTTAAAGGAAGTACTTTTGAATAATGTGTTCTTGGCCATTGCTATTAGGGGTAGTGAAGGTTTCTTGTAATTATTGAAGGAAACAAGCTTAGTCTTGGCAGCACTGAATGTGACCATCCATTTTTGCCCCCATTCCACTACAGATTGGAGGTCATCATCTAGTGTTTTTGCCATTTCCTTGGATATGTGTTCGGTATTGAATTCATAATATTTTACTAGATTGGTCATTGTAACTATAGTGATGTGTGGTTTTTGGAGAATGTGGAAATACACCATAAAAGCAGAAATAGATGAAAATACATTTTCAGCTATTAATTTCAGAGTTAAAGGTTAATAACTTCTCTTGACTGTGTGTGTGTCTAGGCATAAAAATAATTGTTAATATTTAAAAGAATATTATACAGTTATGAAAGCCCTTCAAGAAATTAAAGTTAAGCCCTCTTCAAGGAATTAATAAAAAAGCAGTCAACTTTAACACAAATGCAGTATTCCAGTTGTTGAATACTCTATAACTGTTTACTATGTATGTCAGGTGACTAGGCATTTAATTTCCCTTTGAACTTTTAATTTGACTAGGTATTTAATTCTTGTGTTAATTACTAGTGGCCTTGATGTAAGATGCTAGCATATAGAGTCAAGATTGACCTTGTGACTGGGTTCAAATCTCTTGATCAGCAGTAATTATCACTTCCTATACTGATGATTGCATGAGCATGAAACACTAGTGTTCGTAGGTATAAAAATAAATGTTAACATATTCTTACATACATAAGTAGTGGATTATAAATATGTATTTAGCTTTTGTTATTGCTGTGAAAATAGAGTAGTACAATAAGTACTACAATTTACCAATAAAATACAAACTCCATACACTAATTAAAAGCATGTAGAAATGTTCTGCTTTCAGCAAATGTATTATTTTCCATAATTAAACAGTTAAATCATAAAATATATGAAGTATTTAAGAAATCATGTTACAACTTATCTCCCTTGCTTGTTTCCTGAAAGAAAAGCGGTCTAATTTTAGTACAAACATTTCATACACAAACTTTCTTCTTTATTAATGCATATCTATTTCCTTCAAAACAACAAAGTATAACAATGCTTTATAAAGCATACAAAGCAAATTGAAGCTCAAAATACACTTTTCATTATTATAAAAGCAAAAATAAAATCTGAACAAAAGCTGAAATGGCAACAATTAGCATTAGCAGCATTAAGCTTTAAACAATATTTTCATAGCAAGCCATCTGTTGTCAAAATTAGGGCATTTTTTATTTGATAATTTTAAAATCTGAGGAGAAAAATTCATATCACATATAATTGAGAGGTACAAAGAAAATTCACAAAATCAGACGTAAACTAAAAAGTTTCAATGTAAATTTCTCTTCCAATGCATAATAATGTAATGCATAAATGTTATAGGATTCTAAGAAATTAAAAGCATTAAAATCACAAAAACTGTTGATAAATTACCAACTCTAAATCATTCATCATGTTCAGATTCATTATTTCATAGATTTACTTTAAGCAAAAATCTTTTCAAAGAAACAATATAGATGTCTTAAATGTATGTAGCAGTTATATCAGTATTCAAAAACAATGAATCATAAATATAAAATGTAAACATGACTATTTACATAAGAATTTTCAGTTGATATCCAGAATTTTCCCTATATTAAAAAGCAAAAATACAAAAAAGTTCTTTATGCATGAATTGAAAATATCATTCCAAAAATCACATAAATTGATCAATTTTTTTATGTATAGAAAATCATTTTTTTTTAAAATAATTTTTAGCAATTAATGGTCAAATGTATCCATTACAAGGCTGATTTTGATCTCCATTTCTTGAGAAGTTACAGGGGAGGAGATAATTCTTTACTTATTCAAAAATGCAGAACCAGACATTGTTCTTGCTTTCTCATGAAATTTTATTTAATTAATTAAAAAAAAAAAAACTACTTGATTGATTTACATAATTTTTGGAATATGACATTTTCACTTGGTGGCAATTACATACATCATAAACATTTTTCTGTATTTTTGTTTTTAATATTGAGAGAACTTTGGACAATGAACAAGTTAACATTTTATTATGAAAAAGAAAGGTACATTAAATTTATTTGCTGATCATTTTAGACGACTTTAATATAAGTTTTTTTAAAAGATTTTTCTTTGATTATATTTTTTTTATTGCCAGATCAAGTAATTATCTCCCTTTACCAATATAAGTTTTTTTGATGGTAAATTACTCTCATCTTTTGTAGTGTTGAACCAAAAAATATCAGTGTTAACTGAAGCTAAATTAATAATATATATTTTAGAAGAAAATTATAATTATGAGATTTCTCCCCAGAAAAGAATTATGTTTTGAAATTTAAATGTTTTTATTTTTCTTTCGAACAGTCAAGTATTATTTTAGTGCTTTTTCTTTCGAACAGTCAAGTATTATTTTAGTGTTTTCTTTATTTTATTGTAATTTTTATCCCTATTTAATTAGGTATATGTATATGTTGTTATATGTGTATGTACAGGATTTACTTTTAAATTAACCGATTATTATTATGAATTTTAGAACACAGCTGCCAGGTATAAGAGTGAGTAATGTGGACTATATTTAGTTTTACTTAATTTATGCCAAAAGAATAAAAAAGTGGTAGAATCCCTTTGTGAAAATTCAAATGCGTCTTATTTCTGTGAAATTTTAATAGATATTAGATATCAATGAATAAATATTCCCCCAAATTTCAGTTTCTTTGGAGTATTTTAAAGAGTTTTAAATAGTATAATATAAGCACAGCTTCTCATTTGAATATTCAAATGTCAAATTTGCTTTAAATTCAATCTATAGTCATTAGACACCGTTAACATTCCCTAAATTTCAATATTTTTCTTAAGACCCTTAAATTTTAGACATTTTCTAGGATCAAATCACATAATAGATTCTAAGCAAAACTGGTATAACGATTCTAGACATAAGGTTTATTATCATTGTTTGATCTTTGTAAGGGGAAATAAAAGTGATGCAAAGCTGTTCTATTTGGAGAATTAATTGTACCAGTCCTGGGACAGGTAATCTTCTAGTTCTCTATAAATGAATTTGTTTAAGACAGCTATTATTTACATTAGTGATATAAATAGCACTGCTCTAGTTAAAAGGATAATTTTCTGAAAGTTTCATATGAGCAAGAGAACGTTTTAATTCAAATTAAGTAATTATGAAATTATCAGTATTTTATGCTTTTCAGATTATCATTGGATTTCTGGTAGATTTTTAAGCAGAGCTCAAATGATAAAAAATGTAGTCTTGTTACAGCTTAAATTTGATTTATTTAATGCTTTTTTGTTTTTAAGTTTAAACCTTTAAAAAGGTTAATATAACATTAGACAGTTAAATAGATAAGAGAATTCTTAGAAAACTTAAGTTCAAACATTGGTTTTCACACATTCCTGTATTTATAATGAACCATATTTTAAAAATTAATACTCCTAACTTACACGGCTGTAAATCCCATGATCAGATATGTGTCATTAGAAATGACTGATGTCATGCAATTAATCCATTTTATTAATATGTTCAGCATGATGCAGAATAAGGACTGTGCTATCAGCAGAATTTCTGGGTAGTTTATGTAAAATGTCTAAAAGGTGCCAAACAAAAGTTTTGTGATTTGTTTTCTCATGCAAATGCTAGTCAATTGTTTTCAATGAAAAATATTAATTCTATTACTATGAAGATAATTCAATGAAAAAAATTAAAATTTTCTTTGTTGTTCCAAATAATAAGATAATGAATTGAATCAAACAATTTCTACGAAATAAAATCAAAACCAAGAAAAAAAGAAAAAAAGAAAAGAAAACTCATTGTAAGGCAAGTTTCATGAGAAAATATTCACTTTTTGAATAGCAAACAAAATTTTTTTTTATGACTAAATTTTTTATATAATTAAAAAAAACTTTTTTGTTCAAATCAAGATAAATATTTAATTTTTTTTAATAATAAATCAATGATAACAAATGTTTTCTTAAGTGACATTGACTGCTGCAATTTCCTTGGCTTTACATTTCGGCACCTTTTGGTGTTTAATGTAAACTGCCTGGAAGCCACCAATAATGGCAGTCCTTATTTTGCATAAGTACTAAAAAATCTTACCTTGTGTCTAGCATATGCATTATTTTACAATACCTCCCTTCCTCTCAATATACTTAACAGATGAAAAAGAAAGTCATAGAACAACATGCATTCTGGAGAATTTTATTATTCCCTTTACACCCAGAAAAAAGTTTATTAGAATTTTAGAAAAAGTAATCAACAGAGACAATAAACTCCAAGTTCTTGGCCTTTAAACTAGCATCGAAATGTAGTATCTGTTCTGACAATACACTTAATCTTTTCTACCCTCAGTCAGTGAAGGAGAAATTCTTTCAGGCCAGCAATTTTTTTTTTTGTTCCAATACAGTGTGTCACTTTTTGGGGAGCTGGATTTGCTCTACATTCAAAACTGACCTTGTGTCTAAATCTGCCCTTGTAGGAAGGCAAGTAAATAGAAAACCTATCCATCCTAATCAAGAATATAGGTAAACACATATGCATACAAAGATATACTTGCAAAATTCCCATCAGACACACACAAACTAATTGCACCTTACATATCTCTGCATACAAATTAAGAGAGTCCCTATTGCCTCCCCAAAAAGGTAAAGTTAGCCATAAGGTCATGTTTTTTATGTGGGGATTATCCAACTCTCCAAAAAGGATCATTCTTGATAAGATAAAAATAAAAATTACCTCAGTTAACAAATATTTCTCCTCCTCTGCCTGAGCACAGAACAAATACTACTACACTCTGAATTATTTATTTGCAAACATGTTATACATTATAAGAAATTAGACATAACTCTATCAAAAGTGTGTGTAGGGTGTGGATCAGTAGTTGTCCTTCATTTAACCCACTCTTAACTATACTTATTAGAAGTCGCCACGATACCACATATGGGGCCATGCGATTTACAATACCCCAAATTGTTTGAACTTAATGTTTGTGGATGAAACTGAAAATAAATAATCTCTGCATACCAATTATTAATGCATCATCTACAATTAGATGAAAAGATATTTATTTGAGAAAGTGTCCCCTTGAAATAAATACCCTCAACAAACTTAGAAAGCAGCAAAATCCCACCCCTTCACTATAGAAGTTTTCAAAATTCAAAGGCTTTCTACTCTAATAGCATTTCTTAAATTGCTAGCCTTTGGAATTCTCTCTCTGATTCCTGTTTCCTTGACATCTACAGATTTAAATAAAACGTGAACAAGCATCTCACTGTACAATTCCTCACTTTGTATGTCCCTATAAATATGGATCCTAATGCCCCAGTGGTAATTTGCCTTATTTAAAGTGAATTAAAGTATAAATAAAATAAATTAAAAATTTAACTGTACAATAAAAGTTGTTTAAAAGAGACAAAAATGTAATTGAATGACAAAAATGTAATTAAAAACTTATTCTTAATAAGAAACTCATTTATGTTGCTAACATTTCAGAAAATTGAAAATTATAGAAAAAATAATAAAAATGGTATGGAGTTCAAAGTTGGAAGGAGAAGTACACATTCATTTCCAGATAATGTCTTTTTTTTTTTGAGAAAAAATATTGGGAATGAAAAATCTGCTTTGTGTTACTTTGTGAACAAAAACAAAAAAACTTGAAATCTAAAAAATGAGTAAACTTTCAGATTTTAATTGATTGGTTTGGTAAATTTTTATCAAATATTTTCCAAAATCATAATCTATATTTCAAACTGGGGGGGGGGGGAAATATATATTTTTTTTAATTGTTAAATACATATTTACAATAACAATTTTGGTTAAATAACATTGTTAGTAAATATGTCTTGTCACCATACAAATATGAAGAAATAAATGGATGAAAACGATTCTATGGATCAGCACTAATAAATGATTTCTTTGACAATTTTACATCTGGAAGAATCAGACTTTAATTCTTTTTTGTAGCATCCTTCATTTGAATATTCTCGTTTTGTTCTTATCTGTTCAAATGCAAATTTGGCAAAGGAGGTAACTTTAGAGCATATAGATTATATTTCAAGTGTCTGCAGTGAATTAAAACATTCTTGTTTTATCTGATGAAGAAATGATTCCCGTTATTGGTAAGTTAAATTTTTACTTTTTTAATTTATTTTTCTATTTCATGTCGAATTCTACTTGAAGTTTTTATTAAAATATGGTAATATTCCAATTTTATATTAACAAAAAAAAAAAAAAAAAAAAAAATAGCCCATACAATTCTACACATTTGTTATGAAAATAACGTACATTTTCAAGTTTTTCTAGTTAGAAAAATTTACTTTGCAGAAAATTAGTAGAAACATTTTATTTCTTTTATTTATAATTTATATTTATAATTGTTTTTAAGGAGTATTTTTCTCCTAAAATTATAGTTTTAAAATCAGATAACCCACAAAGGTTAATACAAGTAAATAAGGAAACTGCTTTAAAGGTTTTTCGGTACTTTTGTATCTATGTTATTGTGCTGAAATAACTTTATTTAGAAAGCTATTCATAACATGGGGAGGAGGGGAGAGTGTGTTGCAACTATTCTGTACTTTCACCCAACAATTTAATAAACAAAAATACCATAAAAATTAAATTTAACTTGAAAATACTATTTTAAAAATAACATGGTAACATAGATGCACAAGCACCAGTTTTTCAAACTCTAAACACTGCACACTCGTTTAAAATGGCACAGCTACAGCAAGAATGAATCTATTTATGGATAAATTCATATTATCCAAAGAGGAGCTAAAGTCTGTAAAAAAAAAAAAATGTTTAAACACTACTATGCTTCTGGTTTGGACTGGTCCTGTCTCTTCAATAAATCTAATTCAACTTTACAAAGTTTTTCATTATGACTTACCATAACTAGCACTTATTTTTTTTTTTTTACATATGAAACTGGAAAATAGCCTAGAACAGGTTCCTTCAGTTATCATCCATTTATTTATTTTACTTTTCAGATTAAAATGTCAGTAAAAGCACGGCGTTCAGTTTTAACAAATGGTTCACAAATATTTGCTGGTCCACCTTGTTTGGATGAAACAGCACTCCAAACTTTAGGGCAAGTCATCCAGTTTAGTTATTTCCTAGAAAACAGTTAAACAATTTCTAAGTTAATAATCAAGAAAACAATATTTGGCAAGCAGCTAATCCACAATTACCCTTGCTAATGGAACATTATATAGGACAGAAGGTCAATATATTTTAGAGGGCCAAACAAATTGGCTGTTGCAAGAGATTTCCTGTCAAATTGAAAAGAATGGAGGAACTGCTAGACAGACTGTTTGATATATCTTCTTGTAGCTGTAAACTTCCCATCTTGAGATTTGATGACTTTGCAGTAAAGTGCAGGACAGAAAATTGTCAAATAAGGCACAGTCTGCACTTGTCCTTCGAACAAGAAGATAAGATTAATTCCAGAGGTTCAACTGCAGTTATGTTCCTTTATTTTATGAAAAATAAAATAATATATTGGTATTTATTATGTATTCTGGATCTATTATTAAACATGCAAATTTTACAGGTTCCATTAGAAGACAAAATACTTAAAAGACCAAAGAGAAAAAACAGGGCCAAAAGGTAGTTATCAACTGGGACCTATCAACAAAAGTGCTATAAAAATACAAAAGAAACTCTGCTAAAGTGGGTAAACTAGAGAGGCTGAATGAAAGACAGGAACAAACTTCCCCAATCATCTTTCATTGAAGGAACAACAGATAACAGTTTGGTGGATAATACCAGTACAAACACTGGCTGTGAAGCGGGACTTATTACAGCTCTTGAAAAAACCCATAAAATGACATACTATTGGCTGTTCACTTTATAAAAAACAAAAACAAAAAAACTGCCATTTAGAGCAATTTTTAAATTAATTGCTGGAACAACAAGAAGCCCAACAACATTTACTAGTCCTTTGGGGAAACTCTGCATCAATAATTATCAAGATTTGCCTCAAGTATAATTTAAAAAATTAGTGGCCCTCTCGATCATCATTATCTGATAGCAGAAGAAACAAATAATTTAAAGGGAAACCAGAGGCTACTTTTTGAGTATGCTGTTGGCATTTTCTGAGAAGTTAATCCAAGATATGAAGCTTGGAAAATTGGGCCTTTGAATCAAGCAAGATAGCTAACATTAGCTACAAGGTTAATGTGTTTATAGACCAGAGTTGTCTATACTCAAACACTATGATAAACATTCTGGTCAAATTTATCATCCAGTTGGTTTGAGATCAAAACTGACGATTTTTTAAACCAACAACAGTATATCTTTAATACGATTCAGAGGACAAAACAGTTAACTGAAATCCAAAATACGTTTTTTAAAAGTTTAAAATATAGTGCTTTTACACTACTTCCAGAAAATATCATAATATCCATGATAAACTCAAATGAAGTGGATGTGAGAAGAGATTTTATCCATTAGGTAAGTAAATATTTACCCATTAAATTTTATCAGTTATCGCAAGTTACTCAAACAATAGTCAGTTTCATTCATATTACAGCACAAAAATATATTTAAAAAAAAATTTTGTTTCGTTATTTTTTTTTCAAAAATAGTGACCCCCACCCCCACCCCAAAGACTCTGAAAGATTACTGCTATCAATTTTGCAGCTACACACTGGTCAAATTTGATTGTTCTTTCTCAAACTGGAGTTTGTGAACCGGCACTTATAGAGTGTTTTACAAATGAAGAACTTAGAAAATTATCTATGACAGGAATTAAACTAGAACTTTCTAAATTACCTGCTGATTCACAAGGAGTGGGAAAAGCTGTGAAAAGTCATTGTGCCACCAAATTAGACCTTCATTTTCTTCAAAAGTAAATTACACAATTTAGTTTTATTATAACAGTTTTTATTATTGCGTTTAATAAAAAATTAAAATACATGGTTCTCTAACATGTAACAAGTTGTTATACTATGTAATACATCGTCACCTATCTTTTTGAATTTTGAAATTTAAAAGACTTAGTTGCTAATTAGCTTTTTTACAATTTGTTTAATCAATGCAGCTGAGATTTTTTGCTAGTTGTGATTCATAATTAAAATTATAATTCATATATTTATTTTTCTTTCAATGTATTTCATATAAATATCAATTTTAAATTTAATTTTTTTATAAAAATAGTGAAATTTCAAAGTCTGTTGTGTAAAATGCTATGAAAATGAGGGATTTCTCAGCATTTTCCACATGATTTTTAAAATTAAATGTATATATTAGAAAAAAATTATTTCAAGTTTACAAGTTGACTAATTCTGTAAATTTAAGTGAGTATTAACCAGATGAAAAAGCTCAATATTCAAGACAGAGCATTGATATAAGAAATTCATTTTAAATTCTATAAATTAAAATTTACTACAAATTTGACAAGGAATACAAGTTGAAAATTTTAACTTTTCAACTTGTATTTCTTGTCAAATTGTAAATTCTAATTTAGAGAGTTTAAATTGAATTTTTTATATATTATATGGAAATCGCCCTCAGACAAGGGAAGAAGTCAATTAATTCAAGGAGCTAAAAATAAACTACTACATCAAGGTCAAAAACTCGCCAACAATAAGTGTTAGATGGATTCATTCAACCAAGAAAAGAAGGATTTTTCCCCCCTTTATTCATGGAATGTGAGGACTAAAACCAAAGTGATGATCAATTATTGTAGTGTTGGAAAGCCTCCTGAAAAAGAAAAGTTGTCCTGCTCGGTCGGTAAAGGAAGATGAGTGCAGCATATTTTTTTCATGTGCCTGTATGTATTGGGTGCACAAAAAATGCAGTGGAATTATTGGTTGGTTGAGAGAGAAAAACCAATTTGTATAAAACAATGGATGAGATCTCAGATATGGACAAAATATATCTGGATGCTGAAGTTTATTGAGGTTGTCCAAAGGTTTTGTTACCTAATAGAGTATAGGGTGGAACAGGTTGCGAAGGTGGGAAATTCTGCAATTACTAACCAGCAGTATTACTGTTGACTTAGCCAAGAGATATCAGATATGTGTGCACAATATGATGATTTATAGAAATGAAACTTGGCCAGTGTGGGTTGAGGATATGTGTTGCATGAAGAGAACTGATATCGGAATGGTATGATGGATGTGTAATGCGAGTGTTAGCAGGTTTCGATCTAATAATCTCAGAGGAAGATTAACTGTGAACAGTGTAAGGAGACGTGTACAGGACAGGAAACTTGGTTTGGTCACATCGAAAGAACGGGTTAGTAGATGTAGAATAATTGAAGTAGTAGATTCAGTTTATACGGGAAAACATGGAAATGTTAAGGATGGACTTGAGAAAGAAAAATAAAGACCTGGCCAGAGATAGGTTATTTTGGGAGTCGATTTCTAAAAACCGTCCAACATGTACCAGCAAAATGAATAGAAAAAAAATGTTCCTTTAAAGACATTATACCGTTGTTGTATACAATGCATACAGAGTCATGAACCAGGGTTCTGATTTGCTGCCCTCATCCAGAAAATGTGTATATTCCAGACAGAATCACACAACTCACCTGAAAACGTGACTTAAGAGAAAGTTTTACAAAGCAGAAAGTGTTGAAAGAGTGTGATGGAAGGAGAAAAGTGCAAAAACATGACAGATTGTTCTAAGATATGCACTCACCTTCAAGGGTGAAAAAATATGAAAAAACACCATAATTTACAACATTAAAAAGTTTTGGATTCATTTACTTTTGTAACTATATATTTGGACAAAATAGTTGATTATTTGTAGTCAAAACCATCCTTAAAACAGGCTGAGAGATTGAACATTTGAGGTTTTTTATCAGACGCAAAAGTTTTACTCAGTTAGTGAACAGATCTTGTCACTCTCATTGTTTAGGGAAAATTTTATTCTGAAAGGAAATTCCAACCCATCAAATTTATATCACTTGAGATTCTGTATTATATGAGAAATTACAATTGAATTATAAGTTTGCGACATCTTATAAAACCGTTGACTTTTATTGATAAGTCTTTTTTATTTTTCACTGTTATTACAAAAAAGGAATAAAGAAAAAAAACAAAAAACAGATCATACGGTTTTTATTCTTTTAAGCCAAATCTGCAAAATTTTTTATATATCTTATAAAAGTTGCAGATTATAATCTTTAAGGTTTGTTTTCCCTATTTATAGAACTACCATTTTGATATTTTATAATACTCAACAACTTATAATCCAAACGTATTGATTTATAATAAACATTGCATAAACAAGTCCTAGGAGACTGCTTAGATGTCCAAGTGCATCTCCCTAGCTATCATCTGATAAAAGATACTTGTCAAAAATTAAATAAAATAAAAGAAAAATAAACATCTTATTATATGCCTAGAAAGTTAACACTTTCCTATAAAAAATAGGGAACTTTAATGCCTACATTTTCTAGATTTTTATAAAACAACTACATTAAAAAACAATAAAATTGTTAATTTTCTTTTTGCTTAGACTGTATATTTTTTTTAATACAAAAATATTTTACTTTAGCCCCCCTCCCCCCAAATAACACTTATTCTGACTCAGAATTCTTTTTAACATGAAATCATTTTACACTTATCACTTTTGCAATATCAGATGACTACATCATTAATAAAAAAATTTTTTTTTACATTGCTCTATCTATGCCAGATTTCAGATAATCAATTATATTTGTTTTAAATAAATGCAAACCAATTTATTTCTTATAATTACTTGCATATCATATTATTAGGTGGAATAGCTTGATTTCTAATCTATATCAAGAATGTTGTCTTAATTAAATGTTACAAGTAGTGTTCAGAATTTGTGATTATTTCTTTATTTTTATGGTATGCTTGATTCAATACCCATTGCATATGCAGTCGTGTGTACAAAAAATATATTTTATTTATATTAGTCAGAAATTTTCACATTATTCCGTAAAGTTGATGAGAAAACAGATGAAGTAGTTATGCTGTTTTTTTTTTTAAAGACAAGTTTATGGTGGTCATAAAAGTTACCAGTTTTGTGCATACATTTGTTAGTTCTTGAGAGAGAGAGAGAGAGAGAGAGAGAGAGAGAGAGTACAAGCGTTATATTTTTTGTATCACTTTGCTAAGAAACAAGTAAACAAAATATAAATTAAAAAAATTTGAAGGAATAAAAAAAAAAAAAGTAGCAATAAACCAAAAATACAATTATCTATAACTGGGTTACAAATTTCAATTTTTTTTTTTTTTTTTTTTGAAGTGTAAATATTCCTTAACACGTTGAAAATGCACAATATTTCCTAAAATGATTCCTATTATGTTGATTCTCGGCATTTTGAACTGAGATCAAAGTGAAGTATCTTTTCTGTTTTCTCTCAATTTCTACTTTTATTTTTAATTATCTTCATATGAGCTGAATTTTCTTTCAACATCTAAACCATACCGTGTGACTAACTTTACCCTACTCGTGGGGAGGCAAGCAAGATTGACTGGATTTATTCGAGAACACGTTCAATAGTGTAGTGATGCATTTCATTACCTGGCGACACCAGAATATGGACGCATCATCCACTTGCATCGAAAGCTTTAAAAATGTGAATTTTAACTTTATTTCTTCTAAATATTCCATGTATGCATAGGCCATGGGTTCTTATTGTGTTGATTTCTGATATTTCGGGCTGGTATCAAAGTATCTTTTCTGTCATTCACAAGAGGATACAATTATACTTTTCTGAACAAATCCTTTTCACAGGAGCTGGATTTTTCATCAAAATCTACAAATTATCCTGTGTATAAGAGGTACTTAAAGATACTTAACATTGACAAGTGTGATTCAAACTTATGTTCTGTATTGTAGTTATTACTGCCAATACAATCTCACCATACTAATCATACATTTGTTAAGAATAAGATTCCCCAATTTTATTCCTTAAAGATGTGTAAACTTCTTAGCACATAAAAACTACATGTTGTTCAAAAACGTGATTCTTTTCCTGTTGATTCCTGCCCTTTTGTGCTGGGATCAAATGTTCAATACCTTTTCTATTATTGGGAGAAGGAGGTAAATTCTTTTCTTGCATTTTTTTTATAATACAAGCCAGCCATTTTAATCAATTAGTTTGTGAAATAAAAATCATATTAATTTAAAAAAATTACTTGATATTTTGATTTCTTATAAAAAAAATCCACCATTTTAAGGATTAATTTTGTGTAATGAAAATCCTAGTTACACCAAATAAGTTATTTACAAAATTAATTTACTGATTATATCCACTATAATTCTTTACTAATTCTTAGCAAACAAGTCAGCCATTTTAATTATTTTGCAAAATTCTTTTTTTTTTCTTTACATTACACTTTGCTATTCTTTATCTATTATTAATACTACATTAACTCCGGGGCAACTCCGGGTTTAGACAGCTAGGATTAATACTAAATAAAGATATAGTCTTTAAAAGGTTTTAACTTTTTAAAGCAATTAGTGTTTTCTGTGCATAGTGTTATTTTCGGTTATATATATGTAATATTGTAACTGTTTCTTTTTGATTTCAGCTTTCTGTTTAGCAGAAGTCTTGCCGGTGTACACTGAGGAAAGGTCTCTTCTAATTAATACATAATTTCAGTTTAATTTTAAAATTCTACATTAAAAAAAAAATTTACTTTGAAAAGTTTTCATAAAAATAGTCTTCATTTTTAATTTATTTTTTTAATACTATGAAATAAAAATGCTTTTTTCTAATTTTTAAACTAAAAAAAAATAGTTTTCATGTAAATTTAGAACATTTCAATGTAAAGATTATATTTTATGTAAATCTAAAAAAAACAAAGAAAAACAAAACAAAAACAAAGTATTCCAATATAAAGACTAAGAAATTGTATTTTTATTACAAAATATTTTAAAAAAGCGAAAATTTTATGTAAACTTTTAAAATATATTTATTAGTCTGAAAAAAAAAATTCCAAGACTAAAAAAATATATTTTGATAACATTTTATTAAAACCAATCTGAAAAAGAAGCATTTCAAAATAAAGACTAGTTTCTTTTATGCAACATCTTAAAATTAAACTAAAATTACATGAGTATTACTCAGAAAGGATTTCTCCTCAGTAAGCAAGACTTATGCTGAACAGATAGCAGAAGTCAAAAAGAAATATTATTATTTAACATAAACTTATTTCCGAAAGATCATCCAAAACCAGTAGTATCTAATTAATTTTAATTTTCAAATTATTATGCATAATACTAGGAGCTATGAGGAAGGATGATGAAATCTCTTTGAGAAATAAAATATAACTCTGAAGATGCTTACAGCAATTAAGTCTCGTATATGAAATGAGATGTATGATAGTGTAATTACAATAACATTGACATTTGCTTGCTTCTGACAGGCTAGACCTCCTGTGTTTTCTTTTTTATAAAACAGAATTGAGAATGCTCAATAATTATGACTATGTTTAATTAAGATTAAACTGAAGAAACCAGAACAGTATTCCTTATTATTTTAATATAGCTAAAAATGAGACAAAATCAAAGTTTAAATTCATAGCCATTTTTATAATGGGGCGAGAAATCCAACATTTGGATCTACCCCCCCCCCCCCTCCCGTCAGTCAGCAAATATCTTTTTAGCTACTAACACTTCACTCTCTGAAAGAGAATGTTGACCCATCAAATTTATTTCAGTTGAGATATCATAAATTACAATTGGATTATAAGTTTGTGAATATACTGTAACAAGTCGAAACAGTATTTTTGGAATAAATAATGCTATCAATATGAAAAGAAAACCTCAAAAAGATTATATCAAACTTTTACAAAATATTTACAAAATCTAACTAGACAATTTGACTTAGAAATGATTATTTTTTTTATTAATAATAATGACAGAAAAATAGTTCTCAAAATTAATTTTTTTACCAACTTATAATACTAATATAATTTTTGACATAATACAGAATCTCAGCTGAAAAATATTTGATGGATTAGAATCCCCTTTCAAATCAATTAGTTTCAAGGACTCCATAAAAATAATAAATCTTTTCCTATGTTAAAAACTGACCTTGTGACGAAAAACCAAATCAATTCGAGTTTATTATCTGTTAATTTACAAATGCAACAGGCATTAAAAATCAACTGATGTTGATTTAAAGTAATCTCTTATTTTCTAATTTTCTGGAGTTCTTGAAACCTAATTAATCCCCTCTTTCCAAAAAAATTTCTCAGAGTAATGAGAGTAAAACGCTAACAACTAAAAACGTATCTGCTAATGTTATGGAGATAAGATGCCCAGTCAAAGACCCCAAGTGTTAGATCTCTCAGCCTATTACAGGAATGGCTTTGGTTTGAACACAGACAAAAATTTTATATCGTTTAAAATAATTAATATCTGTTATATATATATATATATATATATATATATATATATATGAACTCACACTCTCGACGTCATATCTGTTATATTTCTATGTAGCTATCTGTGGCTAAAGTAATATAACTTCATTGTACAGGTATGTAATGATTAATGATGTAGATTTGTGGCTCAGTTTAAGTGATGTTGAGACTGTTGAGTCACTTGGCAAAGAAAGCTATGAATTTATCTTTTCGTTTCTCTCATAACCTATTAAAAAATCAGACAGATAAGATTAAGCAAGTCTAGAAAAGTAAAATTTCCAAAATAAGCTTCAAAAAGGCAGGTTGCAGTTTTGTCATCAAATCTTACATCATATCTACTTGCTTGCAACATGCAAATTTCAAGATTCTACATTTCTCTATCTAGCTTTCAAATAATCAATTATATTTGTTTTGAACTGGAATAAATATTAACCTTTTTATTTCTTCTAATTACTCATATATCTTAACATTTTATTATTAAGTAGAATAGTTTGGTTTCTAGACTATTGATACTGCATCTACATTAATGGCACTTTTTAATATCTATCCACAAAACGAACGGTACAGAAGTAACAAATTTATAAAACAGGAATATTATCTAGAAAATAAATGTGTTTATTCAATTGAAGCTTACAAAATATTTTAATAAATAAAAGTACAATCTGTTATTTTATCTTTTAGCAGTTACATTAAACCACATTTTTCCTAAGAATTTATTCAAATACTTTCAATTTTATAACAAGTTATTGGGATGAATATGTTTATACACTTATTTAATCATAAATCTATGTAGTCTTTTTCGCAGAATATTTGTATTTTAAAATGAAACAATTATTGTAAGAAAAAAGATAGGTTTTTGTAAATTATTTATCAAAACTTGTTCTTTTACATATATTCTTTTTACAATTAAACATAACTTAAAAGTCATATGAAAGTATTTAAAACTATGTACAAATAACCTAATGATAAAAATATTTATTACTTTGAAAAAAAAAAAAAAAGAAGAAAAAAAGAGGAATTTATGACTTGTTTAACAAATCCTTCAAAATATTCAGATACAAACACTTACATGTCTTGGCATCCAAAACTTATTCACTTCTGGTTAAAAACAAAAACAAAAAGAAATAAAACAAAAGCCTGAAAAGCTGTCTTAATCTTCATAAAATAAAACTAAAAACAAAAATTTAAAAAACTGAAAAGCAGTTAATAGAAGCTTTATGCAATAAGCAATTAAAATTTGATAGCCATCGTTTGATATGACGTTTTGTTTATAGATGATTATGTTACAATAGGACAAAAAACATTTTAATAATTAAATCATAAACCTATGTAGTAAAAAATAAAAAGAAAAAGTTGTATATTTGCAATTTTCTAAAAATTGTAAAAAAAAAGAAAAAAAAAAAGTACTTAGTTTATGATAAATACATTAGTTAGATTTTAAAGTATTATCAGATTTCTTTAATTCTAAGAAAAGTAGAAAATTTAGTTTGAATTGTCATCGTATAAAATTGTGAAAAGATACAAAATAAATTGTGAATAAAATTATATCAAAGAGAAAGTTAAAAAAAGGATTAGGGATAAGATTCTTAAAATAAAAACAAGACACCTAAACTTTTTAGTTTGTAAAAAACGGGCAAAAGTTATAGACTGTTGACTTAAAATGAGGGCTTTATGCAAAATTAATAGTTGAATATGGTTAGATTTGTGCTTATTCTTGAATCAAACACTAATCCCTATGAACCCCCAATGGCATCGAACAGATACCATAATACTTAATTTGCTACAGCTTATCATAAAGGTTCATACAAAATTTTAGCAGATCAACTTGGTAGTTTTAGTGAAAAAGTTTATAATATAGATGCCAACTGACTTTTTTTTCCTTTTTAAAATAAAAAAAGAGAAATATAATATAGACTGGTTAAGTGTTTCCTTTTGTTATGATAGTAATTTCATTAGAATTAACTCCACTACATATTAGTTTAATAAGGACCTATATCAATTTCTTTTGTATTAAGAATCTTATCCTTAAGTTTTCCCATAACTTTATCCTTGATATAATCTATAAACTATTAAAGATGTATGGAATTTTTGGAATTTGCCTATCTGATGTAAATAGAAACACGATTAATTGAAATAGGCAGATACACAATGGTAGTAATTTTTTATGGCAATACAAGAGTTCGAATATCATGTAGATTTTAAGGAAATATTTTCAAACTACATACGAGTTTTATAAATTTAAATAAAACTAATATAACATAATAGCATAAAAAGACAGAGAAATTTATTCTTTTTGAATTAAGTAAGCCTTTATTTCAAGAATAATTTACAAAAATGGATATATAAATATTTGGAATTGGTCCAAAGCAAACTATCTTAAGAACGTAATTTTTATTTTTTGCCAATAAAAACAATACATAAATATATTCAGTGTAGTTACTTTTTCTTTTTGTGGTCCCTCAACAAAAGGAGAATAGACCTGTAAATTCACCCTTGTCTGTCCGTTCGTCTATCTACACTTTTCTCAATAACTACGCCTTGGAATTCTTTGAAATTTTGCACAAATATTAAACATGATATGAGTAAAAAAGTAACAGAACGGATTTTCCAAAAAAACTCCAGTTGCCCCTCTAGGAGTACCTTTCGGGTTAAAATGGCTAAAATTGACACTTTTGTACTTATTAAACAAAAAATGATGCCTTGGATTTTTATTAAACTTTCTGAAAAGTTGTAACTAACTGATTTTTATATAATTTTGTTTGTCTATACTTCGCCATAACTCTTGGGTGCACCCCAGGGGCTCTTGGGGATTTTGAGTCTAAAACGGGAGAGGGGGGGGGGGCAAATGATGGACTTAATCATTTCTTCTTTTGCATGGTGCAGAACTCAAATTTACATATGTTAAGACCTAAAACTGCACTGTTCTTTTTCACCAAGATTTGACATCCCCTGGCGACTTTGGGGGCTAAATAGGGGAGGGGCAAATGCTGAACTTAGTCATTTTTTTTATGCCTTGTTCACCATGCACTCATGGGGGAACCATGCATGCTTCAGTTGTTTTAATTGAAATCACCCTACACAAGGCATGAAGACACTTGATGAAAAGAGCTAAGAATGAAGGATGATTATTGCAAAGACAGGAGATGCCTAATAAAAAGACAAAAGCTATAGGTAAGAGGAAAACAGTCAGCAATAAGAGTTCCACAAGCCTGCAATTATTAGAAAGAAGCTATTGGAATAGGAAGTTGTATTATAATGAGGTATCACAACAGAGAATTGATAGAGACCACCAGATTAGTAGGTCAAATGAGCTAGAACAAAGTAGGCAGGTAATAGATTACACAATTCTGGAGAAGACATGCCATGATATTTATAGAAAAGACTGACACTAGCAACATCACGTTTATGAGAGAGGAAGAAATAGGGAGGTCAATTAAATTACTCTCCCATGAAAACAGTAAAATAAATATGGGTATATGAATATTAGAATTTTATATTTTTTACAAAAAGAAAAAAAAAAAGAAGATAATTGTATTTTTGGTAGTGTTTTTTTTATTTATCTTTTTATTCTTTTTAAATCAGCAAATTATCTAATATATAAAATTAAGTTAATCAGATTTTGTAAGTTAAACCTAAATAGAATTGCATCTAACAAATTGATATTTAATTCTGACTAGCGATTTCTTCTTTTTTTGTACTCCCAGTATATTCTTTATGAAAAAAAAAAAAAAAGTAAAAAGGGCACTAATACACTTTAATTTACTGGAAGTATTTTTTGTTTGTTTTCATTTTCAGAATAGGGAAGGCAATCCGAACTTGTGAATTAAAATTTATTTTAAAATATTGTTGTTTTTAAAATATTGTTGCTAAATATTTTTTTTAAATAATTAATTCAATGTTTCACTAAGTAATGCTTTCTGTTGTGTTACTTCATTACTTTATTGAACTGGTTTTGAATTACACGTTTAGTTACAAAAAAAAATCATTAAATTTTGAACTGTCTTTCCTTTTCATTAGTATAACTCTTTTGAAAATAGAAACAAAATACTTTCAGTGAGTTAAAGTGCAATAGTGCCTAAAAATGTAGTCAAATTTAGTTTCCTTCAGAAGAAAAAACAAAACAAAAAAAAAACTTATTCTGGTTAGGAAGTTTGTTTAGATTAGAAGCATTTGGTATAAACTAATTTTATTTATAATTTATTTTGAATATTTTCTATTTTCACAATTTATTGTATTTAGTTTGCTTATAAATCTCCATATAACTTGAGTATATAGTCTTACAGTAATCTAATATAAAAAGCTATATGTTTGTCTGTCTGTGTTTCCATATTTTCAAAGTATCTCTTCCAAAACAAAAATTTGCAGAGCAGTACTAAGGCCTCAAATAATTGGATTTTTTATAAACCATTTTTTTATGGGTCTTTAGCCGGTTAAAATAGTTTTTAATGGGTCAAAAAGGGTCAAAATTGAAAAAATCGTTATACATTTTATGCATTCATCCTTTATTTTTAATTAATTCATAAGCATGTCAGATTGGTAAAATGGTAACGTCACCAGCTTTGAATACTACAGTTTTACTTTCGGTTTCAATTCAAGCTGATTTTTTCTTTTTTTTTTACTTCTGAAATCATAACTATAATTATATGAAATCTGGACAAATTAAAATATCATATTTAAGCGTATTTTATGAGCGGGTAAAACTGGGTGCACCCATGCTAGTATATGAAAGAAACTTGCTTATTAAATTACTTTAAAAACTTGTAAAATTAAGGAATGAATGCGATATAAATAAAAAGAAAAGTGTAAATATTTAGAAGGCAGCAGCTTGGAGTGGGAAATAATGTTGGCAGAATTTAATTTGAAAAGAAAAACTTTGTTTCTCCAGTGTTAAGCTCGTGCCACAGATATGACCAAATATATGCCAATTCCATGTCTCAAGGTTGTTTTAGAGTACAATAGTCTTATCATTAGCAAATGACAATGCCAACAACACTATAAATCATCCTTACACTTGCTACTGAAGAACTACAAGAAAGAATTTCTGCATGTTGTATGAATAGCACAGAATAGGAATAAGAGTAATAGAAATAGTATTGAGACGATTAATTGGGATCATGAATCAGAAAAATCAGAACTTTTTGGGGTATTGGAATCAAAATAATGTGTGCCTATGTTGCAATGCCAAAAACGATTTTTGCATTTGTTTCTATTTGTTTATTTTTATTTAATAAGAAAATTTTCCATTGCTGGTACTAATGATAAACTGATAAATATTTATTGATTTGAAACTACAAGTAAGACTAAAATTTATATTTTGTAAAACTATATGTATATAGTATATGGATTTTTAAGCTAATCTGAAAATTTATATGCATAAATAACAATAACTCTATGGTGAAATATTTACAGATTTTAAATGAATCAAAATCATTAACTTTATTGGAATAAGGTAAAATATTAGAATTTTCCTGTCATTAATTAGAAATCCTTGTGGAGGCTGCTCACTAATAATGAGTGAGAAAGAGAAAGGGTGAAAGGAAGAGACTGAGACACACAAAGAGAGAGACCGAGAGAGGGAAAAACACAGAGGGAGAGACCGAGAGAGGGAAAAACACAGAGGGAGAGACCGAGAGAGGGAAAAACACAGAGGGAGAGACCGAGAGAGGGAAAAACACAGAGGGAGAGACCGAGAGAGGGAAAAACACAGAGGGAGAGACCGAGAGAGGGAAAAACACAGAGGGAGAGACCGAGAGAGGGAAAAACACAGAGGGAGAGACCGAGAGAGGGAAAAACACAGAGGGAGAGACCGAGAGAGGGAAAAACACAGAGGGAGAGACCGAGAGAGGGAAAAACACAGAGGGAGAGACCGAGAGAGGGAAAAACACAGAGGGAGAGACCGAGAGAGGGAGAGACCAAGAGAGGGAGAGACCGAGAGAGGGAAAAACATGAATGAGAATGAGAGAGACACACACACAAAGGGAGAGACAGAGAGACACACACACACAAAGGGGGAGACACACACACACACAAAGGGAGAGACACAAACACACACAAAGGGAGAGACACAAACACACACAAAGGGAGAGACAGAGAGAGACACACACACACACAAAGAGAAGTATTGAGAGAAAATGACACACACAAAGGGAGAGACCGAGAGAGAGAGGGCGAGAGAGAGAGGGCGAGAGAGAGAGAGAGAGCGAGAGAGAGAGAAATCCCTATACTACCAAGAACAACTTTGAGTTATTAAGTTGAATGAATTACTAATTTGAAGTTGGGCATGAAGACTTTCATACAAGTTAAAATATGTGTGAAAAGCACAAGATTCAAAGAATTAATGACAAAACAATTTTTTTTTACCTCCGTACATTTAAACATTTAAACTAGTAGCAATATTCCGATGTAACTCCCTTAAATATGGCATCTAATATTTTATTCTATGATTATTTTTGGTGCAAGTCCATAACCACCACCACTTTAATGAAAAAAACAAAACAAAAACAAAATACTAAAAATAAAGAAAAATAATTACGTTTCATGTATCCGTGATGGAAAGAAAATATTCTACAAAAATTTATATATATATATATATATATATATATATATATATATATATATATATATATATATATATATATATATTCATTATTGATCAAGTAATTTTATTTAAAAAAAAAAAATTAAATTTTATGGCTAAATGACATGACAGGATAAGGAAGATACTCCTAAATAATTTAAACTTCTGCAAGATTTTAGAAAGCTACTATTAAAAGGAGGAAAGAGGTATTAGAAAAATTCACTTTAAAATCATTTTCTTTAAAAAAAATCAAACTACTTAATCAATTTACATGATTATTGGTGAACAATATTTTTTTCTGCCATGAGTATGTACATCATACAGATTTTTCTTTATTTCTTGTGGGGGGGGACTATGGATAAGCATTTTATTTTTAGATCCATCTAATTCCATCATTAAATGTTATAAGCAACCAATGAATAAAAGCTTTCAAATTTTCATAAAGAAAAATGACAATTCAAACAATTTTCAACATTTGGTTTTCATACTTGCAGTTTACATTTCTCAAAATAAACTGCAAATATAGAAAGTAAAATCATCCTTCAAAAAAAAAAAAAAAAAAAAAAATAGTTGATATGAGGCTGGTTTAAAAGAAACATGTTTTCCTAATACATTTTTTTTTTTTTTTTTTTTTAGAAATATCAATGAGAACATTTGCATTATTTGGATATACAGACTACTATTTTCAACGTGGATGTTATTCTCACAATCAATAATACAAATAATACTCTTATCAATTTTCATTTTAAAAATTCCGAAAGCCAATAACATGTACATTCATAATGAAGAAACGTTTCATGAAAGAATATAAAATTCATGACAGATCGTGTAAGTCTTGAATATTTTTGTTCTTTCGATTTTGATCTCTTTTTTCCAATTTTCTTTCATATTTAAAAACGAAAACAAAAAAGGTAAGCTTTTTATAAAATAAACTTTATTCATCAATTCAAGCACATAAAAATGATTAGTTTGACATTTTCAATATGTTGAATGTTTTAAAGAGAGTAAAATAAATGCAATATAAAAAACCTGATTTGAAAAGTCAGCTACAAAAGCTGACAAAGAGAAAAATCAAATTTATTAAAAATAATTATATTAACTTAATATAAAAAAAAATACTACTCATCTTCCAAAGATTTAAATAATTTCTAATTCATTTAAATTATTGTTAATTTCAAGTGCCAATGATAATACACTTCAGATAATTTTGCTTAGAAATGTTAGAAATGATAGATCAATGAATTGTACTGCATAAAGTGTTTAGCTTACACCTGAAAAATCCTAAATAACTCAACTTGAACAATAGAATACTAGATTTTTGATAATTATTTTTGAAATATTTGGAAATTAGAAATCTTGATTAAAAAAAAATACTTAAATTATGAAAATCTACCCTATCTAGATTTATAATAATGAGATAATATGCCATTTTTTTTTGTTTTGTTTAAAGCATCCTTATACTTATAATTTTTTTTTCATGCATTTGTGTGTGACCTTAAAGAAGTAAAGTAATGCATAAAGTGTTTTAAACAAAACCGTAAACTTTATCAACTCGTTATTATACTTGGAGCTCTAGTACTGTATATACTATACAACTTTAAACCCACTTCCTATGGGATTATATATATATATATATATATATATATATATATATATATATATTCTTATTTGAATCAACACTCAATATTAGTTTGATATCTTTCATCGATACATAAGGTTTCATGGAAACACTGGAAACTCAGCTTGCAGGGCTATGCATATATGTGTAATTATATAAAAGGAACTTTGTGAGTTCATTGCCTATGGACTCAGAAATGGCTGGGTTGATTTTTCTTTGAAATTTCACATAAAGGTACTTGATCTGTTTGGGAGAGTTTATGCAGATTTTGCATCGGAATGCATCTAAAGTATCGAAAATCGATAATTGCAAAAAATCCTGATTAAAGAAGGAAGTATGGTTCTGACTCAAGTTAACACTTATGTAATCTAACATCACATGCATTTGAGAAGTTTTATCACAAGCGCTAGCAGAATGGCCTAGCCTATAAAGTCAAATATAGATTCTTTTATAAGATAGGGGCACATTCGAAATGAATGCACAATTGAACCATGATACTTGGACTTTTGCATTTTAAACCTTAAGTGAAGTCATTATTTACAGATAACCATAAAATCAACAGTAGATTCTCTACAGTGCAATGTAGACTACAATGTATTGTCAATGCAGAAAGACATGCGAAGCTTCCTTCTGGTACACTGTAGGGAAGAGGAGCTAATGAGAGCAGGCAATCAATCACTTTGATAAAAAAAAAAAATGGACAATTTCATTGAGTTCGATGACAATAACAATATGGGAAGGTGGAACATTTGTTGATCCTCGTTCAATCTTGGACAACGTTGGGTTTCCCTGCTAGTATTTATTCAGTCAATTATCATTATTAAAACATCAATTGAAGAATCAATTACATTTGGTAGGTTTAGCTTTGTGAGCAGAGTTTTCAGTCTTTTCCTGAAACTAGCAATGGAAGATCAAACTAATGTATAGTGTCAATTGAAATTTAAAAAAATAAAATATAAGTAATTGAGCACTCTGGCTATTTTTCTTGTGACACTAAATTACTTAATTACAGATAAGTAAAAAGAAGAAAAAAAAAAAGAGAAAAAAAAAAGGCATATTTTAGAAATTTATTTCAACGCTATAGGTATTACAGCATCTATAGATGAGCAGACTGGCTGAAGGCTGTGGCTTGACTTCAGTCAACCTGCTCATCAGAAGATGCTGTAATACTTATAGCGTTGAAATAAATTTATAAGATATGGCTAACTGATTTTCTTTTTGTTGCTTTTCTTCAATTTTTATTCTTAATCTACTGCCCATTAAGCTCTCTTAAGATTTCTTACAGAAATTACTCTATCCTTTACGAACCCAACATATATATATTTCTCAATAAAATATTGTGAAAGCAAATCGTATTTAGCAGGTAAATTTTATGTATTCTTTATACATTTATAATAAATGTGTATAAGACCAACAGTCTAAAAATCAAACATTGGAAAAATACAAAGTCCTTTTGTTCAATACATCTACTTCGACAAGATTTCATTGAATAAAATGCATGTGTAGATAAATAAATTCAAAAGTTTTTACAAGTTGAATAATTCTGTACACTTAAAATGAGTATAAATATTAATATTTATAGAACAATCCTAACCAGATAAAAGAAACTCAATATTCGAAATAGTGGTATAAGGACATTTCTTAGCTTTTTAACTTGGATTCCTTGTCGACTAATAAATTGTAAATTCTGATTTACAGAGTTTAAATTGAATTTCATCTATATATATATATATATATATATATATATATATATATATATATATATATATATATATATATACACACACACACACACACACACACACACACGATTTTTTGTTTATAATTTAGTAATCAATCCAGTGAATCTTTACTGTGGTTATATAATAGTACTCTATAAAAAGGAAAGTTATATATTTAGTATACATTTTTGTTTCTACAAATATTTTGGGTACATATATGCAGCCATGTTTCAGCTTGTCTTATTTAGGCTAAGCGTTCTCTTAAGCCAAATTAACAGGATGAAAAAAAAAAAATAAAGGAAATGATTTTGACAAATTTTTTGAAAAGACAAGGAGCAAGTGACCATATTACTGAAATTATGTTGAATTGAATAACTTTTTTGTCTCAAATCTTATTTTAATATTCTAATATTTTTAATAATCTTTTTATTGCTTTCAATTTTAATTGGCTGTGATTCTACTAATAGTAATACTGGCCCATCAAAAGAGATTTCTAAAACTAGCTTGCAATGATGAACCAAGTGCAAGAAAAATGCAAACAATTAAAAAGGCAAAAACAAAAAAGAAATAACAGATTTTGAATGTGGTCAGCCATTCTCAATTTGTCATTCATCACTGACTAAATTTGTGAAGCTACCCCATTGTTGCCACATATGATAATCTCTCCCTCTTAGACAGGGCCCAAAAAAAGAGTCCCCAACCTAATAAATCCTCCACTATCAACCAAGCTCCAATTCCTGACTCATCGCCACAATGTTGCATTCCAGTGAGTGTTTTACAAGTATCTTAATGAAATGTATTCTGACAAACTCATTGTACTTTTACCCCCTTTGATGTACATACACCTGACAAACCCATCTAACAGCAAAATCCCACCCTTTCACTGTTGAGATCCCTAGATGCAAGAAAGACTTCTACTTTAATAGCTTCTTTCCTTGGACTGCTCGACTTTGGTATGCCCTCCTTGTTTCTCTGACCATACTGACAAGCAAAAGTTTAAATGTAAACACATGTGAGCATGTGGTACAATGGGGAAAGGAGTGGCTGGTTACTTTTAATGCATCTAAAACCAAGCTTCTCTCTTTACATCATCAATATTCTGATCCACATCTGACATCAATTGAAATGAATGGCTCTTGTCTTGAGGAGGCCTCAAGTTTTGACAAGCTTCTGATCTTAAATGGAACTTGTACATCAAATCTGTTGCCAAGGCTGCTGAAAAAACGGTCGGGTCCTTCTATCGATCCAGTAGATATCTCACTGCTGATGCAATTCTCTATCTATATAAGAGCCAGGTACATTTAAGGATGGAATACTGTTACCACATCTGGGCAGGAGCTGCTAGAAAGGACTTGTCCTGCCTTGATAGAGTTCAAAATAGACTTCATAGCCTCGTAGGAGATGTTCTTTTCTCTTCCCTGCAACCTCTATCTCACAGAAGAGATGTTGCGAGTTTGTCTCTGCTGTATCGTTATTTTCATGGAAAGTGTTCGACTGAGCTTCATTCTATGGTCCCCCCCCTCGCCAAACTTTCACAAGAAACACTCGTTTAGCTGAAAACACTATTAATAATTCCCCCCCACTCTTTATCTGTGCCTAAACCTAAACGTAGATTCCATGAACAAAGCTTCTTTCTTAGAATTACACGCCTGTGGAATTGTCTTCCGTTTTCCTGCTTTCCAGCTGACTACAATATGGTTGTGTTCAAATCTAACGTAAACAAGTTCTTGATTAGCCGTTCCATTTGTTAACAAGTTTACTGAATTTCCATTTACTAACGATTACTATATTGTCCAGTTTCTACTGTACACTCTTTAACCCTCATCCTCGAGTGGCCTCTAGGCATTGATAAGTGGCGATGCCTATGTAAAAAAAAAAAAATCTTGCTCATCTCCTCTAACCATAGTCTCCAGAACACATAGCTTCAAATAGTAGCCTCTTATGTCCAAGTGGCAATATGTTGTGTTTGGGTTGAACAAGATTTAAAGAACAGACGAAAACTGTCACCAAGGTTTTAAAAGTGTATCTTTATTTTTTTCCTCTTCATTTCTCTCCATTTATTTCTGTATTTTTATTATTTTATCCATGCCCCTGTGGATGACTGTTATGCCACTATCAAATCATCAATCAAAAAAGCAGTTACATTTTGGTATCTTTAGTGATCAGTTTTATATGGAAGCTCAAAAGTAAAGTATTGTGTCAATTTAAGCAAAATATATATGCTCTTGTACAAATAACTGAGCACTTGAATTATTTCTTCTATAATGCCTAATTACACACACATGTACACATGCAGTAAGTTTCTGTCCATGATGTTTTGTTTTTTTACGTAAATTGTTCCAGACAAGGGATGTAGACACTTGATGTTAATAGCTAAAAAATATATCACCTCAGGGTCAAAAACTAGCCAATGATAAGAATAGATTCTGACCTAGAAGACACCACCCCTACCACCTTTACAAGAAACATCGCCCATGAAAAGTGAATACTAAAGGACAAAATAAAAGAAGCGAGAGTTACATTAAAAATTTAAGACAATTTATAAATATTATTCCTTTATATGACATACTGGCTGACGGTTTCAGCAAGATGAAAAGTACATACACACACGACTAATAATTGAAAAATATTTATAATTAAAAAATCATGTATATACGTGTGTGTGTGTGTGGGGGGGTGATAAATCTATGTCATTCTAAAACTCTGCAGACTGTCCTTCCTTGCTTGCTTGTCTGCAACAATTGGGCGATTCTATCTTAAAAAAGGATGAAAGGTGAATATATATCAGAGGCTAAGCAATGAGGGTGGAGAGTTGTATGTTTTTGGTTTCAATTCTAGTTGATGACACCCAAGTTGTATAGAGATATATATTTTTTACTTTTGATCTCACTACTATATATTAGGTTCAACAATCGATAGAGAATTGTCTCTATAATAATAAATGTAAAACATCATATTTAAACCTATCTTACAATTGGGCAATGTCGAGTGGCCTGCTAGTATGCATATAAAACCTTGGTGTCAGAATGTGGAGGTTACTTTACAATTAATAAAACTTCAGCCAGTGATGACCCCCCCACCCCACCCCAATTCTATTGGGAATGATTATTTTATCCAAAATCTATTACTAATGACAGAATGAGAGAGTTCCAATAAAAGTTTAAAGCAACAAAATAATATATTAAAAATTATTAAAGTAAAAAACAAAACAAAAACAAAGACCATCAAAGTCAGCCATTCAATAAAAAAATAATTACAGTAACATGACAACTTGCTTCTTAATTATTGAGAATTTTTTTATCAAAAATCATTCCTTTTATTTTCATCCTATTAACTTAGCCTAAAGAAGGCTGTAGCTGAAACATGACAGACAGCGCATTCAATTTTAAATTACTTTTAAAATGTAGACACTAGATTTTTTGTTAAATAAAAACAATGGAAAAATAACCTGATAAAAAAACCCAAAAATCTATTTAATATGAACAGCAACTACACTGAATTGTAATTAACAGGTAAATCTAATTATTTTTATTAAAAATCATTGGCAAGTTGAACGGAATTTAAATTATTACTCTTCTATTTGAAAATATTGAGCATTAATTTAGAATAACAAAAATAACTTATCCATCTTTCTATATATTTTTCAAGCAAACATGAAGATTGTTGTGCAGAATAGAAGTTAAAAACGTAAATGAAAAATCCAATAATCTCATTCAACTGGTTGATTGAAAAAATATAATTGCAATGAATATATTCATTGCAATTTATGTTTTACTTTTCAAATTACATTTTAAAAATTTTGTAAATTTGTTTTTTTTTTTTACATAAGAAAAATTATATCTTTATTTACAATTAATATTTTTTCATGTATACCAATTTTTTTTTTACCATTTGGCAAGAATAATAACAGAAAAATATATGTATTTGAAGACATTTTGAAAATTAAAATATTCAATTAAAAAGCGAATAAAACATGCAGAAATATTTCATGTAACAAAAGACAAAAACATCACTACTTTCATAAAACTTTGCATTCCAATGTACATTGTTATAAAAATGAAACTTTTTACAATGAACAAGTTAGCTTAATGGTTATACTGTTTTAATTTTTTTTACTAATAAGCCATCATTTATCAAGGTTCAAAAGCCACTCAAGGATAAAGGATAATGAGATTGTTGGTTAGATGATGAACATAACTATGAGAGGATTGGAAACAATTAGGTGTCAAAACAGTAGAATTTGATTACTTAACAGGACGGCTTAACAAATATTTGTTGGATACTAGACTTTAATTGGACTTTAAGATGACCATGTTGTAATTAGCAGAGAGTCTCATGGTATTGTGTTTTATAATGAATTTTTCCTGTAATCAATATTTCAGTCATAATTTTGATTCATAAACGTTTCGAAACTTTTTTATTCTTATTTTCTTCCTTTAAAAGAATTGGCATTTAGGAATTTGGTAAAGATGCTTGTTAAACTTTTATATATGGAAACAATGTCATATTATCATGCAGAGGCAGAGATTTAGATGCAGCAAGGGCCACAATACTGTAAAAGGCAATTTTTGCTGTTATAGGTCTTCGGTATAATCATCATACCAACTGACCCTGTTACATCAACTGCTCTACATCTACTAAGCCAAACATTCATCCATTCTTCCGTTATCATGATCATATTTAGTTTAATGTCTGTTTTACATGATAGCATGTGTTGAACAGCTTTTAGAAATCAACATCCAAACTAAGCTATCTCTGGCCAGGTTTTCATTTATCCCTCATTCTCTGAAATCCATCCTTATCTCTTCCTCCTATGTTTGTATAAAAACAAAAAATAGAGATATTTAGGAACAAGATTTTGCATGTTTTTCCTTTGTGAAACACTCATAAAATTTAATAGAAATCAAATTATTATTGATAAAAAAAATTTGATTTTTAAAGTTTTTTGTTTATTTTTATGTAAGATTCAACATTAAAATTAATTTTTACAAATAAAGAAATTAATCTTGCAAATTTTGAGAAAATGGTCTTTTGCTTTAAGTCTTCATGGTTTCAAGAAATACAAAAAGCTCATCACAATCAAAATAAATTGAAAGTAAATTATTATATTTTTGCACTTAATAGTCATTAGATTTTAGTTTTTCTTGATTAATTTTTAATGAAGACTTAATTATTTATTTTTCATTTAATTTGTTTAATCTGCAGTGTTAACCAGCAAAAAAAAATCTGTTTCACACAGTATTTAATGCTAATTTTTTTTTAAATCTTACTTTGTAAAGAATATAATCAAATGTTTTAAAAAAGATTACCTGGTAAGTATGAATTAGAATTATTGAAGAAAGTAGGTTGGCTTTATTGTACTAATTTTTCTCATGAAAATCAATGTTAATGAATAAAAATAAATCATACTTTTATTTGTACAAATGATCATTACATGATTGAGAAATTGTTTTTTTCATTTAGAAGTATAAATTAACTATAATATTTGACTTGTCTATGCTAATTTTAGCCTGAAATTATTGATTGAGCTTCTTCTAATCTTAACCGGCCATTTATCAACACCGATTATTCAGAATCAACTTTAAAACAGCTCTGTCCTTGCCGCCATGTTTCCTAGCTTGGTCTTTCGAGGATAGAAAAGAGGAATAACATGGCTATTATTCAGTGGATTTGTGGTGTGTGTCTTGATGATAGAGTTGGTTTTGACTTCCTGCTATCAAAGTTGAAGGCACCAAAACTGGAGTCAACTATGCGTTGCAACAAAGCCCTGGTTGGATAGATGAATTTATAATAGGAAGATTACTTTTAATATTGGTATCAATTGACTGTGTTTCAAAGAAGATTCAAACCTGTGCCTCAAAGTGAGTACTCTAATAAGCAAAGCATACTAGTTACCACTCAGCCACAGGAGTAGGCAGTTGATATTTTGTTTTTAAGTTCTGATAACCCTAACTGCAACTACTTACAGTAATATATATATATATATATATATATATATATATATATATATATATATATACACACACATACATACACCAGGTTAAAAGTATTCAAGAATGATAACTAATAAATTTAACAATTTAACAATAGTGCTCAATAAAAGAAGACCAAGATATATTTTTTCATTAATATAAACAAATTTACATGGTCGTAACACTGAACATGCTAATATTTTGAACAAATGGTCGGTTAAACGGTACAGAAATCCTCATCAGGTGACTTAATAAATTGTTTCTCTCCACAGAAGAAGCCGATCCTGATTTTAACTGACCATTTGTCCAAAACATTAGCATGTTCAGTGTTGCAACCATGTAAATTTGTTTATATTATACACACACTTATTATGTGTTATTTACTTATTTATCTCTAATTTTTTAATGGATGCTTTTAAATTTGTTGAGGTTATAAAAATAAAATAAAATAAAATGTAAAATTTAAAAAATTTTACATTTGATTGTGGTGAGCTTTTGTCCTCTTTTCAATTTTTATAGTGAATTATGGTAGTCATAGCCAAATGGCTGCTTGCTACATGAAGAGGGATTTTTAAATTAATCAAAAAATATTTACCTTTGATTAAATAAGAATAAAAATGTGAATAAGTTATAGAAAAGTTTCATCAGCTGACCAAACTGACAAACAATTCTTTTGAATCTTATATGGCAGTAAAAAAAAATAAAAGAAGAGTATTAGAAACTGATTTTAATTGTAAAGCTTTATTTTAAAATATTCACAAACTAAACAATGTAACAAATTAAAATTTTATGTTAGGAAAAGTTACATAAAAAATGAGAGATTTAAAAAAAAAAAAATAGAGGAAAGTACAAAATACAAAACCATAAAACAGAAAAAACAAACATTACAAAAAATATTTTGAATTTATTTTACATTGGTACAAAGACCAACAATTCACAACATGCTAGGCAAAGTTTTAAGCAAAGCAATATTCCTTCACCTGATCACATAATAATACTGACTTTGTTATGTCTTTTATAAGATTACACTTTTTATATTTTCATCAATGCAAATATAATATGAAAAAACACTATAATAGTAAAAACATACAAGGCAAATTATCAGATGAAAAATTCTATTGTTGATTTCGAAATTTTACTA
>NC_136524.1:20122426-20437426 GCF_053919585.1 Euprymna scolopes | reverse complement strand
AAACAACCTTAAATTAAATCTCTACGGTTCCAGGTCGGAATTGACTGAAAATAGGAATTTCAATCTTACTCAAAGCCGGCTAGAGGCTTAGTTGGCCAAAACATGGCAACAACTATGAAAGGCAGTAATTACTTGAGGATACAATAAAAGAGACTGAGCTTTCCTATCCTGTCACGGTTTAACCACCTGACGAATACCAGGGGAATAGTTGGTTGAAGCTTTGTGAAGCAAGAACTAGAAGATTAAGAGTCATCAGCAAATGAATAAATAAATCTTAAATTATTTTTGCTAACGGTGAAAACGACCTTACTTCACTGTTAGCAGAATACGTATGAATCTTTCTTTCACTAATCCTAAAATTAACTTATTAATCAAAAATAACTTGCTAAAGTTGACAACAACCTAATATTGATTTGGACAACAGCGAATGACCTAATATCAATTTTGATAACAATGAAAACAACCTAATATCAATTTTGATAACAATGAAAACAACCTAATATCAATTTTGATAATAATGAAAACAACCTAAAATATATTTTGATAACAATGAAAACAACCTAAAATATATTTTGATAACAATGAAAACAACCTAATATCAATTTTGATAACAATGAAAACAACCTAATATCAATTTTGATAACAATGAAAACAACCTAATATCAATTTTGATAACAATGAAAACAACCTAATATCAATTTTGATAACAATGAAAACAACCTAATATCAATTTTGATAACAATGAAAACAACCTAATATCAATTTTGATAACAATGAAAACAACCTAATATCAATTTTGATAACAATGAAAACAACCTAATATCAATTTTGATAACAATGAAAACAACCTAATATCAATTTTGATAACAATGAAAACAACCTAATATCAATTTTGATAACAATGAAAACAACCTAATATCAATTTTGATAACAATGAAAACAACCTAATATCAATTTTGATAACAATGAAAACAACCTAAAATATATTTTGATAACAATGAAAACAACCTAAAATATATTTTGATAACAGTGAAAACCTAAAATATATTTTGATAACAATGAAAACAACCTAAAATGTATTTTGATAACAGTGAAAACAACCTAAAATATATTTTGATAACAGTGAAAACAACTTAAAATATATTTTGATAACAGTGAAAACAACTTAAAATATATTTTGATAATAGTGAAAACAACCTCAAATATATTTTGATAACAGTGAAAACAACCTAAAATGTATTTTGATAACAGTGAAAACAACCTAAAATGTATTTTGATAATAGTGAAAACAACCTAAAATATATTTTGATAACAGTGAAAACAACCTCAAATATATTTTGATAACAGTGAAAGCAACTTAAAAATATATTTTGATAACAGTAAAAACAACTTAAAAATGTATTTTGATAACAGTGAAAACAACCTAAAATGTATTTTGATAACAGTGAAAACAACCTAAAATATATTTTGATAACAGTGAAAACAACCTCAAATATATTTTGATAACAGTGAAAACAACTTAAAAATATATTTTGATAACAGTAAAAACAACTTAAAAATGTATTTTGATAACAGTGAAAACAACCTAAAATGTATTTTGATAACAGTGAAAACAACCTAAAATATATTTTGATAACAGTGAAAACAACCTAAAATATATTTTGATAACAGTGAAAACAACCTAAAATATATTTTGATAACAGTGAAAACAACCTAAAATATATTTTGATAACAGTGAAAACAACCTAAAATATATTTTGATAACAGTGAAAACAACCTAAAATGTATTTTGATAACAGTGTAATATATATATATATATATATATATATATATATAAAGTTTTTCACCGTTTTTATTGTTCATGCCATTGAATTATTTTCACACACAAACCGTCACTAAGCATTTCTAAGTACATGTTCTTTACTTTTTACCAACTCCTAAAGATGTTTCTGGAAGGAACTAAAAGTACTAGGGCACATAAATGCAGCAATCACATATGCCAATTCCAGATCAAAATTAAAAGTTAATCAGGAATTTAGAAAGAATAAAATAATATGTGCAGATGCAAATTTTCTGCAATATTTAATATTTTATATATATATAAAAAAATGCTGTTCATATTCATTTTCATCTCTCCATATATATATATATATATATATATATATATATATATATATAAGAGCAAGTAGTTAATAAAACATGTTAAAACACTTTGAAAAAGAGTTAAAAACATATTTAATTTGAAAAGGAAACACTAAATAAGTGGATAGTCCTTAATCTGCGGAGTTTCGAAGTTTATATATATATATAACTACTTAATTTACTCACATAAAATTAATATACGAAAGTATAGATTTATGTGTAAACTTTAAGTATTTACTTCAAAAGTGCTCAATACGTAGGTAGAGCTAGTTAGTAATTTATGAAATATATATGGCGATTAAGCTACACTGAATATTCCGCGTTTCATCCACTCTAGGACTAAGCCTGAAGAGTCCTAGAGTGGATGATGCGGAATATTCAGTGTAGCTTAATCGCCATATATATTTCATAACTTACTATATATATATATATATATAATGTTTATAGCAGTTAACTAATGAATCCTGTAAATTTTTAAGGTGCTTATATAATAGTAATGCTCAATAATAAGTAGAATATTCAAGTTTTTATAAAACATTTTTGGCTTGATATGTGCAGACATGTTTCAGCTACAGTAACATTTATGTGGAACCATCTCAGTTGTTGCTGAAAAGGAGAATGTATTAGACCAGAAACTTTAATAAAATGTAATTTTTTGCCTTATTGCTTTGAAGCTTTTGGAACTCCTGCTGATATAACTACCCATACCCAGTTTGGACTTTTGAGCTATTCCCTACATTGGAATCAGGGTTGTTAATAGTGTTGAAATTTACATGAATTACTTGTGATTTTAACCATCTCTTTGAGATTAAGCATGTTCATTTTTCCTTGCACACATCCAGCAACATAAACTAAACATATCCACAGATAAATAGGTACACCAACACACAGCTATATCAACATCAGTATATATGCATGCATAAACAAGTTAAGAAACAAAAATATCCTAAGTGCTGGCAATTTACAAATTATAAAAACGTGCACTTGGCAACAAACACGTACATTATAATACGTATACAAATGGACAATCTTATACACATATACTTTGGTAAACCTACACAAGGAGAATACAAGGAAAATAGTCAATTGAAACACCTTGAGTTTTTCGCACTTCCAAATTGATATTAAAACTGTACTTTTTCTATTTAAAAGTTATGAAAACAAACTTCTTAATATACTCAGTCATAAATATACACGTGACTACACGAAGGTTAACTAATTTGTATATTTTTTTAAAAGCAAGCATTAAATTATATATTCTTTATGGTTTCTTATTAGATGATTGGTTTCATTTAACGATTATGTGGAATTCTATTTATGCATAGTTTCTACATTCTGCATAATTGAATGGAATTTAAGATGAAAATGTTCTAGCACATGGAAAGATATATATATATATACAGTAGTAAGTTATAAAATATATATGGCAATATATATATATACATTTAATATTTAGTCTACAGAAGAGAAATGTGATATATAGGGTATTTGGATCTGTATCACACTTTTGATTTGATTTCAGTCGGCAGAAATGGCTGTTTAGAGGTCAAAATAGAAAACAAAACAGTCGATTTTGGCCTGTCGACTAACATGGTTACATACACAGACCTAAATTCATAGGTTAAACATTACTTTTGAACAATCAATATGCATATGGGCTTGGCTCAGAGGCCAAGGAATGAGACTGGAGCGTTGTACGTTTCAGTTTTGATTTTAGCGTATGGCACCTAATATATTTTTTTTTACTTTTGATCTCACTACTATATATTAGGTTCAATATAATAATTGATAAAGAATTATCTCTATAATAATAAAAAATGTAATCTGCATGAATTAAAATATCATATTTAAGCGTATCTTACAACCAGGCAATGCTGGGCAGTCTGCTAGTATTAATATAAAAATAAAATTATAGATATTCAATAACAGTATGTGCCTACAATAAAAAAAAATATACATACATGTATACACATACACACATTAAGTTTAATGTCAGTTTTGCATGCTGGTAATATATAAGACGAATATCTCTCTACACTCCTATAAATTTGTGTTTCTTTTGTGTGTATTGATATTCATATTAAAAACCCTCTTTTCTATTTATTTAAAAAGAATATACAATTTTCTTATATATGGGTCATGGAATTGAATCCATCTGCAAAAGATCTCGCTAATTTGCATATTCTTTTAAACATTCATTTTAATTAATTCCCTATTAGTTTTTTTTTCGGTTTTCTTATGGGATGATCATCTTTAATTAACTATTACGTGTAATTATATTCATGCAGATATTCTACATGATTTATACTTGCATAATATTTGCGTAAAAAGGTTACAGGACACACAATTTTGTTTCCATATATATTTATGTAAACGTATATATTTTTGTTTAATCTATCTGTCTGTCTATCTATCTGTGTGTGTACATTTCCCTACACAATAACTCTGTCAATTTTTAGTCTACAAACTCGAAATTTGATAAAAAGGGTACTGAGATTTGGGAAAATCGATGTGATCGGTTTTCGGCCAGAAATTTGGCGATTAAGGGGTCAAAGTTCAACGATTTGATCTTTGAGAACTCTACCAAACTCCTCCGACAATTTTGGGTCTAAACACTTGAAATTTTAGATATAGGTTCCTTGGACATGGATCTAACAACTTAATTTGAGCCCAAAACAATAAATTTTAAGGGGGTCATAATAGGGGTCAAAGTTAAAAAAATTAAACGCTTTTTTTTTTTTTTTTTTTTTTTTGCGCAACATACACCTCCAAATACCCGGACAACGCCGGGCACCCATGCTAGTGTATCTATAAAAGTGAAAATGTGTGTGTGTGACACTTCCCTACCAAATAACCGTCAATTTTCGGCCTACAGACTCGAGATTTGACATAAGGTGTATTGAGATTTGGGAAAATACTTTTAATCAGTTTTCGGACAGAAATTTGGCTTTTAAGGGGTCAAAGTTCAATGATTTGACCTTTGAGAACTCTACCAAACTCCTGACAATTTTGGGTTTAAACACTTGAAATTTTAGATGTAAGTTACTTAGACATGGATCTAACTTAATAATTTGATTTGAGTCCAAAACAATAAATGTTAAGGGGTCATAATTGGGGTCAAAGTTTTAAAAAATTTACCTCTGTGGTCTCTACGAAATTGCTCAGCCAATTTTTGGTCTAAACATTTGAAATTTTACATAAAGTGTACATAGGGCAAGCTTTTTAATCTTTTTTTTCTGAAAATTTGGCTTCCAAGGGGTCAAAGTTTAAAAGATTTTACCATTGTGGTCTCTAGCAAACTTAAGCCAATTTTGGGTCTAAACATTTGAAATTTTACATAAAGGGTATTCAGACATGCAAGCTTTTTAATCAGTTTTTGGGCGAAAATTTGGCTGGCAAGAGGTCAAAGTTTACAGAGTTGACCTTTGCAGACTCTACCAAACTCCTCTGCCAATGTTGGATCTAAACACTTGAAATTTTAGATATAGGTTACTTGGACATGGAGCAAACATTTTAATTTAATTTGAGCCCAAAACAAATGTTAAGGGGTCAAAATTGGGGTCAAATTAAACAAAAAATGCTGTCTGCGGTCTCTACCAACTTTTCTCTATGCTAGTTAAGAAAACCCATTATATGGAAAGGTATTGCTGTACATATTCACACTTTTTAATACATACATAGACACATAAAGTTATAAACAGTACATAGGGCCCGAGCAAAGCCGGGCGGAACAGCTAGTACATATATAATTCCAGGTTAAGAATATTCAAAGATAAAAACCAATTAATGTAACAAGGTTTATATAATAGTGCTAATAATAAAGAGCAAGGTGTATCTTTACTTATATTCAAATAAACATTATTTTAGTGTCACTACATAATTAAAATCATTTTTAAGTTTAATTGGTTATAACAATAACCAACCGACTCATCAGAAAACAGAAAAATGGTTTTATTCTTCTTTTAAAAAATCATATTCTCAAATGAAAGACAAAAAAAAAAAACTGATCACACAAAACATTGAAGTTGAGAAAACCACGTTTTGAAGCTATGAAGAAGATAAAGAGAAGAAAAAGGAGAGAAAGAAGTGGGTCCGTAGACGTGATTTTTTTTATTAGATTAAATTTTAAAATTATTTTTACTTTTTATTTTTTTTGGATGAAAAAAGTAAATTTAAAAGCTAATTACATCTAGGAACTCTCAAAAATTATAGAGATTAAAAAAAAAAAAGAAGCTAAATCGAAATCATATAAATTATTATACATAAAACGAATTAATATTAATTTTAACTTTAATCAAAACTGTAAATAGTGATAATGAATCTATTGGTTCAACCTGATAATAATGTGCTAATCTATTAATAATAAATAATAGTAATAATGTTTTGAATAGTAAATAAGTAGATATATAAATAAATAGTAAATAAGCAAGAGATAATAAATAATATATAAATTAAAGATAAAAATATTAATAAATAAAATTCCTTTTTAAGAATTACACACACACACACACACACACACACACACACACACACACACACACACACACACACACACAAGCCAAGAGATATACATAAATGTAAACACACCCTTCAATCGATACCAGATTTTTAATTAAAAATAGTTCCTGTCACATGATCACTTTTCCAAAATTGTCTTATTGTTCTCTCCTTTTCGTTTTTACTCTGACAATTTAGCTAAAATAAGACCATAGCCAAAACATGTACACACAGGTTTCCAAAAATAAAAATGAGGTCTTAGACCTACGTTTGTGTTGATGTCTCTCCTACTTGATACTTTCGATGTTTCTATATTCGTTGCTCATAAGAGTTGTTGCTGTTTTGGATTTTTAGTGGCCTTATAAGCAGCTCAAGAAAGAAGAAAAATTTGACGTGAAACAAGTTAGATGAGCCCTGGAGATGATTTTCATGGTAGATTCTTATCTTGCCTTTGGCAGCGTTATGAAACAATGAAGGCGACCTGGTTAAATCCAAGCCATATTCTTGATTGATCTTGAGGTGTCATCTGTTTGCAGGGAAAGAATTTCCCAGGATAGTTCCTTGGACGGTGTAACCCAACCCTTGAGGCCTGATTGGAATAATAAGATTCCAGTTAAGTTTAATAGAGGACTTATAATTTTAAAAGGGATCATTTTTGAAACCAATGAAATCGTTGGTAACAAAAATAGTCAACTTTTTGTGCAAATAAAAACTTTGAAGAACACAGAAAACAGAAATGCTTTAATCTGCTATGAGGGCATTTTTTTCTTCTAATATAATAACGAAATACATATAAAATAACGAAATATAGTGAAATAATTTAATATATAATAATATTTAACAATATTTCTAATTTCTAATATAGTGAAATAATTAATATATAATAATATTTAATATACAATAATGAAATATATATTATAAAATAACGAAATATAGTGAAATAATTTAATATATAATAATATTTAATTGTTGTTTGTTTTGGTTTTAGCGATATGTTTTGAATGAATTCAATTATTTACAAAAGTGCATTTTTACCTAAATGTGAGCTGGGAATAATTTTCCCTTTAACCAATTTGGTACCCCCACATGGGGAGCAGTATATGTATTAATTTTAAAATTATATTTTAAAAATAATATTTAATAATATTTCTAATATAGTGAAATAATATATATAATAATATTTAATATATAATAACGAAATATATATTATAAAATAACGAAATATAGTGAAATAATTTAATATATAATAATATTTCTAATTTCTAATATAGTGAAATAATTAATATATAATAATATTTAATATATAATAACGAAACATCATAAAATATATAATATGATGATATAAAAATGAAAAACACTGTCTATGAATTACATTCAATGGTGAACAGAAATTTCGAATTTGATACCTAACACATCACTGAATATGTCCCAAACCTGACATATACATGATGTCACCAATAATAATAATAATAATAGCAAATATATTTTTTTATATAAAGTATTAACTTTCAAGTAGCATGTGTCAAAACTTGAGCCCCATCTGATTATTAATTTACAAATTACAGTTATTATTTAAGTGAAGCCACTGCTGTAAACTTTAAAAAATTTTTTTTAGAAAAATCAGTTTTGAGGAAATCTTAAATTTTTGCTCTACTGTTTTAAACATTATGGAATTCTTGCAGATTTAATTAACTAATTTTTCCTATAATAGGGGAACGGGAGCCAGTTATCATTGGTTTGAAATTTTTATTAATTACTCGTGAAATAAACCCACCTTTTGCCACTAAGATTACAGGTGCATGTTTATTTTTCCCCACACATCTAGCAACAGAAACACTTACACATACATCAATAGTAACATGTGCATAATATAGGTCTATATAAGCTAGCTTTATTTCAGATAAAGCTCCTCAGTCGTGGTGAAGACAATCCATCTAGGAAAAGGAAACTGATTAAAAAAAAAAAAAAAAAAAAAAAAAACGGATGAAAAGAGTCTGCTAGTCCTGTAAAGAAATCTTCCAGTGATGGTGTCACAAACAAAACACTTGTTTCCAATTTGCCATAAGCCAGCATGGAAGTAAAAAGCTTAAGAGCTTACAATGCTCATGTCCATATGCATTCTGGTCTAACGGGAATAGCAAAATGAAGTTTTATTTCACAATAGAAAAGATTTTGAAAAAAAAAAAAAAGAAAAACAAAAATGGACACTAGATAATCAAAAATTTATAGACAACATATTTGCATACAAGATGTTAAATTTGTCTTTTTTTTTTTTTTTACAGGAGAGCAACAGTTTTTGATTATCTAATCCTGCCATTTGTAAAAGATTTCTCAACATTAGAATACTAGCGGAACCCCATGAAAATTCCACAGTGCTTTGATGAGTGTCACCTTTTGAAATGTATGTATATATGTTTGTTTTAATTTGTACTGTTTTAGTCAATAGAAACAAGATAATTTGATTTGGGAACAATTCATTTTAAAATGAGAAAATCTTTTTTATCTTAGTAACCTCAGATGAATCACCAATCTTCGAATAGTTTTGTTTTTCAAAAATGTGTGAAGGATGCTAACATACAAAAATGAAGTGGTTCTGTGTATTATTATTAGATGTGTACGCTCTCCATTAAAAATGACAAAAATAAATTGTCTTTGTACAAAGATATTCATGTGAAATAATCGGTCAGCTGGTACAGTTAAAAAAAAGAAATAAGAAAACATATCAAGTTGGAAAACAAACAAAATGTATCACTCAGTATAAAAAGGAGAAACAAAAAAGAAAACAGCTCATTATGAAAAGGTGAGGGATTCCTTTCCAAATTCATTTTAGATGGTGGGGGTTGTTTAGACTTGCTATTTGCCTTCTTCCTTCTCCTAAACAATTAAAATGATCTCATCTACCATTTTTTTTTTCAACTTTCTAACTTTTTTATATGTGTGTGTGTGCGCGCACGTTTGAGTTTGTGTGTATACATATATGTGTGAATGCAAATATATTTGTGTACATATTTTAAAATAAATTGATCAAAACTAAGGTAAAAGCTTAACATACAAATAAACAATCTTACGCTAAATTCCAGTGAACACTGCAATTAAGCATACTTTTATTAATATATACATACATATATACACATCGGTCTTTATTCTAAAGTGGAGAATATGTTGTGTTAAAGAAATCTGCTAATTCCCTCTTTATTGTCTATACAAATAAAATGACAGGTCTGGTTAATAATTGATACTTTGAAACTAGTGACTGAATCTAAACCCTATTTGGTATACAGATAGGATGGAATATAGTACAAATACCTAATTTCTTAGCTTTATCTCTCACATACACAAACATATACACACACATTATCTATATATATAAATATATATACTTTCACATTATCTATATATATAAATATATATACTTTGTGCATGAGCACAGTCACATAAATGGTTTATCTAAGAGCTAAACTAATCGTAGATTTGGAAACAGTACTTTAGATCCAATATCTATGTCTGAATAACTTTTTTTTTTAAATAAAATGTTTTCTTGAATTTCAAAGCCAAAATTACAAGTTATTATATGGATCTATTAAATATTTTTCATCTATTTTTTTTAAATAAAAAAAAATAGATGAAAAATATTAAATAGATGTATATAATAACTTGTAATTTTGGCTTTGAAATTCAGGAAAACTTGGGAAACCCAGCATAGATGAGTACATCAACTATTTAGAAATGAAAGAAAAGGAATGTAATTTTTACAGTTCTGAATTGTTGAGATGAGGTATGATTGTATTATTTGGATCAACTGGACTATTGTTGTCTTGAGTTTTATTTTCATAATGTTTCAGTCTTTATTTTTCTCTTTTTTTGAAATCGTTAGATATTATATTAAAAATATCAACATGGAAATTTAAAAAAAAAAAAAAATGTCAAAATTTTAAAAATAAACACAAGACACATGATTTAACATTATATCTCACTAGCAACCCACTTTTTTCATAAATTTAGGTTTCTAAGAACTTACACTTGGTGAATGTATCTGATTAAGTTTTATTCATAAATAATTTAGAAATAATATCTAACGTTTTGTTTGATAATTTTATTGACTTTATAACTTTTTTTTTTTGTAAATTTAAACTTGAACCAAAAATATGAAACCTTGGAAGTGTAGAGTTAACTATCGTTTCTCTTTTCTCAAACATGGTGACTTATACATCTCAAGAAGGTTGAGAGTTCCAGAGACCGAAACATTAAGCAGATATAACACTCAAAATGAAAATAATTGTCCGATTAATCCAAATAATAAAAACAATGTAATTTTTGTTGACATTTAAAACAAAATATTTTTCCATATTAACAGCTGGATTGAAAGCATGTATGCACTTCACCGAAGAGGAGGAGGAGGAGGAGGAGGAGGAGGAGTGATGAAGACAAGAAGAGAAATATTTAAGATGAATAATTTTGTTAGCAAATTTTAAATAGATAAAAAAGAAATATGAAAACAAATGACAAAATATGGAAGCCATTCGCCTTTTATACCACACTTTATCTGTTCTGTCCTCAGTCAGTAATTTGGAAATCTTTTTTTGATTGATACACTATTTCTGTTCCCAATTCAGAGTGCCACTTTTTGAGGAGCTGGATTTTCTAACTCTGTCCTTGTAAGGAGGAAAGTAAATAGGGATTCGTAAATCATAAGGAAAAAAAAATTGTGGGCAAATTTTATATATGTTATGCTTTTAATGTTTTTTAAAAAGTCAAAGTGCAAATAGGTACTTCTCATAAAAATATTAAATTAGATAAAAAATGCCTATGTGCCATGTGTATGATGATGATGATGATATTAAAAAAAATTTTTTTTTATCTCCACTTATTAATTTTCAACTAGTAGGAGTATTTCTACTTATATTGTAATTATTTTCATATTTAACTGATTAGTAGACATTCTCCTTTGAAAGGCAATTTTCAGAAGTTTATAACTATAAAAACAAAACGTTGTCACTGTTCCAGGCGATGTTTTGAAATATTTTGCCTGTAAATTAGTGATGAGAGGATTCCAATATTTTCCACCCAATTCTAAACTAAATTACATATTTCAATTATTTATAAATCTCCAAATATTTAACTTTAAAATTTATCCCAATCACCGTAAAAACGTGTTAACTGTGTATATATTTTCTCAAACATAAAAACACACTTGTGAGGGTGGTGATCTATAGATTTTAGTTTTACTGGAAGTTTAAAATCAATAAATATTTATTATTACTACCAGAAGAGAAATATTTTGTTTTAAAGAAAATCAAATAAAAAAGAATAATTAAAGGAATCGCTTTGATGATTGGCAAATAGGCACAAATTTTTACAATTCCAATACCCCACAAAGTTTGCATTTTTCTGATTCCAATTAACTGTCCCAACACTTAATTTTAATGAACAGCTTAACAATAACTGGCAAAGTTGGTTTTTAAATAAAAAGAATAGATAAAACATAAGATACAATTGCTAGAACTATTCGAAAGAGACTAATATGAATTGAACACAATCTTTTTCTGAAACCATCAATCTATAAATACGCTGATGTATATGGTTTCGCACACATTCCTGATAAGAAAATGGTCTTAATCCTTCAGGGAATCTCTGAAATTTCATCTCAAACATAGTTTAAGAAAAAAAGAAAGAAATGGAAAAAAAAAATCATTTTTAAAATAAAGTAGAATAGCGAATGTTTGCTTAAATAAAATAATTCCTACTTTGATAGTTTCATTGTAATAAAATAAAATTTTATAGGAATACAAATTTATACTTTCTTCAATTGAAGAAAAGAGTATTTGAATTTATTTATAAGCATGGGAACTTCATAAGGATATTCATAATTTAGAAAAATTTAAAACAAAACAAAAAAAAAACATGCTCAAACAATGTGGTCACCTTATGATATCAACACAAAGAATCCCCCTTCACACACACACACTTTTTTGGGCAATTTTATGAGTTCCAAATCTCAGCAACTATTGATCAGAATTTAACAAATGAAGGCTTGTTGGAAAGGTAATGATCTGAATTGTGTGGTGCGCTATGTGACATTTGCTGTTAAGGTCGATCATTAAGGGGATCATTCATCATCCAGAGTCTATTTCAGGCACTTTTTTACGGCCATAAAATGTTTCAATCAGTCATTTATTTTCCTAGCTTTGCATATGAATTACAAATTATCTGATATTTCTCCAAAACCTCTGGCCTTGATGGAGGGGAGACTAAAACATGCTGCTATGGTTTCAAATGACCTGAAATAACAGCAAAGGAAGACTTGATTCCAAATATTTCTCATGTTATATCTTCTCTCTCTTTGGTTTTCATACATAAAGTAAATTTCACAGTGTATGAGGATTATTTAATACTGAAGATATTCATAACTGTACCCGCTTTCCAAAAGAAGGGAGATATAACATGAGAAATATTTAGAATCAAGTCTCCTGTTGCAGTTATTTCAGATCATTTGAAATCATAGCAGCAAGTTTTAGTCTCCCGTCCATCAAGGCCAGAGCATTTGAGGAAATATATATTTTATTCATATTTTTTATTTACAGAAAGTTTGTATATGAGAGAAGTCATCGGTACTGTTGGTTGTGGAAAAACAAAGGGCAAAAATAAGGGGAAAAAATGATAAACGTGTTTGGAAAAACAAAAACAAAAAAACACAGTGAAAAGCGAAAAAAAAAAATGGCATAAATAACCCTTCGATTTGGTTGTCCATGGTGCGTTTCACCCAGTAGAAATATAGAACGAAAAGGAACGTTAAAGTTCCATTCCGTTTTTTTAAGCAACTACAATACAAAATAAAGTGAAAAAAATGGTATAAATAACCCTTCAATTTGTTTAAGTCCATGGTGCATTTCACCCAGTAGAAAGTATAGAATGAAAAGGAATGTTAAAATTCCATTCCAGTTTTTTTAAGCAACTACAAAGTAAAGAAAACCCAAACCGGTGTTCCTTTGTAACTGTCCCTTGTGAATGATCCGGAAATGGTGTAAGTGGTAGCAGGGGAAGGAGGAACTGTAAGCACATCTGCTGTAGATCTAGCAGAACGGGAACCATATTTTGTGTCACTAAGAAGGTTATTTTTGCTAAGATGGTTGATTACTTCTCTATTTAACACAGATTCCAGCAACTTACTCATGACGCACAGGAGACTTATTGGTCTGTACTGTGAGGGAGATGAGCGATCACCTGAATTCTTAAATACGGGGCATACTGATGAGATTTTCCAGGGTGACGGAAGCAATTCTAAAGACAACGTTTAAACAGTTTTGTAAGGATGGGCACAAGTTCTGGTTGAAGTCTTTTGAGTACCATAATTGAAATACCGTCAGGGCCTGTTGCTTTACTGGAATCAAGGTTTTTTGATTAGCTTCGCAACATCACGTACAGATATTTGTATATCACATAGCATGTTTTCTGATACAGGAGGAAATATTGGAGGTCAGCAGCCTTGGTCGCAAAGGTTAGAATTAGCTGCAAAGTTCTTGGCAAAGAGTTTGGCTTTGTCTAATGCTGATGAGATTACCTCAGGTCCATTTATGAGAGTTGGGATAGAGCAGACGCTTCTGTTCAGGATTCTGTTTGCTATTTGCCAAAACTGGTGGGAACCAAGCTGCTGCTCAGGTACTTTGGACTTGACGGACTGAGCATACAACTCTTTTGTGTTCTTTATTACATTTTACAGTGGTTGCTGGCAGTTCTGAAAGCGGCTTTAGTCTCAGTACATCTATTACATTGGAAGCAATGGAAAAATTGATTTCTATGCGCAATGGCAGCAGCACATTCCGGTGAGAACCACGGCTAGCTGTTAGGTTTTTGTTGGGATTTTTTCGAGGGTATAAAACGGTCTATACCTACAATTAATCATTCTGTCAGGTTGATACTATAGAGAACACAACCTTTTTAAACATGAAACACAGAGGTAGATCTCATATTAATGTGTGGAAGCTATCTTAGTCAGCGATAGAGTATCGATATACTGTACGATGGAGAGGTACATCTGGGGACATTACATTTCATTTTTATCTTAACTGATACAACTGAGTGGTCGGAAGATCCAAGTGGAGACAGAACAGAAGCTGAACAAAGTTCAGGGCAAGTTGTGAGAAAAAGGTCTAGGAGACTTGCATACTGGCCGTCAGTATTGGGAACACGGGTGGGTTCGTGAACAATCTGAGTGAGGTCATAAGCAATGGAGAAATCATGACAGAACCTCCCCATATCATCGGTTTTGTTTGAGCGAGTTAACCATTCCACATTGTGAACATTGAAGTCTCCACAGACATGTATATTAGCTGAAGGATAAGCAGATAGGGCGTGGTCAATTTTCTCAGCTATGCTTTTAAATATAGTAACTCCGCTGTTGTGGGGGCGATAGAGAGCAAATATAAATGCAGTAGTTTGAGCTAGTGCAACCCGGAAGCACATATAGGGTAAGTTAGGATCTTCTCAGGAGATATCCCTACCACATGGAGCCATCTTTTATATAGGCACATATTCCATGCCCATCGCGATCTTGGGGGTCAGATTTGTAAGTTAAATTAGAGTATCCTTTAATTATGAACTCATCTAGGGAAATGGTCTGTCCAATGCCAGTTTCACTTAGAAATAATATGTCTGGTTTAGTCTCCTGTAATTGGGTTTCAACCTCTGGAAGGTTAGAACGTAGACCCCTGATGTTAGAGAAGGAGACCTGGTAGTGGAGGTCTACGTTAGAAGTTAGAGATCCGGGTTTAATCGGGTGTTTTTTATTGAGACTTTTCATATGTGGATATATGGACTAAATGTTATGGTGTATAACCTGAATCAACAACAATTATGATTAGAGATGCTTTGTTGCCTAAAAGGTGGATATTTTAAGCTGATTTTAGCTCATTTGTTGCTTCAGAGTTTCTTTTTGCCTTCTTGATTTGAAGTTCAATTTTTAACTTGAGTTAAGAGTCAAATATGAACAGGTAAAATTATAAAGGAATAAAAGGTGAATCAAATGAGGTATAGGTTGTCTTAAACAGTTGCGTTCAGTTTAGCTTAAATTTACGGTTTTTGAAAAAATGACAAGTGCGGACTTTCTTTTTGCTGCCACTGTGTATATATTTTTTTTTTTTTTTTTTACAGAGGAGTCACCACTTATGAAGGCCCAGAGGCCACTTGATAACGATTAATATATATATATATATATATATATATATATATATATATTCACTGTTTATGGGAAAGAATTCCAGCAAAATGCTCGATTATAAAAAAAAATCCAATATAGGAGCTTAATATTTATTTAAAAATTGAAAAACTTTAGTACCGTCGGTTTCAAGCCCAATATAAGGGTAACCAGTTAATAATAAATAACATTAGGCTCTCAGTTGCCATTATTTTCTATATATATATATTTTTCTCTTAATATTAATAATTTTATAAAATTTTCTTATAAGTTTTTAATTAATTTTTAAAAATAATATTTTAATACAGATAATAGTATCTAAATCAAGTTCTGAAATGAAAAGCATCAAGCGAATATGAATTTTTATGCACATTTCAAGATTAATACTTAATAATGATATTGTTTCTTTTACATCATGACATTTTGACTGAATATGATTTTCTGAACAAAGAGGATGACCATTAAATCTAGAGTTGATACTAACTATCAATCCAGTAGATATCTCACTGTTGATGCAATTCTCTACCTGTATAAGAGCAAGGTACATCCAAGGATGGAGTACTGTTGCCACATCTGGGCAGGAGCTGCTAGAAAGGACTTATCCTGCCCTGACAGAGTTCAAAATAGACTTCATAGCCTAGTAAGGGATGCCCTTTTCTCTTCAATGCAACACAGAAGAGATGTTGCGAGCCTGTTTCTGCTTTATCGTTATTTTCATGGCAAGTGCTCATCTGAGCTCCAATCTATGCCATCAGACTATTAACCTCAAAGTTTCAGGTTTGAGCCTATCTCCCTTCCAAAACTTTTTTGCTGTTTTTTTTTTGTTTTTGATCGTTTTTTTAATATTCAAACAGGGTTATTACTTTTAGTTTCCATCTACAATCCCCCCCCCCACACACACACCGACCACACACACCGACAGTTTCAATATTGAAACAGAGTTATTTATGCCATTTTTTGTGTTCGCTGTTTTTTTTTCTTTTTATTTCTCAGATTTTTTTAAAAAGAAATTTTAACATTGTTCGTTTTGCATCACGTTAGTTTTTTTTTTTTTTTTAATAATATTTAAACAGGGTTAGTACTTCGTTTATTCTTTTGTTTTGATTTAACCCCCCCCCCAACAAACACACACACACCTCTAAACACCTGGGCAACGCCGGGTACCCCCGCTAGTCTTTAATAAAGCAAACTTATCAAGATAGAGGAAGCTCAACACTGTTAAGAGAAGCAATCAAATATATTAAATAAAAGATGAGATCCAATCATAAAGGAAAGAATCCTTATTGATCTAATGATCTAATAACATAATACGCAATTTTTATTGCCCATCTTTTTATTTAATATACTAGCCTGGGTGTTTGGAGAGCAAAAAAAAAGTGATAGTAGGCAGCCATGCTCAAACTCGTACCGCAAAGGACAAAAAAAAAAAAAAGACGTCTTTCCCGTTGTGTCCATTGCCAAACCAGAAGTGGTGAAGGTTTAAATTAACGCTAGTCAATCGAAAAGAGGGGATGCCTTTTGAAAATATAAGCAAAAAAAGCGACCCTTCCTTGTAGAAAAGTGCCCAGTTGAGGGTGAGGGAATTAATGTCTTTAGCCAATTGTCTGATATTTGTCAAAACGATACCAAGCTCATGAAAATCTGTTGCCTTTGTCGAAAGTTTTAGGCAGACATACATACATACATACATTTAAACGGGCAGGTGAGATTTATATTATAGATATCTCAAGAGTGACTCAAAGGTTCACTTTTCATTGTTACTTCAGAGATATCGTGGAGGGCATCACTCTTTCCTCAGGATTACTTGACTTAGCCTTTGTCTTCAACGCTGAATGTTAAGAAAAGTGGTATCAGGTATCATTTCTTTTAATCTTTGGTATAGTTCAATGAAGATTGAACTCCAATCTCCTGGCTCATTAGTGAGCACTAGCCATTATGCAATTATAAAATTTATGCACATATATATACTAGCAGGACTACTGTTTTGGCCGGGTATCTAATATTCATAAATTATATAGAATACAAAAAAAAAAAAATTAAAAGAAACTGAAAATTCTATTTAATAATGTTACATTCTTTATATATGAAAAAAAAAAAAAAGAAAAGATAATTTATGTAATTTGTTTTGAACAATCCGAGTAATTATGTAATAAAAAAAATTAATTATTAATATAATAACAAATAACAAATTTAAAGAAATAATCTAAGTATGGAACAATCCGAACAATCACAATTTGTTAAATTGTTGCTATTGCTAAAGTATAGCTAAAACTAGTGGTGGGACGATTAATCGGAATCGTTAATCGTAAGAATCGTGTATTTTGGGAGGCATCGGAATCGGAATCGCATCGTTAAAAAATACCTTAATTTTCCGATTCCTTCATTACGATTCTTTTAGTCTGATGTTGAAAAAAAGAAAAAAAATTCCTGATATTTCTAACCGCAAGAGAGAAAAAGAAACCAAAGAAATTCATTATTAACAGGGCAATGCTTAGTGCCCCTGCCCCTCCCTTACAAGGTTCATTCATTCAGATCTATTGTACCTATTTACTATGCCTCCCCACGGGACAGAGTTAGACACCAGGGTCGTTTTTTAACGTGGAGAAAAGGTACAAAAATAAAAATTGTCTCAGTCGTGAAGGATCTCTCCTCCACCGAAAGAGAACAAGAAATAGAAGTGCAGCATCTGAAGAACAGATACTACACTTCGATCTTGTCCCGAAGGCCAAGGAAATTGTAATCAAAACTACAAAAGAGTTAACTTGAAAAGAAGTATGCAGGGCTCTACATTGCGAGTAAAAATAAAAAAAAACGCTTATCTTTTTGGCGATTGTTTTTTTTTTTTACTGACAAATCCTCTAATACTGAATGAAAATGCTTTTTCAACTTATATTTTCTTAAAATAAAACGAGCAAAGTCAAATTATTTAAACAGTAAAAGGTTTAATAGAACAATATACTTTTTTTTCTTTTTTTAAAAGAAGGCTTTTGAAAGAAATATCTCTAAAATGAAATTGATCACGTTGTATTATTTCGCAAAGCTTTGACAGTAGTCGGTTTCGTTTGAAGTTTCAAAAAAATCGACCCCATACCTATCTCTTCCAAACCTAAAGTTATTAAATAACTCCCTTCGTTAATTTAAGGGTAATTAATTCAATTCAGTCAAGTTTTTTTTTTAATTTCATTGAAATAAAATCCATTATTTTTTTTTCTCCAGAAAGATAAAACCCTGAATTTGATTATATTAAAAGCAGAATAATATAATCTTTTTTCTAGAATTTTAAACTGAAAATTAAAAGTGTTTTGCGCAGTTCTTTGCCGAACGAAAAAGAAATTAATATATATATTTTTAAAAGGTTTTGTAATCAGTTAATTTTTTATGTCTAAATAATATTTACGATTAATTAAATAATTTCATTTTAAAAAGTATTTATAAATAGAATTTTACTAAGGACTTATAGTTGGGTTTGTATTACTGTACACATAGATTCGAAAAAGTTGTCAAAAAACAAATATATAACAAATAAATGTTATCAAAGGCAAGATAAGTTATTTTTCTACCGAACTGGATATATTTTTCGGGTTTTTATTCAATGTAACATGTTTATTCAGCTCGAAAAGCACACAGTGTTTACCGATGTATTGGAAAATTCAAAATGGCGCCCGAGACTCTCTTTAACACGGTAAGTTTGGGAAAAGATGCTATAAATAATAAACTATACAAAATACTGCTAGAAAGTCGCTCAATATATGTTACCGTGACATATTTTGATATATATTCGGTGTTTTTTTAATAGTTTTTTGTCTAGTTTATTATTTATAACACCTTTTCCCGAACTTACCATGTTAAAGAGAGTGTCGGGCGCCATTTTGAATTTTCCAATACATCGGTAAACACTGCATGTTTTTCGAGCTGAATAAACATGTTACATTGAATAAAAACAACAAAAAAATGTATCCAGTTTGGTAGAAAAGTAACTTATCTTGCCTTTGATAATATTTGTTTGTTATATATTTGTTTTTTGACAACTTTTTCGAATCTATGTGTACAGTAATTTATAAATTATTAAATTAAATATTTATCTTTTTTATATTTAATTAGTATATATTTTCTTTCTCTTCGGCTATATTTTTTTTTATTGAATTCATTAAATCTGTTAATTATGAGGACCAAAATAATGAATCGTGTGTATTTATTCTCTAATTTTCTTGTTTTTGTTCTGTTATATAAATTCTATTTTATTTGTTTTTTCTCTGAAGGATAAATTCTATTTTCTTTGAGTTTTTTTTTTCTGTATTCCAATTAAGTAAAATTTTCTCTAGAATAAATTTTGCCAATTTTTCCGTTTAGTTTGCTATATAATAATTTTATTTAATCCAAAACACGACGGTGTAGACATAAAATATCTCTTCCAAAGTTAGGGAACATATTTGGGAACTACCGACCATAAGTATAAAACTACCTGGTATATTTCAAAACAATAAATTCCCTAGGAATCGGAATCGTACTTGGTATCGGAATCGTTAATCAATATTTTCCTGGAATCGGAATCGTATAAAAATTAGGAATCGTCCCAACACTAGCTAAAACCTTAACCAGACCAACTCAATCATATACAAAGTAAAACCTCTTCTGTTTGCTAGAATTTAGTAATTATATATACATTTGAAATCTTACTAGTCAAATGTTATTTTATCCTAGCCTAATCTCTATATTCATTTAATGTCTCTTTTTTGGTGTCTAGGGGGTCAAACGTTTTTTGATATTTTCCAAATTCAATCTCCAGACCTCATGGTTCAGCAGATCAACTGTTTCCAAACTCCACTGTACAGTCTTGTCCAATGACTTGCTTACAAGTTCACTTTGGCTGGCTAACCTTCCTGCAATTTAAGACATTCATGCTTCTATGATGGTTTATCCAAGAGGAAGAACACTCCATACCAATGTAACTGATTCATCCTTAGGATAATGCTTGATAATGATGATGGCAACTTTCTGTCTTGCGAGACAATGGCTTTCTGCATCTGATGCACTGCAGTGTTTGATGTAGCTATACAGTAGCAACTAGAGTTGCCTCTCCAGATGCAGGTCTGGTTGGGTGATAGGTGCTAGATTTGCCCAGTTATCAGAGCTCCCCTCTCAGCGTAGCAGATGCTGACACAGCTACAGGAGTTGCTGGAAATGTGTTGCAGCGCTTTATAATCTGCCTATCGGGACTCCAGAGCAGATTTCTGTCAGGGTTCACTCCCTTAGCCTTTGCACCTTTCCCAAGGGACCTATAAGATAGTGGAGCTATTTCCCCATAGCTTGAAGATATATATATATATAAAAATAAAAATCCGATCCTGCATTTTGCTAATTCCTGCCCTCTGATGAGAAGGAGAGTATTTCTTCGAAACTCCGCGGATTAAGGACTATCCACTTATCTTGTGCTTCCTTTTTTTAAAATTAAATATGTTTTTAACTCTTTTTCAAGATGTCTTTTAACATATTTTATTAATCATTTGTTCATATATATATATATATATATATATATATATATATATATATGCACACATATATATATATACATATATATATATAAAATGAAAATTACAATTGAATTTACCAAAATGATCCAAGATGGTAAAATTAAAGTAAATTATAAACATTAAAGAATTAATATTTATAAAATTATCTCAGCCAGATATAAAAGCTCGATAAAACCAAATAGGAAAAAGAGCTTATAATATGAGCATATTTTTAACATATTTTATTAACTGTTTGCTCATATATATATATATATATATATATATATATATATAAAAATAATGTTTTTACTCACTGAATGTCTCAGATTTTATTAAATTTCATGTTGTAGATTTGTAATGTAGTTGTTACATGTTAACACTCAGGGCCTCACATGCTGTATGCTGACAGTCATAAGGAAGCAAAGACAAGGAAAGAATCCGACTCACTCTTTTTTTTGGTAGAACAACAGACATTTATTTACAGGTACTTTCCAGAATAATGCTTTATCTCTTGTTCAAAAGTCTTCTCATACTCCAATATACTTAAGACTCTGCCGTGTCAAACAAGTGGCATTTTGTCTTTGGTCGGCTATATTTAGGACACATCAATACTTGGTCATTAGCATGCTGCTGCTACTGTCATACACGTGCCCGCACTCTTTTACAGATCTAAATCATGTATCTGTCATTACGTTGCAGTTGAATCAAAGAAGACTGAGTGAGGGCCCAATACTCATTGCCATTTAACATTATGCTCCTGATACAGGTGTTATATAAATGTAGGTACTGTAGGGAGGGGGAAACTTGCGATACTGTTGCATTATTTAGACTACATTACTGTGTTGTAAATGTTACAAAAACGATAAGAAAACAAATAGATATATCACTTGAAGATAAATGACAATCGTTTAAAATAAAACTAGGAAATTTTACATTTAGTGCATCACATCTGTCCTCATTTAGTTGCGTACATATTGTTGTGTTTGTAGGAATTAAATAAATTACAAAATGAAATGTCAATCTATGACCAAAAGAAACAAGAACAGTTATTGAAGGCGAATGATAAAAAATGCTAGCGTTGGTTATAAAAGATGAAATGGAAGTATGAAGTTCATGAAAGTATGACATAAAATAATTGATTGGATTTTGTTTTATGGCTCAACAATTGTTGGGTCATTTAGAGCCATGAAGGTTATAGTTATGATACTTCTTTTTGTGAAGGTCTTTTTGAAGCGTGGAATTTTTTGGTAGCATTCACAATGTACAAGTGATTTTATTTGATAAAAAATATCTATATAGTGTATGTACCCATGACGAAATAAAAATATCTGGATAGTTGTTTTGGTGGAGAGTTTCTCTTAAACTGTCCATCTCCTCTCAATACGTATTGCTGTTACTACATATTGTCTTTGATATTGCAGATGCTTACTTTCTTTACTTTATATATTTCAGCCCCCACCAGAAAGAAAAAAATCTTCTCTAGATTTCAAAGTTGATTTTGTATTTTGTCAAGGGAAGAAAGAGTTTTCTGAATGGCACCTCTCCAGGATTCCAGTTTAGGAAGTTCTTGGAAAGAAAAATTTGGCTTAGTTTTAGGTACACAGATAAAGGAAGGAACAGCTAGACAAGATTGTTTTAAAAGGGGGAGGATAAGATTGGAGCTCAATCGAGCACCTACCATGAAAATAATGATAGGGTAGAGAAAAACTAGCAACGTCTCTTCTGTGAGAAAGAGGTTCTAGGAAAGAGCAGAGATAACCCCCCCACTAGATTTCAAAGTCAAGAAAGAAATACATCTGACTCTTATGCAGCTAGAGGGAAAAAAAATTATTTCTGGAGTAGCAGAATTCCAGCACTTTTACAGTAACCTTAAAAGCAGATTTGACGTAAGACTTTCATTTCAGGTCTGAAGTAAAAGTCAAGCCTAGGAGTTTATTAAGACAAATGGTTTCCACAAAGCGAAAGCCATGTATTTCAACTGAGGTAAAATGAAGATGGACTTGTTAGTGGCAAAAGTTGTAGCACGTTAGTCAAACATATTTAAGTTGCATATGTTGAATACTAAATCAAATCTGTCTTTTAAAGCTTACAAGTTTTGTCTTCATTATTTCAAATAATTCATTGGATTTTATGTTTTATGTTGTCAGCTAATAGTGATTGATCACGTATCTAAATTAAGGAATTTTCACTGATCCACAGCAAAGTGAACGTTATGAACAGAAGCAATATTCAGACTCAGATATCTTATCTACATAAAATAGTTCCAAGTTTCTTTCTTTTTTCTTTGCCTTAATTTTTTTATACTTTTTAAAGAAAAAAAGCCAGTTCTTGACCAGAATTGCTTCTACATTAAAAAAAAACAAAAAAAAAACTATGATGTATGTACCATTATGAAATGAAAATATATTAAAAAAAATTAAAAAAATTTTAAATCACATAAATTAATCAAGTTTTATTTTTATAAAGAAAATCATTTTTAAGCGATTAATGGGAATTTGTAGACATAAATGGGAATTCATAGACATTCTTGTAAGTTTGAATTAAGTTATATACTTTTGTTCTTTTTTCTAAATTGTTTTCAAAATGGCGGACAAGACAGTCACCCTTTGATTACTCAAAAACTTTGATTTTCTTACTTAAAAATAAAACTACGTGATTAATTTCCACGATTTTTGGAAGGAATATGATATTCTTATTTTATCATGAGCACATACATCAGATTTTTATTTATTTTTGTTCTTTTTTATAAAAGATAAATTCTGGACACACAAAAAAAATCTAATAGAAAAAGTGTTAGTTTCCTGTTGAAGTATTAGTAAGACTATAAATTATGATAAATTCTCATTTCCTACATTCCCTCTTTCTCCTCCTCATCCACCTCTTTGTTGTCCAAGTTGACTATTTCCCATCTTCTGGCTCATTTGTTAGTACATGTAATTAAAGAGAAATGTCATCATATATGCTCCCCCTTCCGAGTTCGCATGAGAAGGCAACATAAATGGTATACTTTCGCTGTTCTGTAAAATATCCAAATATTTAAGTAGCAACATATGCGGTATGGTGGCATTTTATATGACCCAATACACCTCCAACATTATTCTCCAATATTATTTAATAAATATTATTTTATATCCACAAACATGCATGTTTTGTCAAGACTCATCAGACTACATGCAGCTGAAATGCTGGATGAACAGCAAAAACCTCTGATGTCAATCACACTGACGTAAGATCCAATAGTATATATATATATGGAAAATTTATAAGTTTTCAACTTGTATTCTTTGTTGAATAATAAATTTGTTGTAAATTCTAATTTACAGAGTTTAAATTCAATTTCTTACATATGTGTGTGTGTGTGTGTGTGTGATAGTTATAGAAATAAAAATCAAATGTAATAAGAAATTAAAAATGTATGGTGTGTCTATGACATGAAAAGAATATTTTTTTGTATAGATGTTTACATGAATGCATCACATTTAAAATTTTGAAAAATAACAACGAAGATGAAATGTTATAGATGAAACATTTAAACAATTTTTGGTTTTCTTTATTTCATATATATATATATATTAGTTATTCTAAATACAAAAAAGTAGAATTGATTCACACTCTTAAGTTTTTTATGCACATGCCTGAATTTTCCTCATAGCATGTCTTACACGTATTTCATTGAATAGTGGAAACCACTAAACAACTCCTCAGAGATGAGTGCAGGTTTTTGTTTTTCGTAATAAGTTTTGGTGTCATTCGTATTGGTAATGTTAAGAGTATACTTATTATGACTGACTAGTTGATTGATTGAATCGGACACGACCAAGCACCCAACTAGCATAAGTAAAGACTAGAGTGGAATGTTCCCCTGGATAATAAACTGCTAAGGCACTAATATTCCATTAAAATGGAGAAGAAAAAAAAGGAGAAAGAAAAAGGAAAAAAAAAAAAAAAGAAATAAAAAAAAGGAGAAATAATAAAAAAAAAAGAAAAAAAGTAATAAAAAAAACGAAAAACAAAACAAAAAAGATCTATGCATAAATGTTGAAATAACGGGAGAAAATGGAAACTAAATATTACAGCGACTGACCTTTTTAAAAATTTGTAAAAGTTTTGAGATTCACCTTGTATATACTTGAAAATATATTTAAAATAGTTATTTTTATCATGGTATGGATCGAATATGCATCTATTCTCAAAATACTGCAAAAATTAAAAAAAATAAATTTCAAATAATGTTTCTATTTAAATATAAAGTTTAATAATAAAAAAAATGTCTAAATAATGAAAGTCTACATGAGTTTTAAAAAATGTACATACCTTGTGAATAATGGAAGAATTGCTTTAAACTTATCTTCCCCAAATATTTGAACACAATTATTACATTTTCCTAAGCTAAATCCATCTTTATCTGGCCCAGTTTGGAATATTGGAGCTCGGAAGGCCTCTGCAAAAACAAAAAAATAAAAGAATACATATACATGCATGCGTGTGTGTGTGTGTGTGTGTGTGTGTGTGTGTGTGTGTGTGTGTGTGTGTATATGCCACATGAAAAAACCAACAAATAACAATTAGTTCGATTTTTCTTTTTTGAAAATATATATTTATGATAATGTATCTAAGCCAAAAAAATTCCGAACAAATATTATGATGTACTGAAATTTTTATCTAGAAACATTCTATTTTTATACTAATATTGCTAACATATGGACATATAAAACAAAGTTATATTTCATTCGAAATAGAAACAATATTTACAAATATATAAAAAATAATATGAATTTTGAGTACTTAATACCATTGTCTTTCCACATGTTTACAAAAATGAAATTGTCTCATGAACAACAATAATAATTGGTGATGTTAAGATAAACAATTATGACTTTACTGATTGTTCCAGAATCAAGTCATTGATAAAAATTGTTCCAGAATAAAGTCATTGATAAAAATTGTTCCAGAATAAAGTCATTGATAAAAATTGGTCCAGAATAAAGTCATTGATTAAAATTGGTCCAGAATCAAGTCATTGATAAAAATTGTTCCAGAATAAAGTCATTGATTAAAATTGGTCCAGAATAAAGTCATTGATTAAAATTGGTCCAGAATAAAATCATTGATTAAAATTGGTCCAGAATCAAGTCATTGATTAAAATTGGTCCAGAATCAAGTCATTGATTAAAATTGGTCCAGAATAAAGTCATTGATTAAAATTGGTCCAGAATAAAGTCATGGATTAAAATTGGTCCAGAATAAAGTCATTGATTAAAATTGGTCCAGAATAAAGTCATGGATTAAAATTGGTCCAGAATAAAGTCATTGATTAAAATTGGTCCAGAATAAAGTCATTGATTAAAATTGGTCCAGAATAAAGTCATTGATTAAAATTGGTCCAGAATAAAGTCATTGATTAAAATTGGTCCAGAATCAAGTCATTGATTAAAATTGGTCCAGAATAAAGTCATTGATTAAAATTGGTCCAGAATCAAGTCATTGATTAAAATTGGTCCAGAATAAAGTCATGGATTAAAATTGGTCCAGAATCAAGTCATTGATAAAAATTGTTCCAGAATAAAATCATTGATTAAAATTGGTCCAGAATAAAGTCATTGATTAAAATTGGTCCAGAATAAAGTCATTGATTAAAATTGGTCCAGAATAAAGTCATTGATTAAAATTGGTCCAGAATAAAGTCATTGATTAAAATTGGTCCAGAATAAAGTCATTGATTAAAATTGGTCCAGAATAAAGTCATTGATTAAAATTGGTCCAGAATAAAGTCATTGATTAAAATTGGTCCAGAATCAAGTCATTGATTAAAATTGGTCCAGAATCAAGTCATTGATTAAAATTGGTCCAGAATCAAGTCATTGATTAAAATTGGTCCAGAATAAAGTCATGGATTAAAATTGGTCCAGAATAAAGTCATTGATTAAAATTGGTCCAGAATAAAGTCATTGATTAAAATTGGTCCAGAATAAAGTCATTGATTAAAATTGGTCCAGAATCAAGTCATTGATTAAAATTGGTCCAGAATAAAGTCATTGATTAAAATTGGTCCAGAATCAAGTCATTGATAAAAATTGGTCCAGAATAAAGTCATTGATTAAAATTGGTCCAGAATAAAGTCATTGATTAAAATTGGTCCAGAATAAAGTCATGGATTAAAATTGGTCCAGAATAAAGTCATTGATTAAAATTGGTCCAGAATAAAGTCATGGATTAAAATTGGTCCAGAATAAAGTCATTGATTAAAATTGGTCCAGAATAAAGTCATTGATTAAAATTGGTCCAGAATAAAGTCATTGATTAAAATTGGTCCAGAATCAAGTCATTGATTAAAATTGGTCCAGAATAAAGTCATTGATTAAAATTGGTCCAGAATCAAGTCATTGATTAAAATTGGTCCAGAATAAAGTCATGGATTAAAATTGGTCCAGAATAAAGTCATTGATTAAAATTGGTCCAGAATAAAGTCATTGATTAAAATTGGTCCAGAATAAAGTCATTGATTAAAATTGGTCCAGAATCAAGTCATTGATTAAAATTGGTCCAGAATAAAGTCATTGATTAAAATTGGTCCAGAATCAAGTCATTGATTAAAATTGGTCCAGAATAAAGTCATGGATTAAAATTGGTCCAGAATAAAGTCATGGATTAAAATTGGTCCAGAATAATTTCATTGATTAAAATTGGTCCAGAATAAAGTCATTGATTAAAATTGGTCCAGAATAAAGTCATTGATTAAAATTGGTCCAGAATAAAGTCATTGATTAAAATTGGTCCAGAATAAAGTCATTGATTAAAATTGGTCCAGAATAAAGTCATTGATTAAAATTGGTCCAGAATAATTTCATTGATTAAAATTGGTCCAGAATCAAGTCATTGATTAAAATTGGTCCAGAATAAAGTCATGGATTAAAATTGTTCCAGAATAAAGTCATTGATTAAAATTGGTCCAGAATAATTTCATTGATTAAAATTGGTCCAGAATAATTTCATTGATTAAAATTGGTCCAGAATAAAGTCATTGATTAAAATTGGTCCAGAATAAAGTCATTGATTAAAATTGGTCCAGAATAAAGTCATTGATCAAAATTGGTCCAGAATAAAGTCATTGATTAAAATTGGTCCAGAATAAAGTCATTGATTAAAATTGGTCCAGAATAAAGTCATTGATTAAAATTGGTCCAGAATAAAGTCATTGATTAAAATTGGTCCAGAATAAAGTCATTGATTAAAATTGGTCCAGAATAAAGTCATTGATTAAAATTGGTCCAGAATAAAGTCATTGATTAAAATTGGTCCAGAATAAAGTCATTGATTAAAATTGGTCCAGAATAAAGTCATTGATTAAAATTGGTCCAGAATAAAGTCATTGATTAAAATTGGTCCAGAATAAAGTCATTGATTAAAATTGGTCCAGAATAAAGTCATTGATTAAAATTGGTCCAGACTCAAGTTCTTGATTAAAATGACAATCTATATAAATAAAGCAGTAGATGTATGTGTCTGGGTGTCTGTGTGTGTGTTAATTTTTACCTGACAAACTCTTAAACTACTGGTCACATAACACTGAAATTAACAGAAAATAGTAATCATACACCAAGGATGGTTTATAACGAGTAAAATCTTTGTTTGGATGGAATAACATGCACAGAAGTCAGCAAATTGCAATGTAAAACGTAAATTTCAACTTGCTGACATTTGTATTAATTTGTGCATGCATAAAACTAATCATAGCTAAAAGTCATTTAATTTTAAATCTTTCTTGTCTGCCTCTCAAGTTAGCTCAAATGGTAGGAAAGTTGGCGTGAGTGCTAAATAAGAGAACACACCTGAAGTGCTAAATGTTTTGGTTTCAATTCTAGACGATAGCATCCATTTTTTTTTTTTTTTACTTTTGAAATCAGTACTTTATATTAGGTACAATATAATATTCAAGAATGAATGAGCTCTGTAATAATAAATATGAAATCTGCATGAATTAAAATATATTTAAGTGTGTTTTATAACCAGCAACATAACTCCCCATCTCAGTTTTAAAAAAATTTGAAAAAGTGACATTTGCTTGATTGATTTGAAAAATATTTATCTAACAATTATTTTCATGGTAAGAAAAAAATATTTATTGATTTCAAATGAATTAAATCATGACAATAATAAATAAAGAGAAATTCATTTCATTTAAACAATATTTAACTGAAAATGACAATTTTATGGAAGAATGATCTATTTAGCACTACAAATTTTATTATGCCATTTTTTTTTTCAGTGCTGCTCCCTACCTCTTAAGTAATTACATTTTTCTTGGCTTACAAGTAAAAAAAATAAAAAAAATTTTAGTTTACTTTGAAAACAATGAAAAAAATTTTTTCATCTAAGGGATAACATTTTAATTTTCAAGATGAACATTTTTATAAAGCAATGACTATTTTGTTTCTTAAAAATATATGCTATAAACATATCCAGTAGTCTGTTGATTACAAGGATAACATAAATGGCTACTTGGTCTCAATTAGTTTCAGTTTAATTTATGGCATGATTAAACCAAGTATAATTTGACAGATTTTATCTTTAGCCTAACTTTAATTTTTCATCTAAACTAGTTTTGTTTTTTAATGAAAGTTATTCCAGACAAGGCATAAAGTCACTTGGAAAAGATCAAGGCAATAGGTAAGAGGAAAACAGCCTGCACAAAGAGTTCCACAAGTCTGCAGTTCTTAAGAATAAGGTGGTGGAATAGGAAGGTGTACTGTAACAAGGTATCTGGACAGTAATTTGATGAAGACCATTAAACAAATGATCCGGAATAAAAAAAAGAAAAGCAGGGAATAAATCAGATAATTCTGTTACTCAAGAGCTATCCTAATCGGTTATTTTTTCCATAGCAGAAAAGATACAAATTAATATCTTTTTTCTGAAGGCTATTAGTACACCTGACAACAGTCTTGATGGAATGTGAACATGACATGGTGGACCTGTACTTAAAACTAAATGCAAATTCCATGAACAAAGTTTCTTTCCTAGAATTATCCACCTGTGGAACTCTAATACGTGGATCTGCTTTTCAACTAACTACAACACAGTTGTTTTCCAGTTTAATGTAAATAATTTCGCCGTCCTCTTAAATAATCAAATTCTACCCAATTTCCACCATGACTGATCATTATGGTCTTGTCTCACTGACCATCTGGCATTCATTAACCCATATCCTAATCGGAAGACTATTAGTACATCTAACTCAACAGTCTTGATGGAACATGATATTGCGAGCATACAGTCAATATTAATAACAATCAAGCCACTTTTTTTTTTTTTTTAACATAGACACCATCATTTATCAAGGTCCAGAGGACACTCGAGGATAAGAGTTAAAGAGTGTAGAGTAGCACTTGCAAATGAAATTATATAGATATAGAAAATATATTGGTTGTTGTGCAGAATTTAGCATAATTAAAAAAAACAAAAATGCACAAGAATCTTTGATATACATACCCATCACAGAACGAAAATATCATATTCCAAAAATCATATAAATTGATTAAGTAGATTTTTATATATATAGAAAATCATTTTATTACGATTTTTAGGGATTCATAGTAATTCATAATCATTATAAGACTGATTTTGATCTCTATCCTGTTTTTATTTTTTATTAAGCCATAGTCATAAAAAAACGTTAGCAATAGACAAACGCTACTAAGCTAATTAGAAAATGCATAAAATTTAGGAAAATCAAGATAAGTTAGCTAATACAGAACTCTGAAAATATGACAGTGATGTTCATTCACACAATTTTGAGGCAGCACATTCAGGACTGCAGAACACAGTGTGAAAGGAGATCCCTGACATATCTCCGAGCAAACACCAGTGTGATTATGAGAGGGTCTAATATGAATCTATATCGCCACAAGTTTGGTCTGTTCAGTCGCAACACAGAGTGGTATTTATGTATTGCAGTGGCGCAAGAACCATGAAATAGTTTGTAGGCAACAGAAGCAAATGTTACTCTCTGGTGAATAAACAGCAGATATAATCCAAGCAGATCATATATTCCAGAGGGTACAGGATTTTGATGGCACGATGCTGTAGATGCTCAAGAGAATTGTCTCACAGTTTGAATTTAATTGTCTCTCTTTATCAAATACAGCAGAGTGAGACATACCATATTTGCTTCTTCATAAATTTTGATTTTCATAAGTGAAAAAAAGCTTGCTCCATTTTTAAAATAACATTTTCAGTCCATGACAGATATTTTTTTATTCATTTATTTTTTTTATTCAATTTTCACCCCAAACAAGGCACACTGCCACTTTGATGCCGGGGGCTACTATCAGGGACATAAGTTGCAGGGATATTATGATGGGAGTTGAGAAGCGAGATATCTCTCCACATTACACTTGAACTTCTGCATGTCAGTACAGTTGGGAAAGCAAAATCCTGGAAGGGAGTTCCAAAGTCTATCAGTTCTGAGCAAGAAACTATTGAAATAGAAGGCTTTCTTACACCTAGGGATCTCTGTGTAGGGGTGGGATTTAGCTGCTTGTGGGTTTGTTGGGGTATTTACGTTGAGAGGGTACAAAGAGCATTCACCATCAAAATACTTCATAAAGATTTTTCAGTATTTTATTTAATTAGCTTGAATTCTAGACGAGGACCAATATATCAGTCGATGCAACTGATATGCAGTTAATGTTGTCATTACATTATTTTTGGACAATTAAAAAAAAACAAAAATCAGCCATATAGATTTGAAACAGTTAAATATCTTTTTTTAAAGCAAACATTCAAGTTTCTTATAATGTCTATATTGAGGAAATGTATTCTTACTTACCTAGAGTTGTTCTGTTATGTAAAATGAGGAATATATGATATCCAAACAAAGAGATTAAACTCAAACCAAACATCACAGATGCAAAAAATAAAAACAAGATATGTAATCGACCTGCTGTATGACCCATTTCATTGGCCTGCAAAAGAAATTTGAAGAAAGCATGCGTTACTTTTTAATAGTGAAAACATAAATACACAAGAAAAAATTTTCTAAGTTAACACAAAGCATTTATATATTGCTTTTGATCTGTTATCACAATGAGCAAAAAAGAAAAAAAAAAATTTGAAAATTTAGAAAATTGAAAGTTTTATAATTTTTTATTAAATAAAAAAAAAAACTGTTCTTTTTTCAAGATTTTCATTGTTGTTGAAACAAGTTATCCATGGAAGAAGTTTTTTTTTTCTCTTCATTTTGCTGGTGGTACTAACCCATTGTCGGCCCTCATGGGGGAGAGAAAAGATACATGTCTAATATTGTTGATAAGTCTGAAATCGATGTGTGTTTGCGTGGTTGGCTGATATTTTGAATAGGAAAATAAAATTGTCTAAACTTTATGAAGCAAAGTGTTATTTTATTTAGTTGTCTCCCGAGAGTTGGAAACAAGGCCAACTTTTAATGCGAAGAAAATCATCTGGCTCCTTAAAAAGAGACCTGGATTGATACAAAAATGAAAATTGCCTCAGTCTAAAATGATATCACCTTTACTGAGAATAGAAAAAATGAAATGTTGTACAAGAACAGATGGTACACTTTGTTCTTAGCCAAAAGTTGTTTATCATGCAAATTAGTATAAAAGTGATTACTTTTAATGAAGTTACATACTGAACTGATCCCTTCCAGTGCAAAATTTGAAAAAAATATTTTATTTTTATAATTTTCAAGTAATCTATTAAACTGGGTAAGTAGATTTTTTGCATATGACAACAAATAATCTAGAATTATTTTCAACTCTTACAATTCAAGGAAATTTGGTTTCAAGACACTTTTTTGTTTATATAGGCATCACCACTTATCAAGGCCCAGAGACCACTTGAGGATAAGGATCAAGAGTGTACAGTGGTCAATTGGACAATACAGTAATCGTTAGTAATGGAAATTTGGTAAATTTGTTAACTTAAGTGGACCGGCTCATCAAGAATTTGTTTATGTTGGACTTGAAGACAATCAGATTGTAGTCAGCTGGAAAGCAGAGAAACGGAAGACAGTTCCACAGGCGTGCACTTCTAAGAAAGAAGCTTTGTTCATGGAATCTACGTTTAGGTTTAGGCACAGATAAAGAGTTGGGGGGGGATTATTGATAGTATTTTCAGCTAGACGAGTGCTTTTTGTGAAAGTTTGGCGAGGGGGGACCATAAATTGAAGCTCAATTGAACACTTTCCATGAAAATAACGATAAAGCAGAGATAAACTCGCAACATCTCTTCTGTGAGATAGAGGTTGCAGGGAAGAGATAAAGACATCTCCTACGAGGCTACAAAGTCTATTTTGAACTCTATCAAGGCAGGATAAGTCCTTTCTAGCAGCTCCTGCCCAGATGTGGCAACAGTACTCCATCCTTGGATGTACCTGGCTCTTATATAGATAGAGAATTGCATCAGCAGTGAGATATCTACTGGATCGATAGAAGGATCCCACCATTTTTCCAGCGGCCTTGGCAACAGATTTGATGTACGTGTTCCATTTAAGATCAGGAGTAAAGGTCAAGCCCAGAAGCTTGTCAAAGCATGAGGCCTCCCCAAGACAAGAGCCATTCATTTCAATTGATGCCAGATGGGGATCAGAGCATTGATGATGTAAAGAGAAAAGCTTGGTTTTAGATGCATTAAAAGTAACCAACCACTCCTTTCCCCACTGTACAACGTGCTCAAGATCAGAGGAAAGAGAATTGGAGAGAACTTGGTCGGTTACTGTCTTAGATGTGCTACCATAGATTGTAGTGTCATCAGCATAAATGTCTACGAATGATGTAAGGATGTGATTTGGAAGATCATTAATGTAGATCAGGAAGAGAGTTGGGCCCAAGATGGACCCCTGAGGGACTCCAGCATTAATACTGTGAGCTTCTGAGTTTTGCTCATCAACTACTACTCTTATGAACCTATCAGAGAGAAATGATTTAATAATTGAGAAGACATTTCCAACTATACCATACCTTTAAACCTTTATGCGATACCCTATCAAAGGCCTCTGATGTCAAGAGTAATTGCCCTAGAAAGGTTGCCCCGTCGAGAGATTTGCTAATGCTATGAGATATTATTGTAAGCACATCAGCTGTAGATTTAGCAGAACGGGAACCATATTTTGTGTCACTAAGAAGGTTATTTTTGCTGAGATGGTTGATTACTTCTCTATTTAACACAGATTCCAGCAACTTACTCATGACGCACAAGAGAATTATTGGCCTGTACTGAGAGGGAGATGAGCGATCACCAGAATTCTTAAATACAGGGCACACTGATGAGATTTTCCAGAGTGATGGGAAGAAATTCTCCTTAAGACAATGTTTAAACAGTTTTGTAAGTATGGGCGCTAGTTCTGGTTGAAGTTTTTTTGAGTACTATAATTGGAATACCGTCAGGGCCGGTTGCTTTACTGGAATTAAGGTTTTTTGATTAGCGTCGCAACATCACGTACAGATATTTGTATATAACATAGTGTTTTTTGATACAGAATGAAATATTGGGGGTTGATGGCCTTGGTCGCAAAGGTTAGAATTAGCTGCAAAGTTCTTGGCAAAGAGTTTGGCTTTGTTTGATGCTGACAAGATTACCTCAGGTTCATTGATGATAGTTGGGATAGAGCAGACGCTTCTGTTCAGGATTCTGTTTGCTATTTGCCAAAACTAGTGGGAACCAAGCTGCTGCTCAACTACTTTGGATTTGACGGACTGAGCATACAACTCTCTTACATTCTTTATTACTTTCTTACAATGGTTGCTGGCAGTCTTGAAAGCGGCTTTAGTCTCATTACATCTATTATAGAAAAAGTGATTTCTGTGCGCAATGGCAGCAGCACATTCTGGAGAACCATGGCTAGCTGTTAGGTTTTTGCTGGAACTTTTCAAGGGTATGAAACGGTCTATACCTACAATTAACCATTCCGTCAGGTTTGATACTATAGAGGACACATCCTTTTTAAACATGACACACAGAGGTAGATCGGATATAAATGTACGGAAGCTATCCCAGTCAGCCATAGAGTATCAATATACTGTATGATGGAGAGGTACGTCTGAGAACTTATTACATTTCATTTTTATCTTAATTGATACAACAGAGTGGTCGGAAGATCCAAGTGGAAATAGAACGGAAACTGAACATAGTTCCGGGCAAGTTGTGAGAAAAAGGTCTAGGAGACTTGCATACTGGCCGTCATTGTCGGGCATACGGGTGGGTTTGTGAACAATCGTAGTGAGGTTATAAGCAATGGAGAAATCGTGACAGAACCTCCCCTCATCATCGATCTTGTTTGAGTAGGTTAACCATTCCACATTGTGAACATTGAAGTCTCCACATACGCCACTGTTAGCTGAAGGATAAGCAGATAGGACGTGGTCAATTTTCTCATATATGCTTTTAAAGATAGTAACTCCACTGTTATGGGGGCGATAGAGAGTAAATATAAATGCAGTAGTGTGAGTAAGTGCAACCCGGAAGCACATATAGAGTAAGTTAGGATCTTGTTTGGAGATCTCACTACCACATGGAAAGCTATCTTTAATATAGGCACATATTCCATGTTCATGGCGATCCTGGGGGTCAGATTTAGAAGTTAAGTTAAAGTATCTTTTAATTATGAACTCGTCTAGGGAAATAGTCTGTCCAATGCCAATTTCGCTTAGAAATAATAGGTCTGGTTTAGTCTCCTGTAATTGGGTTTCAACCTTTGGAAGATTAGAACATAGACCCCTGATGTTGGAGAAGGAGACCTGGTAGTGGGGGTCTATGTTGGAAGTTGGAGATCCGGGTTTAATCATATTTTTTCTGGAAACTTGTCATGGAGTTTTGGGATTTGTGGACTAGGTCGACAGACTTGCTTAGAGCAGGACAGAGAGGAAACTAAGAGAGAAAAAGAAACAAAGAAATTTTTTTTTTTTTTGTAGCACATAAGATAAAACCATAACAATTACCCACTAATATGGCATCGAGAGGCCCCACCAGAAGCTACTGCATTGTCCAGAATCCATCCACCAAATGGCAATACAGCAGCCCCAGTACTTTGCACTTGCTGATAGGACAGCCTCCTTAGTGATTAATCCAAGATTCCGGTCCCTAACCAACAGGAAGATAACGTCAACCCATATAAAACGCTTACCTCTAGCACTCTTACTAGTGACATGGCTACAAGGATAGACATAGAAACAAAAAATTTCCGGCATCTCTGGCAGCTGTTTGTGCAAAATACTGCCAACCGAGAATACAGCCTTTTCTTCTCCCTTTGTCAGAAAAATCACTCGTTAAAAAAATGAGGACTAAAGAGACAAATAAAGAGAAGCGAGAGTAACGGGAGCTGCCGATAATGCATCCACAATGCATTTTCTACTCTCCATATTGTGCCATTTTCAAAATGTCATAATTACCTAGAAGTAATAATATCTAGCAATTTCATGTTTGACAACAACTTGTTTTATATATTCAGTAAGGTTAATAAGGGACTTTACATGCTGCGTATTCTGAGCTACCAAATTTCTCATGAATGTCCTGACTAGGCTTTACAAAACAATAATTCATCCCCACTCGGAATATGGGTTCCTAGCGTTCGCCAAAGTTGGCAAGATGTTTTCTAATTCTCTTCAGCATATACAGTGTTGTGTCATCAGATATATACATATTCCCTGCCGCAACCCTGCTCCATCTGAAGTATATAATTTGCTTAGATTAGATTTGCTATCTACTCGACAGACTGTAACAGTTGCTTCTGTTGCCTACAGATTATCCCATGGTTTTTGCCTCACCACAAACACCACCCTGTTCATCTACAAAGCAATATCTCCAGAACCACTCCAAGGTTGGCAAACGCACCTAAGAGACCAGCTGAAGATATGGTTGCACATTATCAAAGCCAATATCAAACCTAGCTCCAGTCTACAATGTTCATTGCTTGTCTCGGACCTGACTGCTACAGACTATTGTGCATAGTCTGCGTTCCTCTGGAATGCTGTGTGTTTTTCAGGAGGAACCAGCTCAACCCATCATGGGTGAATATTACCTTAAGTACAAAGTTATATTTGCAGTTTTCAACATGTTTAACCTCCTTCCCTCCATCCTCCTCTTTTATTTTATAGTTGTATCTACTTGAGCTCAATTTAACATTGTCCTGTAATTGCAAGAAGATACTAGTTTAGGATGCTGGGTTTTATTTTGTACAATAATGTCAAAACAAAATATTATTTAACCAAAGTTCAAACAACTATTTATCTTTTTGTGAATTTATCCACATAAGAGAAAAAAATTAAAGTGGACATTCGTGTTGGCAAGAAATTGTCTATCTTGCTGCTGATATAATTAGATTAAAGTTGGCAATAAAAATATAGTCCCCAAAAAGAGATGAAAATTGCTTTGCCTTACAAAAATTAAAATTTAAAAAAAAAAAAAAATAATGAAACAAAAAGTCATAGAAAATATTTAAAGCAATTTTAAATCTTAAAACAAAAAAATAGTTCTTGTCCAAAAGTCTCCCTATATTAAGAAACAAAAAAAAAAAAAAAAAAAAAATCTGTACGATGTACATACTCATGACAAAACAAATATATTCCAAAAGGCATGTAAATTGATCAAGTAGTTTTATTTTTAAATAAAGACTGTCTCATCCACATTTTGAAAAAATTCAAATAAACAAAGGGAGATAACAATAATTCAGACTTACTAAATTTATGTTGTAATGCTTACAATTTCCCATTAATCACTTAATGATTTTCATTTATAAAAAATAAAACTACCTGAGCAATTTACATGATTTTTGTAACATTATATTTTTTGTTTCATCACGGGTATATATGTTAGAGATTTTTCTTTAATTTTGGTTTTTAATATAGGAAGCATATGTTTTAAGGTGTAAGGTCAAAGGAAAAAAATTTTAAGTTTTCACCACCATAAATAACATCACATATTTTAGTACACATAAGTTATTATTTAAACATCAACTTTGTACTTATTTTTAATTGCCAGAAAATGGAAATAAGTGCAAAGAGTAGCAGGAAATGAGTGAGATTGAACAGTTGACGGATTAAAGGATTACAGTACAGTAGCTCAACATAGGGATTAAAAAAAAAAAAAACAACAAAAAAAAAAACAGTTACAACAAATAAAAAAGAGAAAAATTCTAGTGCCATAAAATGCAATACAAAAAAAAAGAAAACCCTTAAAAATAAAATTTGGAAAGCAATTAAGTGTATATGTCAGTTCGAATGTAGTGAAGCCAATATAATCCCTATAATAGGCCAAGAAATCTAACATTTAGGGTCTTTTTTTTTATTGAGGGCAAAATTTCCCATAAGTCAGCAGAATACTGCTAACACTTCATTCTCATTGTTCTGAGAAAATTTTTTTTCTGAAAGAGGATTCTAATTGATCAAATTTATTTCAGCTGAGATTTTGTATTATATCAGAAATTACATTTGGCTTATAAGTTTGTGGATTTATTGTAAAAAGTCATAACAGTATTTTTTTGATTAAGCAAAGCTCAAAAAAAATTTATATGAAACTTTTACAAATGCTGAAAAAATAATTCACATCAAAATTCAATTTGTATTTTTGGTGCTTGTTAAGAAAGTCGACAGGTCGATTTAAAAAAAATATGCCGTTTTAAGCAAAAAACAACAGTACTTACTTAACTGTTGTGGAAAATAGTAATATAAACAAAAAATTACGAAAACTCAGTAGAACAACTGCTGTTGTATTTTTAGTAAAAAAAAAAAACTATCACTATAAGATTAAAATGTTGGTTGCCATTAAAGTGTAATCTAAAATTTACGCCGGAGTTATGCCCCTTGTGTGTGAACTCTTCACTGTCTACTTTATAACATTTTAAGAAAAATACAATTTTATCCAATTTTTCCATAAAAATTTACTCTTAACTTTCTACTTGAGTAATTTTCGTAATTTTTAGATATATTACTACTGTTAACATGACAAGTACATAATATAGTTTTTGCTTGCATATTAAAAAAATGATCTGTCAAATTTACCTTAACAAGCACCATAGTTTTGTACTTATAGAAATATTCCTTCAATAATGTGCAAAGTAATAAAATTATAAAATATAAATTAAATGAAATAATTTGTCGCTTATGTTAATTTTTATGATTAATGATTAATTTTTATGATTTTAATTTGATTAATTAAAAGGACGTTTTTATGGGTTAAAATTAAAATACTGTCGTTTGTGCTTGTATTAAGCAAACATTTTTAAGTCAATATCTAAAAAATTCTTTCAATAAAAAAGTCAACAGGAAAACTATCTTATCACCAACATTTTTGAAAATTAAGAACTTACTTAAAAAAAAGAAAAAGACCAAAAATAATTGTTTATTTAATTGTACTTTATATATACATATATATATAGTTGCCATATCTTGCGGCTTTGAAAATTTCTACTTCAGCAGGAACTGTCACAGTTGGTGAATTTCGAAATTCTTATTTAAAATAATTTTCCTAACTTATAAACTTATAATCCAAATGTAATTGAGGATATAATACAAAATCTTAGCTGAAATAAATTTAATTGGTTAGAATCCTTTTTCAGAATGAAATTATTGGAAGAATTAATGGGAAGTATTAACTGCTAAAAAAATATTTACTGACCGACTAGAAATCTAGTCTCCAGGAGAATAACGGGAGTGTTAAATCTCGTGGCCTTTTATAGAGATGTATGGAGGCAATAAAGTGATGAACTAAATTATAATTCTTTGAATAGTTATTGCTTGGCATAAATGTGAATATATTTTAAATGAATAATACATCATAAGATTTGAGAAAAATTTCAGTTAAAACTCAACCCAATATATATATATATATAGACACTACTCTTAAACGTTAAAACAAACAATTATATAAGAGTATAAACGGTTTTATATTCAAGCAGTTAATAGAAACTGTCTATGGCTGGATTTACTAATTCTAGGATAAAATAATCAATGCAATAAGCTAATGAAGATTCACACAAAAATCAAGATATTAATTGTCACAATCATTATAAAGTTAGGTATATGTTTATGTATTTCTATGTGCAGGGTTTATGGTGTTTGTGTAGTATAATGAAATTTCAAATAAATTCATTTTAGGTAAAAAAAATATGTGTCATGTTGAAATTCCAAAAATTTCAAAAAAATGATTAAGCAGAAAAATAAGTAAAAATAAAATTGATCAAAGTATAGATTTTTATTGTATTTGTTAATGTTGAAGAATTCTTAAAATCCTGGGGAGGTAACTGCAGTCTACGATTTGATAAAATAATTGTAATCTGACATTGCAAAGTAGAAAACCTCTAATAAAAAAAATTAAAAAATGGTTCTAGCAGATCTACACAATCAATTTTTTTTTTTTGTAATATGGGGAAATTTTACTAATTTCGACATAAAAAAAAATATTTACTTATGTGTTGTCTAAAATGCATTTCTTTTTAAAGATCCCAATCTGAAAAAGCATTGGATTTATTCTTAAATTAACTGATTATTATGAATTCTTAACCACAGCTGCTAAGCTTAAGAGGTTGTAATGTGAGCAATAATTTAGTTTAATTTAGTTTCATACAAAGAAGTAAAAAAATAGTATAGTAGGCCTTTGTGAAAATTTAGATATTTACCATCAATTGATCAGTTTGTTGAAGTATTTTAGAAGGTTTTTTGGAAGGAAAAATATGGATAAAATCTCTCACTTGAAAATTTGAATATTTTAGATTTGCATTAAATATGATCCACAGTCTTTAAACACCAATTAAGCAACATTGCCTGAATTACAATTTTTTCTTAAGATCACTTAAGCTTATGCATTAAATTTTAGATATTTTCTCAAATCAAAATCATGTAGTGGATTTTGATCTATCATAGAATAAGAATACTAGATATAAGGTTTGGAAGTATTATATCTTGATTTTAATATTTGTAAACAGACATAACAGTGGTACAAAACGGTTCTGTTCAGGGAATTTATTTTACCTATCCTGGGACGAGTATTCTTCTAGTTTTGTATAAATGACATGTCCTTATGAAAATGATCTTAAAGTTATAAAAAAATCTCCATAACAATATAGAAATGAAAACAAAATTTCAAGCTGAGCATATTTTATAATAATAATGACAGTTCATCTAAAAAATTAAAACTTATAAAGGCTTGTTAAAAATGTAAAAATCAAACATTGCTATACTTTATAAGGGCTCATTTTATGTATGACTAGCTGTATCTACCTGATGTTGCCTGGGAGTCTTATTTCCATCATTCTTGGTTTGCTTTTTTGATATGAAAAAAGTACATATATATTTTTTTTTTAAACAGCTGCTGTATTTTTCCGTTTTTAATAACATTTTATGAAATTTAATTGAATTATATCTTTTGGTTATTATATTAAGTGAATAAAATTGTTTATAATTATAAAATACTTTAAAAACTGAATTTAATAAATTGCATTTGAATGTGAAATGCCACAAGCAGATATGTTGTGACAAATTTATTATGTTTATTATTTATTTATGCATGGATTAGATGTTATTATTGCTGAAGTAGTTCAGTTTATTTATGCTTCAACTAGAAAAAAATTACTAAATTTTGTGAAGTGATTAAGAAAATCATTTGAATTTTTCAAATTTTCATTTCACTCATCTTTTGTTCATTTAAATATTTCTTAGTGAAAGTATTTTATGAATTTTTATCTTTTTATTAAATAATATGTATAAAAGATGAACAGTCTTTTTTGATTTAATGTGTAATATACAAAATCAAGATATCTAAGACTTGAGATCTTTTACTGGTGTCAAAAAGTTCCTGCATATATTGTTTTAGCTGCCAACACTTCATTCTCTTTGTTCAGAGGAAATTTTATTTTGAAAGGAGATTCTTATCAAATTTATTTCAGCTGAGATTCTGTATTATATCATGAATTACATTTGGATTACAATTTTGTGAGCATACTCTGAAAATGTCCAAATTGAATTTTATTGATATTTATTTTATTATTAATATATAAAAAAAAAAGTTAACCTGGAGCCAAATTTGATAGTTATATATATTTTAAAGCTTCATATTTTGTTTTCATATTGAGAATCTTGTTTACTCAAGAAATACAATTATGATTTTTTTTACAGTATATTCACAAACTTATAATTCAAATGTAATGAATCTCAGTTGAAATAAATTTGATCAGTTAGAATCTCCTCTCGTTTTATTTTACTTCAGTTGAAGTTCTTAAAAATTAAAATTAAAGTCTCCGGAAAACTTGTCTCCGGAAAACTGGTCCCCTTTCGCTAGGTAGGAAAACTGGTCCCTTATTGAATAAATATCGATTGAAAACACATTTTATGATCGTTCTTGAAGGAGATATTGTTTTTTAAAATAGACTATAACCGTGGCCTTCGTTATAAAGATTGCCGGCCAGCTGAAAAAATGACGTCATCGCCGAGGTCCCAACAAGCAAGATATGTGGAACTCTTAGACTGCCAATAATGAACAGTAATTTTTACAGACAGCGTTACAAAACTTCAAAATTGGATTAAAATAAAGAAATAAAGAAAGAACATGATAATTTATACTGAAACTCATCTAATATTAATAATAAAAAAAACCACAAGTTATTTGTTTAAGTATTATAAGCAATTGAATATTTCGTTGTATTATAGATTTTAAAGATTAGAATGCGTTCTTTAATTACTTATAAATTACATTTTAAAAAGTGAAGGAACACGATTTGATTTGAAATAAACTTGAAGTTTATTTAATATAATTAAATGAAAATTATGCATTTAAGATTATGAATATTTGAAGCAGAACACAAGCAAAACATTTGATATGAGTTAAGACAATAAACAAATATTAAAATTAAACTTTTTTTAAAATCAAAATGAATATTTTTTAATCAAAATGAACAATATTTTTTTTTAATCAAAATGAATATTTTTTAATCAAAATGAACCACAATATTTTTAATAAATTCATGAAATATTGCACAGTAAAAAAATAATTAACCTAAAGAAAAAATCATGCTTCTTATTTAAGATTATTTCACCACATAACAAAAATAACATGCAAAATCATTTTTTTATATCCATATTTTCAGTTTGTTAAAATACGTGGGTTTGTATTACTGTACACATAGATTCGAAAAAGTTGTCAAAAAACAAATATATAACAAGTAAATGTTATCAAAGGCAAGATAAGTTACTTTTCTACCAAACTGGATATATTTTTCGTGTTTTTATTCAATGTAACATGTTTATTCAGCTCGAAAAACAGTGTTTACCGATGTATTTGAAAATTCCAGATGGCGTCTGATTCTCTCTTTAACTCGGTAAGTTTGAGAAAAGGTGTTATAAATACAAAATCGGATAAAATACTGTTAAAAACTCGCTCAATATATGTTACCGTGACATAGGTTGACATATATTCGGCGGGTTTTTTAATAGTATGTTGTATAGTTTTTTATATATAACACCTTATCCCAAACTTACCGTGTTAAAGAGAGAATCAGACGCCATCTTGAATTTTCGAATACATCGGTAAACACTATGTTTTTCGAGCTGAATAAACATGTTACATTGAATAAAAACACGAAAAATATTTGGTAGAAAAGTAACTTATCTTGCCTTTGATAACATTTATTTGTTATATATTTGTTTTTTGACAACTTTTTCGAATCTATGTGTACAGTAATACAAACCCAATTACGTTAATGAAATGAAATGAAAAGACCACGAGTGAACGCGCGTTTTTTTTTTTAGTTTAGTTTCATATATATATATATATATATATATATAGATATATATATATATAAAATAAGTATTTTTAAATTTTATCTTTCTATCTTTAAAAAAAAGTTTAAAAATTTTATCAGCCGGCATAATTTATTTTTAAATATTGAAAAATTTCAGGAAAATTAATTTTTGCTAGATTTTTAAAACACGTGTTTTACAGAATCGATGTTGTCTCGCATTTTCATTAGTTTTGTATGCTGTAAAAAATTTTTTTTTAATATTAGCAATTTATTTGAAGCTTCTTCTTTTGAATGGTAAAAAATTTAGGATGATAATATTGAATTAAATTATAGTTACATCGTGTTAAATACAGGGGGGGGAGCACGTTAAAACTTACTTTGCTGAATGGAGATGGTGTAAAATCTTTTTTTTTTTTACTGCATTATAATTCTTTATCTTTCGGAAATGAAAATACTGTCACTTTTTGGTTCTTTATGATAATTTCCTCAACAATTTGGAACGATGCACCGTGAAGGCATTTTAATAAAAAAAGAAATATTACACTGACTCCAAGACGTTACGAGTGCCTACCGGTGACTACCGGTGTCACCGATAAGGACTATCCGTGATGACGTCAGCAGATTAAATTATTTTTGCCCACCGGCCATCTTGTCTTTTAAGACGGTCTTGCTATAACCCCCATAATATTAAAAAAAAAAATTTTTTTACTTGTTTAATGTTTTTTTTTTTTTTAATAAAATCGATTTTCTAAGTGTCCGTTTTCTACCTAACTGGTTAAGTTCTTAGTGGTTGGGTTTGTATAACTGTACACATAGATTCGAAAAAGTTGTCAAAAAACAAATATATAACAAATAAATGTTATCGAAGGCAAGATAAATTACTTTTCTACCAAACTGGATATAATTTTCGTGTTTTTATTCAATTTAACATGTTTATTCAGCTCGAAAAACATGCAGTGTTTACCGATGTATTGGAAAATTCAAAATGGCGGCCGACTCTCTCTTTAACACGGTAAGTTCTGAAAAAGGTGTAATAAATAATAAAGTAGACAAAATACTGTTAGAAATTTGCTCAATATATGTTACCGTGACATAACTTGACATATATTCGGTGGTTTTTTTAATAGTATTTTGTCTAGTTTATTATTTATAACACCTTTTCCTGAACTTACCGTGTTAAAGAGAGTGTCGGCCGCCATTTTGAATTTTCCAATACATCGGTAAACACTGTATGCTTTTTGAGCTGAATAAACATGTTAAATTGAATAAAAACACGAAAATTATATCCAGTTTGGTAGAAAAGTAATTTATCTTGCCTTTGATAACATTTATTTGTTATATATTTGTTTTTTGACAACTTTTTTGAATCTATGTGTACAGTAATACAAACCCAGAACGAGAAATAATGTCCGGTATATCACATCTTAGGGGTCTTGATAATCGCTAAAAAATAGAAAATTAAAGAAATTACTGAGGGAGATTTGGTTTTAAAAAGAAAATAATAAATTTTAATATTTTTTAAAATATAATTTAGAGAGAGAGAGAGAGAGAGGGGGGGGGGTAAAAACTATATCTCCCTCCGAAAAACAACCAACAAAAAATGAAATTAAGATTCTTGATAAACGATAGCGGGGTTTTCAAGAAAATTGATTAATAAATTTATTTAGTGATTACTTTTTCTCTTAATGATTGATTTTAGAATTTTGAAGTAAAAATTAAAAAAAAAATAAAAATTAGTTAACGAGAGATTGTTAGTACATGGCATCTCTCGCGCCAAAAAAATATTTCGTTTTTAATTTATTAGTTAATTTTTGCAAAATTTGACAGGACGACAATAAATGTTGATAATTGATTAAATTATAATTTTAAATAACGCATGAGTGCATTTGGTATGAGAGAAAACAAAAACATAACAAAAAAACTATCATAATTAAAAAACCAAAACAAAAAAGTAACGAAAAATCGAATCGCTCCCCGTTTTTTAATTTTTTGGTTTTGTTTTTAATTATTGTTTTTATGACTCCAAAAAACATTGTTAAAATAAGAACAAAAAAAAAATTTGTAATTAACTTTGTATGAACATAATAAACGCTTTAATATAAGTGAAACCACTAAGAACTTAGCCAGTTAGGTAGAAAACGGACACTTAGAAAATCGATTTTATTTAAAAAAAACAAAAAAAAAAAAAACATTAAACAAGTAAAAATATTTTTTAAAAATATTAGGGGGGGGGCTATAGTCTATTTTAAAAAATAATATCTCCTTCAAGAATGATCAGAAAATGTGTTTTCAATCGATATTTATTCAATAAGGGACCAGTTTTCCTACCTAGCGAAAGGGGACGAGTTTTCCGGAGACGAGTTTTCCCGGGACGAGTTTTCTGGGCACCGATCTCTATATGATACATAGATATTCGAATATTCTATTAAAATTCTCCTTTGGAGTTGAGAATATTATTTTTCTCTCCCCAATTGACCACTTAAATATGTTATTACATATTTTTCTTGTCTCTTGGTCTTACTGGATTCCAGGACAAGAATTCATCTAGTCTGACAGAGTACCAAGACTCGTGCTATTACTTGAGGTAACATCACTTGGAAAAGGTGCACCATTCCTTTGTGGAAATCTTATTTGGGCTTCGAACACGATATGATTTTGAATATTTAGGCTTTACTTGTAGGGAAAAGTATCGCCATTCCAGGTTGACCTAACAAACTCGTGAACAGAGAAACCTTAGACACTCAAAGACAATGTCTAATAAGTATTCAAATTTTCTCTCATTTCAGACTGAATTTTTCTATAAATAATGACAGTGAAGTGTTAGCAGCTATAAAGATGTCTGCTGTCTGATTGAAAATATCGTCTCCGGTAAAAGACACCACATATTCGATCTCATAGGGATAACCTTAGTAACATATAAAGCCTCGTTTCTATTAATTTAATGAAAGGAAAAAAAGAATTAAAAAATTGATTGAAAATTTATTTAAAAATGTTTAAAATGGATGAACATAGATGGAGAAAAAAATTCAAACACTTGATAGATTGTTTTTCATGTTAAAAGTGTAGCACTTTTAATTAATTAGTTATCTACGTTCATTGCGTGATTACTTACTGACCTTGTGAGGCAGGATATCCTGTAAAATGATAAAGTACTGAAAAAAGCAATGTTTTAAATTTATAAATAAAAAATCTAAATCATTATCCTAATAGCTTCAATGTGATAAAACATTCACTCTGTTATAGGTTAACTTTTTATTTACAGCAAAATTCGAAATGCATTATATGGATGGTGAGTAATTGTATCCAACTACATATCAAAAGAGTTTCAGTGTTACTTGGTAACGATTTAGCTGAGAGGAGAGTAGTGATAAATTCTATCATCAATAACTCATCAAAAGTAAATAACATCTTTAACAAAATTCATCCAGCTTTTGCTATTATATTAGAAATAGCCAAAATATCTAAAAATAAAAATAAATTTTAAAACAAAAGCATTGGTTCTTATTCAGAATCCCCTGTATTAAAAAAAAAAATTTTAATGTAAAAAAACTGTATTATGTAGATACCTATGGCAAAATGAAAGCATATTCCAAAAATCATGTAAAGTGATTCAGTAGTTTTATTTTTACATAAGAAAATCAAATTTTATATATAAATGAGGAGTGACTGCCTTGTCTGCCATTTTGAAAACGATCTCAAGAAACAAAAAGAGATAACTTAATAATTTAAACTTGGGAAATTTATATTGTAATACCTATGAATTATCAATCGTTTAAAAATGATTTTTTTTATTATAAAAAATAAAACCACTTGATCAATTTGCATGATTTTTGGAATATATTTTAATTTTGTTAAGAGTACATACATCATATAGATTTTTCTTTATTTTTGTTTTTTTTAATATAGAGGGAATTCTGGAAAAGAATCAAAACATCTATTCAGTGATAATTTTATTTTGGTTTGTACAATTTTATAATGTGCCTAAAAAAGATAACATGGAATGGTGATGAGAGACCAACAAAACAGTAATTATGAAAACAATTTAGGCCTGCCTTACAACAAAAGACAGTCTTCTGATTAAAAAATATTTCTCATCTACACTGTTTTGTTGATGTATTCAGCCAAAATCCAGAAGAAAATTTACGTGAAAATTGAAAAATGTAACAAAAAGAAACTTCACAGAAGATGCTTTTAAAGTTTAAAATAAAAATTCTAAGTTCTGAAATAAGTTTTAAAGCAAAGTACAAGTAGGAGAATGAGAAATATGTCAATGAAAATTATTAAGAAAATAATCAAATACTCACTGTCCAAAACTCAATGAAATATTGTAGAGATGTTGCAGCAATATATAAACAATACAAGAGGGAGTACCCAAGAAACAGCACAAAATATTTGTAATTCGTAAATCCCACACAATTGTTTACCCTGAAATAAAAAAATGTGAAGATATTTTAAAAGATCCAAAAATAATGTATATAAATCTCTAAGAAACAAAATCCATATCTTAATCATTAAATATAGAATTATTGATAGACACAGAATTTGGTTTACCATTCTTGCATCTTGTCCAGAATTCCCATTAAATATAGCAAGGAATGTTCCAAAAGTAATGCTTATTTTATTATTTTTTTTTTTTTTGCCTGAATGAATCACGAGAGAATGAAATTTTTTTTTATTCTACTTGGGAGTCACCACTTATCAAGGCCCGAAGGCCATTTGATGATAAGGGTTAATGAGTGGTAGTGTAGTTAATGGTGCAAATTGGGTAGATTTTGATTATTTATGGGGACAGCTCAACAAGAACTTGTTTTAATAGGATTTGAAAACTACCATGTTGCATTCAACTGGGAAGCAGGCCAACAGAACAGTGTTCCACAGGCAGGCAGTTCTGACAAAGAAAATTGAATTGTTATGATGACTGAACTTATGCATTTATGACCTGAAAGTTTCATCTCTCTGTTGCGGATATTGACGGTGTGAAACTAAAAAAGCAACCCTTGTCATAGAGATACATTATTGAATTCCTGGCAAAAGTGCAATGACTATGTAGAAAACTAAACTTTGGAGCACAAGAGGTTGCTTGTTTTAATGGTACCACTTCTGTCTTCAGTGCTCATCCACTTTTTTAGGTTAAAAAAAAGTTTTACTGTTGGAACGACCCTTGTAAAAAAACAAAACAATCTGTATGATGTATCCATGATGGAATGAAAATGTCATATTCCCCAAATCATGTAAATTGATCAAATAGTTTTAAATTTTATAAGGAAGCAAGGATAAAATGTCACGCTCCATTTTGAATAAACAAAGAGAGATAACTCAATTCGAACTTCCAAGATTTTTTTTATTTTCAGTCTTGTAATGGCTATGATTTACCATTAATCACTTAAAATAAAAAAAAAAAAATGATTACATATAAACTCCTTGATCAATTTACATGATTTTTGGAATATGATTTTTTTTTGTTCCGTGACAGATTTTTTGTTTTTCAATATAGGGGCAATTCTTTCTGGACAACTACCATTTTCAACCATTTTTCTTTGTTTACATAAAATACCAATTCTTTCAATGGCTGAGACTTATTTATAGCTTATAGATTAAACTATTTAAATCATTGTGCATCTTTAAAAACATTTTAAAAAAATGGAAAAATCTCCAATATTGATTTTATAATATTAACAAAAACAATCTATATCAATATTATATTCTTAGTGTATGTTATTTTTCAGTGCACTGTTATCGTGTTTATTCAAGACAAATACTGAGCAAGACATGTAATCATCTACAATATTTTTTTATAGGATAGTCATGAATACTTAAATATTTCATTTTTTTTTTGTTTCAAATAAACTGAAAAGCTGAATACTTTATATAAAGTTTAATGACTATAAAATCAATTATTTTAATAAGTTAATCTTTTTATTGGTTTTAAATTAATTGAATAGGAGTACAGCTTTGTAATTAAAAGATATTTTCAGATATGACTTTGATAACTTGCTAAATTTATAACATAACAAAAGAATCATTAAAAATGTTGTTGGAGATCAACATACCAAGGACAATGATGATCCATCTTTAGAACACAACTGAAAATAAAATTTAAAGAAACATGAATATAAAATAAGAAAAAGAAACTATCAGCTATAAAATATAACAATATTTAAGACAGACAAATTTCTTTAAAAAACCAAAAAAAACATGAAAACAAACCTCAAAACTATATAAAAAAAAACAAAAAAAAAACAGTTGCCTGTATGTTTATATGTTTGGTTAAAAATGAAAAACAATATAACAAATACACACTTTCCTAGACAATCAGTAATATATGACTAACGAGATCTGTGAGTCAAAAACAAACTAGTTTGAAGGTGCCAGTAATTCACCATTTCCTCCTCCTCTTATCTCTTCCAAACATTTCTGCCATGAAAAGGCCATCAGCTAAATTTGGTTGTCAGAGTTTTTTTTTTGTTTTACTTGGGAGTCACCACTTTTCAAGGCCCAAAGGCCACTCAAGGATAAGGGTTAATGAATGTAAAGTGGTAGTGCAGTAATCGTTAATGGTGTAGATTCTGTAGAATTTGATTATTTATGGGGACGGCTCAACAAGAACTTGTTTACATTGGGTTTGATGGTTACCATGTTGTATTCAACTGGGAAGTAGATCAGTGGAACAGTATACCACAGGCGGGCAGTTCTGAGAAAGAAACTTTGTACATGGAATCTGCTTTTAGATTTAGATACAGTTAAAGACTAGGAGAAATCGCATATACTGGTTGTAGCTAGTCAAGTGTTTTCTGTGAAAGTTTGGCAAGGGAGAACCATAGATTGAAATTCAGTCGAGCACTTGCCATGAAAATAATAGAGCAGAGAGAGGCTCACAACATCTCTTGCATAGGAAAGAGGTTGTAAGGAAGAGAAAAGGGCATTACCTCCTTGATTTTGATGCCGATTTGGAACTCTATCAAAGCTGGATAAGCCTCGCCAAGCAGCTCCTGCCCAGATGTGGCAACATTACTCCATTTTAAGACATACCTGGCTCATACAGATAGGCTCTTTGATATGCTTATCATTTGTGATATTTAACAGCTTACTTTTTTAAAAATATAATGAGTCATTATTTATAAAGAGAAAGAAGCAACTCTTAAGGACTAATGAGTTTGTCAAACTTCAATAATTTGGTTGTTTTGTTTTACAGCATATCAACCCTTTTCGGGTTATTTAATGCCGAATCCAGTTATTTTGGAAATAGTATTCATGTTGCATCCAGTTATTTTGTAGAAAGTTTTTATTCTTCAAGTTCTTTCTATCTTCAACCGCTAGTTTGTAGTGTTTAGTTTGGTTGTTTTATAGTGGATTTTATTGTTTTTGTTCTCTGCCCTGCAGAGCATGAATGAGTTTTGCAATGGGAGCAGGAAAAGGTTTATAATATTAATACTTGGTATATTTAAAGTTAGGAAACCAATCAGGAAATGGGGCAGATAGAGAAAGGAGAAATGGGAAGAAGGTAAAAGGGGAAACGGTTTTTGTTTTTATTTTGCAGAAAAAGCATCAATGTTAGGTACATTTCATCTCAGAGATCCAATATCTTCAGGCAGCCTTATTTGGTAGCACCAGCAAGCTTCATTATTGATTATATTGACTGCTTCATTATTGATTATACTGACTGCTTCATTATTGATTATATTGACTGCTTCATTATTGATTATATTGACTGCTTCATTATTGATTATATTGACTGCTTCATTATTGATTATATTGACTGCTTCATTATTGATTATATTGACTGCTTCATTATTGATTATATTGACTGCTTCATTATTGATTATATTGACTGCTTCATTATTGATTATATTGACTGCTTCATTATTGATTATATTGACTGCTTCATTATTGATTATATTGACTGCTTCATTATTGATTATATTGACTGCTTCATTATTGATTATATTGACTGCTTCATTATTGATTATATTGACTGCTTCATTATTGATTATATTGACTGCTTCATTATTGATTATATTGACTGCTTCATTATTGATTATATTGACTGCTTCATTATTGATTATATTGACTGCTGATAATCTTGGAAACACATAATTGCACTTTTAAGGAGTAGTTAGAAAGCAACAAAGATCTCTTGGTTGGAGTCTCTAAAATAACAGATGAATGTTTGGCATTTGGTAGGATGCCCCATCTCCAGCAAAAACAAAAAAAAAGAACATTGTGTGCTTGTCCATGAAAAACAAAAAATAAGGAAAATCTGTATGTGACTGAAAAAAATAATATCTACACCAAAAATCATGTAAACTAGTGGAACCTGTAGAAATCCCACAACAGCATCTTTTGTATGGTATGTAATATATTGCCGACGCCATTCTGTGGATGTTCAGCATGAACAGAGACCCCGCGATATTATTGTAGCCCTGTAGCCCTTTTGTTAAAACTGTAAAAATATTTATCTAAGTAATCTGGTTAATGTAGTGTCAGAACATATCTGGTTATCAGACGTCTACACAAACAAGTCAAGCCAAGCATGTTCTCGAAACTCATGGCCCTCATACATGAGCTCAACAAGGTCAACTAGCCATTTCACTGAATAGTCATCTCATTTCCCGACTTCTCCAAGCCATTCACACTCACTACAGACGCCAGCAAAGTCGCATGTGGGGCTATCCTAATGCAAGAGACAAACAACGGGAAGAACATCATCATAGTCACATCCTGTACATTCAATTCCACGGAACAGAATTGGTCCACAATGGAACGTGAAGCATATGCCATGAACTGGGTGATATTGAAATTCAACTATTTCTTACACAACCGCCGTTTCATCATCTTCACAGACCACAGATCACTCCCACACCTAGACCAACAGGAATTCAACAATGCAAAAATATGAAGATGGCAGGAGGAGATATCGTGCTACAAATTCTTCCTGAATACATAGAGGGCAAGTGCAATGTATGGGCTGATATGCTCAGCAGAGGCTACACACAAGAAAACCAAGACTCTGAGCAACACCAACCTGGCAGGAAAAACATTCACGCTGAATGAATCCAACCTACATATTTACGTCCCATTGTGGTGCATCGGTGACGTCAACAGCCTACAACTCGTCCCCAAGATGCACAGACCACAGAATGCCCTCACACAAAAATGTATCAGTGATGCATTCTTTGCCTACCACACCAACTCCACCATTCCTGCCGGCACACACTTCACAGAAGAAGTCTACTGACAGTTCTGCAAACAGATGTCCAACACCCAGGAGCTCCATTGTCCATGGTGTCCACAAAGCTCAGAGAACATAGAAAGACAGCACCGGACAATGAAGAACGCCCCCTACATGTCATGTTCAGACAGAAACTGCGAATGGACAGATGTTCTTGAATCCATTATTTCATCCATGAACACCACAACCAACAAAGCAACCAGTGTCTCCCCGCATTACAATCTCAGGTCATCACCCCAACATCGGCCTGCTGACACTTCACAGAAAGGAAATCAGGAGCAACGACACAGGAGCATACGGCATACAAGTGAATGCCCTGCTAAGACGGATTCACCACCTTGTCGCCTTGGCTAATGATGAAGCCGATCACAGAATGGAGAACAACACAAACCAATTCACCCACAAGAACCCACTCCAAGTAGGAGACAAGGTGTTACTCCACCAACCACAATCAGCCACAGCCCAATCATCCCACCTGCAATGGATAGGAAACTTCACAAACACAGAAACAAACATCATGTGTCAAGTACAAGACGAAAACGGCACCACAATCTGGATACACCGGGCCCATATCTGACTCATAGCTCCACGTCCATCTCACCTTTTTGCCCATTTTCCACCCCCCAAGTTGCAATATCGACAAACAACATCCTTTGAACAATACCACATACAACTTCGAGGAGAACCAGACGCCACCCTCACAAATCGACCAACCCAGGAAAATCCCAGCAAGAACGACAAGGGGATAACTCCCCACACACTTCAGAGACTTCAGCATGTAAATATGATGGAGATCTGGGGGATGAGGGGGGCAGTGTTATATCACATATCTCTCCATATTTACGTAAATAAAACAGAAATCAGAAAGAGCAGTGATGGTGACTACATGGTGATGCTAAGACAAACCCTGTTCGTCAACACAACACAAATGACCACACCAAACATACACAACACCAAAGCCTATTTCTTTATATGCCCACATCAACGACATAACTTGCAACTCACCTCAACAAAGAAAACTGCTAAAGGAAGCCGTCCATCAAAAGAAAAAAAATCAAAATTCAAAATACAAACATCACAGCCGACGCATCTCCGGCAGTATATAAGCACAAATAATTATCCCATATAACACTGTACTAGTACAATTCTTACTAGAAAATATTCACAACTTTCTCAGCTTCAATTTGATATGACATATGGATATAAACCCCAAACAGATGACTCCCTACTGTACATTAAAATATAAAAAAAACAAACACAAATTTAAAATGAAAACGGCATGGGAAATATTTATGTCTACAACTATGTCCTCAACATGAGTATAAATATGACTGCTTTTTCAACAAGCAGACAGATCACCCCAGCTCGTCAAGCAGCGAGGTTCGTCCGCCAGCAGCAGCAGTCAGCCAAGAATGATCAACTAGATACCAATAGTAATACATACAGATGAAAAAAGCACTTTGGATAATTACAGATTTCAAGGTAGTTCTACTAATAGCCATATTTTTCAAATCAAAGCACTTCAAGTCTTCAAATTACTACTGTTTTGTTCGGAAATGAATAAACTTTCAAATGAATTAATAAATATGAATGTACATTATATATTTTAAGAGTTTTAAGCAAATAAAGTGATAAAAATGTGAACGTCATAAAATGGCGTTTTCGGTAAGGTTTTATAATGACCCTCCCTGTTTTCTAAAGGCTCGTACCATGATTGTATGAAGAATTTCATTATGAAATTTGGGAACCAATCAGAAGAGGTATTAATCTTAATACTGTCAAGTGTCCGAAATATTTTTGACCATTTCTTTTTTCATTGTGTTAAAAATAAGACTTTAATATGACGAGTATTGAACATTTTGAAAAAAATTTCATCGGACACTCACTAGTAAATAAATCATTCTTTTTACTATCTTTATTAATTAAAAGTATTATTCTATGTTGAGTAGGACCGCAGTAATTGATAATAATTTAAAAGGACCTACTCGAAAAAAATGCTTATTTTTCGAGTTTGGTCAAATTAAGTTAGTATTAGTAGCAGCAGCAGCACTGCAGCAGTTGTAGTATTAGTCATAGCACAGTATAAACAACATGCGTTCTTTAATTTTTATTCACAAACGAATTAAGAAAAACATGAAAATATGAATATAAATGTTCTTATATGTTTTAATTAGAGCTATTTTGTTATCAGAATAACATTAGTTTAGAACTATTCGGTTTTCAGAATGTATAATAACAACAATCCCAACGAATTCGGCATTTGAATCCATTATAATTTCTCACATTTCTGGTCAAATTTAAAAACATGGTTAAAAAAACAAAGTAAACTTTTGTAGATATATAGCCTGAATGCACTTTTATTCATTGCATTAGTTTTGAACAGGGAATTAAAACAATGTTTTACTGCGAACATCCACAAATGTTTTTTTCAAAATCAAAAGATGTATGAAAATCTCGATTTGAAAAAGTTGTCAAAAAACAAATATATAACAAATAAATGTTATCAAAGGCAAGATAAGTTACTTTTCTACCTAACTGGATATGTTTTTAGTGTTTATATTTGATGTAACATGTTTATTCAGCTCGAAAAACAGTGTTTACAGATGTATTTGAAAATTTAAAATAGCAACTGGCTCTCTTTGAGGCGGTAAGTTTGGGAAAATGAGTTATAAATCAAAAAGCAGACAAAATACTGTTAGAAACTTGCTCAATATATGTTACCGTGATATAGGCGGATATATATTCGGTGGGTTTTTAACAGTATTTTGTCTAGTTTTTTATTTTTAACTCATTTTCCCAAACTTATCGTGTGAAAGAGATAGTCGGCCGCCATTTTTAACTTTCCAATACATCGGTAAGCACTGTAAGTTTTTCGAGCTGAATAAACATGTTACATTAAATAAAAACATGCTTTGCATAACATTTGTTATAATTTTATTTTTTTTTTATTTTTTGGACAACTTTTTCGTACCTTTATGGCAAGTAATACAAATGCACAAATAGTGTTGACTGTTGAGCATTTCCTGAGAACAAGACAAATGTCAGTTGACACTTAAATATTTGAAGTCTTGATAATGACTTAAAAATAAATAGTAAAACAAAATACTGTTAGCAACCCACCCACTAAAGTTATGTGTGGCAAGTCTCCTCCTAACCCTAACAAGTTCGAGTGGCCCCCCCAACAAAATACCTCTGTAAGCCACATCCAAGCGTCTAAAACAAACAAAAAATAGATCCTTCCTTAAAGAAAAATGCACATAAAAAAATAAATTGGTTAACTGTCCTAAAATGCTGGAAATGGTGAATTATTTTACATTAAATTTTTGTGAACCTAACCGCCCCCCCCTCTAATATTGTTTTTGTTTCTGTCAAGTCTTCAATATGTTCGCACATAATTTTCCTTAGCCCTACAATTAATTCAAAGTCCGAACTGCCCTAAAACACTAGAATGACCTGTAATGGGGAATTATTTCACATTAAATTCTAAAATAATTTGTTTATCTTTCATTAAAGTTTTTCATGGCATTTCATACATAATTGCCTAAAAAGGTAGAATCACATTTTGGAGGGGTGGTCAAAAGGGGTTGGGTGGGGTTAAACAGGTGTTAATCTACAATAATACCAAAGAAATATTGCAATATATTCATTTTTAAATGGTCCTATGTTTAGATTCAAGTTTTTTGTACATAAAGCACATTACAATTCAACTTTGAGTTCTCCAACTTTTCTGTTTATGGATACATGGAATTTTAAGGAATTGCAGCATATTTATGCACATTTACTGCAGATTATTTGGAAACCATGAACTTTTGGAGATTTTCAGTCGCATATTCTGATTCCTTGTACAAAAGTACACTCATATGGTAAATTTTATTGCTTAGTCTTGTGTTTTAAACAAAGTTATGACATTTTTACTGAAAAAGTAGTGTAAAAAATGTGACAAAACGCATATGGTCTTAAAGATGGAAAAATATCCAAACGTGTGAGGCACAAAAATAATCATAACTTCCTTAATTTTAATCAGATTTTTAAAATTTAAAAAGATTCTTTCTTAGCTCATCAAGCTCTTTCTATGTATACCAATATTGAAATATTTTAAGCTATTTCAATTTTTTCATGTGTATTGTTAATACCAGCAGCTTAAGCCAGCAGTAGCAGTAGTCAGTCAGTCAGCATCAACTCACCTAATACTACTAGCGACAGCAGCTAGCTTGGGCGACTCACCACCAGCAGCAGCCAACTGTTAACAACCTCTGATCAGCTATCTAGACTACTCTCCCTTCACCATTGCCACAGCCGCCATCCTCATCTGAAGCAGTTGACAAACATTCCCGTCACCGCCACCAGCACAGCCTGACAACATCAGTTGATCGACGCCGTCTTGTTCAACAGCTGACCAGCATTCCTGACAAAGTAAACGGTTTCTTCCATGATCGGTTAAACTTTTGATAAAATTTGAACTAAACCTTTCATTTGTCCTTTTTTGCATCCGTTTTGTAATATAACAGTGTCAACCGCTGCTACTAGTTTTCAATACTAAATATTATCTAATAATTTTTTTCCAGTGCTTAATTGATTTGTTTGTAAAATGAAACAATGTTATTTTTGACAGAATATGTTGTATACTCATGTTTAAACAATCTATTTTCTGTTTGTCTTAGTGAGGAAGAGAGTAAGAGTGATTAATTTTGAGGGAACAACAGTAGTAGTTTTTGGTTCTTGTCCAGAATTCTCCTAAAAAAAAAAAAAATAAAAAATTTTTAATTGAAATATGTATGATATATGTTGGAAAGCCAAATTACAACGCAATTTTTTAAGTTGAAGGAAGAAGCAAAAAAGTTAATAAAGACTTCACATGTTTCTGAAATGCCAGAAGAATGTGTTTGACAACGTGATTAGACAACGCACTTTTAACATAGAAAACACTATCCTGAACTTCAAATCGTGTTGCCAAATGCATTCTTCCAACATTTCAAAAACAATACCACAGATAAGAACACACAGACTCTCCATTAACTTCTTGTTTTCTTCAGCTTATCATGGCGAGGAAGAATAAAAAAAAAAAATTCTGACAAAGGAGTAAAACTCCAAAATTTTAAACAAGTAATACTTGTTTATTTTCATAATATTGTGTTGTAATTTGGCTTTCAAACGTATTTCACGTTTCAATTTAAGATTCAATCAATGCTTCTAACATGGAAAACACTACCCACAGAAAAATCTGTATGATGTACGTGACCAGGTGCCCGGAAAACTCGTCTCGGGAAAACTCGTCTCGGGAAAACTCGTCCTCTTTCGCTAGATAGGAAAACTGGTCCCTTATTGAATAAATATTGATTGAAAACACATTTTATGATCATTCTTGAAGGAGATATTATTTTTTAAAATAGACTATAGCCCCCCCCCCCCCAATATTTCTTTAAAATATTTTTACTTGTTTAATGTTTTCTTTTTTTTTTTTTTTTTTTTTTTTAAATAAAATCGATTTTCTAAGTGTCCGTTTTCTACCTAACTGGCTAAGTTCTTAGTGGTTTCACTTCTTTTAAAGCGTTTATTATGTTCATACAAAGTTAATTACAATTTTTTGTTTCTTATTTTAACGATATTTTTTGGAGTCATAAAAACAATAATTAAAAACAAAACCAAAAAATTAAAAAAAACAGGGAGCGATTCGATTTTTCGTTACTTTTTTGTTTTTTAATTATGATAGTTTTTTTGTTGTTATGTTTTTGTTTTCTCTCATACCAAATGCACTCATGCGTTATTTAAAATTAAAATTTTATCAAGTATCAATATTTATTGTCGTCCTGTCAAATTTTGCAAAAATTAACTAATAAATTAAAAACGAAATATTTTTTTGGCGTGAGAGATGCCATGTGCTAACAATCTCTCGTTAACTAATTTGTAATTTTTTTAATTTTTACTTCGAAATTCTAAAATCAATCATTAAGAGAAAAAGTAATCACTAAATAAATTTATTAATCAATTTTCTTGAAAATCCCGCTATCGTTCATCAAGAATCTTTTTAATTTCATTTTTTGTTGGTTGTTTTTCGGAGGGAGATATAGTTTTAACCCCCCCCCACTCTCTCTCCCTCTCTCTAAATTATATTTTAAAAAATATTAAAATTTATTATTTTCTTTTTAAAACCAAATCTCCCTCAGTAATTTCTTTAATTTTCTATTTTTTAGCGATTATCAAGACCCCTAAGATGTGATATACCGGACATTATTTCTCGTTCGGGTTTGTATTACTGTACACATAGATTCGAAAAAGTTGTCAAAAAACAAATATATAACAAATAAATGTTATCAAAGGCAAGATAAATTACTTTTCTACCAAACTGGATATAATTTTCGTGTTTTTATTTAATTTAACATGTTTATTCAGCTCGAAAAGCATACAGTGTTTACCGATGTATTGGAAAATTCAAAATGGCGGCCGACTCTCTCTTTAACATGGTAAGTTTGGGAAAAGGTGTTATAAATAATAAACTAGACAAAATACTATTAAAAAACCACCGAATATATGTCAAGTTATGTCACGGTAACATATATTGAAAAGGTATTATAAATAATAAACTAGACAAAATACTGTTAGAAACTCGCTCAATATATGTTACTGTGACATAAGTTGACATATATTCGGTTGTTTTTTAACAGTATTTTGTATAGTTTATTATTTATAACACCTTTTCCCGAACTTACCGTGTTTAAGAGAGAGTCGGCCGCCATTTTGAATTTTCCAATACATCGGTAAACACTGCATGTTTTTCGAGCTGAATAAACATGTTAAATTGAATAAAAACACGAGAATTATATCCAGTTTGGTAGAAAAGTAACTTATCGGGTAACCCAACTTATCTTGCCTTTGATAACATTTATTTGTTATATATTTGCTTTTTTTTTAACTACTTTTTCGAATCTATGTGTACAGTAATACAAACCCAAATTTTAATATTTTTTAAAATATAATTTAGAGAGGGGGGGGGGGTAAAACTATATCTCCCTCCGAAAAACAACCAACAAAAAATGAAATTAAAAAGATTCTTGATAAACGATAGCGGAGTTTTCAATAAAATTGATTAATAAATTTATTTAGTGATTACTTTTTCTCTGAATGATTGATTTTAGAATTTTGAAGTAAAAATTTAAAAAATTAAAAATTAGTTAACGAGAGATTGTTAGCACATGGCATCTCTCGCGCCAAAAAAATATTTCGTTTTTAATTTATTAGTTAATTTTTGCAAAATTTGACAGAACGACAATAAATGTTGATAATTGATGAAATTATAATTTTAAATAACACATGAGTGCATTTGGTATGAGAGAAAACAAAAACATAACAACAAAAAACTATCATAATTAAAAAACCAAAACAAAAAAGTAACGAAAAATCGAATCGCTCCCCGTTTTTTAATTTTTTGGTTTTGTTTTTAATTATTGTTTTTATGACTCCAAAAAACATTGTTAAAATAAGAACAAAAAAAAAATTTGTAATTAACTTTGTATGAACATAATAAACGCTTTAAAATAAGTGAAACCACTAAGAACTTAACCAGTTAGGTAGAAAACGGACAATCGATTTTATTTAAAAAAAAACAAAAAAACGTTAAACAAATAAAAATATTTTTTTAAAAAATATTAGCTGGGGGGCTATAGTCTATTTTAAAAAGCAATATCTCCTTCAAGAACGATCATAAAATCGATATTTATTCAATAAGGGACCAGTTTTCCTACCTAGCGAAAGGGGACGAGTTTTCCGGAGACGAGTTTTCCGGAGACGAGTTTTCCGGAGACGAGTTTTCCGGAGACGAGTTTTCCGGAGACGAGTTTTCCCGAGACGAGTTTTCCCGGGACGAGTTTTCCCGGGACGAGTTTTCCCGGGACGAGTTTTCCCGGGACGAGTTTTCCTAAATTCACGTGACCATGACAAAATGACAATATTGTATTCTGAAAATCACATAAATTGATCAAGTAGTTTTATTTTTATAAAGAAAATCATTTTTAAGTGATTAATAGAAATTCATAGGCATTACAACATACATCTAGCAAGTATAAAGTATTGTTTTTTTAATGTTTTTTTATATATTTTTCAAAATAATGGGCAAGACAGCCACTTCTCATAAATTTAATTTCATCTATAATATAAATCTCACCTGTTTGTTTAAATGTATGCATACTTATATGTCTGCCTAAAACTTTCGACAGAGGTGACGAATTTTCATGAGATCGGTATCGTTTTGAAGCTTGATCCTTCGGATGACAAATATCGAAAAAGATGCTAAAAATATTAATTCCTTCACTCTCAACTGGGCACTTCTCTACAAGGAGAGGGTTGCTTTTTTTTGCCAATATTTTCGAAAGTCATCACCTCTTTTCAATTGACTAGCCTTAATTTAAACCTTTGCCACTTCTGTTTTGGCGATGGAAGCAACAGCAAAGGCATAACTTTTTTTATCATTTTTTTTTCTCCTTCATGGTATGGCCTGCCTACTACTTTTTTTTTTGGAGGGGGGGGGGGGGCTCAACACACATCTCCAAATACGTGGGCACCCAGGTTAGTTTAAAAATAAAACTTGATCAAATTTATGCAATTTTTGGAATTTGCCATGGCTACATATTACATACAGATTTTTGCCAATTTGCTTTTCTGAATATAGGAGAAATTCTAGACTAGAACCATACTTTTGTCCTTTTCTTATTAACTGATTTTAAGTAGCGAAGATAGATTATATTGCAAAGCAATAGAGAGAAGGTGAAACAAAAACAACTTACCTTGAACATACTGAACAATGGTGGCATCGATCTGGTTTTAGACATTTACATTTTTCACAGTATCGTGGTGCTGCAAAAATACATTTTGCAAAATTTAATGATAATAAAAAATCATTTAGAAACTTTTCAATGGCAAAATACTTATACATTTATTAGTGTTGGGACAATTCATCGGATTTGGAAAAAAAATCGAAACATTGGAATTAGTATCGGAATCATAAAAATTTTAGCCTATTTTTGAGTCCAAAAAGATTCTTTTAATTTTTTTCTTGACAATAAGAAACATGAAAGAAACACAAATTTATTTATTAGAAGTTGTTCATTTAAGGCCATGGAGTGAGTTATAATTCCACTCTTGGATTTTTCCAACTCTCAATCTAATTTATTTCATTTATTGGTACACTAGCAGGGAGCATCTGGTGTTGACAAGCCATAAAAAAAAGAACTTGGCTGCAACCAGCTAGAAGGAAAACTGGAAGCAAAATTTTGTAAGCAAAAAAAAAAAAAAAAAAAAAAAAATTGCTGTGTGCTGAGCGTGAACTCGCAAAAGTTTGTAAGTGAAGGCATTATTGATGAGACTACGATGACACAGATGTTATAACGCTATAAATTTATCTTTTTACATTGAAAGCAAGGTTTTTATCTGACCTCCCCTTCCAAACAAAACGATATTTCAACATGAAATAATTGACAATTTTTTTTCTAATTTTTTGATATTATATGTCCGAAAGACCGCTCTTTCTAACAGTACCATGTTCGTACCACTTTGATGTGGATGAAAAAACTTTTAGCATATATACAAATAAACATACAAACACACAGGTATTTGCCCTTTCTTTAATAAACTATTATGGGTACCTAAACTTCTCAAAATGAGGCACTGAAAATAAAAAAAAGACACAAAGACAAAAAAAAAAAAACCCATTAATATGTATTTTGTTTATATATGTTTTGTTCCTTACATTAAAAACTTACCTTGTATTTGGTTTAAATAGTTTTATTTAAAAACTTTGTAAATATATAAAAAACGAATTTAGGAAAACTCGACCCCGGAAAACTTGTTCCGTTTTGCTAAGTAGGAAAACTGGTCCCTTATTGAATATCGATTGAAAATACATTTTATGACCGTTTTTGAAGACGATATTGTCTTTAAAAGAGAATACACATCCCATAATATTTTTTAAAATTAATTTTTCTAAGTTTTCGTTTTCTACCTAGCTTTGAAAGTTTTTGGTCTCTCGTCCTATTTTAAAGAGTTTATTTAGTTAAAAAAAAAAAAAAAAAAAAGTAATGTTGAGTGTTACTTATGAACAAAAAATGTCCGACATAATATTTTGTACTTGTTTACAGAAGGCATGTAAGGTCAAGGTCAAAATGTGACCTTTTGTTTTTGTTGGTCGATTGTAGTCCTTATTCTTGTCCTGATTTGTTTAAGGTTTTTAAAATAGGTTACTATAACATATTTATAGAATGACGTAACATTAGAATTAAATGATTTGAAAATATTTACAAAATAAGTAGCATAACAAAAACATTTGCCTGGGTGTAAAATACACTTAAATATGCTATTTTGATCTGTCCAAATTTCGTATATATTATTATAGAGTTGTGATTCCAAAATTTAAAAAAATAGTATTTAGGTGCCATCAGCTAGAATCAAAACTGAAACTGTAGCATTCAAAGCTGGTGACGTTACCACTGTACCTATGTGACATACATACAAACCGAATAAAAATTAAAAACCCTTAAAAGACCCATAAAGAATCTAATCATTTGAAGCTCCTAGCAACGCTGTGTGACTTTTAGTTTTAAAAGAGAGTTTGAAAATATGGAGACAGACTGACCGACAGACATAGCTGTTTATATATTAAATTATAACTGTCATAAAAGTAGCTTGAAAATTCACTAATCTTGACAAGGTAGAAAAATATTTTATTTCAGGAATGCAGATAAAATAAGGAAAATTCATGTTTTAAAATATTATTTCAAACCTACAATTTTAGGAAATATGTCACATTAACCTATTTTTAATCATGTCAGTTTTATGTCTATTTGTGCTGAATTTAGGAGAAAATAGCACAAAACAAAAATATTCGGTAACAGAAAATTAGGATAGTTCTGAAGGGGGTGATACTAGGCTCGTTCCACAATAAATCATTATTTTTTTTACTGCAGATTACTATGCCCCCCCCCCCCTTTGATGTTATGGTATTGAAGGTAAATTCAGCATCGTTGCTGGATTTAAAAAATAACAAATGCGCTTTTTTTTTTTTTTCAGATGTAATTTTGTTTATTCGCTAGATAAAAATGTTAAGTTAAATTTTTTCTCTGTAGAAAGTTGTTTTAATGATGGAATGAAATTTGATGCACTGACATCCCAAAAAAGAATTACCGCTTTTTTTCTTCTTTTAAATAAATTGTATCATTTTATCTTGTTTATGGAAAAATCGAAATGCATTATGACAGATTTAATTTCGTAATAGGATTTTAATTTATAATATTTTTTTAAATATAATAATTGGAAAAATAATACAAGAACTGTGTTCTTAGAAAAAGCATTCAACTTAAAATTGATTTTATTTATTTAAAAAAAAAAAAAAAAAAAAAAAAAAATCAGTAAATGTTAAATGCTTATTAAATAGTATTTCGCGGGGAATTAACCCTTATTTTAATCTCTATCTCCTCAAGAGCAGTCCTAAAATCTATTTTCAATTGATATTGATTACATAACTACCTAACTTTCATACCTTACAAAAGTGGCCTAACTTTCATTAAATAGGTCATAATGACCTATTAAAAAGAAAAAAAAGGAAAAAAAAAACAACAAAAACGGTGAAATATATATATATTTTTTTTTCGCTTTTAACAAATTAATAAAATTGTTGACTTGTTTAGAAATAAACCGAAATACATCATGGATTTAATGATGCTCGGTAAAAATGTCACTTTGACAACGGATATTAGGATCTTTGAGAAGTGTGAGCTAAGTTTCTCGGTGCCCGGGAAACTCGTCCTGGGAAAACTTGTCTCCGGAAACCCGTACCCGGAAAAATCCCCCCCTTATTGCTAGGTAGGAAAACTGGTCCCTTATTGAATAAATATCGATTGAAAACACATTTTATTACCGTTGTTTTTAAAAGAGACTATGCACTCCCATAATATTTTTGAAAATTATTTTTAACTCTTAAAAAAAAAAAAAAAAAAAAAAAAACTTAAAGAAGATACGAAAAATGAAACCAAATATTAATTTTAAAAAAATACTCTAGTTTTAACACTTTTTGTGTCATTACGAAACAAAAATAAAGAAAGAAAACACGTATTATCAAAGAAAGCAATTACTTTATTTAGAAGCATTAATTCAGTTTAAATAATTCTTGTACTATTACAAAACAACAAAAAAGAAAACACGGTCTTATGTAATTTTGGTACCGCGCTGAAATAACATTATTTCGAAAGCCATTGTTATCATGGGGAGGGGAGGGTATCGTTTAAAAGTCATTTCGGGGCACAAGTTGTGTAGTACTTAAAAATATACAAATTTATTTTCTTTTGGAGGTGGGTGAGGCTCGTTTTAAAACTATATCTACCTCAGTATTTTTTTTAATTTTGGGACATTTTTTGTTAAAAATTATTTACTAAGTAATGTTGAGTCTGACATTACTTGTTATTTCTTTTTAATTAAATAAACTCTTTAAAATAAGTTTAAACACCAAAAACGTACAAAGCTAGGTAGAAAACGAAAACTTAGAAAAATCAATTTAATTTTTTTAAAACAATAAACATGTAAAAATATTTTTTAAAATATTATGGGATGTGTATTATTACCTACAAATATACAAATTTATTTTCTTTGGGGGGGGGGCGTTTTAAAACTATATCTACCTCTTTAATTTTCTATTTTTGAGCAATTATCGAGACTCCTAAGACGTGATCCTCTTATGTCAGACATTTTTTGTTCATAAGTAACACTCAACATTACTTTTTTTCTCTTTTTTTAACTACATGAACTATTTAAAATAAGTTGAAACACCAAAAGCTAGGTAAAAAACGAAAACTTAGAAAAATTAATTTAATTTTTTTAAAACAACAGTAAACAAGTAAAAATATTTTTAAAAATATTATGGGATGTGTATTCTCTTTTTAAAGACAATATCTTCTTCAAGAACGGTCATAAAATGTGTTTTCAATCAATATTTATTCAATAAGGGACTAGTTTTCCTACCTAGCGAAAGGGGACGAGTTTTCCGGGTACGAGTAAATTCAAGGTCTCATTCTACTAGTTTAAAATGTTGTATATTAGAAGGCAAACCCACATTCCATGGGTTGCACACGCAAGTGGATTCAATGTGAAGAATTGAGAACTTTCCACCATTGTCTCTAACAGAATGCATAACCTGACCCAGAAATATGTGAGCAGGGAGCCCAAAACACTCATTCATGGAAAACGTCCATTTTTGCTAGGTAGGAAAATTGGTCCATTATTGCGGTAATTCTTATTTAGCACGCCAGCACGCGAAAAAGTATGCTATGTGCCAAATTTCATTCCGTCATAAAAATAAATTTCTACTGAAACTTATTTTTATCTAGCGAATAAACACAAAATTATATGAAAAATCATGTTTATTATTTTTAAAATTCAATAATTGAGCTGAAGTTTATGTTTTCGATTAGAAAACAAAACTAACTTTTTAATAAAATTTGTGTGGCGTAACACGAAATTATTTTTTCTAAAGAATAAAATTTTTTAAAATTATCTTTATACATTTATCTAGCAAATAACCATAAAATATATATGAAAAAACATGTTTATTATTTTTTAAAAAAATCCAAATTATGCAACAGGAGGAAGTTGGTTTTTTTTTCCTTAAACAAAGCTGACGTTGGTTTGATAAAATTGTGTTTGTTGTACCGTTGAATTATTTTTTTTAAAGAATAAAAATGAATATAATTTATTTTTAAAAAATTTTCAATTACGCAACGGGGATAAGTTGGCTTTTTTTTTTTTTTTTTTAAACATTTGATTTTTTTTTAAATAATAAAAATGTTTTTTCTTATGCATTTTTATTTATTCGCTGAATAAATGGTATAAATTATTTTTAACGGAGCTGAAGTCAATGTTTTTGATTGTAAAACAAAACTAATTTTTTTGATAAATCTCTAGGTGTACTGCTGCATTATTTTTTCTAACGAATAAAATTGAATATAGTTTATTTTTACAAGAATGTTTATATATTTATCTAATGAATAAACATAAAATATATATGAAAAAACATTATTTAAAAAAAAAATCAAAATTATGCAACAAGGAGGAAGTTGGCTTTTTTTTCTTAAATGAAACCGACTTTTGTTTGATAAATTTGTATTTGGCGTACTGCTGAATTATTTTTTCTAAAGAATGAAATTGAATAAAGTTTATTTTTACAAGAATGTTTAGACATTTATATAGTGAATAAACAAAAATATATATGAAAAAACATGTTTATTATTTTTAAAATAGCAAAATTATGCAATGGGGATGAAGTCTCGTTTGATAAAAAAAAAATGCCAACTTCATTCCCATTGCATAACTTTTAATTTTTTAAATAATAAACGTGTTTTTCATATATATTTTTATATTTACTTGCTAGATAAATGTATAAACATTCTTGTAAAAATAAACTTTATTCAGTTTTATTCTTTAGAAAAAAGAATTCAGCGGTATGCCACACAGACATTTACCAAAAAAATTAGTTTTATTTTCCAGTCGAAAATATCAACTTCAGCGTTGTTGGATTTTAAAAATAAGAAACATGATTTTTCATATGTAATTTCATGTTTATTCGCTAAATAAAAATGTAAAATAAGTTTTTTTTCTGTAGAATGTTTTTTTATGATGGAATAAAATTTGGCGCGCAGCGTACTTTTTGGCGTGTCAAAGAAGAATTACCGCATTTATTCAGTTTAAAAAAAAAAAAATTAGTAGTGTTGAGTAAAAAAAAATTGTTTGACATGAGAGGATCACCTTGGGAGTTTTGATAATTGCTAAAAAAAAAAAAATAGAAAATTAAAGAAAATATTAACGTAGATATAGCATTAAAAAAAGCCTCCCCTCCCTACAAAAGAAAATAAATTTTAATATTTTTCAAATATAATTTAAGGAGAGGGAGAGCTTTTTAAAAACTATATCTCCCTCAAAAACAAAACAATAAACAACAAAAAAATGAAATTAAAAAGTCTTGATTAAAGAGAGTAAAGTTTTCGATAAAATTGATGTAGATGTAAAAGAAAAGAAAAGAAAAAAAGTTTTGGTAGGGAGGTAGGTTCGAGCCCAAAGCCTTGAGGCGAATAGCCTGATAACTTACCACGGCACTACGAGGGCAGGGAAGTAAGAATGGTTAAAATTAAACATTTAAAAAAGTAGGTGGTTAAACAAATGTCAATGTGTGGTTTTCTAACTTTCGTAAATTGGACATATTATAATCTAGCGAGTATATAAAACGTCCTAAGAAACAGTGACCCCCTCCACATCCCAAAACTTTTGGCGGACATACAAAAAAATGCACACACACACACATACACACATTTTCACTTTTATATTATAGAAGATGATATGACGGCGAAGCCAACATTGACCAATCGAATCGAGTTTCGCCTTTTTTTTTTAATTATTATACCGAAAAACGAAAGAAACATGTGGAGATCTATAAATGTGGAATATTTAACATTTCAAAGTCGGGCTAATTAAATAGACAGGCAACCCCCGATATAGATATTATCATTTAGACAGCATATAAAAAGTTTTAAGAATGAGCGACCCCTTCTACCAGCCCCCGGAAAAAAGACTTTTGCGGACATACACAAAAAGTGCACATACATACACAAACACGTTTTCACTTTTATATTTATAGACTAGCCTGGGTGCCCAGCACTGCCCAGGTGTTTGGAGGTGTGTGTTGAACAAAAAAAAAAAAAGGCAGGCTTGAACCCGTGATGTGAAAGCGGAAAAGAAAGTGAAAGAAAATCTGACGTCTTACCGCTACTCCATGATGCGACCGGAAGTCCAGAACGTTGAAATTAACCAATCCAACTGATACAATGACTTGCAAAAATGGCGACGCAAAAAACAAACAAACTGTCTAGTTGAAGGTGAAGGAATTAATGTTTTTGGCCATTTTTTTTATATTTGTTGTCTGAGATGTCGAGCTTCAAAATGATACCAACCTCATGAAAATATGTCGCCTCTGTCAAAAGTTTTAGGCAGACATATATACATACAGGTGAGATTTATATTATAAACTAGCGGGGGCGCCTGGCTTTACCTGAGTGTTTGGAAAAAAAAGTGGTGGTAGGCAGGCAGGTGTGACGCGAAGGCGGAAAAAAGAAAGTGAAAAAAAAAAAAAGCTGAGATCTTAGCTCTATGCTAAGAGAAATTGAAAAATGTTCAAATTTATCGATGTCAATCAAAAAGTTAACTTGAAGTGAATAATGCATAATGAATCATGCAGGCACAGAAATGACGGTTGGCTGCAGGCCAGTTTCTGCTTCCCCATTTTGAGGAAAACCAGCTGCCCCCAAGAAGGGGGAATTCTTTAACTGAATAGCAATTGTTTGATATGAAGTGTTTACCCAACATTGATCAAAGCTAATTGCGTTTCTGGAGGCAAGGGTCTACTTCACTCTAATTAGTTTCACTTTTATAAAAAAAAGACAAACAAACACACAAGGATGGAAGAGAGGAATTTTATAAAAGTCGATCAAAGTAAATGTAGAGATATTTGCAAATCATAGATATTATAATCTAAGGAGTATATAAAAAATTCTAAAAAATAGTAACCCTCTCGAGAACCCCCCCCCCCAAAAAAAAAGCTGTTTGCGAACATACAAAAACATGTGCGTCACTTTTGCCTTTTATATTATAGACTAGTGGGAGGGGGGTACCCGGCGTTGCCTGGGTGTTTGTAGGTGTGTGTGTTTGGGGGGGGGGAATCAGAACAAAAAGGAAATTTAACGGTAGCAATTTTAAAAATGGAAAAAAAAAAGGAGTGGTTGGTGGCAGGTAGGCTCGAACCCGGAGACTTGAGACCAATAGGCTGAGCCTGAACACCTTCGCTATGGTGACAGTGGCAATGTAAAAGCGATTAAAAAGTGAGTCAAGTCAAAAAAGAGTAAGTGAAAGAGGTTTGATTGACAGGTGGCTGCTTAATGACAGCGTAATCAATGGCTATTCAGCAGTTAATATTGTTAGTGTGGAACAGTTTTTAACGATTGTTTTTTTTTGGGGGGGGGGGAGGAAAAGCAGCTCCCCCGAGAAATAATAAAGCAATTGTCTAATATGACAGCAAAGCCGACATTGACCAAATGTTTGAATCAAATTTCGTTTTTTTAAATTTTTTTTATTATACCGAAAAACAAAAGCAACACGTGGCGATCCAAAAATGTGGAATATTTAATGTTTCAAAGTTGGGCAAATTAAATAGACAGGCGACCCCCGTTGTTAAGTCGTATGATTTAGAGGTCATATAAAAAGTTTTAAGAAGAAGCGAGCTGAGCGAGCAGGCCTCGGAAAAAAAGCCTTTTGCGGACATACACAAAAAGTGTACATACATACATACATATACACATTTTCGCTTTTATATATATATATACTAGCAGGAGTACCCCGCATTGCCCGGGTGTTTGTAGGTGTGTGTGGTGTTAAATAAAAAAGAACCCGGGGTGGGGGGATCGAACCCGAAGCCCTGAGGTGAAGTTTGAAAATAAAATCGGCCAGACAGAATGAGTTAGTGAAAGATGTTTGAAAGTCGTCGAGCGATACGACGACGAAGCATTGTTATAAGCGATGTAAGAAAAGAAAACGTTTTAATTAAGCGGGGGTGGGGGGGGTGTGATCAAAACATAAAAAAAAACACAAAAAATCTAACGCAAGGCAAACGAACGATGAAAACAGACAAACGAACACGTGAAAAATGAATGGCTTAAATAAGCCTGTTTTGATATTAAAATTTTAAAAATCGGTGGATACCCAAGTGTCGCTAAGAATAAGCGAAGTAAAAAAGTAAACAAAGAAAAAACAGGAAAACGAACGTGAAAAATGGCTTAAATAACACAGGGTTCAATATTTAAATTTAAAAAATCGAAAAAAACAAAAACATCTCACACCACGATTCGAACCCAAAACGTTTAGATAATGAACAAATGCGTTAATCAACTGCGCTAAAGCGACATAGATGAAATGCGTTCGGTTTTTCAACTATTTAAAGTAAATCGGGTCACGACGTCATGACGTAATCTGACACATGCGTAGAATTGGTCATCGTTACGAGAAACCTGTTTTTATTGACCCCCCCCCCTGTGGAAAATTGTCGATTTCGGGGTGAAGAAGTTAACGTTTTTGGCCAATTTTTCGATATTTCTCAAGCGAAGGATGGGGCTTCAATATGATACCAAGTTTATGAATTTTCGTCGCGTGTGTCGAAAGTTTTTAGCAGACACAAAAACACACACATACACACAAACAAATAAACATACATAAATTTTCGCTTTTACATATATAGACTAGTGGGGGTACCCGGCGTTGCCCGGGTGTTTGGAGGTGTGTGTCCTCGTGGGGGGTGGGGGGTTAATCAAAACATAAGAATAAGCAAAGTAAATATTTAAAAAAAAAACACAAAACAAAACTAACGTAAGGCAAATGAACGATGTTAAATGTAAAAATCGGAAAAACAAAAAAAAAAAAAAACAGAAAAACGAACGTTAAAACTTCTTTAAAAAAATCTGAAAAATACCCCCCACTCCCCCCAAAAAACCTGTGAAAAATGGCTTTGGGGGGTACCTGGCGTTGCCCAGGTGTTTTGGGGTGTGTGTGGTAGTCGGGATGGGGAGGGGGGTGTTAATGAAAACCTAAGAATAAGCGAAGTAAAAAAAAACAAACAGAAAAACAAACGTTAAAAAATCTGAAAACATGTGAAAAATGCCTTAAATAACCCTGCTCCAATATTAAAATTTAAAAAATAAAAAAAAAAAACAAAAAAAACAAAAGACATCTCACACCACGATTCGAAGCCAAAACCTTTAGATAATGAGGCTGTGCTTTAAGCAACTGAGTTAAGACAACATCCACGAAATTAGATTGTTTTTTTTTTTATCTTTAAACTAAATCAGGTTCTGACGTCATTTGTGCATGCGTAGAAGCGAACTCGTCATGAAAGGACATTTTTTTTTCTGATATAAGGAAATAATATTTCCACATTGATCAAAGCTGATCGCTTTCGGACATTTCCGGCGATCGAGACCGGAAAAATAACGCAAGAATTAGTGTCATTTTTATTATAGGAAAAGGTCTAACCCACATGCGGCGAGCGAAAACTGTTGAATATTTATCTTCCCGAAGTCGAGCAAATTAAATAGACAGGCGAGCTCCATCGTTAACTGAGATATTACGATTTACATGTGATATAAAAAAAAAAGTTGTTAGGCGACCGAACACTTGTAGACATACAAAAAAAAGCGAACACACACATATATATATATATATATATATATATATATATATATATATATATATATATAAATATATATATATATATATAAAAGGGAAAATGTATGTATGTATATATATATATATATATATATATATATATATATATATGAGAGGGAGAGAGAGAGATGATATTTTTTGGAGTACTAAAAAAAAACAGTGGGAGAATTCGATTCTTCTTTGGAATTTTCCGTTGTTTTTTGTTTTGTTTTTGAAGGAGATATAGTTTTTATAAAGCTCCCCCTCCCTAAATTATATTTTAAAAATATTAAACTTTATTTTCTTTTATGGAGGCGGGGGCTCTTTTTTAAAACTATATCTACCTCTGTATTTTCTTTAATTTTCTATTTTTTAGCGATTATCGAAACTCCCAAGATGTGATCTTCTCATGTCGCACATTTTTTGTTCTAAAGTAACACTCGACATTCCTTGTTTTTTAACTGAATAAACGCTAAAAACTTCCAAAGATAGGTTGAAAAGAAACACTTAGAAAAATCAACTTTATTTTTTTTAAAACAGTAAACAAGTAAAAATATTTTTACAAAATATTATGGGATGTTTTTTCTATTTTAAAAAACTTTCTCCTTCAAGGGTCATAAAACGTATTTTTAATCGATATTTATTCAATAATAGACCAGTTTTTCTACCTAGTAAAAATGAGTTTACCATAGAAGAATCTTCCTAAATTCGTGAGTAGATATTGGTCAAAAGCTTGAAACAAAGAAAATATTAATAATTCCAATAGGAAAAGAATGTTTTTATAAATAGAATCTTCAGAGAAAAAGTCAGCTGGTCAGTTAGAGAGAGAGAGAGAGAGAGAGAGAGATAGCTGTGGCAAGCATGACCATTTCTTCACTGCCGGACCCCACCCCCCACCCTCCATGCCTATCAAAAACATCTAAACACAGAATAATAATTTGTCAATGAAAAGCTGATTTGTTAGTGTGAAATAAAAGCAATATATTTTTGTAGATCAACTGTGTTGTGATTTTTACTTCACTTTCAGTGTGTATATATTTTTACAAATTTGACAAAAGTAGATGTTAACATTATATAAACTGTCATGAGTTTTGTTTACAGCTCTGGAGTGTGACTCCAGGCTTTGCTAGGGTTATAAATTATCATGAATAGTCAAATCAGTACAGAAAGAAAGAAAGAGAATGGATATACATGCAATTAAGTTTTAGATTCCTTATCTCAACCTCCCACCCACAAGTCTTCCCACTGGCTTGATAAAAGAAGCAGTCAAACTAGCAGAAAGCATTTTCATTCTTATGATCCTCCCACCCCTATTAAAATAAAAGCTTAGCCCCCACCCCCACCCTCATGCCTACAAATTCCTATTCAAAAAATTTTATTCAATTTTTTTTTTTTGAGTGGATGGGCTAGCCCTATTTTAAACTAGAAGAATAAGAGCTAAACCTGTACTTGTCAAAGTGCCATTTCTTCTGGTTCCATTTTTATCTAAATTCAAATTTAATCTGTTAAAATCTTTAGTTGATTTTAGTGTGACAATCAAAAAATCCATCATCTTCAATTGAACCTTCTATAACTAAGAGTATTACTTTTTTATTAAAATAATAATTGGGAAAGATAAAAAGATAATCAATTTTATTTGTTTTAAAACAACAGTAAATATTATAAATATTTATTTGAAAATATCATTATAGGCAGGGGATATCCCTATTTAAAACTATTAAAGAAGGAGCCTTACTTCTGGTACCTGAACAATTGGGTAATTTTGACAAGGTAGGAAAATGAAGACATTAGAAGAAATCTGGATCAGAAATAAAGTTTAGGACTGTTGGACTCTAACCTAGGGCTTAGATAAAATGTCACTGGAAAAATTGTGAATAAATTGAAAGAAAATAATACAAGGTAAGAACAATTTAGTAATGGAAAATTAGGATTGTTCTGGAGAGGTGGGAGCTAGAAATTTAAAGAAGGGGCTAAGCCTCCCCTCTCTTATTTTAAACGAAACATTTACAGTATTTCAAGCAAATTAAATAAAGTTTGGCAGTAGGTTCTCTCGCATATAGTTTTAAATACTCTCTTTCTCTTCATTATTTCAAAAATAAAAATAAAATTCATTCTGTTCTTTTTAAGCAAATAAAATTGATTTTTATGAAGGGAGGATCTAGGCTACCTCCTCTATAGTTTTTAATAGGGGTTAAGCCACTCCCCTATGTTTGAAAATAAGTATTTACTCACTAGTAAGTGCAGAATAACTAACAGTTGAAAAAGCATACCTACCCCTCCATAAAAAAATATACCAAACACAAAAGAATTTAATTATCTACTGACCTGTATACTGTTAATCTGCTGAACTTCAAAAAACATTTTTTTAAAATTATATTTTGCGGAAATAGGTCTTTTTTTTTAATTTTATTTTTTGGGAATAAGTCAAGAAAAATAAATAGCCACTTTGTTGCTTAACTGTTGGAGGGGAGAGGAGTTAATTTCTAAAATTTGTAAAAAAAAAATAACTTATTGTATCACTAATCCTTAGTCCAAGTGGCAAACCTGGATTTAGGGCTAGTAAGTCATTAGAAGTAATGTTAAAATGTAATATCTGTACTGAAACTATACTTTATTGCCTCAGTTTAGAAGGATTTTTCCTCCACTCACTGAGGACAAAAAAAAGTATAGTATCAGATCAAGCTCTACTCTAACAATAATTATATTTTGAAAAGTAAAAATAAACAACAACAAACAATAAAATCAGTAAATATTCAGAGCAGACACAAAAATCAGTGTTACATCTTTAAAATATTCAAAGCGAATGTTTTTTTCTTTATTGTGATTGACTTTGGTTAGTTTACATCATGTAAGACAAATCCTTGATTGTAATTAATCACGGGCATAAAAAAGTGTAAAATGGAGGGAAGGGATTTGTTTTTTAAGGCGATTACATATGGTTTTACAACTTTGATGGTATGATAGCAAAAAAAATTTAGTTAACTGCTTTAAAAAGTTTATAAGATCTGCTGATGGACCATTCTATAGCATTACAAGCGTATGCTGTATTTTCATGGGCATTGGCAATATTACATACCTAATGTGCCATATCTTTTTTATATGTGGGTCAAATTTTTTGTTAACTATTCTGTACTTTAACCTAACAATTAAATAAAATATACCGTGAAACTTGAATTTATTGTTAACTCATTGTCAAGACCATTTTTTCGAATCTGTAAAATAAACCAGTTTTTTTTTTAACTGATGATATTTAAATAATAATTAGGCAGTTCGACAAAGAATTTCATTGTGATGCATTTTGTAAATTTTTATCTTGTTTCCACCTTAACATTTCTTTAAAATGACTATATGTTAGGGTTTTCGGGTATGCTGAAAACGAATATCACATTTAAAATTTCTTTTAAGTAGCTTTCCGGATATTAAGCAATGTCATTTCTTATGTTATTGCTGGTAGCCATCTTGGTACGTGTGTTTGCACATAGTTTCTCGGGGTTAGGTTTGCACGCTTGCGCGTACCAAGATAGCCACACATGATAACATAAGAAATGACATTGCTTAATATCTGGAAAACTACTTATCTGCAAAAAATTTAAATGCCATATTTGTTTTCAGCATACCCTAAAACCTATAGAAGTAATCATTTTAAATGTTAAAGTGGAAACAAGATAAATAAATTACCGTTTTATTTCTTTGTTTGCACAGTTGAATTTTCAGTAAAACAACAGATTAGAAATGAGAAAAATTACCATCAACTGGTGAATATATAATTGTTGCTTATCAAGATTCCTGGTATCCTGGGTAGTAAAAACCTACATCAAGGATTCATGTACAGTATGATTTATGGTTGCATCTCAGAAAATAGGGGTATATTTTGGGCCAGATAGAGAGGATTTACAAAATTGAAAATTGGACTGGTTCCAAAATGCCTAAGTTCTGGTCAACTATGGGAATTTCTATTTTTTACAGAAATCCAAAATCTATATGAAAATTTTTCAATTTATTTGTGAGATTAATTCATATCTACTCAATTTTTTTTTTTTTTTAATAGCTACACTCAGATTAAGCTCTCCTTTGGTGAGGAGGCAGGAAAATGCCTGCTCTGAAGAAAGCTATATTTAAATACCACTATAATACTTAGTTTTGTTCATGAATAGACACCCAGTGTATGATACCATGCACCAGTTCAAAAAAAAATTGAAATTTATAATTCATGGCTTATGGTAAAAGGATACATCAAATTTGACGGCATAATCAGAAAGAGCACACAATTTTACATAAGACTGCCAAGCTTCATGAGAATAGCTTGAAAAATAAATAATTGATGACAAAATTACTGAATTTCTTGAAATATTGAGGCCCGTAATTTAACCCACTTTTTCTAACGAAAAATGTCCACAGAAAAGCCTAGATTTTGGCACTTAAAATTCTCATAACTTTTGAACTACTGATGGTATTTGCATAATTCAAACGGTTTTGATCATCTTTACATAGCTCTTTTTATGCAAGTTGATAAAAAAAAAAATTATCTAAAAAGAAAAAATCAACTTGTAATGCTACATTTATACGTGCAATTCCCCACTCTAAATCATAATGAATTTCTTTCAGGGTGTTCTTTTTAATTTTTGACAAGCTTCTTCATGTTTTCCTTTTATCCAAAATTTTGCTAAACTCATTGTGAGATTTTCATCTATATTTTTCCTTTGTGCTATTTTTATCTAAATTCATCTACCCAAATGACGCTCTTTTTAAGAGATAAATTGTGTACATTTTTTTTTTTTTGGAAGGAGACTATAAAAACTTCTTTAAACCTACAACAGCCTTTCTCCTTTTTGTAACTCTACCTCTAACCCTAAGTCTAAGTGCCCCCCCCTCACTTAATCTTATCACTAATCCTATCTGATTGCCAACACACCCCACCACCTAAAAAAAAAAAAACAAGCAAACAAAAAAAAAACATTATTACATCTAAAATTTAACTAAAACAGAACAGTTACATTTCATTCAAAAGCTATCTGGTTAGAAAGTTAGTGATCATTTTATGCTAGATTTATATGTAAAACTAATAATTACTTTGAATTTAGAAAAGTTAGGTAACAGAAAAATGAGTAACGGAAATACAAGAATAGTATTTTAGAACACTTAACTTAGATTTTATTTGCTTTTAAAACAGTAAATATGTTAAAATTTTCCCGGGTGTTTGGAGGTGTGTGTGTTAAAAAACAAAACAAAAAAAACGTTGGCCGAGTGTTTGGAGGTGTAAAAGAAAAAAAACAGTTTTAGTAAGAAGGTAGGAGTGAACCCCAAAGCCTTGACGCAAGGTGGAAATGAAAGGGGAAAAAAGCCAGCCACCTAACAATCTCGGCCACAAAGGGGGAGGAATTGATAAGCTTGTTAAGTTAAGGGTTAAAAAGTAAGTCAAGTCAAAGAGGTTTGATTGACAGGTGGCCGCTTAATGAGGTCATCGCAGGAGCATACGATGACATGGCAGTTTTTTATTTACTGCAGGGCAGTCTTTGGGGGGGGGGGTTTACTTTGTTTCAATGTGAGGCAGTTCCGGCTTCCTGAAGATGATGGGGGGGGGGGACCAGCTCCCCATTTAAAGGGGATTTTCCGAATTGAATAGAAATTGTCTGATATAAGGAGAAACTCCGCATTGATCAAAGATGATTGCTTTTGGACGTTCCCGGCGATCGCGACCAGAACAGATCGTGACCGGAACAATGACGCCAACTCTGAATTAGTTTCGCTTTTATTATATGAAAAAGGTGAATCAACATGTGACGATCTAAAATTGTGGAATATTAAGCTTTTCAAAGTCAGGCAAATTAAATAGACAGGCGACCCCCATTGTAGATATTATGATTTACATGTGATGTAAAAAGTTTTAAGAATGAACGACGGCCTCGAAAACCTGCCGGAAAAAAGCCTTTTGCAGACATACACAAAAAGCATACATACACACACACATTTTTACTTTTATATATATACTAGCGGGGGGTACCCGGCGTTGCCCGGGTGTTTAGAGGTGTGTGTGCTATGGCGGGGGAAGGGGGGTGTTAATCAAAACATAAGAATAAGCGAAGTAAATATTTAAAAAAAAACTAACGTAATGCAAACGAACAATGTTAAATGTAAAAATGAGAAAAAGAAAAACAAACGTTCGGGAAGGGGGGGTACCCGGCGTTGCCTGGGTGTTTTTGGGTGTGTGTGGTCAGGTTTCAGGGTCGGGGGGTGTTAATGAAAACCTAAGAATAAGCAAAGTAGATAAAAAAAACCCCAGAAAAACGAACGTTAAAAAAGCTGAAAAACACGTGAAAAATGGCTTAAATAAACCTGCTTCAATATGAAAATTTAAAAAATCGAAAAAAAAAAAAAAAGACATCTCACACCACGATTCGAACCCAAAACGTTTAGATAATGAGGCTGCACTCTAAGCAACTGAGCTAAGATGACGTCGCCGAAATTATTTAAATATTTAAGTAAATCAGGTTACGATGTCATATGATAAATTGGCTTTCAAAACTAGGTCCCTCTATCTTTGTCCGCCCATTTTTGCCCGTACCTATTAAAAACTTATCTTGTATTTAATTTTGCCCTTGTGGAGTAGGTAAGCAAATAACAGTTTTTGTTTATATAAAAAATAAACAAACATTTTTTAAATAAAAGGATGTACATCATTATTGATTATGTGATTTTGATAAAATTGCCTCGATCTAGAAGGATTTCTCCATTAATCGCTGACAGAAAAATCAGCATCCTGATGATGATAATAATAATAATAATAATAAAATTGATGATTTTATTTAGAAATGTTTATAACTTTTAGTTTTTGCCCTTGTGGGGAGGGAAGCAAATCGCAAAGAATTTTTTTTTTTTTTAAATAAGTTATAAAAAGAATTGTACATCCATCTACCCCTTACAATATCCTTGAGCTCCTGGAGGTGCTTAAGGCCATCCAGAACTTTGTAGATGCTTTTGTAGCGATGAGTTCTTTTTTCGGGGTGAGCGTGCTGGCCCCACTCCCAACCTTCCCAGAAGGTACATACAGCGCCTAGCCTTCCCAAATGGTCACCCATTTGGTACTGGCCAGGCTTAACATTGCTTAACTTCGGTGATCTGGCGAGAACCAGTGTGCCAATGTTATTGTACCGTATGCGATACTATATTTCATCTTTATAAAAATAAGAATTATAAGAAAAAACTTTTTTTTTCAAATCTTGTTTCTACTTGTTGCTTATAATTGTGATTTTATTGTGCATAAAAATTGCCTCAGTCTAGAAAGATTTATCCTTAACTGACCGCTGACAAGAGATATCAGTGTCCTTAATTCTCAATTCGTAGTTTTTAATATAGGGAAAATCCTATTTCCCACAAAATGTTTTTTGTAAATATATACATATATATCTACAAAAAACATATCTTGGTCACGAGTAAATAATGTAACTCATTTTTATTATTAAAAACAAAAACAAAAAAAAAAACAATGTTTGGTCTAAAAAGTTTTGTTACAGTATAATATAACTTGTTTTCATTATTATTGAATATATATACACACACACACACACACACACACACACTTACAAAGTGTGGTTTAAAAAGTATTGTCACGATATAATAATATAACTTGTCTTTATTATTATTGAATACACACACACACAAAGTGTGGTTTTAAAAGTTTTGTCTCAACTCATTTTTATTGTTATTATTTAAAAAAATCAATCCAAAGTTTTAAGTTTTCTTGCCACAATATTTGTTTACAGAACCAATGTGTGTGCAAAAGTTAAGGTAAAATCGGTGTCGGCCAAAATGTGTCCCTTTTTTTCTTTCTTTGCAGTGAAGCTGGTCGGCATCCTACTTCGTCCAAAATATTTTCTTTTGAGGAAGGCAGAAGGATTAACTCCTTTTTACAGCTATATGAAAAAGGATCTTAACTAGTGTTGGGACGATTCCTAATTTTTATACGATTCCGATTCCAGGAAAATATTGATTAACGATTCCGATACCAAGTACGATTCCAATTCCTAGGGAATTATTGTTTTGAAATATACCAGGTAGTTTTATACTTATGGTCGGGTAGTTCCCAAATATGTTCCCTAACTTTCGAAGAGATATTTTATATCTACACCGTCGTGTTTTGGTTTAAATAAAATTATTATATAATAAACTAAACCGGAAAAATTAGCAAAATTTATTTTAGAGAAAATTTATTTTACTTAATTGGAATACAGAAAAAAAAAAAAAAACAAAGAAAATAGAATTTATCCTTCAGAGCAAAAACAAATAAAATAGAATTTATATAACAGAACAAAAACAAGAAAATTAGAGAATAAATTAATACGATTCATTATTTTGGTCCTCATAATTAACAGATTTAATGAATTAAATAAAAAAAATATAGCGGAAGAGAAAGAAAATATATACTAATTAAATATAAAAATGGTGAAAGCCAACGTCCGCCTAAAAAAGTTAAAAAAAAAAACAACTTTATTTTATTTTACAAAACCCAAAATGAGATTAGAATTTGGGACCCCATCGCTTCAGTAGGACCTTTTGGTGCCATTTTTACCTACTTATTCACTTGGGCCATTTTTATCTATTTATTCACTTGGGCCATTTTTACCGAGCACCACATTTTTGATACTGCGAGAAATACAAACCATGCTTATAAAGTTCATGGGGTTTTTTTTTTGGGGGGGGGGGTACAAAAAACATAGGCCCCATGTCTTTTTTAGAATAAGTTTTTTATTTTTTCGGAATAAAAAGAAAATTCGAAATAGGTATTTTATAAAGAGTTACTCGAGAATGGGGTGGCGTTTTCAGCACACCTAAATCTACTTTAAAAAATATATTTTTCTATACGAACGTGAGATGAGCCCTAAAGTAAAATAATACCAAAAATGTTATCTAATCTAAATTAAAACCAATATTTTATTTTTTGGGGGGGGGGGGGAATCTGCAAAGAAGTTCCAAAAAATATATCTAATTGCTTCATGAGCTGAATATTTTAATAGAATGTAAATTTAAACAAAAAAAAAAATTTGAAAATTGACTTACCCAGTAGTAGCTTAAATTAAATATAAAGCTGTATTTAAGAGATAGCAAAATAATTGTTTTTGTTTTTTCATTTTCTGAAGACCTTAACCGCAAACCACCACTTAGCATGTGTAGTTCTAATGTTATTCCAATGATATTCTTTTTGAAGCTTCAAAAGAAGCCGACTGTCAAAATTTTGTGAAATAATATGTGATCAATTTCATTTTAGAGATATTTCTTTCAAAAACCTTCGTTTAAAAAAAGAAAAAAAAGTATATTATGCTATTAAACCTTTTACTGTTTAAATAATTTGACTTTGCTCGTTTTATTTTAAGAAAATATAAGTTGAAAAAGCATTTTCATTCACTATCAGAAGATTTGTCAGTAAAAAAGTCGCCAAAAAGATAAGCGTTTTTTATTTTTACTCGCAATGTAGAGCCCTGCATACTTCTTTTCAAGTTAACTCTTTTGTAGTTTTGATTACAATAGATCTGAATGAATGAACCTTGTAAGGGAGGGGGCACTAAGCATTGCCCTGTTAATAATGAATTTCTTTGGTTTCTTTTTATAACATGCTACATTTCTCTCTTGTGGTTAGAAATATCAGGAAATTTTTTTCTTTTTTTCAACATCAGACTAAAAGAATCGTAATGAAGGAATCGGAAAATTAAGGTATTTTTTAACGATGCGATTCAGATTCCGATACCTCCCAAAATACACGATTCTTATGATTAACAATTCTGATTAATCGTCCCACCACTAATGTTAACCCAAAATCACTTTCAAGAATGGTCCTAAAATCTATTTTAAATTGATATTCCATATTTACTTAATTTTCCTACCAAATTTTCTGAGATCCAATTTTCTAAAATAGTTTACAAAGATTTTCAAAAGTGTTTTGAATAATTCTTAAAGAAAAAAAAAATTCAATAATTCTTAATTAAAATATGACTGAAAAAACCTTTTAATAATTATTAAATAAAAAAAAAAGAATGATTAGAAAGATGTAAAAAAAAAAAAATGTACATGCATAGGGGAGATATAGGTATGAGAGAAAAAAAAAATGAAGGCATTGAACTGCCTTGTCACTACTTCTGGTAGCACTACACTGGAAGTTAGGAAGTACATTAGCTGACTATAACCATTTAATCATTATAAAAATATTAGATGCAAACAGCTTCCGAAATTTTCAATTTTTTAATACATGAAGATTTGTTAAAATTCTTAGCAAATCCTCATAACAGTTTAGAGGCTTCTAGATTCCTTTCAAATTCCTAAAAGTCAAAGTAATGCATTTATTTTTTTTTTTCAACTATTAACAAGATTAAAATGATTGACTTGTTTGGAAAGAAACTGAAATACATTCTAGTGGATTCAATTTCATAATTATTACTTTCTCATTAAAATTAAAGTTTATATTAAATGTTTTATATTAAACATGAATTTCTTTTAATGCAAGGATGCCACAACTAAATTTAACCCCTACTTAAAACTATAGGGAAGGAAGCCTAACTTCCAAATACTCCTCCAGAATGGTTCAAAAATCTATTTTCAATCAATACATATCATATAATAGTTACCCTGCCAATGTTACAGAATTTTCTATCACCAAATTTTCCTAAATTTGTTATTACATGACCAAAATCATTAAAAAAAAAAAAAAAAAAAAAAAAAAAATCAAATTTCATCTTTAATGTGCTTTGACTAAAGATTCAATATGTAAGCTGTTGAAATGAAAGTTGCTCTTCCATGTCATTTTTCTGTTTTTTGAAAGATAATGGAATTTCACACACTGTTTAAGTTAACTGATCTAAAAATAATGCTTTCATCATGATTAATTTTAATTTCCCACGTTTGTAAAGACTTTGCATTGTTTTAAAGCCAACATTTTTATTACACAATGTAAATTAGCTTCCGGATCAATAGCAGACACGATAGAAAATTTTCTAATTCCCAACAAACTTTGAACAGTTATTAATTTGGTGGCGAATTGAGCTACGAAAATAAATTTGATACCATTGTTTGTATTTTGCACACACATTGAAAGTTTGATACAAATTTACTATAGTGTGCCCTTGAAAAAATAAGAAAAACATTTCATGCCGAAATTAGTATAAATTCCAAAAAGGTACTTGTACAGTTTAGTCAAGACATTAAAAAATGAAAATGTTGAAAAAAGTTTAAATTGTATGCATCCGTTATAGAACGAAGTTCTTCAAAACAAAAAATTTCACTTAATTTCATCAAGTAGTTTGTTTTTTTTACAGCGGGAAAACACGTTTTTATGAGAGTGCGTTGAAGGCGGCCATCTTGGATTAAAAAAAAAAAATTTGTTTGAATTTTAGAAATGACAAAGGGAGATAACTCAAGTTAAAGCGCTGACACCCCTCTCCATCTCTAATACTAGCTTTTCTTCCTAAAAATCGAAGATTTTGCTCGGTATCATAACAAATTGTTTTTTCGCTGTAAAAAAAAAAAAAAAAAAAAAAAAAAAACTTGTCATGATATAATAACTACTTGATGAAATTAAGTGAAAATTTTTTTCAGAGAACTTTGTCCCATAACGGATACATACAATTTAAACTTTTTTCGATATTTTCATTTTTTAATGTCTTGACTAAACTGTATAAGTACCTCCAAAAATTTATAAAAATGGTCCAGTAGAAAAATAACTATAAGTAAAAATAGAATTTTTTGAAGTTGCAATTTTTCACTGTAAATTAACCCATTAGAAGACTGAAAACAAGGGGAGATAACTACATTCTATCATTTATAAGTTGCTTTGCGCAGAATCCAATGACATTATCTTTTAGATCGACAATCTTGCTTTTTCTCAATTTACTGAACTTTTTTTTTCGAAAATCAGTTCTAGCACATCTTCTACTGGACTATTTTTTGTAATTGTATTTCTTGAACAAAAATACACTCATATAGCAAATTACATTGCTTAATCTTGTGTTTAAACAAATGTAGCTATTTTACTGAAAAAGTAGTGTAAAAAAAATGTGGCAAAACGCATATGGTCTTAAAAGAGGGGAAAAAATCCAAATGTGTGAGGCACAAAAATAGTCATAACTTCCTTATTTTTGGTCAGATTTAAAATTTAAGAATTCTTCTTAGACCATCAAGCTCTTTCTGCAAATGGCATTATTGAGATATTTTAAACAACTTCAATTTTTTCATGTGTATTACTATTTATATATTTTTAATAGTGAAATAAAATTAAAAATGAGAAAATTTTTAATAATATTAAAAAAAGAATTATACCAACCACCAGACATAGTTCTGTTTAAGAGAGGAAGATGTTTGGCATATTGTAACAACATGTCTCTCTGTCGTTCTTCATTTGTTTCTCTTTCAAAAATTTCCAATTCTTGTTTGCTTAAATAAAACTGAAAAAGAATAAATTGACAGTTTAATAAAAGACAATTTCAAAATAAAGTCATTAACATAAAAAAATTGTATCAAAATCTGGTAATTTTGGTAAGGCAGGAAAATTTTCTAAGTATGAAATATAACTATTCTGGAATGTTTGAGGACTATGCTCCTTCATCTGTAATTTTAAAGGCTACCCCTCCCCCTCCAATATAAAAAATATTTACTATATATATATTTCAAGCAAACAAAATTTACTTTTCAGAATGTTCCTTTATTATCTTTTCAAATTATTATTTTAATTAAAAAAAAAAAAAAAAAAAAAAAAAAAAGATTTAAGATTTTGTAAAAAAGTCCAAAACTATTTTTTTTTTTATTAAAAGTTATACACGTTACATTTATGGTTGAGAAAAAAAGTTTATTTAGTAAATTCTACAAGTCTTTTTTACAATTCCAAATGCATCTCTGTTACAACACCTGGAATGTGCCCTGTTCCTGCGATGATACAGACTGAAGTGATTGCCAATCAGGAAAAAAAAACTTTTTAATCTCATAAGTAAACAACAACAAAAAATAGTTCTTATTCAATTTATTTAGGGGGGAAAATATAAAAAAATCTATTACAGCATAAATGTGAATTATTCCCCAACTCCCTAGAAGGAATCGTAACCAAAATTCAAGAATGAACACTTCAAAGAGAATTGTGAAAACTAGAAAAAAGCAGCTAAATAATAAGAGAATTTCATTTTAACAAAGAACTTGACCTCAGATTCTCTATTCAGCAGTTTAACCAGACTTCCTGGTACGACCAGAGATTTGTTCTTTGGTATAACTTTGGAGATTGTGTGGCCTTTAACAAACCCAAATTAAATTTTCTAAATAAATTCTAGTATTAAACAGCAAGACTTTAAAAAAAAAATACTATCATCCTAAAAGAATGTCATTTATCATGAATCATTTCAATTGATAGAAAAAAATGTATTAAGTAAAAAAATTATATATATATATATATATATATATATATATATATATATATATATATTATATTATATATATTATATTATATATATATATATATTATATTATATATATATTATATTATATTATATATATTATATTATATATATATTATATTATATATATATTATATTATATATATTATATTATATATATATTATATTATATATATTATATTATATATATTATATTATATATATTATATTATATATATTATATTATATATATTATATTATATATATTATATTATATTATATATATATATATTATATATAGATATTATATTATATATATATATCATATTATATATATATATATCATATATATATCATATTATATATATATATATCATATATATATCATATTATATATATTATATTATATATATATATTATATTATATATATATCTATTTAAAACGAAAACACTGTTTAATAATAATTTTTTTTAAAGCATCATAAGATGTTTTTAATTAAATTATTTTATTTTTAATTACATAAAAAAATAAAACAATATTTGCATTTAAAGTGACAAGGACCTATTAGGTCAGAAAATAATTAAAGCAAATAATATTTTAATTAATCAGAAAATTAATCAATCCTTATTAAATATTTAGCACAACAAAGACGTGTCATGATATATGGCAATGAATGCTGGGTCATCATCCAGTCTTCTCTCACCCAATCTTCAGCACAATGACAGATTCACGATTAGATGAAATCTGACCAAATTGCATTAGATCAAAGGATTTGTTGAAAGGACTACATGTGCCCACCATAGAAGGTATGCTAAAGACAAATCAATTAGTTGATATGGTCATCCTTCTGGATAAAGTGTTACAGAAGCACGATGACTTTAATTATAGGAAGGTTGGTTGGTCAAGGAAAACTTGCCACAGAATTTATAGACTAAGCCATCTTTAAAAAGCTATATCTTCAGATCTTTTTAAGATATTCCGATGAAATTTTGAACATATCATACCATGAAGATTCAGTTGGCATTATTTACGACCATCTCACTCGGTAACTTACGGACTAATTAGAATATTTCAGTTTCATTTTAACAGTTTTAAGTAGAAACATCATAAAAACAACTAAGAAAAATGTTAAGTAAGGCTTTTTCATCATAGGAAGTATTATTTTGATGGACATTATCATTTACCATTATAACATCATGAAAAATCCAAGATGGCGACCAGAAAATGCAAGATATGACATGATTTAAAGAAATTATTAACAAAATATGGCTTGTAGTATATCAAATTAAACAAAGTTTGTACAAATCAGAATTATGTTTTCAAGCAAATTAAACTAATTGGCATACTAATTAGCATAATTAAGTTTCATTTTAACGGCTTCCAGTTCAAAAATCATTAAAAAAAAAAAAAAAAAAAAAACAGTTTTAAAAAATCATTAAAAAAAAAACAGTTTAAAAAAAATCATAAAAAAAAACAGTTTAAAAAAAAATCATAAAAAAAAAAAACAGTTTAAAAAAAATCATTAAAAACAAAAACAGTTTAAAAAATGGGAGGTAAGATTTTATCATCATGCAGAATGTTATTCTGATGAACTTTATCATTTGTCATCATTACACCATGAAAAAACAGAGATGGCAACCAGGAAATCCAAGATGGCAACCACGACACGATTCAAAGAAATTATTAACAAAATATGGCTTGTAGCTTATATGCTTATATGGAAGGAAATTTTGTACAGATTAAAATTATGTTTTCAAGTTCATTAAACTAATTAGGATAATTAAATTTAATTTTTAACAGCTTCAAGTTACTGTGACAATTATTGGGTGAATTTCTACTACTATTTTGTATAATATTTTTATTTTGAAGGCATTGTCGAAACTTAAGGTATAGTGGCCATTTTTTTCTTGTTCTCATGTAACGCTCGACACTACTTGTTTTTTTGAACAGAAAAAACATTTACAACACAAAAATTTATAGGAGGTAGAAGAGTAATTGCCTTTAGTAACATTTATTATATATTTGTTTTTTGGCCACTTTTGGCCTCTGTAGATTGTAAAACTAACCCAATAAAAGTTATTCTTTTACTTAACTGGATAAGTGGTTTGTGTGTTTTAACTCATTTAAAAGCGTCGTTATTGTCGGTCATTCTTTTTCAAACAATTTTTTTTTTTTTAAATATTCTTTCGCTTTCCATAATTAAAAACTTATGTTTTCTAAATAACAACAAAAATAAAATGAATACTTTGTTCATAAGTTAGTGGACGAACGTGTTTACAGATATTTTTGTGTGCGTGCGACGACGCACAAAAATTCTCATGTTTATAAGTGTTTGTCAGTATTTCTAATGACTCTAGCATAAAAAGTTCTTATCAAATTCTTTTCAAATTTTAGAACAAAAGAAATTAATATTTTCACTATTAGCATTTGGACACAGTTTCTACGGTTATCTATCTTTATTTTACAAAGCGTCAACTTTGAGATGTTTTATTTGCGACTCAAAAACCAAGAAAAACAAAAACAAGGTTCATTGTTTTTGTTTTTCAAATTTTTTTTTTTTTTAAAATATTCTTTTCCTGTCCATAATTAAAAACTTTTTATTTTTTACATAGGCATAACCACTTATCAAGGCCAGAGACCACTCGAGGATAAGGGTTAAAGGTGTACAGTAGTCAATTGGACAATATAGTAATCGTTAGTAATAGAAATTCAGTAAATTTGTTAATTTAAGTGGAATGGCTCATCAAGAACTTGTTTACGTTGGACTTGAAGACAACCATATTGTAGTCAACTGGAAAGCAAGAAAATGGAAGACAATTCCATAGGTGTGCAGTTCTAAGGAAGAAGCTTTGTTCATGGAATCTACGTTTAGATTTTTAGGCACAGATAAAGAGTGGAGGGAATTATTGATAGTGTTTTCAGCTAGACGAGTGTTTCTTGTGAAAGTTTGCCAAGGGGGGACCATAGATTGAAGCTCAGTCGAACACTTGCCATGAAAATAATGATACATCAGAGACAAACTCGCAATATCTCTTCTGTGAGATAGAGGTTGCAGGGAAGAGAAAAGGATACCCCCTACGAGGTTACGAAGTCTATTTTGAACTCTATCAACGCAGGACAAGTCCTTTCTAGCAGCTCCTGTCCAGATGTGGCAAAACAAAAATAAAATGAATACTTTGTTCCTAAGCTAGGTGACGAACATGTGTTTACAAATTTTTTGTGTGCACAAAAATGCTCATGTTTATAAGCACTTGTCAGTATTTCTAACTCTAGCATAAAAAGTTTTTATCCGATTCTTTTCAAATTTTAGGAGGAAAGAAATTAATATTTTTACTATTAAATAGCGTTTAAACACAGTTTCTATCTTTACTTATCTTTGTACTACAAAGCGTCAACTTTGAGATATTCTAACTTTTGAATGGAAAGACGTACATGTGTTGTGTTCAAATTCTGCAACAAAGACAATTCTTTTCCCTAATTAGCTAAAACATCGTCGACGAGTACAAGTTCCGCTACGAGTATTTATGTGACGACACGCCGACCACTTATTTGCAAAAAGTGATCTACCGCAGGCAAGCATGCTATGCTGACATGTTTCATCGTTAATAGTCGGATTTAAATAGCAATTTCTTGGAATATACAAATCACAACAAAAATATTAAAACACCATTTTAAAGTAAATTTTATTGTGAATCCAGTTATACAAGTTTTTCTTTTTTGAATGGAGGTAGGAGAAATGTACTTATTACTGATTTAAAAACTATGAGTGTCAAATTAAGTAGCAGTGTGCGCTTTGTCCAGCACTGAACGTTATGGTGTCTGGTATTCGTATATATCTGATAGCATGATGCTGTAGACACTCAAAAGAATTAGAGAACACCTTGCCGACTCGGACAAACACTAGGGACCCGTATTTCAAGTGGGGATGAATCATTGCCTTGTAAAGCCTAGTCAGCAAATGTCATTCATGAGGAATTTGATGGCTCAGGATACGCAACATGTAACGCTCCCTATTAACCTTATTGGACATATAAGACAAGTGGTTGTCAAACGTGAGATTGCTAGATATTATTCCCAGATAGTTATAACATTTTGAGAATGATACAAATGTGTCTTGAAACCAAATCTCATGGATAGAAACAGGAGAGAAATACCTAGAAGATAATAGCACAGCTGTTTTTGCTTGGTTGAACACCATGCCCTAGTGTCCCGCCCACTCAGATGCAAAAACAAGCAGTGACTGCAGATATACTGACACTATATAAGGGTCTAGGTGTGATACAGAAATGTCTGTCATCTGCATAAATTGCAGAAATGTTAACTAGTCAAGGAAAACTTGGCAAGGACTGGTTGGACAAAACCACACAATGTGAAATTTGGAGACTGCTGATTTGCTGAATGAAATGAACTGGAGAATGAACTTGTGTAAAAATGCAACTCTTGAACAAGGGAAAAATGACATTAAAAAAAAATATTTATGGAAAAAAGATGCAATTATGCAGATATGTGACGAGATTAGTATGAATAGCAGTCGCCAACGATTATTTGTACAGCTTTCTCTGCTTATTACCTTTCCATTTGGCCAGTACCTTTGCAAAAAAAAAAAACTCCTAGCTTTTTGGAAGTCAGGTTGATCTTAAGATGCTGCTGCTGATGTTTTTATGGTAGCTGTTCTGATTAGAGGGAAGAATAAAATTCCAAGATCTCTCGGTGAGTCAGCTAGCTGTATATACAATGTTTGTCTGCCAGAACAACAAAGACGATCTGATCACTATAGAGATGAAGGATGACATATGCTGGGAGATGTTTTTTTTTTTTTTAAGTGAAATTGGTTTAAACACAGCCACTCACTCTCATGTCCCAATCAGCTTGATCCAGCGGCAGAACAAGGCTAAGACAGCTGAAAATTAGGTAGGATGCAAGAGTTGACGACATCCTATATACAGCACTTGCTATTCCTAAATGATCACCACATCTGGTACTAACCAGTTTCAATGTTGCTTATCTTCAGTGTATGAATATGATGCAGTCTGTATATAGAGTCAAAATAGTCTCCAATTGAGCAAGGATGCTGAGATTAGGGAAATGCTTTAGGGGAGTTTGTCACCAATTTCTAAAGTTTATTTTTATTGTCACTGAGATAGCGGTGCATTTTGACAGCTTTACTTAGCAGATCGTATTCCATATGAACAGCCATAATGAGAGGCTGCATATTCCGCCAGCCATCTTCTTCATCCTCAACCATTTTTGGATTTGCTTGTCTACATGGTAGGAAATTAAAATTTCCAGCTCCTCCTCTCCATAGCTCTTCCTCACTCATGAAACTGATAAGAAACTCAACACATCAAATGCACATAGCAGAGAGTTGGTCTTCATGATATAATGCTCACTATTGTACACATTTTTTGGGATGTTTCTAATATTGTCAGGTTAGATGTCATTTCCTTGATTTTTTTCCAGACCTGTTATGCCAATATCTAAATCTATTTATCTTTAAGCCATATCCACATTTTTTGCTTGCAGGAAGTAGAATAAGATTCTAATAGAACTATGGTATCCATCAGGACTACTGCTGCACTGATGGTGATGAATCCCACTGTTGCAATATTGTTTTTAAAGGTCTCAAGATTTCAGCAAAATTAAATTAATTTTGGATCTTTGCTGAAAATCTGAGACACAGTACACATTCACCATGTGGGAGTTGGGCTTCAGCAGTGTGGTGTATAACTTTTGATTCTTTTGCAGTCATTATGGCAGCTTCATCGGATTCCATGCTCATTACTTTGGTAAATAGGGTTTTTAAGACTTTTTGGTTAGATTTTGCAAAACTTTATTTACAACAAAATGTCTGTTTGGTAAAACGTCACAGAATCAAGACTGCGTAATATTGAAGTTACAACAAATGAAATAAATAAAAATCCAGGTCGGCATTCTTCCTTTTTTAACAAAAGTTTTCATGGCCAATACTCTCCCATCTTGATACAACTTAAAAGTCTATCAGCATTGTCCATCTCACCCAGTGTACATTTTTCTTCTTTGATCTTATTGTTGCATAGGGATGTGGTCATATTTAAGATGACGCAGAGTTCATTTTAACAATGAGGGAGACAAGACATAACAATAAGAGAGAGAGAGAGAACTGATTATTGAATGAATGTGTAATACTGTTCTTTTATATCAGAGGGGATAATCATTACTTTTGATGGAGAGGGGACACATTACTTGGACGGGGGGGGATTATACAAAGTTCATATTAAGATGATTAACACATTACCTTCAATCTGTGGAATGATGACACAAAGACAACCAGTTACAAAAACACGAAGATGTTCTTTATTTTATTTGACTGGTCGAATGATTTGACGTCAGGAATTCACATTTCAGGATCTACATAGTCTAATGTTCTTTCCTTCGCTTCCAAAGGACCCTGACTCCAACTCTCTCTTTGACTAGCAGACTCAACTGTTCTGCTTCAACTGCCCGACTGCCCTGATCTGACTAATACTAACTCCTATATTGGGAATTCCCTTTTTGCTATGAGGTCAGATGCGTGGTTCTAAAGCGTGACCAACTCACGTGGCTAAGCATACGTTTGTCGAAAACACTTCTGCTAACAAAGAATTTTCAACTTATTTTTTTACAATATATTTTTAAAAATTTGTATTGTTCATTCTTTCAGCTGACATTTTTAATTCAGTTTTCATAAAAGAATGAACAATCAAATTCTTTTTACAATACAAACAATATCTAACTATTTTATATAGAACTAGTGGGGTTACCTGGCATTGCCCGGGTTTTTAAAGGCGTGTGCGTGTGTGGGGGGTAAAATGATTACAAAGCGAAGTAATAACCCTGTTTAAATATTATATAAAAAAAAAAAACAATGTTAAAACTTCTTAAAAAAAAAACAAAAAAAAAAACACGAACAGTCCCCGCGGTGCCCGGGTGTTTGAAAAACCAAAAAAAAGTTTATGGGTGTGGGTGTGGGGGAGGTTCGAACTCGAACCCTTGAGGCAAAAAAAAATAAAAAAGTGATGAATTAACTAAAAAGTGAATTAGGTCAAATATCAATCCCGCAGTCAAGTTTGTTTTGGTTTAGTTTCCCCAATATGAAAGCAATTGTCTGATGTAAGGTTTCCACTGGACGTTCTGGCACGAAAGCCGAGAACAGATACCGTTTGAATTTAGTTTCACTTTATTTATATTAAAAAGCAGGACAAACAGGCAACACAGCGAAATAGTGTGATTTTTATAAAAGTCGATGTAAATAAATCTAGACGCGACGCGTTCCCAAATCCTAGATATTATTATCTAGGGGGTATATAAACACTTCTAAGCGATAGTACCCCCCCCCCCCGAGAATCGTGGCAAAAAAAAAAAAAGCCTTTGTGCGCGCCGCATTTGCCTTTTATATATATATACATATATAGATATATATATAGATTTAACAATAGCCAAATTCTAACATTCCAATTTCTAAATCTATTTCTGAATCTTGCTTACAAGGTTTGAGTCTCGGCTTATCCTAATCTCATTTTCTACTTATCTAATGTTCTTACTTACAGGAAAAGGGGACAGCCCTTTTCCTGTAACAAGCCATTCTCTGCCTTTGACTTTACACCCATTTTCTTTAACAACAACATGTTCTCCCGTATGTGTGACATTTTTCTCCTTTATCTTATTGCGCACACTTCCTAATTTGCATATGCATGTTTTTCGGCTGCTGCTGCTACTAATCTCTTCAAACGCCAGCCAGCCATCCTTTGCTGCTGCTGATATTTTCCCATGTGCTCATATGCACTATATTACAAATGTACACACAAACAACCAAACACTTGTGATTGATTTTGTCTGTATGAAGTAACAATGGCAAATGAGCAAGATTTTATTTTAGTATTGCCTGCATGGTGTACGCCATATAAGATAGCAGTTGCTTACCTGCACATCATGACCAGGAAACTTACTAGCAATACCAGAAAACAATGCACACACTGCTACTTAATCTAACAGGCATAGTCTCTAAATCTGTAATTAGTAGATTTCTCCTACGATCATCAAAATAAAACTTATAGGATTGAATTCACAATAAATTTTTTTGTAAAATGGTATTTTAATTTTTTTTTTTTTTAATGATTTATATATATTCCAAGAAATCGCTATTTGAATCCAACTATTAACAATGAAATATGCCAACATGGCATGCCTGTTAGTGGTGGACGACATTTTGCAACTATGCGACTGGGGACAGATTTTAAAAAGCTAAAGATCGTATTTATGTGAAATAAGATCTCGGTTTAAAATACAGCTGCAATAATTTGATACCTCACAGAGTGTTTCAGTCTTTTGTCTGTTGACATTTTTGCATCTTTTTTTCACAATGTGCACTCAGAGAATATAGGAAATTTGGATGGAATTAAATTTAAGGAGACGTTTGAGAGTAAAAAAAAATGATTTGAAAATATTAGGGGAAAGTAAAAACAAAAAAAAAAATTTTTTTTGAATACTTCACCACTGCATATCCCCCTTTCTGTTCCAATGTTGATGTGAAATAAAATCATAAATGAAACAGAAAGAATAAACTTTTATTGCCCCCCCCCCCATCGTCCACCCTTAAAGATGATCAAACATTTTAAATATTTCAATTTTGCTTAAAATGTTGGAGGAACTGTGCATAACCTTTGGTGCCAGTAACAACTCCATTTCCCCAGTTACTTTTTTTGCTATTCTTGTCCAGTATTCACCCTATATTAAAAAACAAAAATAAAAAATCTGTATGATGTACATACCCAGTATGAAATAAAAATATCATATTCCAAAAAACAAGTAAATTGATCAAGCAGTTTTATTTTTATAAAAACAAACCGTTTTAAGCGATTGGGAATTTGAGACAGAAGAGTGCTGGGAGTAACATGCTGAATAAACAGCATAGTCACTTTTTTTTTTTATCCATGATGGTATTTCTCTCCCACAGTGAGAAATGTGACACAAGGGTCAGATGTTGGAATTAAATAGTTGGTGCTCCTGCAAGGGAGCACTCTGACCAATAAAAAGGCCTGGGCCGCCCCATCGGCATTCCCCAATACGTTGCCTCAAGCGAATTAACCATGAACTAACGTGTTGCAACATTTTTGATATATGATGGGGTATCCTCCCTGAACATTGGGAAATCCGATAGGAACTGATGAATCAAATTAATTCACATTCTATTATCAACCAATCAGAAACCAGAAGATGACAATGAAGTCGCCGTTGATGAGGACAAGAGTATTAATAATGATAACAGCGATGATAATGATCTTAAAATCGAAAATTAATCAAAATGTTATCCCAAAAGAAGTAGAAGATCACCAGATTATTTTGTGGTCGACAATTTGGAAGATTATCAAGTTGACTATTGCTATTCCATGGATAATACGTCAAAAAGCTTTAATGAAGAAATTAATTCAGAACAATGTCAGCAATCGAAAATAGCAATGGAAAGTAAAATAGATGCTTTAACAGAAAATAATATCTATCTGGTAGTGCCTCTCCCAAAGGATAAACATGTCATTTCTTCTCAATGGGTTTTTACAAAAAAACTACAGCGTCAGACATTGAACAGTACAAGGCTAGATTTGTTGCTATAGGATACTCTCAGATTTATGGTATAGAATATTTTTCTAGGTTTTTACTGACGACAAATCTAACCACAATCCAAATTTTACTGCAAATCAAATCACAATATAGCCATAACGTCCATCAAATGGACATAAAAAAATAAAAAAAAATGCTTATTTAAATGCCTGAATAAACTGTGAAATTTATATTACCCATCCAGAGGGATTCATAATGAAAAATGAAAGTTGCATGTTATGCTTAAATCACTGTACAGTCTGAGGTAGAGCGGTTGATGTTGGAATACAGTAGGCAGGCTTGAACCCGTACCGTGAAGAAGGAAAAGTAAAAAAAAAAAAAACGTGACGTCTTTGCTGTTGCGTCCATCGCCAAACTGGAAGTGGTGAAGGTTTAAATTAAGGCTAGTCAATTGAAAAGACGAGATGACTTTTGAAAATATCGGCAAAAAAAGCGACCCCTCCTTGTAGAAAAGTGCCCAGTTGAGGTGAAGGAATTAATGTCTTTAACCATTTTTTTTGTATTTGTCATCTGAAGGGTTGATCTTCAAAATAATACCAATCTCGTGAAAATCCATTGCCTGTTGAAAGTTGTAGGCAGGCATACAAACATACATACATACATACATTTAAACAGACAAGTGAGATTTATATAATAGATGACTGCTACGAGACCTGACATATATTACACAGTAACAAAACTATCACAAAAATTATCAAGACCGACAATGAAGGAGTTAAACAGAGCTAAACAAGTCTTATGTTATTTAAGAGGAACTAAGAAACAGCATTTAGTATTTAGAAAATCAATGTCTCCTAAATTGTGAAGGGTTTTCAGATTCAGATCGGGGAATCAAAGATCGAAAAAGTATAACTGGATATTGTTTTTGACTATCGCAGATGGGCCTATTATTTCATGGAAATCTAAAAAGCAGCAGATTGTATCTCTATGTGTGAGAAGAAATTCATTACACTTACACATTCTGCCCTATATTTAAAACCTATTCTAAAGACTTTTAGAACCAGAATATAACTGAAACTCCTGTAGTAATTATGATAATCAAGACAGTGTAGTCTTAGCACAGAACACAGTAATTCACCAAAGATCTAAGCATATAGATATTAAATATCACTTCATAAAGAAATGAAGTAAAAAAAAAAAAAAATGAATCCATTATTGCAAATTACATAAATATAAAATATTGCAGATATATTTACAAAACCAGCAACAAAAATAAAATTGAAGCGTTTTGCCTCTAAACTTGTCAGAATTTGACTTTAAATAACTTTTCACAAACCCAAATATGTATTGATAAAGGGAAGGTTCTCCTGAGCAAGATGTTAAATTGCATCCATTTTGTTTATATTAACACTTAACATACTAATGCGTAACAAATGTTCAAACTTTAAATAAAATAAATTAAAAATATATTTGTAAAAAAAAAAAAAAAATTTAAAAAAAAATCATTTTTTGAAAACATTTTCTTTGTATTGTTTTTTTTTACAAATATTTTTACGCTTATTTTAAGGCACACATAAATTTACTTTTATTTTTACTTTTTTGTGCACAATATTCTTTCTACTATACCAAAAATTTTACAAGTCTTTCCTATTTTCTCCTTTTGTTTAATTTTAATTAACAAAACAAAAAAATGAATAAATACTTTTTACGGATACATATTATATGTATATTTGTGTGTGTTTTAGAATGAGAATGTATAATTAAAATTAAAAATGGCTTCAGTTTCACATGCTCAACTTTTCAAGATAAAAATAAAAATCAATGTCTTATTCCTTTTTTATTTATTTATTTATTTTCTTTTTTTACACACACACATTTTTCGTTGACATTTGAACAAAATTAAAAAATGATTTCCTTTTTTTACATGCTTAACTTTTAAGAACTAAATAACTTCTGTTTTTATTTTATATGCTGTAACTTTTATTTATTTATGAACAGAATTAACCATGAACCAAATGGACTTTCCCATTATATAAAAAATAGGGGCGGGAGGCATGTTGCAATACTTTTTATATATGATGGAGTATCCTTCCTGAAAGTTGGGAGATCCTATTTATAAATGCTGCCAATAGGAACAGACGAATCAAATCAATTCACGTTCTATCAACCAATCAGAAACCAGAATTACTCCATAAAAATTGAATCTTTTAGCATTCCAGCACATAATTTGCTAGTGTCAACACAAGAAGTATCGTTTGCTCTTTGCTTGCAAAATTATAGAGTCCAGAACCTGTACAAAACAGCTACCAACTGAAAATTCTTAATCTCCAGGACTTGTATATAATAGCTACCCATCGAAAACTCCTCTGAAATTAAACATGGCTTCCAATTCAAGATAACCCCTTCTTAAAAAGAAAAGTCTAGGAGGGTGGACTTCCTAAAATTGCACAGGACCAGCATCATAACACAATCAACAGGGAACAGACCAATGCAGAAATGACCTAGACTTTTGATTTTGGTGCTGAATTAAAAACTCCAGCAGTCCAAGAGTGGTTTGCGCATAATTGATATATTGTTTTGATGTACAGATGAATTTGATAGGAAATAACAAAAAGCCAAAAAGATGATTCATGCCCAACAAAGTAGAAATTATATTAAAATAAAAACTCATTTGGTCATTTTTAAGATTTAAATTCCTCAGTTACATATGCATTCTATAAAAAGAAGAATCACACAATTGCTGAACGCTTCAAATTATAAAAGAATGAAGCTAAAAATTATTCCCCCACCCCATACCTTTATTAGTAGACATGTAAAAACAAACGTGTTTTATCACTAGCAATAACCCTCTTAATCAGGAGTGTAGACGAAACTGAATCCTACAGATTCTTTTTGGTCTGTTTATGTAGATACCAAATTTTACTAGCTGATTAAAATTTTAAGTGAAATGAAAATATATTCCAAAAATCAATAAATTGATCAAGTTAGTTTATTTTTAAATAAGAAAAAAATATGTATTAGCATCCTATGGGTGAATTGTCTCATTCATTTGCCATTTTCAGAAAAAAATGAACAAGGAGATAACTTGACAGTCCTAATTTGCAAGATTTATGCTGTAATGCCATTAATCACTTAAAAATGAAATGCTTTATAAAACTCTTTGATCAATTTACATGAATTTTGGAACATGATATTTTTGTTTTGTCATAGGTATGGATATCATGGAGATTTTTCTCCATTTTTGTTTTTTAATATGGGAGGAATTCTGGACAAGAACTAGTGTATTGTGTCCAGTAACTGGTACAACCATAGTAGATGTTCTCCAAACTGTTCCTATCAAAAGATTTTCAGTACCATAGTAGATGTTCTCCAAACTGTTCCTATCAAAAGATTTTCAGTACCATAGTAGATGTTCTCCAAACTGTTCCTATCAAAAGATTTTCAGTGTTACTTGGTAATGGTTTTTATTAAAGGAAGGATAGTGATAAATTCTATTAACACATCAGATAACCCGACAGTCAAAAGAAGAAAAAATTCATCCAGTCAGTGCTATTACATTAACAATAGTTAAAGAATTTGAAAATAAAAATAAATTTGAAAATAAAATACCTATCCAGTGGTAAAATACAATTTCGATTGGGTTAGTAATGTGCCTAAAAATTAAGAAACCCACCAACACAAAGAATTTGTAAATGGACCAATCACCCTGCATATCACTGCAAGAAATTACCAGATAAATTTAAACCAGTTTTACATAAAAAAAAAAAATCATCAACTGTGTTCAACCAAAACAAAAAGAAATTTCACACTTGAAACTTCAGCCAAGTGCTTCAAAAAGATTTGGAAGATAAGACTGCGAAAATTGAGAGTAAAACAGAAAATATTTGTCTGTACGAAAAACAAAACAAAAAATAAACAATCCTTTTTGTGTACCTGAAACGAGAAAATGCGGAGTTACTTCCCTTCAACTATTGCAGAGAGCTACAGAAGCAAAGAAAGGAAATTATCTCCCCTACCACTTCCTTCCTTTTTCCACAAAGAAATTTTGTACTGTCTCAAAAATTTGGCACCCACATTTCTCCCAAAGCAAAAGAACTTATTGGAATATTCTAGAATCACTGACCTAGGAAAAAAAAAAAACCATCTCTAAGTATCAAATTTCGTTTTTAAAAATGATTTATTTTTTCAATGTTACAGTGATTTTAAAAGTAGAAATATTGGATCTGTTATTCTTATACACATGCACCATGATTTCCACACACACACGTAATAACCGGTTCCATTTGACATCAGAAGAGATCGACTATCATCTGCATTCATCATTGTTATAGGTCGTGAAGAAAAGAAAAAACGTCTATAACTTGACTAAAATATTTGATTTATATTGTTTTCATTTATTGGAGAAAAAAATATCTCTTAGCATCAAATTTTTTTTTTTTTTTTTTTTTTTACACATGGTAGTCACCACTTATCAAGGCCCGGAGGCCACTCGGGGATAAGGGTTATTGCATGTATCTATGGGATAATATCGTAGTAATCGTTAGTAATGGAGATTTGATAAAGTATCTTACTTAAGGAGGTGGTTTATCAGGAATTTGTTTATGTTGGGCTTGAAGACATCCAAGTTGTAGCCAGGTAGAAAACAGGCAAACGAAACAGAGTTCCACAGGCGTGCACTTCTAAGAGAGAAGCTTTGTTTATGGAATCTACACTTTGATTTAGGCACAGATAAAGAGTGGGGAAAATTATTAACACTGGTTTCAGCTAGACGGGTATTCTTTTAAAAATGATTTCTTACATTTTCCTTCTCTTGCTTAAGCTGAGTAAATGCTCGTTTCTGAAGGCTATTTTCCAATATGTTTCTATCTTTGCAATTGAGTTATAATAGGAAATAAAAATAAAACATTTTAACTGTTTTAATTAGTTTATATGTCCCACTTTCTCAATTTATGTTGTTTGCTTTTATTCGTTGTTTATAAATACTGCTTGTCATTCTTTCTGTTTATTGACAGTCCAAGCTAATAAAGGAAAGATTAAAAAAACAAAAACAAAAGCGATTAGAATAGTCCATTATTAATAAACGACTTTTTAGCCCATTAAAAATGCCTTAGACCTTCACTTAGCACTTTATACCAAATTGATGGTCGAATATGGTTAAATTTGTGTTCATTTTTGCATTAAATACTAATCCTTATTGACCTCTAGCTGTGCATCGAATGGGTACCATAATACTTAGTTTGCTGCACCTTATCATAAAGATCCTTATAAAATTTCAGTCACATTGGCCCAATAGTTTCAGAGAAAAAGTGGAATAGACAGATAGACTAAGAAAAATATAATATATAAAGGAATATCACAGCAGTATTTGAAGAGGAACAGAAAAATAGGGAGATACATCGAGCAGAATAAGGTTAATTATTAATTTTGTTTTATTTTATATTTGGTTTTGCAAAAATCACGATTTTTTCAGATTCAAACAATTTAACTCAAGCTCAATAGGTTACCCACTTTTTGATGTTTTTTTCGTGCAAAAATAACAGAAATATAATAAAAAAGCAAAGAATTGTTTATATATATGTAATAGTAATTTGTTATGTTAGCAGTTCTGCTTTTTAATTTGAATTTTTTTGATTTAATAAAAACGAAAGGTTTATTTAGATTTAATTTCTTTAATACAAATGTCAAACTTGAAAAAATATATTGTGAAAACAGTAAAATTGTTACATAAACTTACTTGAAAGAAGTTTGAGTGACACCTAGGACTGATCATGTGACTTCCAAGGGAGAGATAATTTACTTCTTCCTAGTTAGGTTTTAAGCAGAGAAAATGTTCAAATTAGCGTTCCCTACTTTAGTCCCATCAAGGGGGGAGAGAGTACAACATACAGCATCAAACATTCTTGTTATATAGGATTACTGGCTTCTCCCCTAGACCACTATTCCTCCGACTTGGTAATAATACCCCGGAAAATATTGAACTCCTTCCGATAATGGACTGCCTTTTCCTGTAACTATTATTCACCACTCAAATAACATTTCCAATATATATGCTGAAGAGCAAAATACGTGCTTATTCACACCTGAACATTTTGCTAACCACATTTCATTTCCTCTGATGATATGGGCCAGTATTGAAAATCCATGGATTAAGGAATTTAACATAACTTCCCTCTATATATTCCTTGTGTCAAACAATAAATTCTTAATCCAAATATATGTGTTTATATTTTGATTTTCAGAATTTAACTTTAACCACTAAACTTATATATTGCTCTATTATTTAAATATTGAGCTTTACCTTTTTGGCTAGGATCACCCTGAAAGTATTACCTCAATGTAATATCTAACAGGATATTTCACTTGATCTTTAATCTGTGACTTATCTCGCAAACATATATATATAAAATGATGGTAATCAAGAAAATTCTTTGTAGCTTAATTGCCATATATTTTCATAATTTACTACCTAGCTCCAGTAAATACAAAAGAATTTATGGATAAAATACTATATCTCTTCATAACATTGCTGACTAGCCACAAAAGGACATAAACAGAGTGGGTGAAAGTCTGACATCCGGTAGAATTCCCCATTTCCAGCTTGAACAAATTGATTAAAAAAAAAAAAGAAGAAGATATTAAAACAAAGAAAATCTTTACACTGTACAGAATAACATATAGCAACCAGCGTCTGTCTAGGCTGTATATGCCCCGAGGAGCAAGAGATACAAGTCTTTTAAAAATTACCCATCAGCATTGTACTACTATTGTGACAATATTTGTGCGTGTCGGACAATATCTGATGAACTCTCAAAATCCAAACCTCAAAATAGTAAATCCACATCACGAAACAAAAGGCAGCATAACAACCTCCAGCCATGAAACTGGCCATTCTGGGCAAGACTGTCTTACAAATAAGACACAATCAGAAAACAATTTTGCTATGGAAATAGCCCAAGAGTTGCCAAAAATACATCAAAACTTTCTATTACAAAAAAAAAATTGGAAGAATGGGCCAACCAAAAGTGTGCCTAATATTTTCCGGATAAATTCGTATAAAGAAGACTATAGACTGGCTAAAAAGAGGATCACTCCACTATAATCAGAAGAGGATTATAATGGCTGCCCAAGATCAAGGCAGATCTTTGGCTTGAATGGTTTCAATAATGACAACAAATGTAGGTTCTACTGTACAGAAGTAGAGAATGTGAACCACCTGATATCCAGTTCTAAGTTTCTTCTGGGTGACTATCCTACAATGCAACAGAATGGAGTATGTAAATATCTTCACTGGAAAAAGTTGAAAAGTTGAGTGCATCAGCAAGTCCTAGGAACATGTTTACCAGAAAGAACTGTTGGAAATAAGTCATACACCATCTACTATGATTATGCAATTTCTACAGCTACATATTTAGAAAATGTGGCGATTAAACCTGACAGTGATATATGGGAAAAGGAAAAAAAGAAGCAACTTTAGTAGAAGCTAGTATCCATAATGATGCTGGGTCAAACAGAGCTGAGAGGGGGAAAATTGACGAAATATGCAGGTCTTATATACTACATGAAAAGAAACTAGAATCGTAGGAAGATCTCCATCATTCCAGTAATTGTAGAAGCAACCAGACTCTTGAAAAAGAACTTAAAAAACTACCTGGCAAATATACCTGGTAAACCAAGTGCAAGAGAAATACAAACAACTGCCTTTAAAGGGACGATTAGAATCTTAAAAAAACCTCTTGGAATTAGGAATGTACGGGATAGCAGGTGAATGTTTGGCATCCAGTAGGAAACCCCAACCCTAGCTAGACAAAAAAAAAAAAAAAATTGGAGTTAAACCCTATTTAATGAATTAAGAAAAAGTGGTCAACTTTAGTGCAAATACATAATTCTAACTTTCTATCATTGAATACTCTTGACTGTCAACTGTGAGCACCCACCAAAATGATTTCATAGGTACTTTATTTTCTTTCATTCATATGTTAATTGCTAGTGGCCTGGATGATAGGTGCTAGCCTACAAAGCCAAGGGTGGCTTTGTGACTGTGTTCAAATCTCCTGACCAGGAGTAATTATCACTTCCTATACTGATGATTGCGTAAGCATGAAACTCGAGTATCTGTGAGATAAAAAAGTGAAGGAACTGATTTGCCTTGCCACCGCTTCCTGTAGTGCTATGATCAAAGTTAGGAACTATGTTAGCTGACTGTAACTCAATATTTTTCTGTAATTTTTTGTGTACACAATTACATTTGACTCAAACATACCATATATACTTGTGTAAAAGTCGAATTTCTGGGAGACGATTTTAAGGTTATTTTTTGGGGTCAACTTATACATAGGTAATGTTTTTGGAAATGTTATTAAATAGTGACCTAGTGCTCAATCATAACATAGAAAACGCCATTTTGTTTGTGCACTCGGCATATACCGGTAATCCAAGTAATTAATCACACTCCTTCTGAACCCACTGCAGTATGTTTGCTAGCATATAAACAAATGCATGGTTTTTCAGTGGGAGGCTTAATAATAATTGGAATAGCTCTCGGAATGTTCACTCTCTAAACGTGGCTATAGGCAGGCTAAGTTCGATATATATTTGATGATAATATGACGTTTTTTTTTAATAGATTAGGAAATGTAGTGTTTACGATATATCATTCTCTCCTAAGTTCAACAAGTTTTAACAATTTAATGACAACTATTTAATAAAACCATTTAATGGCACTTAACGTATGCATTCACATTATTACAGTATATTACGGTTTGTGCAATGTATGCGTTTAAGTTATTACGGTATGCAACATAAATTATGTTTAAAAACAGTAACTGCACCTGGAATCTACAGCATGTCATTGATCAGAATGTCTGATTAACAATATTTGTGTTTGTTGCATGTAAGTGTGCAACATGTCGGTTCTATATATGAAAATCGAATAGATCACACTTGCGTGAATGCACATATTATTGCTCGTGGATGCCGAGAAACAATTTATAATACGTCTTACAAAAAAAACATCAAAAAGAAAATTATCTGTGCAACAAAGAGCCATGAGATGCACCATTTAACTTGTCTAGAATTTGTAGTCGACTTATACACAGGTAATACCGAAAATGACACAATTTTTAGTCTTAAAATTCACATCAACTTATACACAAGTATATACGGTATGCATATCAAATAGTTCATATTTCACTTATACATAAATCTAAACAAGCACTCCTAAAAGAATCGTTTTTCAATCTGTAGTTTATCAATAAATTCTTACTGTTGCATATAATAGGTTTGTATTAAAATATGTATTAAATAGACAAATATGGTTATGCTTAGATACTATAAATAAAAAGAGATACAGGAGAATCATTTTATATAAGCAAATATCTTCTTTAAATTTTGTCATTTGGCAATATCACATAAATATTGCTAAATGACAAAATTTAAAGAAGACATTTGCTTATATAAAATGATTCTTCTGTATCTCTTTTATATATATAGTTTCTAAGGATAAACATATTTGTCTAAATTTCATCCAAATGAGTTCCGGTTTTGAAAATCCTTTGAAATAAACAGTATCAACTTGATACCAATGAAAATGTAAGTCAAACATAAAATGCTTGAAAAATATATCAGTAAACTGATTTTTTAAAAGAAATGTTTATTTTCAGAAGCATTTTTACAGAAATGAATATTGAATGTCAAATATTTTTAAAATATAATTAAGTAAAATAAATTCAATTAAATGCATGTTTAAATAAATGGGGGGGAGGGGAAATCAATGAATGTTAACTTAGCATAGTTAAAAAAAGCATATAAATTTTTCACATATACTAAATAAAGTTAAATACGGAAAAGAAAAATAAAATACGGAAAAGAAAAGATTGCATTAGATGAAGTAAATGACGTAATATTAGCGGGGTTTTCAAATTGAGTAAAGGAAAGTAATTCAGTGGAGTCTTCAAATTAATTAACACCATTTACTTCTTACGACTTTCAAAACCAGAACTCATTTGGATGAATAAATATGCAGTATTGCCCATTGTTTTGTTAGAAATGTAACACTTATTTATAGGAGGTAAAACATTTCTGAAATAATTCATTTGTATCCATAGTATGGTTAAAATAATTACTTACATCTTTAGGAACTTTTCCAGTTGGTGTGAATATTGTTTGCCAATATGCCCAAAGGAATATGAACAATAACGGATGATAAAAAATGATATACAGAACTGAAAAGAAAAAGAAAACAAAAGTGAATTTTTATGATAAAAATATAATCATCAATAAAGCAAAAAAATTTAAAAAAAATGTCTCAATGTGATTAAAAGTAAAAGTTTAGATGTGAGGTAGGGGGATTATAATAATTGAACTTTATAAAGATAGATGTGCGTTATAAATTAGTGACTACCTACAAAAAAAAAAAAAATCTTTCTAATCAATTTTTGATTGGGCTCTTGTTTGGCTAAGTAAAGAAACACATTTTCAAATAATGAAACTTGCACTTTAACTTACGGTTCAAAACTTTAAACTATACAGATTAATATACAATTAAATTTTTACTAGTTTTGGGAAACATTATTTTGTTGTATATTTTTGATTTCTCGGCTGTTTGCATAAGATGCAGAAAAATCCTCTTAAACCTAAGTTTTATCCCAATCCAGAGTGCCCCTTTTGAGGAAGCTGGATTTCCCCGTATTAATAATTGACCTTGTCTCTATGCCCTTGTGTAGCGGGGTGGGGAATCATAATGATGATTGAGCTTTGTTGTGTAACAAGATAAAGTAGTAACTGATAATTTTTTTTGTTTTTTTTTTTATATTTTACAATGAATATTTGGCAACAATGTTCATGACATTGTTGCCAAATATTTAAGTTACCCACGTGGAGACTAAAAACGAATGTGGTGCTAGCTAACATTTCAATTTACGTCAAAACAGAAATCTCAAGGGGCACATGTGGTGTGAATGGTTGATTATATAATATTTAATAAAAGTGATGAAAGTGCCAAACGTTTCATGAATATTTCGAAAGTAATTTTATTCCATGCAGTTTTGTTTAATTTTAAGTACTGTTCTCATCTTCAATATTCAATTATTCTCATGTTTCGACCAATGTAATTGCCGACTTTCATCAGATGCATCTTGTTGAACTCTGAAAACCATATGGAATTTTGAGCAAACTCCTGTATTTAATCCACAGCAGTAACTTCATCTCATTCCGTCAGCTATGACCGCAAAGAAGTTTTAAGTAATTCATAATTGTATTCTTGGTATCACTTGAATTGAGCATTGAACCATCAACCTACGGAAGACTGTCACTTAGAACTGATTATTACTAAGCATTTTCATCTGCTGCACCATGACAAGGCTGATGAAATGAGAACATAAAGTACCTTCATATGAAATTTTATAAAAATCGACCCGGCTGTTTTAGAACTCACAGATACACAAAGTTCCTTTTATATATTAGTAGAGATAGAGATCTTTACTATTTTGTCTTCAAGTCAACCAAAAAGACGAGGTCTTAACCTAAATCTTAGATTTAGGGTTTGTAATAAAAAACAGACAATTTATTAGTTCTTTCTTTGTTCAGAAAGTACTATGTTCAATCTTTTTCTTTAAGAAAATCTACTTTATTTTAACATTCAATACATCTGGTGCCTAATAAAACAAATCTTAGGCAAGATTTGACTTATATTAATATAGCCTCCTTCTTGGATGATACCCGATTCCAATACTTTTCTAACAAGTTGATGCCTTCTCTTTATTTGAAGGATTTTTCTCAGACTTCAAAATATGCTCCAGTTTCCAATACCACTTCTTTATTCATTAGTAAAATATTTCTCTCTGAAACATTCTTTTGAGGTCTGCAAACAGTCAATACTTGCTAGGGGTCAGATTTAGAAAATAGAATGGGTATGGAAGCAATTCAAGTTTTACTATCATTGCAATCAACTTGTAATATGGTGCAATGTCTTGGCGAAAGAACATTTTTTTTCTTTAGGTGTGGCCATATATTTGGCGATTTCTTTCTTTAAAAACACCAATAATACTATATAATATTTTCTATTGATGAGTCGTCTATAATATAAATCTTACTTGTCTGTCTATATGTATGTATGTATGTTTGTTTGTATGCCTTGCAAAAACTTTAGACAAAAGCGACGGATTTTCACAAGATCGGTATCATTTTGAAGCTCGACCCTTTGAATGACAAATATCGAAAAATTGGCTAAAAACATTAATTCTTCATCCTCAATTGGGCACTTTTCTACAGGAAGGGGTAGCAAAAATCATTCCTTCATGATAATTTAGCAAAAAAGGTATGCGCAAAAACGTTCTTTCTTGAATTAGTTTAAATATAAAAAAAAAAAAATGATCTAATTTTGCTCATGCTGTCAGAGACCGGTCGTTATAGTAGCAGTGTTGTTATCTTAAGCTTGCACGTTCGAGCCAAGGTATCAGGTATATTTTTTCGATTTTTAAAGTTTTGATATTGAAACAGGGTCATTTATGCCATTTTTTGTTAAATTTTTCCATAATGTTTGCTGTTTTTTTTTTAGTTTATATTTTTTTATTTTAAGTTTTAACATTGTTTGCTTATTCTTTGTTTTGCATCACGTTCGCTTTTTTATTTTTTTTCATTTTTCCGATGTTAAAAAAAGTTATAATATTTAAACAGGTTTATAACGTTCACTTATTCTTTATTTTCCATTTTGTTTTGATTTACCCCCACCCACCTCACCACACCCGGGCAACACCGGGTACCTCCACTAGTCCTTTCTAAAGTTAACTGACGAACAAAATAACTTCTACATTCCAAAAAATGGAGACCAAAATTTTGCCTACTGATGTTTACAACATTGATCACTTTGGATGATTTTCACCTGTTGTAGTCCATCTAGCTTCCTACCCATTTGACTCCAGTGAAAAAGTGGATCTATGTTTCATCCATTGTCACATGCAAAAACAGTTGCAAACAATGCTCTGAATCATCAATTGTTTTTGATCGACTGTTAGCAAATGTGGTATCCATTTTGAACGCAACTTTATCATTAACAAAAGTTTATACAAAATGGTAGATACACAGACTTCTGGTATCTTCAACCATGCAATCTTACCCAACTTCAATTTATAATCAAACAAAACGATTTTGTAGACTTTTTTTGAGATTTTCAGGGATAAATGCCAAAACAACCACTTTTTAATTGTTGTTTCTAATTTGTCTGAATAAAACTCATCAAATTATTGCTTTGTTTGAACAGTATTTTTTCCCATCAGAAGACAATGCTTTACACAAAATTCAGATTTTTTCATTGTTTTAAAAATTCACAATAGTGTCTTCATTTAAATAAATAATTTTTAAACTATAATAATAATCCAATTAGGCTCAAAAGCCCTGGACTTGTTGAGCGAGGTCTTATTTTTAAAGTTATTATTGGAACTCTGCAAAGTTCCATGGGAGACAACCTCTATGCCATCCAAAGTTACTGCCCTTCCTATGTTACATTTTTTTTTTTTTTTTTTTTTTTTTTTTTTTTACACAGTGATCACCACTTATCAAGGCCCAGAAGCCACTCAGGGATAAGGGTTATTGCAAGTACATTACGTTAGTGAGGAGATTTGCTGAAGTGTTTACTTAAGGGGGCGGTTCATTAGGAATTTATTAAAATTGGACTTGAACACATCCAAGTTGTAGTCCGGAGGGAAGCAGGCAGACAGAACAGAGTTCCACAGGCGTGCAGTTCTAAGAAAGAAGCTTTGTTCATGGAATCCGCATTTTGATTTAGGCACAGATATAGAGTGGGGGAAATTTTTCACAGTGGATTCAGCTGGACGGGTGTTTTTCGTGAAAGATTGGCGAGGGGGGACCAGAGATTGGAGTTCAGACGAGCATCTGCCATGGAAATAACGATAAAACAAGGACAGGCTCGCAACGTCTCTTCTGTGGGAGAGAGGTTGCAGGGTAGAGAAAAGGGCATCCCCCACTAAGCCATGAAGTCTATTTTGTACTCTGTCAAGGCAGGATAGGCTGTTTTTAGCAGCTCCTGCCCAGATATGGCAACAGTATTCCATCCTTGGATGTACTTGGCTTTTATATAGATAGAGAATTGCATCAGTAGTGAGATATCTTCTGGAGCGGTAGAAGGATCCCACCATCTTTCCAGCGACCTTGGCAACAGACTTGATGTACGTGTTCCATTTCAGATCAGGAGTAAAGGTCAAACCCAGAAGCTTGTCAAAACACGGGGCCTCACCCAGACGAGAGCCATCCATCACAATTGATGCCAGCTGGGGATCAGAGCGTTGATGATGTAAGGATAGGAGTTTGGTTTTGGATGCATTAAAGGTAACCAGCCACATCTTCCCCCACTGAACCACGCGCTCGAGATCAGAGGAGAGAGAATCAGAGAGAACTTTGTCATTTGTTTTTCTCTTATCTCAACGGCTCAGAATGTGGGAGGGGGGTATTTATATCATTTGGATTCTTCTAACGTTCTTATCTTAAATTATATTTTCACGACGCTTTGATTGATGTGACTGCATACCTTCTTCATGTGTATCATGTCGAACTTTGGGACTTGAGAATCTGCACGGAATTTTGAACGGAACAATGAGGGTAGCACACTCTTGTTCCATCAGCCATGACAAGGTAGAAGTCATAAGTAATTTGCAGTTGTACTTTGAGTGTCGCCAGCACTGAGAATTAAACTTTTAAGCTCCAGAGAGTGTGACTTTACAACTGAATTTTATCAAGTACTTGATCCATCAAGATGAGAACAGTAATCTGATTAATCCAAATAATCAATTCTTATTTTAAAATTCAGAAACCTAATGGGGTCTATTTAGTTTAAATTTTAGTGCTTTATGAACATCCCCCCTCCAAATAAAATTATAATTTTAGCAAATACAGTGTAACCCGAATACAAGATACCCAGATACAAGAGAAACTCTGATATCAGAAAGATTTTCTCTGGTACCAAATTAGAGCCTGTGTTAATGTATGTAAATTAGAACCAGATATAAGAGACCCAGATATCAGAAAGATTTTCTCTGGTCCTCCCTAATATAAGAGGGAGTTTGTTTTGAGTGACAGTGTGAGGTCGTAAATCGGTCAGAGGTGAGCTAGAGTTCTATTGAGTCAGAAGTTTTGTGACAACAGCCACTAAAACAAGTGGCCAAGGGTGGCATGTGCAAGCCACCAACTCGAAATCTGACCAATCGGGAACGCAAAGACAACATATACTCAAATTTGAGCATGTCATAATTTGCATATGTTGAATTAGAGCATATCAAAAACACATATTTTTTGGATTAACGACACTATTCTTGATTCCTCCGAAATGATTTTGTGCGTTAGTGGGAAACAAGTTTGTTTGTTAATTTTGCCACTGAAAATTGTTTTCTTGCGATCATTGCGATTAGTGATGTTGGCGTTGGTGTCTTGATGAAAAGTTCTGAACTTTTCTGAACAGTTCGAGCTCATCGATGATGTCAAAACGAAGAAACTCAAACTGGTCGCTGCAGCCAAAAAGTACAGAATCGGTTATTCAATAGCAGCAAAAATTCCAAAGAAAAAGATGATCTCAGAGCTTGCATGCAAATGAATAGAAACACTAATCGCAAATAAAAGCGCCAACCATGCACAAGGACTTTAATGAAGAATACAATGATTTATGCAAGCATGTGCTCATCGAGCTACCATCACTGATCACATCATCAGGCAGAAAGCATCACAACTGGCCATAAATCTTGAAGTTGATTTTATACAGAGCAATAGCTAGCTTATGCTCTGGAAGTAGGCAAATAACGTTTTGTTAAAAAAAATTTCACAGCGAATTAACGTCAGCAGATCACGGTTCTGCCAATGAATGGGTGACAAACGTTTTGCTGCATCTTTTTCATGGATATGATCCAAAAGATGTTAGGAACTGTGTGAAACGGGACTTTTCTACAAAGCCATGCCGTCTGGATCTTTGCAATTTGTCGGCGATGAACAGTCAAATGGGATAAAAGTTCCCAAAGATAGACTCAGGATGCTTCAGCTCACAAACATGGACTGAAGTGAAAAGCAAGCTGTAGTTGTTGGTAAGTTGGCAAAACCATGCTGCTTTAAAAATGTCAAAACTCTTCTGTTTTCTTACTTCGCTAATCATAAAGCCTGAATGACTAGTCAGCTGTTTACTGACGTTATGAAAATGTTTGATCGAAAAATGATTGCTCAAAACCGAAAGATTATTCTGTTTTTGGACAATACCACCATCTCATTCAACCTTTGTATGAAGGCATCATTCTTTCATTTAAAGCGTATTATCGTTGGGAAGTTGTTTGAATGCAAATTGCAGCGATCAATACTACACACACCGCCAGTGTCACTGTCCAAAGTGGCAAACAGATCACCGTTTTGAAGGCTGTGCACATAATGAAACAAGCGTTTTTCATGGTCAAACTGTCAACAATTCAAAATTGTTTTAAAAACTGTCAACAATTCAAAATTGTTTTAAAAACTGTCAACAATTCAAAATTGTTTTAAAAACTGTCAACAATTCAAAATTGTTTTAAAAACTGTCAACAATTCAAAATTGTTTTAAAAACTGTCAACAATTCAAAATTGTTTTAAAAACTGTCAACAATTCAAAATTGTTTTAAAAACTGTCAACAATTCAAAATTGTTTTAAAAACTGTCAACAATTCAAAATTGTTTTAAAAACTGTCAACAATTCAAAATTGTTTTAAAAACTGTCAACAATTCAAAATTGTTTTAAAAACTGTCAACAATTCAAAATTGTTTTAAAAACTGTCAACAATTCAAAATTGTTTTAAAAACTGTCAACAATTCAAAATTGTTTTAAAAACTGTCAACAATTCAAAATTGTTTTAAAAACTGTCAACAATTCAAAATTGTTTTAAAAACTGTCAACAATTCAAAATTGTTTTAAAAACTGTCAACAATTCAAAATTGTTTTAAAAAGGTTGACTTTGTCATTGAATCACAGGCCGAAGTGGAAGAAATACTTGATTAAAATGATCAAGTTTCTCCATGATCAGGCATGAAGCAAACAGATTTTGACAAATTTATCAGCTTTGACGGCATTACGCAATGTTATGGAGAACTAACCGACATGGACATCACATGTGGTATAAAATCGGATGATCAAGATTTTGACAGAGATGATAATGGTGAAGACGCAAGTTCTGGAGTTTCTGAAAGTGACAAACCAGTGCCAAATACTCTGGCTGCATTGAATGTGCTTGAAACTCTGACAGCTTACTTTGAAGCAAAAAGCAATAATCCTGATGATGCATTGAAAACGATTTACGGACTGTATGAAAGTGTTTACTGTTTGTTAACAAATAAATTTATATACAATCAAAAATGACTAAGTCATTTTGGACTGAATTATTTGTGAAAACTGATTGAAAATGTACTTTTGTCTGTTCTTTTAATGTCTATAACTTAAATAAACTAGTGTTCTGTATGTAAAGTGTTTCCATACTTACTTACAAAATAAACCAAACCCTGATATAAAAGAACCCCCGGATATAAGACACTTTGCAAGTCCTGACACCTCTCTTTTATCCAAGTTACGCTATATATATATATATATATATATATATATATATATATATGTGTGTGTGTGTGTGTGAAAATGGAAATTTGGAATGAAATTATATAAATTCACAGCAAAATTTATTGTTTGACAACAAATACAAAAAGATTAGTTTTATTCTTAATCCATGAATTTTCAATGAATGGCTCATCTCATCGGCGAAAATGTTTTTAGCAAAATGAATACAGGTAATTATAAAATTTGCTTATTAGCACACACAATGAAAATTAAATCTAAAATGATCGCATGAAAAAGATTTTAGTTGTCTCCCACTGCAAGAACTTAGACACCAGGATCGGAAAGTGGGATTAAGAAGTCAGTGCCTCCTAAGGAGATGTATTCCATTGTAAGGCAGCCCCGTCAGCATTCCCTGGTAAGAACACCTCAGACGATTAGGAATAAACTAACCTCTGGCCTGTGAGGGTGGACCTCCTAGAAATGCACAGAATTAAACTCCCACCACAAAATCAACAGGGACTGAATCATTACAGGAATAGTCTAATATTTAATCTTTGGGGGCCCAGAATAAAAATCCAGAAATTTTTAGGCTTTCAACTAATTACAAAAAAAAAAAAAAAAAAAAAAAATATACCCTAAAATATAAAATTTGATTTGTGTTTGTCATTGTTTTCCGTTTTTGTGGTTATCTTGAGTCATAAATAAATCAAATGCATTTAAAAATAAATTTAGTTAAAAATAGCAATTTATATAATGAAAATTAAATAAAAGTTTTTCTTATAGGATCAAAGTGTAGTATCTGTAATGTACTCAGTGTCAGTGATGGAGAAGCCTCTACATTGAGGCAATTTTTATTTTGGTCCCAATTCAAAATGTTCAATTTTTCGGGAGGTAGATTTCTGTACACATTAAAAACCAACTTTATATCTCTGCTTCAGTGAGAAACCAACTAAATAGGAACTTGGACTATTTTGGTAAATGATGACCCTAGCAATATATTAAAAAAAAAAACAAATAAAATAATAATAATAATAACAATAATAGCTTTTAATATAAAACTTTTTGTATAAAAAAATGTCCAGTAATTAAAAAATATTTAGATATTACATTTATATATATGAAAAAGTTTTAGTAACATTTGTTTAGGCATTACTAAGTGTAATAGAACAATTGTTCCATCAAAGATAAGCTTTGATAGGATGGGTACTTGGCTAAGGTCATAAGTGTGGATTAGGTAGTCAACATCAAGCAAACACACTCATACATAAATACATATACATACACACTCACATTTTTTCATTGCCATAAAATTTAATTAATATTCCAGAGGAGCCTCAGGAGCACTAGTGCTCCTCAGGAGCAGTGTTTATTTTTAGAGTATGCTATTCAGTGTTTATTTTTAAAGTATACTATTCAAAACAGATAGAAAGTAACTACAAAAAGATAAAAGAAGTCCCCCCCTCCTCGCCCCCTTCAGTTACACCAAACCAAATTCTTTGACCCCACCCATGAATGAACTCATCATATATACTAAATGAACTTTGTTTGACCTGAGGCTCTAAAGATTTGAGGAGTGAAATCTTTTCCTCAAGTCAGGGGGGGGGGTTATAGGCTAACAACAGCCCACTAGAATTTGACTCTGACCTCTTTTGAGAAAGTAGGAAGTTTTTGTGTAATAGAGCCAAGATATTTAAATGTTCCCAAACTTAAATAAAATCAAACCTCACTTGTACCAAAGGTAATTATTCATCTTTTAATGCATCATATATTATAGTTTGTATCTATAATATATTTCAAAATTAAAAAAATAAAAATAACTTTTTACACACACACACACACACACACAATATATCCTCAGTATACAGTGAGGTCTATAGAATAGTTAACTATAAAAAAAGAAAAGAAAAAAGAAAAAGAAAAAAAGAAAAATAAAAAAATAAAAAATAAAAAAATTATATAAAACGCATTTGAATGAAATTCTCTGCCAAACCTGCCTAGTTTATATTTGCTACATTTTTTTTTCTAGAAATTTTCTCAGGCATTTTACAGTGTAGACAAAAAAACAAGCAAAGAAATTCTAAAAAAACAATTATATAAAAATAAATCTTACCAAAGACAACATAAGTTACTCTTCTACCTACCTGGATAAGTTTTTTGGGGTTTTATCTTATTTTAAAGCGTTTATTTACTTTGAAATACAAGTAGTGCAGAGTCTTAAGTTAGAATGAGAAAAAAATTACTAACATTAGATAGTCATCATGACATTTATTGGGTGGGGTTCTATGGGATGATTCCAATATCCCCCCCCCCCCGATTACAATACAATTATCGATTCACTTCTAAATTCTCGATTCCAATACAATTACTGATTCCAATAACAAAAAGACTAAAGGCCATAGCCATAGCATAAAAGCAATATAGACCACCTGGCCTCTTTTGAAAAATCCAACAAACGGCACTGATTTAAGTTCGTTTATACGAATTTAGGAAAACTCGTCCCGGGAAAACTCGTCTCCGGAAAACTCGTCCCCTTTCGCTAGGTAGGAAAACTGGTCCCTTATTGAATAAATGTCGATTGAAAACACATTTTATGATCGTTCTTGAAGGAGATATTGTTTTTTAAAATAGACTATAACCCCCCTAATATTTAAAAAAAATTTTTTTTACTTGTTTAATGTTTTTTTTTTTTTTTTTTTAATAAAATCGATTTTCTAAGTGTTCGTTTTCTACCTAACTGGTTAAGTTCTTAGTGGTTTCACTTATTTTAAAGCGGTTAGTATGTTCATAAACGAGACCGCTTTTTTTATAATAATATAAAAAGAATTTATGGGTTTGTATTACTGTACACATAGATTCGAAAAAGTTGTCAAAAACAAATATATAACAAATAAATGTTATCAAAGGCAAGATAGATTACTTTTCTACCAAACTGGATATAATTTTCGTGTCTTTATTTAATTTAAAATGTTTATTCAGCTCGAAAAGCATACAGTGTTTACCGATGTATTGGAAAATTTAAAATGGCGGCCAACTCTCTCTTTAACACGGTAAGTTCGGAAAAAGGTGTAATAAATAATAAACTAGACAAAATACTGTTAGAAATTTGCTCAATATATGTTACCGTGACATAACTTGACATATATTCGGTGTTTTTTTAATAGCATTTTCTCTAGTTTATTATTTATAACACCTTTTCCCGAACTTACCGTGTTAAAGAGAGAGTCGGCCGCCATTTTGAATTTTCCAATACATCGGTAAACACTGTATGCTTTTTGAGCTGAATAAACATGTTAAATTGAATGAAAACACGAAAATTATATCCAGTTTGGTAGAAAAGTAACTTATCTTGCCTTTGATAACATTTATTTGTTATATATTTGTTTTTTGACAACTTTTTCGAATCTATGTGTACAGTAATACAAACCCGAAAATTGATTAATAAATTTATTTAGTGATTACTTTTTCTCTTAATGATTGATTTTAGAATTTTGAAGTAAAAATTTAAAAAAATTAAAAATTAGTTAACGAGAGATTGTTAGCACATGGCATCCCTCGCGCCAAAAAAATACTTCGTTTTTAATTTATTAGTTAATTTTTGCAAAATTTGACAGGACGACAATAAATGTTGATAATTGATAAAATTATAATTTTAAATAACGCATGAGTGCATTTGGTATGAGAGAAAACAAAAACATAACAACAAAAAAAATATCATAATTAAAAAAACAAAACAAAAAGCAACGATAAATCGAATCGCTGCCTATTTTTAAATTTTTTGGTTTTGTTTTTAATTATTGTTTTTATGACTCCAAAAAACATCGTTAAAATAAGAACAAAAAAAAATTTGTAATTAACTTTATATGAACATAATAAACGCTTTAATATAAGTGAAACCACTAAGAACTTAGCCAGTTAGGTAGAAAACGGACACTTAGAAAATCGATTGTATTTAAAAAAAAAAAAAATTAAACAAGTAAAAATATTTTTAAAAAATATTGGGGGGGGGGGGCTATAGTCTATTTAAAAAATATAATATCTCCTTCAAGAATGATCATAAAATGTGTTTTCAATCGATATTTATTCAATAAGGGACCAGTTTTCCTGTCTAGCGAAAGGGGACGAGTTTTCCGGAGACGAGTTTTCCGGAGACGAGTTTTCCGGAGACGAGTTTTCCGGGCACCGTGAATTTAGGAAAACTCGTCTCGGGAAAACTCGTCTCGGGAAAACTCGTCTCCGGAAAACTCGTCTCCTTTCGCTAGGTAGGAAAACTGGTCCCTTATTGAATAAATATCGATTGAAAACACATTTTATGATCGTTCTTGAAGGAGATATTGCTTTTTAAAATAGGCTATAGCCTCCCCCCATAGTATTTAAAAAAAAATTTTTTTATTTGTTTAATGTTTTTTTTTTTTTTTTTTTAAAATAAAATCGATTGTCCGTTTTCTACCTAACTGGCTAAGTTCTTAGTGGTTTCACTTATTTTAAAGCGTTTATTATGTTCATACAAAGTTAATTACAATTTTTTTGTTCTTATTTTAACGATGTTTTTTGGAGTAATAAAAATAATAATAAAAAACAAAACAAAAAAATTAAAAACTGGGAACGTTACTTTTTTGTTTTGGTTTTTTAATTATGATAGTTTTTTGTTGTTATGTTTTCGTTTTCTCTCATACAAAATGCACTCATGCGTTATTTAAAAATATAATTCTATCAATTATCCACATTTATTGTCGTCCTGTCAAATTTTGCAAAAATTAACTAATAAATTAAAAGCGAAATATATTTTTGGCGCGAGAGATGCCATGTGCTAACAATCTCTCGTTAACTAATTTTTAATTTTTTAAATTTTTACTTCAAAATTCTAAAATCAATCATTAAGAGAAAAAGTAATCACTAAATAAATTTATTAATCAATTTTATTGAAAACTCTGCTATCGTTTATCAAGAATCTTTTTAATTTCATTTTTTGTTGGTTGTTTTTCGGAGGGAGATATAGTTTTAACCCCCACCCTCTCTAAATTATATTTTAAAAAATATTAAAATTTGGGTTTGTATTACTGTACACATAGATTCGAAAAAGTAGTTAAAAAAAAACAAATATATAACAAATAAATGTTATCAAAGGCAAGATAAGTTACTTTTCTACCAAACTGGATATAATTCTCGTGTTTTTATTCAATTTAACATGTTTATTCAGCTCGAAAAACATGCAGTGTTTACCGATGTATTGGAAAATTCAAAATGGCGGCCGACTCTCTCTTAAACACGGTAAGTTCGGGAAAAGGTGTTATAAATAATAAACTAGACAAAATACTGTTAGAAATTTGCTCAATATATGTTACCGTGACATAACTTGACATATATTCGGTGTTTTTTTAATAGTATTTTGTTTGGTTTATTATTTATAACACCTTTTCCCGAACTTACCGTGTTAAATAGAGAGAGTTGGCCGCCATTTTGAATTTTCCAATACATCGGTAAACACTGTATGCTTTTTGAGCTGAATAAACATGTTAAATTAAATAAAAACACGAAAATTATATCCAGTTTGGTAGAAAAGTAATTTATCTTGCCTTTGATAACATTTATTTGTTATATATTTGTTTTTTTGACAACTTTTTCGAATCTATGTGTACAGTAATACAAACCCGAACGAGAAATAATGTCCGGTAAATCACATCTTAGGGGTCTTGATAATCGCTAAAAAATAGAAAATTAAAGAAATTACTGAGGGAGATTTAGTTTTAAATAGAAAATAATAAATTTTAATATTTTTTTAAATATAATTTAGAGAGAGGGAGAGAGAGTGGGGGGGGGGGTTAAAACTATATCTCCCTCCGAAAAACAACCAACAAAAAATGAAATTAAAAAGATTCTTGATAAACGATAGCGGAGTTTTCAATAAAATTGATTAATAAATTTATCTAGTGATTACTTTTTCTCTGAATGATTGATTTTAGAATTTTGAAGTAAAAATTTAAAAAATTAAAAATTAGTTAACGAGAGATTGTAAGCACATGGCATCTATCGCGCCAAAAAAATATTTCGCTTTTAATTTATTAGTTAATTTTTGCAAAATTTGACAGGACGACAATAAATGTTGATAATGGATAAAAATATAATTTTAAATAACGCATGAGTGCATTTGGTATGAGAGAAAACAAAAACATAACAACAAAAAACTATCATAATTAAAAACCAAAACAAAAAAGTAACGAAAAATCGAATCGCTCCCTGTTTTTTAATTTTTTGGTTTGGTTTTTAATTATTGTTTTTATGACTCGAAAAAACATCGTTGAAATAAGAACAAAAAAAATTTGTAATCAACTTTGTATGAACATAATAAACGCTTTAATATAAGTGAAACCACTAAGAACTTAGCCAGTTAGGTAGAAAACGGACACTTAGAAAATCGATTTTATTAAAAAAAAAAAAAAAAGAAAAAACATTAAACAAGTAAAAATATTTTTTAAAAATATTAGGGGGGGGGGTCTATAGTCTATTTTAAAAAATAATATCTCCTTCAAGAATGATCATAAAATGTGTTTTCAATCGATATTTATTCAATAAGGGACCAGTTTTCCTACCTAGCGAAAGGGGACGAGTTTTCCGGAGACGAGTTTTCCGGAGACGAGTTTTCCGGAGACGAGTTTTCCGGAGACGAGTTTTCCCGAGACGAGTTTTCCGGGCACCATATAGTTCTTACCCTCCCCCCTCTCTCAAAATTATATTTTTAAAAATATTAAAATTTCCTTTTTAAAAACAAATCTCCCTCAGTATTTTCTTTTTAAATGACTACGTTTTAACCTTAAAATTGAATAAAAAAACATTAAACTTTAAGCTTAGAAATACGATTTAAAATATAGCGCGGATCATAAGTGCACTAGCACCCATTTTTTTATTAATAAATGTTTAGTAATTATTTTTCTTTTAATATTCATAAACAGTAAAAACGTCGTCATTTAAAAAGAAAATGCTATTTAAAAAAGAAAAGAAAAAGTCGATAAAAGTGACACATAAACAGTAAAACAGTAAAAAAAAAAGTCGATAAAAGTGATTAAAAGTGAAATATTATTAATAAATGTGTAGTAATTTCTTTTATTTCAATATTCATAAACAGTAAAACAAAGTCGATAAAAATTCATGATCGTTTAGTTACTATGGCAACTAAGGTAGAAGTCAGTGTTTTTTTAGGGTGTTCGGCAGGGAACTCTAATTGCGACCAGTACCGAATCGTTTATCAAGAATCTTTTTAATTTCATTTTTTGTTGGTTGTTTTTCGGAGGGAGATTTAGTTCCCCCCCCCCTCTCTCAAAATTATATTTAAAAAAATATTAAAATTTACTATTTTCTTTTTAAAACCAAATCTCCCTAAGTAATTTCTTTAATTTTCTATTTCTTAGCGATTATCAAGACCCCTAAGATGTGATATACCGGACATTATTTCTCGTTCTCACGTAACACTTTTGTTTGTTTTCGGTGTTTTTTTTTTTCTTTACCGAATAAACGATTCCAAATAAATTAAACAACAGTAAATAAGTAAATTCTTTTTTATATTAATATAAAAAAAAAAAAAAATATGCGGTCTCGTTTATGAACATAATAAACGCTTTAAAATAAGTGAAACCACTAAAAACTTAGCCAGTTAGGTAGAAAACGGACACTTAGAAAATCGATTTTATTTAAAAAAAACAAAAAAAACAAACAAACAAACCATTAAACAAGTAAAAATATTTTTTTTAAATATTATGGGGGGCTATAGTCTATTTTACAAACCAATATCTCCTTCAAGAACGATCATAAAATGTGTTTTCAATCGATATTTATTCAATACGGGACCAGTTTTCCTACCTAGCGAAAGGGGACGAGTTTTTCGGAGACGAGTTTTCCCGGGACGAGTTTTCCTAAATTCATTCCCCTACTCATTTGTGTTAATTTCTTTTATATTCACTATTTAAAAACACTTGTCTCCTATGAGTAAACCCAGTTACACAATTTCATTAACATATTTTTCTTGTCATTGAAGATATTTTAAAGTATAATGTGTGTGTGTGTGTGTGTGTGTGTGTGTGTGTGTGTGTGTGTGTGTGCACGCGCGAGTGTGCGGTTGATGTACTTTTGGCATGAGTGTTGTCAGAGTATGAGTAAGAATGTGTGCAAGAAAAAGGCAAGAGGTAGATTTTCTGCTGCAAGTCTGCAAAGGGAGTTCCTAAATTCTGGCCTTGTTTTGAACTCACAAAGTTAAGTAATATGGTACTAGCTGACATCAAATAACCAAGACTCCTCTTTTTTTGATCATGTGGGTTTTCAATCTCACCGTCTCCTCTTAAAAATCTATAAAAAAAAATTCTCCCACAATTTTTCTTTTAGAAGCAAAGCAAGTTCTTTCTGTTTTTTTTTGTTTTTTTTTTAATTGGTTATTTTTAATAGAAATAAAGTAAAAAAAAAAAAAAATAAAAAAAAAACAGTTCAAAGAATTTTCAAGCATTTATTACTATAGATAAGTAAAAAGATGATAAAAACAAAACAATTTTTTTTGTTACGTAGGCATCACCACTTATCAAGGCCAAGAGGCCACTCGAGGATAAGGGTTAAAGAATGTACAGTAGAAATTGGACAATATAGTAATCATTAGTAATGGAGATTCGGTAAATTTGTTAACTTATATGGAACGGCTCATCAAAAACTTGTTTACGTTAGACTTGAAGACAACCATATTGTAGTCAACTGGAAAGCAGGAAAACAGAAGACAATTCCATAGGTGTGCAGTTCTAAGAAAGAAACTTTGCTCATGGAATCTACGTTTAGGCACAGATAAAGAGTGGGGGAAACTAGTGATAGTGTTTTCTGCTAGACGGGTGTTTCTTGTGAAAGTTTGGCAAGGGAGGACCATAGAATGGAGCTCAGCCGAGCACCTGCCATGAAAATAACGATAAGGCAGAGACAAACTCGTAACATCTCTTCTGTGAGAAAGAGATTGCAGGGAAGAGAAAAGGGCATCCCCACAAGGCTACAAAGTCTATTTTGAATTCTATCAAGGCAGGATAAGTCCTTTCTAGCAGCTCCTGCCCAGATGTGGCAACAGAACTCCATCCTTGGACATACCTGGCTCTTATATAGATAAAGAATTGCATCAGCAGTGAGATATCTACTGGATTGATAAAAGGATCCCACCATTTTTCCAGCGGCTTTGGCAATGGATTTAATGTATGTGTTCCATTTAAGATCAGGAGTAAAGGTCAAGCCCAGAAGCTTGTCAAAACATGAGGCCTTTCATTTCAGTTGATGCCAGATGGGGATCAGAGCATTGATGATGTAAAAAATAAAAGCTTGGCTTTAGATGCATTAAAAGTAACAAGCCACCTCTTTCCCCATTGTACCACTTGCTCAAGATCAGAGAAGAGAAAATCAGAACTTGGTCGTTTATGGTCTTAGATGTGCTACCATAAATAGTAGTGTCATCAGCATTAATGTCTATGAATGATATAAGGATGTGATTTGGAAGATCATTATATATAGATCAGGAAGAGAGTTGGGCCCAGGATGGACCCCTGAGGGACTCCAGCATTAATACTAAGAGCTTCTGATTTCTGCCCATCAACCACTACTCTTATGAACCTATCAGAGAGAAATGATTTAATAATTGAGAAGACATTTCCAGCTATACCATAGCTAGAGATCTTGTGAAGTAAACCTTTATGCCATACCCTATCAAAGGCCTTTGATATGTCAAGAGCAATTGCCCTAGAAAGGTAGGCTCTGTCGAGATTCACTAATCCTATGAGATATAACTGTAAGCACATCTGCTGTAGATCTAGCAGAACGGAAGCCATATTGCGTGTCACTAAAAAGGTCATTTTTGCTGAGATGGTTGATTACTTCTCTATTTAACACAGACTCCAGCAACTTACTCATGATGCACAGGAGACTTATTGGTCTATACTGTGAGGGAGATAAGCGATCACCTGAATTCTTAAATACGGAGCATACTGATGAGATTTTCCAGGGTGACAGGAAGCAATTCTCCTTAAGACAACGTTTAAACAGTTTTGTAAGGATGGGCGCAAGTTCTGGTTGAAGTCTTTTGAGTACTATAATTGGCATATCGTCAGGGCCGGTTGCTTTACTGGAATCAAGGTTTTTGATTTGCTTGGCAACATCACGTACAGATATTTGTATATCACATAGCATGTTTTCTGATACAGGAGGATATATTGGAGATTGGCAGCCTTGGTCGCAAAGGTTAGAATTAGCTGCAAAGTTCTTGGCAAAGAGTTTGGCTTTGATGCTGACGAGATTACCTCAGGTCCATTATGAGAATTGGGATAGAGCACACGCTCAGGATTCTGTTAGCTATTTACCAAAACTGGTGGGAACCAAGCTGCTGCTCAGCTACTTTGAACTTGACGGACTGAGCATACAACTCTCTTGTGTTCTTTATTACCTTTTTACAGTGGTTGCTGGCAGTTCTGAAAGTGCCTTTAGTCTCAGTACATCTATTACATTGGAAGTAATGGAAAAAGTGATTTCTATGCGCAATGGCAACAGCACATTCCGGAGAGAACCATGACTGGCTGTTAGGTTTTTGCTGGAATTTTTCCAAGGGCATGAAACCGTCATGTTGGTCATATCTATGTTAATTCAATAAAATTTTACACCAATCAGCTAGTACCATGTGACCTAACTTTTCCAGGATCAAAACAAGTCTAGAATTTGGATCGATTTTCTAATGCTTGTGTATGTGTGTGTGGTGCGAGGATAGAGCAAAAAAAACAACAAAAATCAACTTGGATGATGATGTTTGTTTTTTTATGTTTTCTTTTTACTTGAGAGTTACCACTGATCAAGGCCTGAACGCCACTGAAGCATAAGGATTAATGAATGTAAGGTGATAGTGTAGCAATCGTTAATGCTGCAAATTCGGTAGAACTTGATTATTTATGGGGATGGCTCAACAAGACCTTGTTTACATTAGACTTGAAGGCTACCATACTATAGTCGGGCGGGAAGCAGGTGAGCAGTTCTAGGAAATAATCTTTGTTCCTGGAATCTGCATTTAGATTTAAGCACAGATAGAGTGGAGGAAATTGTATATTATAGTTGTAGCTAGTTGAGTGTTTTTTTTTTGTGAGAGTTTAGCAAGGGGAGACTATAGATTGGAGTTCAGTGATGTGTGCTAATGAATAAGTAATGAAATAAAAATAACTTCGAAATTTGCAAAGAATTTAATTAGTGAAATTAAAATCTTAGTAAAGAAAAACAGACAAGTTAGTTATAACAAAATTTGCAAAAATTTACTTATCAGTTCAATACTAATAAGTAAATTTTTGCAATATTTTTAAATAAAAAACTAATCAGTTTCAACTAAGTCAAAATTAAGACACAGTGTACATATAGGGAGGGTAGAAGATAAGTGCTCTCTCTACGTATATATACCTAAATAACCTGATGAGTGGCAAAATCCCACCCCTTCATTATTGGAATCCCTAGATGTTGGAAAACGTTCTATTCCATTATTTCTGGTGCATTTCACTAAACTGTCATCAGGTGGTGCTTTCACCAATCAAATTGTTTATTAATTTAAAAATTAAAACTAATATACTGTTGACTCTTCACCCCCCCCCCCAAAAAAAAATACAACTATATTTTGTTACTGTGACAATTTTACTTTAATTCAAAAAATGTTTCCGGGGGGGGGGGGGGACTATCCAATGTTGCATTAATTCAAAAATTGTTTTATTAAAGTTTTATTTTTCTTAAGCAGACTTTTAAATAAATGTTTTTACAATTATATATTTATACATTTTTATACAATAAATGTTTTGGTTTTCAAATATTTTTAAGTTCTGAAAAAGAAAAAAAAAAAAAAAAAAATCACGTTTATTCATTTGTCATTTAATTTGACCAAGAAGAAACTGGAGTTATTGCCCGCTAACAGTTATCGCCATCCGTGTAATGCAGATGTGCTAAATTCTCTCATTTCTTGACTGTACTAACATGTAGAAGTTTAAATATAATAAACAGACATCTTGCTGCTCAACTCCCCTATTAGACATGATCCCAAATAGTAATACTTTACACCCAAGTAGCAACATGCCTTGTATGGGGCGAAAAAGAGTATGTTTAATGAAACAAAAGTCATCTATCTACATGCTTAGTCTTTTCATGAATTGCTTGAAATTTTAGTTTTCACAGCAATATTAGCATTTTCAGAAGGGATAAGTGAAAGAGGAAGAAAAAGAAAATACAGACAAATAATGATAAAAAAAAACAATAAAATTAAAGAGGAATGCTATGGCAATTTGGTAAAAATGAGCTTTTTCTTATAAAAAAATGAATAAAATAAGTTTTGACAAATAAAATAAGTTTTGTCCATGAGAGGTTTTAGTAATTTAAGTGGGAATCCATTTTTTGGGGATTTAAAAAAAAAAAGAAAGTGAAATCCATTATAAAGTGGAGAACTTGCTTACATCTCTGCATAAGTAAAAAATAAAAAATAGATTGTACAAAAACTCGATTTCTGGTGATTATTTGGAAAAGGAATTTTCTTAGCTTTCTAAAATAGATTTATGTCTGCCTGGCATAAGTCATAGTCCAATATATGAAGGTATTTGAGTATTTTACAAGTACACTATGATTTAGATTACATGAAGTTTGTTCCCAAACTATTAGAAGGAAGGTTTCACCTGTGATAAAAGTATGTTGTCTATTTCTAAGTAGTGTATGTTTTCTTTTAATGTTTAGTTTTAGAATAGAAATTTATTTCAATAAAATAATTGATCAATATTGGAAAATATAATCGGTACAAAAACATCAAATAAATGTCACCAATTGTGCAAAAATGTAATATTTTACGAGTATTTAGTTTAATTTTTGATTTTCAAGCAATTATTGAGGCACAATTATGGCTTAAATGAGACCACCATTTTGTTTTTCATACTGACTCAACCTTTATTTTTAATCAAAAAATACACACAAAAAAAAACTTTCCCATGTAGGTAAAAGATTAACTTATCTTGCCTTTGGTAATATTTATTTGTTGTGCATTTTTTTTTCACCTCGTTTTTTTTGTTTTGTTTTGTTGGCTATTCTAGAAAATCATATGAGAAATACACAAAAGAAGTCTTAGACCTCACAGGATGATCATTATAGACTTGGTATTACCTTGGATGATAACTAAGGAGACGTGTAGGCAATCTCTTAGGGCTCATTCCTAAAAGTGACTATTATTCATTCAATGCCTTTAAGAAAAAAGTATCAGGGCCCCTCGACTGAAATAGATGTCAAAAGTTATTGCAGTAATTATGAAGCAAAGGAACCAAGCATTTGACAAATATATTGTATTTAGTGTTTCTGTTTAGTAATTTTGTTCCAATTCTTTGGATAAGAATGCACTTTTAAGTTTTGTTTCTGTTAGATTGTTAAGACATCTTGGAAAGTTTTAATTAGAAATTGAAAAGGACCTCTGAGGATTGTACTTGTTTTTTCACGGAATGTGCTCCGATGAAGTATCTACCCATTTACATAAATACCCTTGACCTACCAAATTAGCAACAAAAAAAAAAATCACACCTTTTCACTATAACGGTCCCTAGAGACCAAAAGATTTTCCACTGTTCTTATCTTGGACTTTTAGACTTTGGTATTCCCTCCTGGTCTCCTCAACTGTACCAACATACAGAAATTTAAATATAATCCAAACATCTGCTGCTAACTCCCCACCTAGATGATCTGTATAATAGTTAGTGATGGAAAGATTCCAATATTTTTTCTGATTCCGATACCAAATTCTCGATCCTTTATAAATCTCTAAATATTTAACTATAAAATTGTTATTTTTCTCCAGTTATTATAAAAACATGTTAAATGCGCATATATTTTCTCAAACTTCTGTGTGTGTGTGTGTGTGTGTGTGTGTGTGTGTGTGTGTATGTAGGGTGGGTATCTATTGATTTTAGTTGTACTGGTAGTTTAACATCAATAAATATTTATTATTACTGCCAACAGTATTTGATTTTGTTTTAAACAAAATCAAATAAATTAAAAAAATAAAAGGAGCCAGTTTTGGCATTGAAAAATAAGCATAAATTTTTACGATTCCAATAATCCAAAAAGTTCCAATTTTGATTAATCACCTTAACACTAATAATAATAGCCACTTACACTCTTCCAGTGAAGTGTCAACATACCTTATTTGGGATGAACCAAAAATAAACATTATTATTAGTTACATAAAAGATGTGAACTAGGTAAATTTTAGGGAAATTAGTCAATTTATTTTGGCTTATCTACTTGGGTGTGACCTATTTGCATAAAAAAAATCCATACAAAATATAAGCATATAAAGTTACATTAACATTCATTGTAAGTAATTATCTGTTGGCCATATTATTTCATCCATAAGTGAAGTCACGATTGGACACAAAGAAATTACCGAAAGGAAGGGGTTAATCTTATGATAAATAAAGAGAAAATACTTGGTTTCTGCAGTTTAACTCTTAATTCTAGCCATTAATTAAAAAAAATTAAACATCAAAAAGTGGATTTTTTTTCTATGTGACAGTCCTTATTTATCTAAAAATGAAACTATTCCTACTTAGTCAAAAATTTACTTTCAGAAGAAATAACATGACTGATGAGTCAATTACAGATATTATTGATCCTGGGCAAAACCAATCAAGAATATGTCAACTTTGTGAGGTCTTGAGGAATGAATGAGCAATTTATTTCCAAATTAATAGATAATATCATAAAATGTTCAGAAAACCAACAACCTTACTAAATCTGTCCAGGGTGACTTTGGAAGAATGAACAATTTTTCTTAATTTTAGATATTATTCATCCAGGCCAACATTAATCAAGAAAATACCAACTTTGCAGGTCTTTGGGTAGTAGTTTTGGACTTTTAGTTGGACACACAACTGCACTTATATAATACAAACACTTTTGGTTCGGTTGTAACCTTACTTCCAAAAGAAATAACATTGGTGGTGACTCATTTACTTGTTGCTAATATTAACGTAAGAAATGGACTTCCAAAGTAACCTACCTCTGTTTAGGTCTTTAATTATACCTCTTCAACAGCAAGTCCATTTTTATTACTTCCTCCCATATTTTTCTTGGCTTTGCCCTACAAATTGAACCAGCCACCTCAACTGCTCTATGTCTAATCTAAGAACTCTTCTTTCAATGTGATCATACCATTGAAGTCTCCTGTTCTGCACACATATCTCTATATTGTCCAGACTTAATCTTCCTTTGACGTCATCAAACTACGTCTGATAGATAGTTCATATTTGTCTTATATTTTTTAGTTTTAGTCACTTGATAAATTAGCATATACCATTTTCAATAGTTTTTTTTGTTGTCATTTGGTATGACTAAAATAATGTTTTTTTCTTTACTTACAGATTAAACAAGAGCATGAAAAATCATTTCTTTGACTTGACTGTCCACAAGGACAGAGTTAGTATTGTGGCTCTAGGAAAGGGCCATTAAGAAATACGTGAGCAACAAGGGTTTAGGTAGAAAGAATAGATTGTACAAAAAAAGTAAATACAAGTTATCAGCATTTCCGACAGTCTGTAGTTTCAAGTTAGGTTGCAATACCCCCCCCCCCCCCCAGAGTATTAGTTTTGTACTGTATATATAATAGTTAGCAGAGTCTATTATGAGTGAGTGGGTAATCTCTAATAAGACTCCTCTCCGAAGCCTTTACTCTGTAAGGGGTATTTAATACCTTTTTCTCTTTGGATCGATGGCTAAAGGATCCATGAACTTCCACTTTTTTCCTAATCAGTGCCATTCAGGAGCTGCTTATATCCATAATCTCTAGAAAAATGGTGGGCACTACTTTGACTCCAAATGCTAACCTTTCAAATTTGAATAACCTCTTATGGGTGTTAATACAAAGTATTTTAAAGCTATTTTTCATCGACTGGAATTTGAATGCATGTGCCACACAGATCAACTGTAGAGAAAATGTTTCCTCCATTTAACTTTGTCAGGGCTATGAAGTGGACAATGATAGTCTTTTAGTACCAAGTTCAAACCTGTGCTGAAGTCAGCACAAAGGTGGATTTCTTTTTAATATGGTAGAGTTTGCCCATTGCCTGAATTCAACTTTTGATAGAATGCCGTCGTTTTTAAAGCCTCTCTAAACCTTGGCAAAAATCCCAATACCTCTTGAAAAAAAAAAAAAAAAAAAAGACATAGCTCAACTTTGATTTTTGGTAGAATTTTTATTTTAACAGCTAATACATGGAATCTTCTTAATATGATTCATGGCACATTAGAGATTAGGCCTTTTTTCTTTTAATAGTAAATTAAAAAAAATGTCAGATTTGGTTCATATAAAAGCAGATGGAGGCAATATCTTTGATAAGATAAATTCATTCAGAAAATTTTTCAACCTAAATTTTTGTGAAAACAATGTAAAACCTTATATATTTACAAGTGGTCCTTTTCTTTAAGATGAGACTATCTTTTTATACATGGATATATATTATCATGCATCTCAAAAAATAATATAAAATAAAAGAAATTGTTTATCACTGAAAATATTAAGTTAATTTAAAATAGCTGGGAAAAAACTTAATGACGCAATAATTTTACATTTCATAAAGAGAAAAGATTAGATTTTGTTTACATCCAAATGTTATCAAAAAAAAAAAAAAAAAAAAAAAAAAAAAAAACCCCAAAAAAAAACTAAAGAATAATGAATTATCACAAGTTGGAGGGAATACCACTATATCCATTTTCGCATACTAAACTCTAGACTGGTTTGTGATGCCTACTGTTAGTCACCTATATTAATAGCTGAAAGTAAATATATTATCAGTATATGCGGCACCTTCCTCTGAAAATCTTTATTATTAAACCCTATGGTTTATATGCATAATCCAAGGCTGTCAGCTTCATTTTTATTGCATTAACTAGTATGTAACCAGAGGTTGCATATTTTTGATAGTATATCATTACTACCCCCCCCCCCAAATGACAGCATTCTTTGGAATTATAATAAATATTACACCCCACCAAAAGAGATAACATTTGAAAGAGGGTCTCATTACAACTAGTGAAGATGACGATTCCAATACCCCCCATCTTAATACACCTACTAATTCTAAACATTTAGATAGAGAGTTATTTTTTTCATTTATTAAAAAAAAAAAAAAAAAAATCAATGGAAATGTAAAAATACACTCATAAGAGGAGGATGATCTATAGATTTTGGTTTTGCCGGTCGTTTAAAAATCAATAAATATTTATCATAAGTGCCGCAATGGAAAATTTAAGTTTTGAGCAAAAAGAAAAAAAAAAAAAAAAAAAAAAAGAGAGATTTGTTTTTGGCATCAGAAAATAGATACAAATTTTTCCAATTCCGATACTCCAAAAAGTCATGATTTTTTCCGATCCGATCAATTGTTCTAACAGATACTACACTACCCTTCTTCCTGAATTGAGCATTAAAAGATAGTACAATAAATACCAAATCTCCATTAGTAATAGAAATACAATCATACAATTAATAGAATACTGCTTCAGACATAAATCTCCATCAGTAACAAACGAGAATGTTTTACACAATCCTATTAGATAATGACTTATTTTAACCCCTTTTTAATAGGCTTTTTTTTAATAGCAAAATTGAATTTTTAAAGTCTTATTTACTTTATGCTAATAAAAGAAACCGTCATCTGATTACATAAGAGATGAAATTTCATTTTTCTTTAGATATCCATTGCTTGTTATGTCATCAATAATAAATATGATGCTAAAATTAATTTTCTTTTTTAAAAAACATGAATATTGCTACTAAAATTATGAATAGGGTATTTCATTGGTATGTTTGTCACTTGATATTTTTCAAGCAATTCAAATATTTCTACAAAGCTTATGTAAAAAGGCACAAGCAAAACTATTTACAAAAAAAAAAAAGAAAGATGTCATGAATGTGGTCAAATACATTTGTAGAAAAGTTGTCCATTCAATAATGTGTCATAACTCACATTGTAGAAAGGAACTCAGACTGTAAAATAACAACCCTCTGCCTAAAGAATAATAATACATTTTTCTTGGCAAGATTTGATACTTATGATAGAAGTATGTTTCTAATAATAAAACTTAATTTACGGCTAAATTATTTAGTTATTTTTGCAAAGAATTTTCAATTAATCATGTGATGACTGATTCATACCATCCAAAATGTAATGGTCAAGCATAACAATAGATATGTTTAGGACAATATTAAGAAAATCAGAATTGAAACTGAAAATGAATTACTACAATTTCTCAGAGTGTATCAGATAACTTCAAACCCAAGTACAGCTTTGGGAATGTCACCATCTGAATTTATTTTAAGATTAGATCCGTATTTGATAAAAAAAAAAAAAAGTAAAATATATATATATATATATATATATATATATATATATATATATATAAAGAACTTGTCAACTCTAGTAAAGAAAATTTATATTTTATAAAAATGAAAAGATTCAATGGGGGGGGGGCATTATTGAGAAATAAAATGGAAGATTACTGCATATCATCAAACATCCGGAACAGATTATTAAACAAGACTTTAACAAGCTTGAAAATAGAGATTCAACTGAAACAAATCATGTAAAGAAAAGCCTATGAAGAGTTTATGATTTATTTGATGCAAATAAACCTCAATTAGCACCAATTAATCAAAAAAGACAAAAGTATAAATTCCACAGGAAGTTAAATTTCAAACGGATGAAATGCTGTAGTGTGATAACACTCCTCATTACAATAATGAACAAAGTCCAAAAAGGACTATAAATAGTTATGTATTGTATTTGTTATGTGTGATGCGAGAATGAGAATAAAATATAGTTTATTTTGTAACTTTTTACTTGTTTGTTTTATTAGCTGCTGGTATATGATACACAGCAGCATATATCATATTTGAACAGTAGAAATGAGTGATTTTACTGAAAAATTATGTTTTTCTGGTTTCACTTGTGCACTGAACACAACAATTTTTACAAAACTGAAACCATTCAATGTAGTGCTGCTACTACTACATAGACATATCCAAGTAACACGGTGAAAAAAATCATCATCGTCATCAGTGGCAACATGTTTAATGTCAGTTTCACATGTTAACATGCATTGGGTGGCTGTTAGAAACTAACTTTTGGTGCATGTAGGGTGTAAGGATACCAGGAGATATTCCCTCCTATCTTCTTAAAATAGCATTTTCCCTTTATTAACAATCGATTTTCTTGTTAAAAAATTAAAATGTCTACCAAAAAGTAATAGAATTATTAAAAGGTAAAATAATTATCACTCGTTTGTTTAAGTTTTGTTTAAATAGTTCTATAAACTAAAAAAAAAATGCACCCTACATTAAAAAAAAAAAAAAAAATCTAGTTGGCAGAAAAAAATGAACAAGTAACATTTTTTATGTTTGTTTATATAGTTATCATGCGCAAAGGTTCAGATCAACTGGTGTCGACCAAAAGCTGCCGCTTTTGTGTCTCCGATCTCCTGGGGTGCTTATACTCTACATGCTTCTAACTTGGGTTTGTTTTACAAGACACATTGCTATAAAAATGGTCAAAAAACAATATAACAAATAAATGTTAACAAATGGAAGATAAGTTAATCTTCTATCTAGTTGAATAACTACCCTATATCTGGCTATGTTTTTATTTATTCCCTTTCTCCCAGGTCTATCTTCACCCCCTCCCCATGTCTTTCTTAGTTTATTTCCTGTAAACTGAATTTGCTACCTCAACTGTTCTACATCTACTAAACTAAGAACTCTTAACCATTATTTTTAACGACCATACAACTGAAACCTTCTATTTTACACACATCTTATTCAGTTTTAATCTTCTGAGACCATCAATTTTTAAAACTAACATTACAAAGCCATCATATCATTCTTGTATCATTTCTCTCCATGCAACACATGTCCTCAACCCTCACTGGTCAGGTTTCATTTCCATAGATCATCACACTACATACACATGCCTGATAGATCCTACCTTTGGCCGATAATGGTAAAACTCTGCTGGTTAGTAATGGCAGAAATTCTCTGAACTTTATCCATCCATTTCTAACTTTTGCAATCACACTAGCACCTGCTCCTCTCAGTGCTCCAATGGTATTAATAAAGTAACAAAACTTCTGAACAACCTCAATAGCTTTGCCATCATAATATACTTTTTCTGTATCAGAGTTCTTATCCTTCCTCTAACCTTTTGTGGATCCAATGCTTATAAGTACCACATAAAAAAAAAAAAAAAAAGGTTACATAAGATTCTTTCCAAAAATTGAGCAGGAGAACTCGCTTTTTCTTGAAGATTTCTAACACTACAACCACTGATCATCAGTTTGATTTCAACAACTTCCACTCTCAGAACTTTATTTTCCCTTTGGTACATTCAGCCAATGTGTTTGGGTACTGTGTCAGTGAAATTATTAAACCTAACTTTGAAATATTTGTAGATTAAGAAATCTCCATGGAACAGCTAGACTTTGGAATTCCCTTTCTGCTACGTGCTTCCCTGACTGTACTGATATGCAGAAGTTTAAATGTAACATAAACTAACATCTTGTTAATCTTTCCTAGGCATAGTCCCAAATAGTAACCCTTTTTGTCAAAGTGGTGATATGCCTTATTAGGTGTGAAGGTGAGTAAAACCAAATAAAATATTTTTAAATCCTGACACTGCAGTCTCACTGCCAGGAAAGAGGGTGTGTAGCAGCTGTGTTAGTAGCACGATTCTATATGGAGATGGATACTGTAAACACATCTCTTACTTATTTGTCTTTAGACTAATGCCATAACAATGATCAGATGTATATGCAATGTATGTTCAGATAAGGCTTAGCATGTCAGGCCTGGTATCTTGATGGCAAAAGCAAATATACCAAAGTTTGATAAGCTGATGATCAATTAGCTACGTTGATTTGGCCATGTTTGATTAGAAAATGCAGATACCTGAGATTGAAGGAAAATGGGACAACTCAAGGAAACCATTCAATCTCGAGCAATGTCAGGTAATCTTGCTAGTTAATAATCTGTTCTTTGTTTGGGAGGTCACCAATAATTAAGGTTTGGAGGCCATCATAGGATAAGGTTAATAATTGTTAGGTAGATGGTGAGAAAACATGATCAGTAATGGTGGGGCTTGATTATTTGGCTCAGCAGGAACTTATTCATATTAGATTTGAAAATGTCAGTCGGGAAGCAGACACATGGTATAGTGTTCCACAGACAAACAGTTCTAGGAAAGAAACTCTCCTCATTAAATTTATGCTTAGCTTCTGTTTAGGCACAGATAGAGAGGGAGGAAAGTTGTTGTAGAAAGATGAGTATTTGTTGCGAATATTTTACAAGGAGGAACTATTTACTTCCTTTATTTCTCTGCATATTAAACTCATTATTAACATTATTTTAAAAATATCTTGTTTCATTTCCATAATGAATTCATAGATTGTGAAGACTAATGAGTGATCTAAGTGAAAACCTTTTATTCAAAGCAAAATTTAAAGGTTAATATACATAACATGAGTAAAAAAAGAAAAGTAAAACAAAATATGAACTTTCACAATTGTAATAAAATATAACACCCACACAGACAGTATTGTATTTGTTGCCATGACAGAATGTATCAATATGTTACCAACTTAATGTTCCAAATCATTAAGTCGATTTTCTATAGCCAAACAATGTGAACCATTTAAATTAAGCAGCACTCAAACACAGTTTAGATTTTTCTAAATTTGAAAGAAAAAAATAAATAAGTTACATAACTTTACCAGACCCCCACCCCTTTTTACTAGATAAGACTTAAACATTTAGATGTATTTAGATTCGGTTATTGAAATAAATTATTTAAAAGCTATTTTTATAAATTTGAGTTAAAAAATGCATATATATGTGTGTGTAAATCTGTCTAATAATTTGTTGATCTCATAAATGGCTGGCTAAAGTGGATGTACACTGTCAGCATATTTGCTTTATCGTTTAGCATGTCTTAGATCAGAGATCTAAGTAAATTTACCCCTAGGGGGTAAAAAAAAAATTATATAGTCAGGAGTAAATAATTGAAGTACTTGATATTTAAAAATAATTTATTTATTTTCAGATTGTGTCATGTCTAAGAAATATGATACAAATTAACTTCATAATTTTTTTTTTATTATTTAGAAAACGTTTGATTTTTATTTTTGTAATACAACTGCGTAATACTTATTTTGTACAAAACCTAATATCCTAAACCATAAAAAGCTTTTTCTTAACCTTGTTTTTCTGTCACTTTATGATAGCTATAGATTTTTCTTATGTATGTGAGTAGGGGATAAATGGAGAAGTACAGAAAGCCAAGGTGTCATTGATGGAGGAAAGGTTGAGAATAGTTGCCTTAAATGGTTTTTAAAAAATTGACTTCCAAACTAACCTATCCCAAGCCCGGTTTTTATCTGTATTTAAGTCCATTTTTATCACTTCCATCCACTTTATTTACAACTTAATATAGTTAAAGCAAAATATTACAATACTCAACTTAGCACCCAACTCACAAAATGAACATGAACAAACTAAACATGTTCTATTTGGTATTATTAATTTAAACATTTAAATGCTCTGTTTTACACTGTTTTTATATACATATATATCTATTCAACAAAATATTTTATTGAAGTTTCACTATTAGTCACAAAAAACGGTTATGTATTTTTTTATTTTTATTATTCCAAAGCAAAAGTATGACATTTGTCTTCCAGAATTTTTGAAAAGAAGATTGATAATTTATGTTATTCGAACTAGTGTTCTAATCTTGAATGCTATTTTATTTTATTTATTTGAAAAATCACTCCAGATAAGACATGAAGCCACTTGATGTAAATTGATAAAAAAAAAATCTACCAAAGGTAAAACAAACTAGTCAATGATAGATGTTATATGGATAGATTTCGACCTAGAAAACAGCGATTCTTCTCCCCTTTGTCAGAAACATCGCTCATGAAATATGAAGACTAAATGGCAAAATAAGGAAACTGAGTTACAAAGCTGCTGAAATAAAACCCAAGGTCAACTTTCTGTTCTCTATCTCACAATGCTCCAACCAATTTAATTTAAAAGTGGATTGAATAAAAGGTTCCATTTGAAATTCTGTACAAATTCCCCAGTTCAACAAGATGCATCTGAAGAAGGTTGAAGGACCACCCACTTAAGTAAGACACTATCAAAACCCCCAATACTAATGATTACTACAATATTATCTCATTGATTACTGTACATGCAATAACCCTTATCCCTGAGTGACCTTCGGGCCTTGATAAGTGGTGACCCCTATGTAAAAAAAAAAAAGTTTACATGAACCAAGATATTGTGAGAATAACATTCAAGATGACAACAGTAGTTTGAATTTAATGAAATTTGTTTCTCCATTTTCCTATGAAAATGACAAATGGAGTAAAAATAATACTACACACAGTTTCTAAGATAGCAGATTCATCTTTTTAAAGGTTTACTTTTTTGGGGGCTAATTACAAATGCTGTTAAGTGTTATTAACTAACACAAACCAGCTTAGTTTAGAGTGCAAAATTTTTCCAATATGTTTAGTGAAAATTTTCCCCAGTTTTAACTTTTCGTATTTTTTTATATTTTTGGGAGTGTTTTGATAAAATGTGAATTTGTTCTTTCTCATACGTCATTAATAGCTTCTTTTTTTCCCCCCCAGCTACTTAAAGTTAATTCATTCTTTACAAAAAAGTGACCTATTTTATATTTTTTTTGTAAAAAAGTTGGTGTACGTGATGTCATGTGTAAACGCCCCACCTTAAAGAAAAAGGGCTGTTCATGAATACAGTTTTAAGCTGTCTTCTAAAAAAAATATTACGAATTACAAACTTTATTGAATGAAACAAAGACATTCAATTTTAAAAAAGTCTCCAAAAATGAAAATTTCCTGTGTTTAATAATCTGTTGATGTCATTACTATGTTAATAAACGGCTGAATAAAAGTAGATGTATGCTTTATCATATTTGCTTTAATGTTTAGCATGTGTTGGATGGTTTAAAAAATTGACTTCCAAACTATCCTATTTCTGACAAAGTTTTTATTCATATTTCTCGAATTCATTTATTTGAGATTTACAACTCAACACTGTTAAACAAAATATTCTCATATAGTGCACAAATCACAAAATGAAATTAAATCAAGCATGTTCTATTTGATATGACTATCAACTTTTAAATTATCGTTTTTAAAATGTATGCTTTATATATATTAAAAAAAATACTTTTTCTTACAAACTTATTAATTTACTAAACTGAGCAAAAGTTATAGCTCATTGACTTAGAACGAGTGCTTTATGCCAAATTGATTGTTGAATATGGTTAAATTTGTGCTCATGTTTTTGCCTTAAATACTAATCCCTATTAATTCCTGACACTGCTTCGAACTGATACCATAATATTTAGTTTGCTGCACCTTGTCATAACAAATTTCAGACAGATCGACCCAGTAGTTTTTGAGAAAATTTCTGGAGTAAATGTGGCATTGTGATAATCAATCTTTAATGGTGCATCGAATGTATGTTGATAAAAATCTACTAAAGGTAAAACAAACTAGTCAATGATAGATGTTATATGGATAAATTCAGACCTAGAAAACAGCAATTCTTCCTTCTTTGTCAGAAACATTGCTCATGAAATATGAAGACTAAATGGCGAAATAAGGAAAGTGAGTTACAAAGCTGCTGAAATAAAACCCACTACACATTATCATAGTTCACTACACATTATCATAGCAAAGACCCATACAAAATTTCAGCCAGATTGGCCAAGTAGTTTCCAAGAAAAAGTGAAACGGACAGACAGAAATATAACATAGGTGTTTGTAAGATTTTTTTTTTTAAATAGGACTTTAAAAGTTAATTTTAATTATTACAATACCATACGGTGGTTATTAAATTATTGATTGAATGAAACTCTTATAAAAATTATATAAAAAACAATCAACCAAAAAATAAATAAATAAATAAAACCAAAATTTTCAATGTTTTATATTTTCGGGTAAATTTTTATTTTAGTCACATAAATTATTTAAAGTGAATCAATGAACTGTTGTCCAATTATAGTGAAAAGCAATTATCTATATGAAAAAAAAATGGTCAAAGTGAATAAAACAAAATTAAAAAAGACAAAGGTCTGAAGAACTGCAGCAGTTTTTATCTTCAATCAATATATCAAATAAAATAGTTCTGAATTTTGAATGCTATAATTGCTATTAGACTGTAGAGGTGCATTTTTTGAAAAGTCTGGGAGGGTGGATTACCGAGGACAAATACCTAGGCCTGACAGCAGGGCCAGAAGAAACCACAACAACCCTCCTTTTGTCAACATATCCTCAACTGGTATAGAGTAAAAAATAGAATTCAATGATATACAGAGATTATTATTCTGTTTTGCAAAGAGTTTAGTAGACCTAATAACTTTGTTAAAATAAAAATAAAGAGAATGACATATCAACACAACAAGAATAAAATCCAATATTAAAAAAAGAACAAAAAACAATTTTGTATGAATAATATTCTGTTTATTACAATCAAAATATGAAAGCTTATGTGCATTGTTTGAACAAATGTCTTTTCAGCATTTGAATAAATGTTTACTTTTGTTTGTCTATGTAAAAAGGCAAGGAAATAATGTATGCATATAGTCTAAATGCCCACACATGTATTGGTGTGATGCATTTGTGAAAAAGAAATGGTGAGAAAACATTACAAACGGACAATCAGCTGGTGTTGTAACAGTTGCATTTTCATCAACTATATTTTCTAGGTTTCTGAATTTTTTAGATGAGGATTGGTAATTTGTATTATTCGAATTACTGTTCTCATCTTAAATGTGTTTTTTCACGTTTCAGCTAATGTAATCTCAAACCTTCTTCAAGTGTATCTTGTCAAACTCCAGAATCTGCACGGAATTTCAATTTTAATTCACTGAGGTAGCATGCTCTTGTTTCGCCAGATTCTCAAATTCGACAGAAAGGTTTCCGAGTTTGATAAAAAAAAAACTCCAGAATTTGATAAGATACTCCTGAAGAAGATCAGAGGTTACATTGGCCAAAATGTTATGAAAATAACACTGAAGATGAGAACAGTAGTCTAAAACATCCAAATATGAATAATTCATCCTCACCTAAAAAATTCAGAAACATAATTCATGTCAACCTCTAAGCCAACAGAATAAGGAATAAAAATCAGTCAGTAAATTTGCGTAATATTTAAATACCTCCAGCAATTATGAAGAACCAACAGAGGATATTTTACTTACCAGCTCCAAGGTTTATTATATACCATGATAGCAACTTTTACTTTGGTCAGGTTATTAATGTTATATCTCTACTTAGTACAGTAATCCAAGTTTTAACTCCAACCAAAACTAGAAATGATTATTTTGATGGCCTCTATGAGACAATAATCCACAGGTATAAATTGATGAGATTTTAATGTAATACTCATTTCAAGTGATAGAATAGAATTAAAAAAAAAAAAACTTGACTGCAAATGACTAAGGAGAGGAATTTCAAGAGAACAATTAAATCTGCCCAGAAAACATGTTCCAGCAAATATTTTACTCATTTCAAACTTTTGAAGTTTGAAAACTTTACAAATATTTAATTTGGGGAGGGGAGGAGGAAAAAAAAAAAAAAAAAAGACTTGCTATTCTTTTTGTAAAATAAAGTTCTAAATTTTGTTGTTGCTTTTTTGGAGGCAAATTAAAACTAAATAAATCATGCAAGTTCAAAAAGGGGATAATTTTTTTAATAAAAAATTCCTTATTGAAAAATAAGCAAAGTTTTAAGCTTGTATCTCCAACTAATTCTTTTTACTGCAATTTCAATAACACACAGATTTGCCTCGTTTTTCATCTATTTTTACTCTATTATCGAATTATGTTTCCATCTCTTCTTATTGATTTATTATTAAAAGAAAAATAGCTTTATTTCTAATGCACTATGATTTGGTTGGTTGGTTGTTTTTTTTTTACGGCATATCAACCCGTTTCAGGTTATTTAATGCCGAATCCAAAGATTTTGAAGAAAAATTTTTTAATAGAATATATTTGTTGTTTTCAAGTCGGTTTCTATTTAACCCATAGTTGGGACCCTAACAGGTACTACCACTCCGAGTCAGAGTGGACCTGGGAGCAATGGGAATTAAAGGGTGGCTCCACACTCCCAAAAGCCCACAAGTTGGGACCTCACCACTGGATATAGTTTAAGGTCATATTCAGGACCACTAATGCACTATGAATTGTTAAGATTCAACGTGTTAGCTGTTGAAACTTATATAAATTGTTAAATTTTGTGCATTCATATTTTTTTTGCGGACTTATCCTCATCTTCATAGTTGTTATTTCAGCACATTTTGGCCAACTCATCCGCTGCTCTTCTTCAGGTAATTAACCATGAGATGAATACACAAATTATAAAGCCTTATCTCCAAAGATACCAAAGACAAAAAAAATTTTATTTGTCATGTTTTTTTTTTTAGGGGGGGAGGGCAATATTTAGACCGGTATAATCAAACAATTATTGCTTCTATTATGATTAACTTTTATTTACCCCGAGATGGCATAACATTTTTAAATAATTTATTTGTTTGATAAGTTCATATTTACTTTGAAAACTGGCTTCTTATGAAAGATGGCAAAGTTTTTAATTTCCAAAAATCTTTGAATGGTTATAATTCTGTGATTAATCCTGTTACCAAAAGAAGTCTGGTATCTTTGTTTTATTAAGATACATTTTCTCTCATGAAAAGTTTTTAGATATAATAAAAAATAAAATTTTGGTTTGAGATACCAAATGTTACATATTAAGAGAGAAACTCAATTATTCATTTAACTTCCTCTGTAAAATTATCCAAGATACATCCAGTGAAAAGTAAATAAAATAACATACTTATAAACACACAAAAGTTATAAAATATTTGTGTACGGGTATTTTGCATAAAAACTGATCATGTAAAAAACAAAAATTAAAAAAAGATTTTTTCTTCAGTCAGTCATTGTATATTTACAAATTAAAATATTTACCTTTCTCAGGTATGCTCTTCACAGTAACTGAAAAAAAAAAAGAAAAAAAAAGATTACTTTGTTTCATGGAGAAAAATATTCTTAAATCTGGCTAACAGAAGATTTGTGTACAAAACGTTTTATCTTTTATATTCATATAAAACTAGAAAAATGTCCTCAGAACAGAACAGTTTTGCATCACTTTTATATTTCCTGACAAAGATTAAAACCTAGATATGATAAAGATTAAAACCTAGATATGATAAAGATTAAAACCTAGATATGATAAAGATTAAAACCTAGATATGATAAAGATTAAAACCTAGATATTATAGTAAATTCTTTATCTAGAATCCTTATTCCAATTTTCATAAAAATCCATTAAACGATTTTGATTCTGAAAATGTAAAAGAAAATTTAAAGTTTAATTTTAAAGCTCTTAAGATATTAAAATTCACAGAATTTTGCTTAACAAGTATCTAATGACTAAGGATGAAATTTCATGCAAATCTAATATATTTAAATTTTTGAATATTATGCCCCCCCCCCCTCCAAAAAAAAAAAAGAAAAAAAGTGAAATTTGGGAAACATCATCAATATCTAATATCTATTATTAAATTTTTACGAAAATCTAAATTTTTATAGAGTTTTCACTATTTTTACCCTCTGTGCATGAAACTAAATATAGTTCACATTATAACTCTTATGCCACTGTCTTCCAAAAATAATGATTGGTTAATTAGTTTAGCAATGTATATAAAAACACTTGATCAATTTATGTAATTTTTGGAATATGACATTTTCATTGTCACGCGTACCCACATCAAACAGATTTGTATCAATTTTTTTTTTCATATCAAAAGAATTCTAAGCAAGAATCAATTATTCTTTACCTGATTTTTACACGATCATAAGATGAGCGTTTCATGGAAGTGAAAAACTTAACAGCAAATATTTCATTAAAATGATGGCAACTCAAATGCTAAACACAAATATAATCAGATGATCAATTTTAGTAACTGGTGCCTCCTGCTTTCATTATTTTCTATTTTTTTTTTATCATTCAAAAAAATTATGTTTGTTACATTCAGTTATCTCTTGTCACCTAATCAATGAAGATATTATTTATTGACTGCACCTCTGCTGCTTTTTTGTTATTCTACTGATTTGATCTGAGTCAATGTTCACTCAAAATGGGTTGAGTACACAGTGTCCCAAATGAACACAGATCATTCCACACAGTCCGCAACTGCCATGATAGTGATCGACAGCAAACACCATAAACTTGTAGACTAGAGCTAGACTCAATGTCAGCTATGATTGTGTGTAAGTACATCTTAAAACTGGTCTTTCAGTCGTCTTTGCCAACCTTGAAGTGGTTCTGGAGCTATTGTTTTGCGGATAAACTCTCCTGAGTTGTGACATGCAACATGGCTGAACCAGCAAAGTCTTTCCATTGTGCAGTGCAACAAATTCTTATTCTTTTTACCAAGATGTTATTAATTTTTATTTTCACAGGCAACAATTTTTTTTTTGTCTTAGACACTACTTTTGGATGTTTCTCTATATAATTAAAAATTGCCCACTGTATCTCCAACTCATCTTGTTCACCCTTGGGTAAAATATACCAAAATACAGTTTCAAGTGGTGTTATCTCCCCTCTTTTCTAGTATTGTTCCACAATTCAATTCTCTCTTGGCTGAGATTCAGCCCTAAAATAATACCTCACATTACACAGTTACAATGTCCTTCAGTCTTCAATCCAGGTTCGATCAACACAAGGCTTTACACTACGAGTGAAACTGTCGCATTTGCAAATGATTTTTCCAAGTGTCGACTAGAAATAATAAAATGTTTATCTTTTTGCAATTGTGCTATTTTCCCCAACAATATTCCAAAGCTCATTCCTTGATGAAAAATATCTTTTCAATCTTTATTTATTTATTTTTTTTAATAAAACGGATCGAGTTAAATTATGTCAACAATAAAAGTTTAATAGAACAATATACCCCTTTTTTTTCATGAAGGCTGCTTAAAAAAAAAAAAAAAAAAAAAAAAAATCTGAAGAAATTTGAATGTTTATACCAAGTCTCAACATAAAATTTGGTACATATTTAGAATTCAACTTACTTAAAAAGAAAAAGAAAAATCTTTATGTACAAACTTGTTACAGAACGAATGTCATATTCCAAAAATCATGTGGATTTGGCTAGTAACTTCTCTATTTGGCTAGTAAATGAAAATATTTAGTTGTTAAAGGTCAACTAAAGATGATTTGTCCGTAGATTCCTACAACAGCTCAAGTATTTTACGCAAAGCATGCAATTCATTGTGTAAAATTATTGTACAGTTATAGAGAAAACCAGAGAGAAATTAAAACTTTAAAATAATAGTTTACTTGCATGCGAGCGAGAGAGAGAGAGAGAAGTCAGCACCATATATTTATTAGGTTATACTCCACCCCTGCCCTCAATGGGCCTAAAATAGGAAACAACTTTCATGTTGTGTTTGCTACCAGGAAAAGACCGAATTCTCTCTCTCCTCCAGAAGTCACATGATTTCATTGACTTCCGTTAACTAAAGGTTAAATTCTGCCCCCCTCCCATCGCTCACTACTCCAGTCAACAAACAGCTTCGATTATGTAGCAGCACTAGTCAAACAGTTATTTTATTCATTTTTTTGGAAGTCATCACTTACCAAGGCTCAGAGGCCATGCCAAGTGTTTACACAGAGATTGGTATGTGCCATGGTGGAAAGTGTTTTCTATTGTAGACTTGAATCTGTCCACTTGCAACTGAAGGTGGCGATGATACTGAGGCAGTACCAATTGGTAAACTTCAAAAATCCATGATGTTGTCCCTCCCTGATCACCTTTGCTACAGATCTTCACTCCAGGAAATCTTATCAATAATCACCATAGCCAAAAACCCACTTTTATGACAAGTGCTTTCCACTACCTGCATTATATGCATTCTTTTCTGTTTTTATCTTGAATGCCATTTTCATGTTTCGGTCAATGTAACCTCCAACCATCTTCAGGTGTATCTTGTTGAATTCAAGAATTTAGACAGAATTTCGAATGGAAGCCTTTATTTACTACAAATATACAATTGTGAATTACTTAGGACCTCTAAGATGGAACAAGAGCATGCTACGTCCATGAAGGGTCCCCATTTGAAATTTCGTCCAAATTCCAAAGTTTGACAAGATACACCTGAAGAAGGTCGGAGGTTACATTGACTGAAATGTAAAAATGATATTCAAGATGAAAACAGTAGTCTGAAGAATCCAAATAATATGAATAACTAATCCTCATCTAAAAAAATCAGAAAAGTACCTACTCCCTTAAATATTGAGGTTCATCTAATTGTATTGTATAACTGTACCCTGTTATTCTTCACTTAACTGCTTTGTACACAACCAGTGGCGAGTCACCTTTCGCAGTTTCTGACTACCCTCTGCATCACTGGTGACACTTTAATCTACTTCTCAGATGAGGAAGAAACCCCCTATGCAGATCTTTCACCATCGATTCCTGATTTAACACAATAAATTGTCTCCCTTTGCTATCCACGTTTTACTCACCTGTTTACTTGCTTCTCCATGAGGACAGAGATAGGTCATTTTTAATGAACAAAATCCAGCTCCCCATAAAAGAGTATTTTAGTTTACAAAAAAAAAATTATCTCAGTCTAGAAGGATCTCATCCCCAAGAACAAAACAGATACCACACTTTGATCTCAGCTGACTCTTGATTGCATGAAACAGCCCTTACTTTCAGTCCAATATCGTCTGCTAACTTCTGTAATATTCACACTATCCTTTGTTTGGATTTGTTTCTATCCAAAATTGTCAAATTCATCTAACTCCATACAAGAGTTGAATCTTTAAAAAAAAAAATTTTTTTTAATAAGGGAATCACTAATTATCAAGGCCTGAATGCTGCTCGTGAATAAGGGTTAATGAATGTAAAGCGGCAGTGCAGTAATAGTTAATAATGTAAATTGTGTAGAATTTGATCATTTAAGGAGACAATTCAACAAAAATTTGTTTGCATTGGACTTGAAGGCTACCATACTATAAGTGGCTGGGAAGCAGGCCAGCAGAAGTGTTCCACAAACAGTTCTAGGAAAGAAGCTTTGTTTGTGAAATCTGCATTTAGATTTAGGTACAGATAGAGAGTAGGGGAAATTGTTGATAGTGGTTGTAGCTAGACAAGTGTTTTTTTGTTACAGTTTCACAAGGAGGGGGCCATAAATTGATACTCAGTCGAGCACTTGACATGAAAATAACGATGGAGCAGAGACAGGCTCGCAACATCTCTTCTCTTTATCTCCTTCATATATCTCATTGCACTACTTAGTTATCACTTGTGAAAGCTTCATTTGCTTTTACCTGAGATGATATGCATTCACATTAGACCCTCTGCATAATCACACCGATACCAGTGCTCTCCTTTTGTATTGTATTATGCAGCCTTGAATGCGCTACCTCGGAATTATGTGAATGAACATGTATCACAGTCACATTTTTAAAGTTCTGTATTAGTTAACTATTGTGATGTTTCTAAGTTTTATTCATTCCGTTATTAGCTCAGAAGTCTCTGTCTATTGCTACCTATTTTATGACTATGGCTTAATAAGGGGGGGGGAGAAGAAGATTTTGTGACATCGTTAAAGCCCCCATCCCTCTTTTAACCATGTTAAGTCCGCTGTTTAAATGACATAATTGACTTCTACAGCCTTGCACCATTGACATTTCTACGAACTGGGTCCTCTTTCAAAATTCTTTTATAACATCAGTTGTCTTTTCACCTGTTTTGTCTTCCAAATTGGCACCCTCCGTTCAATGCTCTACTCAATGCTCTACTCAATTTAAGGCTTAGTTCACCCCCCCCCCTCCCGGGTTCTAGTTACTTTTTGATTAGTCCAAACTTTTTAGGGTGCTTAATTGCTTTCTCTGTACATTCATTTCCTAAGATATCTATGTAGGAAACCATTAGGGTTTTTTTTGGGGGGGAGGGGATTATTATTTTCAGCCCAAACAAGGCAGAGTAGCATTTGATGTAGGGGGCTACTATCTGGGAAATAATTTGCAGGGATACTATGTAGGGAGATGAGCAGCAAGATGTCTGTTTACATCATACTTAAACTTCTGCATGTCAGTACAGTCAGGAAAGTAGGGACAAGGGAGGGAATTCCAAAGTCTAGCAGTCTGTGAGGGAAGAAACTGTTATAAGAGTAGAAGGATTTCTGGTGTCTATGGATTTCTACTGCGTACAGGTGGGATTTTGCTTCTTGTCAGGTTTAGTCCTACCATCTTTCTTGGTTTCCACAAACTTTTTGATGCTCACTTTCAGTTGAATATGAGCTGCATTAAGGCACCACTCCTTCCCTTGAAGTTTACCAATTGATACTGCCACAGTGTTATCACTAATTTTGATTGCAATAGAAAACGTTTCTCACTCTCCAATATTTCATGGCATGGTATGACTTGCCACATGTTTGTTTCATTCTTTAACCTCCATAGCTGATGTGACTGTGTTTCATTAACTGCATTAAAGCAATTTATGGCAACACCCTAGCCGACATCATCTTTTCCATGGAATAAGATTGTCTTTCTCTAACCCTAACCTCTTTTATTCTTATTCAAATTTAGCTTTGCCTTATCACTTGGTTTCTCAAAACAAGTTCCCTTTTGACGCAATTCCACCGTCCAACTAGGTCACTAAATTCTACAAAGAAATATTTCCTCCAAAAAGAATTCTCACTCATCCGTCCATATCTATAGAGTATTGTTGCTACAGTTCAGCTGGTACACCAACTATTAACCTCTCTCTCTCTTGGACAAGGTGGATAAAAGATTTTTTTACTAGGGAAGGAGTCACTGCTTACCAAGACCCAAAGGCCACTTTAGAGGACAAAGACTAATGAAGGTCACGTAATCTGCAAGGCAACACCATGATGATCAGTAATGGTGGAACTTGGTTAGTGTTTGTTTATTTAAGAGGACAGCTCAACAGGAACTTGTTTGCATTAGACCTCAAAACGGCCATGTTATAGTCATCTGGGAAGCAGCCCCATGGTGTTGTGTTCCAGACAGATAGTTCTTGGAGAGAAACTTTGCTCATGAAATTTTCATTTAGTTTTACGAACAGATAGAGAATAAAGAAAATTGTTGGCATTTGTTGTGACTAGACAAGTGTCTGCTGCAAATGTTCTACAGGGATGGGGAGATGGGGGAGGCTATAAATAGAAGCTCAGTTCAGCACCTGTCATTCTAATTTAATAGGTCCTGCACTATCTTCCAATCTTCATCCCCTGTCCCATCACTACAGTGTAGCATTCTAGTGTTTGTTTTACAAGTATTTCTATGGAATGTGCTCCAATGAACTTCACTTGTATTGCTCAACAGCAAAATTATACCCCTCCTTTGCAAAGGTCCCTAACTGCTGGAAGATTTTCTACTGTAATAGCTGTTTTTCTTGAACTGCTTGCATTTGAAATTCCCTCCCCACTTTTCTGATCATACCAAAATTCAGGAATTTAAATGTAATGTGAACAAATATTTTGCTACCTTTATTTTATAGGTTGCTTCCCAACCCCTAAGTCCGGCCCCCATCATAGTAGCTTGTCATGCTTCAGTGACAATATGCCTGGTTTGGGGGGAAAGAAAAGTATTTTTTAATTCTGAACCTATCCAAGCCTGATGACCACTCAAGGATAAGAATAATGTGTGTAAGGTGGTCGGTGGGACAACAGGATAGTAATCAATAGTGGTGAAAATTGGATAGAATTTAAGAGGACAACTCAACGTGTTTGTATTAGACTTAAAAATGACCATATTATAGTCAGCTGGAAAGCAGGTCCATGGTACAGAGTTCTACAGGCAGTCAGTTTTCGAAACCATAGATTGAAGCTCAGTTGAGTACTTGTCATGAAAATAATGGAGATACTCGCCATGTCTCTTCTATTGCAAGAAGGTGAAAAAAATATCCTTCAACCGTTTGTTTGTGAAACTGCCTCCATGCTCCTCTGATAATATCAACATAAAGAAATTTAAATGTAATATAAACAAATATTTTGCTTCCCAACACCCACTCCTATACATCTGGTCCATAACACAGTTGGCCCTTACGATTATACAACAATATGCTTACTTTGGAGTGAACAAAAGTTTTTTTGTTTTTTTTTAATCTGTCAATGTAGTCTTGTCCACAGAATTCATAGCAAATAACTATATTTTGTCTGATGGCTCAGAAAGACAGGCCTTAATTATGTGTAGGCCTCAACAATGGACACCTGTTGGTATCCTTTCTCTATATAAAACTATGATGCAGTCATTGCCACAGTCATTTTCACTTTGTTGGCAATATCTTTGCAGCCAGGATCAATTCACTAACCTACAAATACTTAAAATGAGAGAACTGCTACATAGCACTCAAAGCGTCTTCAAGAAGATCAGCTACAAATGTCATGTTTACAGTTCTTTCAAATGCCTTTGCTATGAATCTCATCAGTTCAGCAATATATATATATATATATATATATATATATATATATATATATATATATATAGAGAGAGAGAGAGAGAGAGAGAGAGAGAGAAAATAAAAAGGAACAAACCGTATTATGTGTTCATCAACATTTCATCTTTATTTCGAGACTTCCTCTGGATGAATGAGATTAAGAAACAAAAAATACCAGTACAAAATATTTGAAAATGTTTCACGTGCACAGTGTGACGCAGTTCTATTTCAGAGAAACGGAAAAAAGACGTTGGAAATTCAAAAAGGAGGAGGAGGGGTGGCGCTGTTAAAGAGAAGAAATTTTAGTGACATCATATAGTCGTTAATGTAATTTTAAAACTATGAACGCAATTTTTTTTGAATTTCCAATGTCTTTTTTCCGTTTCTCTGAAATAGAACTGCGTCACACTGTGCACGTGAAACATTTTCAAATATTTTGTACTGGTATTTTTTGTTTCTTAATCTCATTCATCCAGAGGAAGTCTCGAAATAAAGACGAAACGTTGATGAACACATAATACGGTTTGTTCCTTTTTATTTTCTCTATTTTGTCGGAATACTATTTCCATCATTTTCATCATATATATATATATATATAAATGTAATTCTGGGTTCATTATAAGCGAATAAAACCATATTTCTATGCCACAAATTTATTTGAAATTTTCAGACAACCCATCTTTAGAGTCGAGGGATGTTTTTATGTTATTAAAATAAATTTACCTCGCGAATTATTAAAATAGTAAATAAAATAAATATATTTTCGTAACCGTTAGTGTGCGAACCTGTTTTGTTGATAAAACTGAACTTCCGGTTCGATTCATTTCACAGCCACGAATTGACGAAATTAAGTAGATTCCATTTTCTGTTTACTCGATAAGTAAAAAAAAAACAAAAAAAAACATAATTCATTTGTTTATTTCCAAATTTTTTAATTTAAACATTTTTTCTTTATTATATAAGGCAAAAAAAAAAAAGTTTGTTGCTTGCTTTTTCAGTTTTTTTTTTGTTTTTCGATATAAGATTGGTTGGTAAAAGTACAGTTTTTTTTTTTTTTACGGATTGGTAACTTGCTTAAATAATATTTGGTGCTAATGTAAAGAGTGGTCCGCGCTATTTTTGAAATCGTATTTCCAGGTTTAATTAAAGTTTTATTATATGTTTTTTTTATTCAATTGTAAGGTTAAAATACAGATTAGGTACAAAACACCCTCCCTTCCCCATGTTAAGAATGGCTTTTTAAATAACATTATTTCAACACGGATCACTCTCTGCATGAGTACTATACTTTCACCTAACAATTTAATAAACAAAACATGGTACTTATGCAGAGAAAGTACCATAATAATATAATAGAATAATAACGTTATTTAGAAAGCCATTCTTAACATGGAGAGGACGTTTTGTTACTATTCTATACTTTCACCTAACAATTTAATGAACAAAAGATAGTACTTATGCAGAGAAGGTACCGTGCTGAAATAACGCTATTAAGAAAGCCATTATTAACATGGGAAAGGGAGAGTGTTCCGTAACTATTTTATATTTTCACCTAACAATTTAATAAACAAAAGATAGTACTTATGCAGAGAAGGTACCGTGCTGAAATAATACCGTTATTTAGAAAGCTATTCTTAACATGGGGAGGGAGTTTTGCATCTATTCTATACTTTCACCTAACAATTTAATAAACAAAAATAGATAGTACGTATGCATAGAAAATACCGTGCTGAAATAATGTTATTTAGAAAGACATTCTTAACATGGGGGATGGTATTTTGTAACAATTCTGACCTTATATCTAACAATTTAAAAACAAAACATGGTACTTATGCAGAGAAGCTACCCCGCTGAAATAATGACGTTATCATTTAGAAAGCCATTCTTAACATGGGGATAGGGGTGTTTTGTAACTATTCTGGACTTTCACCTAATAATTTAATAAACAAAAGTTAAACTTAAGCAGACAAGGAACAGTACTGAATCATTAACATTATTTAGAAAACTATTCTTAACATGGGGAGGGAGAATGTTTTCTAACTATTCTGTACTTTCGGTGCTAATGCGGAGTGATCTGCGCTATTTTTTAAATCGCATTTCCACGTTTAATTAAAGTTTTACGATATGTTTTTTATTCAATTGTAAGGTTAAAGTACAGATTAGGTACAAACCCCCTCCCCTCCCCATGTTAAGAATGGCTTTTTAAATAATAACGTTATTATTTCAGCACGGATCACTCTCTGCATGAATACCAATTAACGTTTTGTTCTTTGCTTTTTTTTTTTACCGTATTTTTTTTTTTTCAAGAAAACCTTTTTTAACAAAGATTGAAAGTGCACGTTTTTTCTTTTTTCTTTTTTTTACAGAAGTTGTTTTTATATAAGAAAATATGAATGCTTTTAAAGAAATTGGGTACTCGTGCACTTATTGATCCGTGCTGAAATAATAACGTTATTTAAAAAGCAATTCTTAACATTGGGAGAAGAGGGTGTTTTGTACCTATTCTGTACTTTAACCTTACAATTGAATGAAAAAAAAACGGTAAATTTTTAGATTAGGTCCACCTCCACAATTTTCTTTTAAATGACGACTTTTGTAGGTTTTCGACTATGCTGAATACGGAAATCGCATTGAAATTTTGCAGAAATAAGTAGTTACCGAGATATTAAAAATTTGTATAATGCATTGTAATCTCTTCAGCCGTCTTTTTTACACGATTGCGCGTGTCATAAACAAATCTATGCGCGTAACAAAGATGGCCGCCAAAGAATACAATGCATAAAACTACTATCTATATCTCGATAACTACTTATTTCTGCAAAATTTCAATGCGATTTCTGTATTCAGCATAGTCGGAAACTTTTAAAAGTCGTCATTTAAAAGAAAATTGTGGAGGTGAACCTAATCTAAAAAAAAATACCCAAAAAAACAAACCTTTAATTAAGCTTGGAAATACGATTTAAAAAAATAGCGCAGATCAGTAAGTGCATTTGCACCCATTAATCGACTCACGTAACCTTATTGCCAAATAAGGTCCGGCTACAATGTTGAACGCGCCGTTCACATTGTTTTTTTTATTTTTTTTTCAAGTTAAATTCAACTTTCACAATCTTTTTTTAATAATAAATTGTTAATTAAAAAAGCACAGAATAGTTACTAAACACCATCCCCTCTCTATGGTAAGAATGGCTGAAAAAAAATATTAGGTACTCATGTAGAGAGTGATCCGTGCTGAAATAATAACATTATTTAAAAATCCATTCTTAACATGGGGAGGGGAGGGTGTTTTGTATCTATTCTGTACTTTAACCTTACAATTGAATAAAAAACATATAAAACTTTAAACTTGGAAATTTGAAAAATACAAACGGTGATGGACACTGTTGATGATAAGTTTGAGAAAATGATTTAAAACTAAAAAACTATACAAAATACTATCAGAAACCCACCGAATATGTCAGCCTATGTCACAATAACATATAATCAGTAAGTGTTTGATATTGTTTTGTATAGTTTTTAACTGATTTTCCCAAATTTAACGTATTCAACAGAGTCCGCGACCATTCGTCTTTTTCAAATACATAGATAAACACTGCGTTTTTTTAAGCCGATTAAACATTTTACATTAAATAAAAATACTAAAAAATTATCCAGTTAGATAGAAACGTAATTTACCTTACCTTTGCTTTCACTTATTCGTTTTTGAACAACTTTTTCGAATCTGTGTATAGTAACATCCCCCCCTTACCCAAATAATAATTAAAAACTCACATTTTTGAATACAATAAAAAAGAAAACTATTTAGCGTTTCAATGGTTTAGCAACCTTCGGCTTAATCCACTGAATGTTGGTCGAGCCCAAGCCATGATTGATGGTAACTCCCGAGGATCCGGATCCAATTCTGCAAGAGTACCATATTTTTTTTTCATTTTCGCCTTTTTTTTTTTTTTTTTTTTTTAACTTTTTGGAGTGGATTGCTGTACTAAGAATATAAGAAACATGCATTTTCTCTTTTTATTAGAATTTTCCAATACACAAAATTAAGCCACAGCAACGCGTGGCAGGGTACAGCTAGTATATATATATATATATATATATATATACATACACACACACACACACGGTATAATCATGTTGACACACTGGTTCCTGCTTGATCACCAAAGTTAAGCAACATTGAGCCTGGTCAGTACTAAAATGGATGACCATTTGAGAATTCCAGGTGTTGTATGTGCTCTTCATCTTTCTCTGCATTGTTTCCAGTTGTTTTGGACTTCTCCTTGCTACTGGACTCAAACAGTGCCGATTCAGGAGAGGCATAACACTTGCCTCACAATTTCAGACACGGCTACCCTTACAGAGGATATCCATTATCTTTCGAGACTGAACGGAAGCATCACATTATATATATATAGAGACAGAAAGAGAGAGAGTAATAGATTAGAGTCTAAAAGAGCAAAGCCTCAGTTAAATATATTCAAAGGTGCTGTTCTCAGAGCATTGCAGATATATGATCAACTAATTAGGAATAATTACCTAGAGCTATATTAGTAGAAAATGTGGAAGATTAATTGTGAAATAATCAATCAAGTTTTCATAGGGGGGAAACATAAGAAAATCAAATTAATATGTACAATCGTTTCTTAAACGATATCCCTTTATTCATTCAATATTTACAAATAAAACCATCGAGAGATAAGTAAAATATTTCTGGATATTGTCTCCTCGTCAGCATAAATGGAGGGAGTGGGAAGACAAGTAAAAAAAAAAAAAAAAAAAAAAATTATTCAAGTAAATAGAAAAAAGTAACTTAGCTTGCCTTTGGTAACATTTATATTTTTTTACTTCATTCTTACTTTGTTAGCTATTATAGAAAATCACCATTTTGTATGCATGACTTTCACCCTTCCTCACAAAACGACTATCACACAAGTGTAACCCTCTTATAATTGATAAGATAACCAAACTTATATTATTTAATTGGAATTCATTATTGGAGATGAGTATTATTTATTTATTGCAGTTACACCCGACGAAGGCCAGAAGAATAGTTGGCCAAAACGTTGTGGAAAAAAAAAAAAAAAAAAAAAAAAGAGGATAATAGTCCGCAATAAATAAATTAATAACCAAACTTGTTTGTTTATTAATTTATTTTTTTAATAAAAAAGAGTCACAACTCATTAAAACCAGATGCCACCTGAGTATCAGGGTTAATGAGATGGTATAATTGCTAACAGCAAGTCTTAATATCCGAATACCCATGGCAATGGTTCTAGATAGAAACCTATATTATATATTAGTTTTGAAGATGATCAAATGATTAATGGCAAAGATACCTTTGTTAGGAAGTCACCATCTTAGGGCATTACCAGTTTGGAGGGTTACATGTCAGGGTTTTGCTTTGGGGTGTTTATAATGGGAAAAAGATGAGAGACATGTTACACAAAAAAACAAAAGAAAGAGTTAAGAGACATACATTCATGCAAGAAATATTTAATAAGTGTTCTGGGATAGACAATTACAGCAATAGAAGGAATAGAATGTTCATGAATATTAAGAGTTCTTGTACAGCAAAAGAGAGTTTTTGAGATATGGAAGAGTTCTGATGTTGACAGTTTTAGTGCCATGCATCGGTAGGTGTGTCAGAAACTGACCTTACGAATGCGTGAAAAAATATTGAATAATTCGACCCCCTCTCTTTGTACTCGAAAAATGTCATTCAAACCCTAATTTTTTTTTTTTTCAATTAAAGGAGCAAGGACCTAGGTTTCATTTAAAAAAAAACAAAAACAAAAAAAACGTGGTTTTAAAAAAAAAAAGAAGGTTTTAAACTTCGGACTTTACAGGTAAATTTCTAAAAAAAACACTACTTTTTTTGTTTTAAATTTTTTATACATTATTTATTGATCTTTTATCTTCAATTTGTGATATATAAAACTTTGGTGAGTAAATTAATTATTTACTTTTTAATAGACATTTCAAAATGGGGGGGGGGTGAATTTAAAAAAAAAAACGTGTCTAAAATATTATATTCAGTTTAATGGAAAGCGCATAAAATTTCACATTGACCCTGAAAATATTGTAAAAATTGAATCAATAGAAAAATTTTGATAGATTTTTAAAGTTTAAAAATTGAAAAATACTTAACTCATAAAATTCAATTGATTTCATTACTGTTCTTTAAAAAATAAAAAATATTTCTATTATTTTTTTAAACAACTTTAATAGTTTATTTTGGAAGTATAATCCATAAAGAAAATAAACAATCCGCTTTTAAAAGATAAATTACGTGTTTTTTTATATTTTATTCACAGTTTCATGTTAGGGGTGTAAAAAATTCCCCAAAAATTCTGATACACCTAATGCATCAGTTGGGTCTGAAATATTGTATAAAAACTTCTCCATTCAATTATATTTTCTTAATTACAAGTTACCCAAGAGAGTGTTCATTGCTTTTTATATTATTAGAAAGAAATTGAAAGAATGTTTAAATGTTGTGTGTGTGCGTGCTTCTTAAGTTGCGATGGATTTATTCATTGGGCACTGCATGCTGTCAGTTTGGGATTCAAATATGGAAGATAGAGAAAGAGAGCAAAAAATTTGGGTTCAACCTTTTTATACAATTTGTCACATTCTCAGCTCGCCTACAAAATGACGGGCAATGATTGGGCAAGCTGGGAGGTAAGCTGCCTGCTTGCTCCAATCAGCTTCAAGCTTGTAAATGAAAGATATTTAACTCACGAAACATCGTCACTGGAGCTGCCACAAATTTGTGAGGAAGCAGACCTGCAACAATGTGTTTCACAGATAGAAAACCCTTGTGTAAGAAGCTCTGTTTGTAGATGCTAATGCTATGTACACCAAGGAAGAAATGAAACTTTCTTTGTTCTAATTCTTGCTGTAAATTTCTTATAAGGAGTAAGCAGAGATTTGAGATCAGTTGAGCACCTTTCGTGGAAATAATAAAGTAATCCATCAAGTAAGCTTATCAAAATGGGTTGTATTCTATGCTCAGATGGAGAAAGAGAAAGAACAGACTGAATATTCAATACCAAAGATTTAAAAGAATTTTGCAGTAGAGACCTGGGGTCTTCAAAGTTTATAAACAGTGGGGAAGGGGGGGCATATCGTTGACATTTTAGAGCTACATGAGGCCAAAATAAAAAAATTTGACCTGGATCTGTTTTGCTTATTAGCCTTGCCTTTTAGTGAAACTGGTTCTTCAAAACCGAATTTAGGAAGATTCGTCCATTTTTGCTAGGTAGGAAAATTAGACCATCAATGAATCTTCCGGGCATCCCATTCTTTTAACTATTTTCTGGACAAAAAGAAAATCACCACACTATTTTTACATTTTCAATTTTTTTTCTTGAATACTTTTACGTTTTCCATAAAAGCTCCACAGCTGAATTAAAGACTTGTGGTCTGGATCTGGCCTGCAGTTTGGAGACCAAGTATAGACAACGAAATGAAGCAGTAGTCAAATATATATATCGTCGTCAGCCAATTTCTCGTATCCGAGAATTTCAGTTTCCTCTTGCCTCAGTGTTTGGATTGCAGATGGCTTCTGAGACCAACCTGAGCATGGAATTTGTGTGGGCAGAGAAGGCAAACAATGCTTGGCAGGGGACGTTGTTGTTCAGCACGATTTTTTCTTGCCTGCCTCTTGATCTCCACCAGTCTTCTTCTTTCTGCCTCGTATCCTTTGGTACCATGTATGATGGATTGGAGATATATATATATATATATATATGACAAATGTTATTAAAGGCAACATAAGTTACTCTTCTACATACCTGGATAAGTTTTTGGTGCTTGTTAAGATAGTGTCGACAACGATTTTGTAAATATGTGGTTTTAAGCAAAAACAACAGTACTTACTTGTCATGTCGAAAATAATATATCCAAAAATTAAGAAAATTCATTGAACAGAACAACTACTATCGTATTTTTATAGAGAGAAAAAAAAAAGACTGTTGCTATTAGGCTAAAATGTTAATCGCCATTAAAGTGGTGAAAAAAAGGGAGATAAGTATTTCCCCTGTATTTGCAATGTTCAAAGTGTTCACATCTAGGGAAAATGCAATTTCCCCTAACAATTACTTTAAGCTATAAATAATTTTCTACTCAAATTTTTGTGATTTTAGATATATGACTATTTCCGACATTAAAATAAAGTACTGTTGTTTTTGCTCAAAACCACATTGATTTGTCAACTACTAGCATAAAAAGCACAAAGTATTTTTTGTGTTTGAAATTATTTTAAAGCGTTTATTTACTTTGTAATAAAAGTAGTGGCCAAACTTATGTTAGAAAAAAAAAATGGCTCTTGACCTTCGGACCAAGTTTATAGTGTAGTATCTGTTCTGATGCTGCGCTTCACCTTTTCTATCCTCGATCAGTGGAGCAGAGATCTTTCATAACTAAGACAATTTTTATTCCTACCTAAAGTGCCCCTTTTTGTGGAGCTGGATTTTCCCCACATTAAAAATTGACCTTGCGTCTGACTCTGACTTTGTGGGGAGGCAAGGAAATAGAAACATTAGATGGTCATCCGGAGAGTGTCATTAATTGCTCACAAGTCGAGAAATCACATTTATTAGGTGTATTTCTAGTCGTATTTTGTTTAATTTCCGATTTTTGAAAGATTATCCCAACTCTTTAGATGACCGTTTTTTTTTCTTGTTCTAACTTAAGGCTCAACAGTCAACACTACTTGTGTTTCAAAGTAAATAAACGCTTTAAAATAGGTTAGAACACACACAAAAAAAATCTTATTTAGGTAGATAAAGAGTATATTATCTTGCCTTTGGTAACATTAGTCATATTTGTTTTTATTTGTTTTGTTTTTTAAATCAATTTTTCACTTTGTCGTATATTCTGCAAAATATCAAGGTTTTTTTAAAAAAAAAATTATGATTCACACTTTGGATTGGGACAAAAATAAAAATTGCCTCAGTCTAGAAGGATTTCACCTCCAATGACCGAACACAGAACAAATACAATACTTCAATCCCAGCCTGAATGTTGAAGCCTTCCCGAGACACAAAATCGGTTATTGGTAGGGGTGGGGATTTATATACCCTCAAAATGATACACTCTGAATTTGTACGAAAATAATGCCTCAATCTAGAAGGATTTCCCTTCTGACCGACGACAGAAAGAATCAAGTATAGTATCAGAACACTCAGATATTTACTGTCGCTTACAATAGATCGACTACTTCTTGGGGCATTCCCCCTTTTATTTATTTATTTTATTTCTTAACGCTCCCTAACTGATCCATCCCCCTTTTCACCACATGATTACAACTAATTCCCTCTCCGAAATTAGCCCCTCCGCCTTACCCACCGATCTCCTTTGTAAACCGCTAATTTTAAGATCTAATTTCACTGGGTCCAGAGTGTCATATGCTGGTTGGGTGTTTCCTGTCAAACCAGTTTTGTTTCGTTTAGTTTTGGCAAAATAAACAAATTTCATTTTTTGTTAAGGGTTTTACTATAAGTGTAAGCGAATTCGCTGGTCTAGGAATCCTAATGGCATGTACATAACAATTTGCCTGATTTAGAAACCATCTTCGAGAAGATGATGGCACCTGTTTGCCACACTTCTTTCTAATGTCAACAAACAAACTGGAATTATCAAAAGCTTTTTTTTTCTAAGCCATTAACAAAATATATCATTTACCTTTTAATATTTTTTTTTTTTGCTTGTTTGTTTGTTGCTTCAGATTTTATTCATTTATTTTTTTTTTTTTTACTTTTTTTGACATATGGAGAAAAATATTTTCTTACTTAGATACAGAGAAATAGTTTTGCATTTACTGAACTTGGTCGGAGTTATACGATGACGTCAAGCAGCATTAAACGACTCCTTTTGGCTTAGAAATTTAAAAAAAAAAAAAGAAAGTTATTTTAGTAGATGCAAAAGTATTTATTGCAATCTAGCGCAATAGGTATTTTAGTTATTAAAAATATAACTAAAAATAAGCACTTTTACTAACAAAACCTGCGTGGTATTTCTAAAAATATAATCAGCTGTGGTAGGAATGTGGAAAGTAAAAGAAGTACTAGCGAAAAAGGCCTCTTTTTACAGTAGTTTAACGTAGAATTATCGATGGATTTTGGGGGGAAGGGATGGAGTCTGTTGGTCAGAAGTCTAATGAAAAAAAAACATGTTATTGTTATTCTTTTTTAAAAATTAATAAAAAATAAACAATACATAGAAATTTCGTAAAAAATATTGTTTTCTGGCTGGATTTTTTAAAATTAAAATAAACCGACCAGTAAGAGAAATATATATACACACACACACACACAAAATTAAATTAAAAAAAATAGTATATATAAAAAAAAAAAAAAATAGAAAATATGAAAACAAAACATTTTATTTACGGTTAAATGAAGAGAAAAGGGCGAGACAGATATTAAAGTTACAAACAATAAAAAGGAAGTTTGCACGAATGCGTCACTTGAAAACAAGCAGCGAAAAAAAATGACAGAATTGGAAATTATTTTAAAGTTACGCGAATAAGCTATTAAATTCTTAGTTTATACTTACATATACACATTTGGACAACATATGCATAATAGGACCATGCAGCCACAGCCGTAATAAAAACAACAGGGGCCCATCTTAGGACCTCACAACAACCACGCACTATTGCCGACGGAGCCATCTTGTCGGAAGTAAAGGCTGGAGAATTTTTTCATAATTAATTAACATCGTATGCGCATGTGCTTAGGAGGGGTCAGAGGTCAAAGGTGACAGTGGTGAAAGGTTACATAAACTTGCACGTCAACTCTCTGCACATTAAAATTCCATTTTAATAGGAACCTAATATGAAATAGAATCTAAACACAATTTTTTTTTTCAGTACAAAATCTAGGTCGGGATGCTACTATTATTGTAGTTTATATCCTTTGTTCAATCGACAAACGTTAACATTTTTTTCTTCTGTTTCCCCCTCCCCCCACTTACGTTTGCCGTGTGAAAATTGATATTTATTAATAAATTTAAAGCAAACAAATAAATAAAACTAAAATTATTTTTAATTATGATTCTCAACTACGTCCGCTTACACCTAACTAAAAATGAGATTCTACGTTTTTAGTCGATTACGTGAACATTCTGAAAAACTTGGTGCAAATAACAAAAATAGAATTTAGAGTGAATCAAAGTGGATCATATAAATCTAACATAAAATAATCCCTCATTTTCCGAGCGATTCTAGTCTTTTAGGGCCGTTAACAATAAGATTTTTAAAAATGATTTAATGTAAACACTTTTAGGTCTCTATTTTAGGCGATTATCTGTGGTTTTATGGCATTACCATTCGGACTTAGGGTTAGCAGTAAAAAAGTCTATAGTTCTAAAAAGTTAGGATAGCACAGAAAATGGAACATCAGTTTATGTTAATTTTATATTAAAAAATTGGTGAATGGTGCACCCACTCTAAATTCTAAAACAACTGTTGTTTTTTTTTCATTTCTGCCAAGTTCTTCAGTGTGTTCACAGGTAATCACCTAAAAACAATTTCACTTTTTCGCGGGGTTGCAGTGGGGTGATTTACCAGAGGGTGTTGATCCACAAATTTATTTTAAATAAATAAATATAATACATAAATTAAAAAGCGAACAAACACATTATTTGCCATCAGAGAGGACCACTTTTCTTTTAAAGTAAATGACTTGCCCTTCTAACAGAGACCTATTCCCCTCTTCTTCTACCACTTAGAGTTCACTTCCATTTAGAGATTTTCCAGCTTGTTTTCGGCTTTGAACAATCTGGAGGTTCAAATTTCGTCTATTCTATTTCATTTTCATTTTAACTAAATCTCTATTTTTATACTTACATGAAAAGGGGACAGCCCTTATCATGTAACAAGAGAGAGAGAGAGAGAGAGAGAGAGAGAGAGAAAGAGAGAGAGAGTGTGTGAGAGAGAGAGAGAGAGAGAGAGAGGCAGACAGACAGACAGACAGACAGACAAGCAGAGACCCTTCTAGTCTGAGTCAATTTTAATTTTTGTCCCACTTGAAAGTGTTCCTTTCTTAATGGAAGGGGCTGGACATTCCTCACTTGGACTAGAAGAAAAGAAAACGATCTTACTTTGCTCTAGAGAGGAGTTAAGTAAGTAGAAACTTCGACTAAATGTGACAAAAGATTTTGTAGTGTCAATTTTTGTTTTCAAGAATGGGCTATTTTCAGATTAGCAATTGAATGCTCTTTTCTTTCATATGAATTTTTATTTCTCTTATAATAAACTAGAACAGAGGTATCCAAACCCTGTTCCGTTAGACAGATCTGGCCCACAAAAAAAAAAAAAAATTAACAAAAAAAAAATGAAAATGTGTGCAAATAGTATGGTGACTTATCTTTTTAATCATAAAATGATAAAAAAAAATAAAGTTTTGGAGAACCAATTTCACTAAAATGAAAATGTGTGCAAATAGTATGGTGATTAATCATAAAATAAAATAAAAAATAAAGTTTTGGAGAACCAATTTAACTAAAAAGTAAAGTTAATGATTAAAACGGTATAAAACATGTCCAGGTAAAGTTTTTTTTTTAATTTCTTATTTTGGCTCCATGTTGCTCTAAAAATATCAGCAATATACCCCCCTCCATCCCGAAAATTTGGAGACCTTTTTTTTTTTTAATTTTTTTAAAATTTTATTTTATTTATTTATTTTATTTATTATATTTTCACCCCAAACAAGGCACATTGCCACTTTGATGTAGGGGGCTACTATCAGGGACCTAAGTTGCAGGGGTACTATGTAGGGAGTTTAGCAGCAAGATGTCTGTTCACGTTACACTTGAACTTCTGCATGTCAGTACAGTTGAGGAAGCAGGAAACCGGAAAAGAATTCCAAAGTCCTGCAGTTCTGGGGAAGAAGCTATTAGAGTAAAAGGCTTTCTTACATCTAGGGATCTCAACTGTATAGGGGTGGGACTTTGCATCTTGTCGGGGGTATTTTCATTGAGGGGGTACAAGGGCTTGTAGTTCGTCAGAGCATCCACTATTAAAATACTTGTAAATCAGGCAGAGGGATGCAACATTTCGCCAGTGGGACAGGAGCTGAAGTTTAGATGGCAGATGCCCATTAAAATACTTGTAAATCAGGCAGAGGGATGCAACATTTCGCCAGTGGGACAGGAGCTGAAGTTTAGATGGCAGATGCCCATTAAAATACTTGTAAATCAGGCAGAGGGATGCAACATTTCGTCAGTGGGACAGGAGCTGAATTTTAGATGACAGATGACAGGGACCTATTAGATTGGCGACTCTCTTTTGGACCATGTCCAGGAACGAGAGACTAGTAGCAGATGCACCAGTCTAAATATAGCAGCAGTACTCCATACATGGGCGAATGGTGGCTTTGTAGAGGTACCAGATACTTTCAGGCGTAAGTAACTTTCTAGCATGATAGAGAGAACCCACCTTCTTTGCAGCAGCCTTGGCAATGATCTCGATGTATCTGTTCCAACTCATGTTCTCTGTGAACGTTAAGCCAAGGAGCTTGAATGAAGTGCTCTCAGGTAAAGTATCTCTAGCCATAGCTATTGGTGGTTGGTAAGGTTTCATGTAATTATTAAAAGAAACGAGCTTTGTCTTGACAGCGTTGAACGTTACCATCCATTGTTGACCCCATTCCACTACAGACTGAAGGTCTTTCTCTAGGTTTTTGGCCATTACCTTAGATATGTGCTGATATGTGCTCATTAGTTTTCCCCGCATGCCTGCTATAGAGTGTGGTGTCGTCAGCAAATATACCCATCTCAGAGACAAATTTATCAGGTGAGTCATTTATGAATATCAGAAAAAATAAAGGTTCAAGGATCGATCTCTGAGGTACACTCGCTACACTTTATATAAAATTTTTTGAACGTATGCCCATCGAGGACAACTTGGATTCTTCTCTCATTTAAGAAGGATCTAATTATGCTAAGCATTCATCCAGTAATACCATAAGATTTTATTTTCATGAAAAGATCATTGTGCCATACGTGTCAAAAGCCTTATATATAAATAGGGCTACAGCCCTCCCCTCCCCTGCCTTATCCAGTGCTTGGTATAAACGTTCAGGGATTACAGTTAGAATATATGCAGTAGAACGGGCTTGCCTAAATCCATATTAGTTGTCTGACAGAAATTTAGCAGCTGTAAGGTGCTAAACTTCTTAAATTTTGGCTCCATGTACCTCTAGAAAGTTAGCAATATGCCCCTCAACCCCACCCCATTCAAAAACTTTGCAGACCCCTAAACTAGAAGAATAACCGTCCTAGGACGGGCAAAATTAATTTTCCTCGGATACAATAGTCTTGCACCATTTTTATGAAGATTAAAATCAAGATATAATGATCCTAAACCATATATCTAGGATTTTTTCCGATTATACCCCTTAAAATTTTTTTAAATACTCAAAAGAATCTGAAATTTGGGAAATATTTCTTAATTGATATGTATATCTATTGTTAAAATTTCAAAGTGTCTGAATTTTCACAAAGAACTTTCACCCTCTTTTTACATCCTCCCCATTCACGTATATAGTCTTTACACCTAACAGTTGCATTTCAAAATTCATAATGATCAATTAATTAGTTTAGTAATGAACCTATGGCGGTTACCATAAATTTTAACAACGTTTGAAAAAGGGTCACCATTTTGGTCAGTCCCCTTTTTGGGGCACCTCCGACATTAGAGAGAGAACAAGAGTGCTGAAAAAGAACGGTTGTGGAAAAGAAAACATTGGGTTATAATTAAGTGCGATGAGACTTTACGATTGATGATGCTTTATAAAAGTTTCAAAGATTTAGGGGTACAAAGAGGATGGTACATTTTCTTTGATAAAAGTCTTTACCCAGGGAAACTGGTCCGTCGTATGTTGATGCTTCTATCATTCACACATGTCTGAGAGAGATTTCTTCTTTGTATCTCCCTTCAAGACAGTCCTCCATTCCGATTGGCTGAAACCTCTGGTGACGTTGAGAGAAGAAAGGAAGGGAAAAGTAGAAGAGTAGGGAGAAAGAGAGAAATAAGGGAAGCATACCATAGCAGCATTAGAGTAGTAGTTCACTACACAAGTCTCCCTCCAAATAACGGAGTTAAGTACCCTCCACAGAATTATTAAATATGTATATTGCCTAAATGTTTTAAAAATAAACATTGATGGGCAGAAATCAGAGGCCCACAGCATTAATGCTGGAGTCCCTCAGGGGTCCATCCTGGACCCAACTCTCTTCTTGATGTACATCAATGATCTCCCAAAACACATACTAAAATCATTCGTTGACATCTATGCTGATGACACGACTATCTATGGCAACACATCAAAGGCCGTAAATGACAATCTTCTCTCTGATTCTCTCTCCTCAGATCTTGAGCGCATGGTACAGTGGGGGAAGAGGTGGCTGGTTACCTTTAATGCATCTAAGACCAAGCTCCTATTATTACATCATAAACGCTCTGATCCACATCTGGCATCGATTGAAATGAATGGCTTTCGTCTAGGGGAGGTCCCATGTTTTGATAAGGTTCTGTGTTTGACCTTTACTCCTGATCTGAAATGGAACACATTCATCAAGTCTGTGGCCAAGGTCGCTGGGAAAATGGTGGGATCCTTCTACTGCTCCAGAAGATATCTCACTAATGATGCAATTCTCTATCTATACAAAAGCCAAGTATGTCCAAGGATGGAGTACTGCTGCCACAGCTGGGCAGGAGCTGCTAAAAACAGCCTATCCTGCCTTGACAGAGTACAAAATAGACTTCGTGGTTTAGTGGGGGATGCCCTTTTCTCTTTCCTGCAACCTCTCTCCCACAGAAGAGACGTTGCGAGCCTCTCTCTGTTTTATCGTTATTTCCATGGCAGGTGCTCATCTGAGCTCCATTCTGTGGTCCCCTCTCGCCAATCTTTCCCGAAAAACACCCGACTAGCTGAAACCACTATCAATAATTTTCCCCACTCTTTATCCATGCCTAAATCAAAACATAGATTCCATGAACAAAGCTTTTTTCTTAGAACTGCATGTCTGTGGAACTCTTTGCCGCTTGCCTGTTTTCCCGCCGACTTCAATTTGGATGTCTTCAAGTCCAACACAAACAAATTCCTGGTGAACTGCCCCTTAGGTAATGACACCTTATCAAATCTCCAATACTAACTATTACTACGATACTATCCCATTGATTACTGTACACACAATAACCCTTATTCCCGAGTGGCTTCTGGACCTTGATAAGTGGTGACCTCCATGTAAAAAAAAAGAAAAAGTACTCATTTTTCTTTTTCCATGTTACTCTCCTACCAGATCTAGACTTATATGTGTCAGCAATTTTATCTTCAACTTTGTCGGTATCATCTGTCTTAATGTTTATCATTAGTAGTACCGTCATTTGTCTGTGCCTTCTCAGTCGGTTTAATTTTATTAGTACTAGTTGGTTCTATGTATGGCTTTAATCTATCTATTAATACGTGTGTATGAGTACCGTTGTTCATATCGATCTGATAATGCTTATCTGATCGAGTCAAAACTTTATAAGGACCTGAGTACGGTGCTTCTAATGGTTTCCTAACTCGATCAACTCTGAGCCATACTTTTTCACAGGAAGGCAAACCTTTCGCTATAAATGTTTTGGGACTGTCATGGATATATACTTTTCCATTGTTGAATACATCAATTTGGGACATCCATTCACACAAATTACGTATGTACTGGTTATTAACTGGAGTTTCTCCTACTCTCTGCTTGTGTATCAACTGCTGAGGAATCAATATCGGAGCTCCAGTAACAGACGTAAAAAAGGGAAAAGCCTGATTCATTAGGGTGCTACGTATACCCAGCAGAATCACCGGTATCGCTTTCATCCATGATTCTTTTCGAGTCATTATTACCGCTTTAAGGGTACGGTGTGCTCTTTCGATCATCCCGTCACTTTGAGGGTGATACGAAGTTGCCCTCAATCGGTAAAAACCTACTACTTTGGTTAATTCCTGGAACAATTTGCTCTCAAACTGACTACCTCTGTCAGTTACAACATGCAGTGGGACTCCAAATCGAGATATCCATGCATCGATAAACGCTTCTGCTACCGACTGTGCAATTATCTCAGTCAAGTTGCACGATCGATGCAAGTAAGCAAATATTTGTAAGGGCTCAGGTAAGGGTCGGACTCATTGTGCGTTAAGGGCAGGGGTCCAATGATATCGATATGTACCGTCTGGAAACGTGCAGATGGTGATTCAAATTCTTGGACTGCAGACTTTGTGTGTCTGTGAATTTTTGATTGTTGACACATTACACATTCTGCACAGAATTGTTTAATCGTTTTATCTAAACTAGACCAAAAGTATCTGGACTTGACCAGTTTTATAGATGCTCCCGTACAAGGATGCGCTAAGCTATGTAAACTGTTGAAAATAGCTTGACAAAGCTCTTTTGGGATAAACAGTCTGGGGTACTTAGTTGAAGTATCGCATAGGACTGAGCCGACTTCACTTGATACACAGTATTCTTTCAGCCAAGTCGCATGCATCTATCTGCACAGCTAATGCTAGCCGATGCATACAGTCTGCAACTATATTCTCAGCTCCTTTAATGTACCCCATGTTAGCAATATATTCGGCAAGCACTGATAAGTGTCGTTGTTGTCAATCTGACTTTGCTGGTGTCTGACTATAAAGGCTCCACATAATGGCTTATGATCAGTGAATAATGTCACGTGACGACCTTCTATTGTACTGGTTTCTTATCTATCAACTGGTGTAACACAGCACCAGCGGTGTATTGACTAGCATCTGTAACTAAGTGGTATTCTGTAGCTGAAGACTGTGGATAAGCTAACGTCGTAATTTCCGATAATTTGCTTATTATTGTTTTGAAGGCATTAGTTTCTTCCTCATTAAGCTCGGTCTTTGCTTCAGGATCCACTTCATCTGTTCAGATAGTGGAAAAATTATGGATGCATAATTAGGGACTAATTTGCAGTAAAAACCTGTCATCCCCAGAAATCTACGTAAGCTTTTTGAGTCCTTAGGTATCGGAAAATTTCCAAACTTTTTGATTTTCTTTGCTTATGTGAAAACCTAAGAAATCTAACTCTGGTACTCCGAATACACACTTTTCTAAGGAAATCTTTAAATTGTTATCACTAAGGATCCTAAATACTCTATCTAAATCTTCCTTGTGCTGTTGTTCACTTTTGCTAAAAACTAGTATGTCGTCTAAATATATATATATATATATGCAATTGAATTTTAAAAATATTTTATCCATAAAATGCTGAAATGTAGCCACAGCATTCTTTAAACCAAATGGCATGTAATTAAACTCAAATAAACCAAAAGGTGTCACTACTGCTGTCTTAGGCACATCTTCAGGGTGTATCTTAATCTGATGATATGCTGCAGTTAAATCTATTTTGGAAATATATTGTTTATTAGCTAACTGTGTGCAGAAGGAATTTATATTTTGTACTGGTCTATTTTGGTAATGTTATTTGGCACACAGAAATCACCACATGCTTGATATGACCCATCCGGCTTCTTCACCAGGTGCAAAGGGGTTGCCCACTCGCTACTGGAAGGCTGGATAACTCCGGTATTTAGTAACTTTTTAAATTCTGCCTGTGCTGCGTCTAACTTAGGACCGGAAAGTTGTCTGGCTTTAGCAAAGACTGGTACATGGCTGCCTGTATCAATCCTGTGATACACTCCACCATAGTCTTTGTTTGTGTCGCTACGTGGTGAAAGCACATTATTATATTTACCTATTACTTCGGTAACATAATCTGCTAGGTCTATTTTGTTAATCACTACAGCATCAGTTCCCGTTACTGCATTGACTGTAATTTCACGCTCTGTTACATTATCACGAATGGATCTATTTTTACAATCCACTATAATGTTACATTTGTTTAAGAAGTCAAATCCTAACAAAGGGTTAGTGACATCTGCGATTACGAAACTCCATTGAAAAGATCTTCTCAAATGGGGTATCTTAACTTCGAGGTTTATCTGACCATAAAATTTTATGCTTTCACCGTTAGCGGTAGAGATATGAACAGGAGTTGGCTCCAGAGTAATTCCATTTACTACGGAATGTGGTAAAATGGAAACACTGGCTCCTGTATCTATGATAAAATTGACTTTAGACGCTCCTATTTTTTGCAGAAACTTCTAATAACGGCGGCACTACTGGAGCAAACGCAGTCCGCCTTTCTAGTTTTCCGAATCACTAGGAGCAGGAGAGGAAGGGCGCGAGTTAGGCAGAGTCTGTAAGCTACTCTTTTTCTTTGGCCACTTGCACCATGGCTTACATGTACGAGACTCCTCCGTGAAATATATATGGGCTCTACATATCTTCGGCCGCTGTTTCCTTCTATATGGACATAGGCCAGCTGGAATGGTTTCACTAGACTGTCTGGTGGTAATATGGTCGTTTTTCCAAGTTCGATTCTCAACCACCTGAAATACTGACATATTTTCTATTAACGGCATCAAGTTGTCGGATAGTCGACCCAACTCCGTTAACGGTATTTCAGTGTGGGCTGCTATTACTGGGGCGATTTGCTTCGGAATTGCGTATATCTCGTCACTTGCCCCTATTCTATGTGCGACCATTACCATCTCTTGGAGGTATAATGATGGACGACCAGCTAACATAGTGGTCCTCATCAACTTCTCCAGGAGTTCAGGTCTGGTCTTTTCATATGTAGACAACACAGACTCCTTTAACTTCACATAGTTTAGCGACTGCAGAATTGCTAGAGGTATATTTGTTACCACGTCAGGTGGCAATACACTGATAACCGTATAGAACTTAGTATCATCGCTCATAATGTGTCCGAGATGGAATTGAGCTTCTATTATCGAAAACCATCCCTCGACACACGTCTCCATAAATTGTGGGGGTTTTACGCTAACCTGTTTTGCGTCCATTATTATTATTACTAATTATTATTATTAATTATTATTACTATTATTACTACTATTAATTATTATTGTTATTAATTATTATTATTCCTATGACTATTATTAGTTACTATTATTATATTTTTTATTATTATTATTATTATTATTTATTTGTAGCTGCGACTAAAGAAAATGGCTGGGGTGTGATAAGCAAGAAGAGAGAAAAGCAAGTACTCACCAAAGGTTAATTTCAGCAGGTGCTTGGAGAAATAGCGTCAATTAAATTTTTATATATATATATATATATATATATATATATATATATAAATAACATATATAAATATATATATATGTGTGTGTGTGAATATATAGTCAATGTTCTTAAAGAAAAAAAAAACTGAGTTCGTCAATGCACACACGTGTTCCAAAATTGGCTTCACACGCGTGCATCTGGAAGGGTCCTTTACTTGTGTGTGGGTGTGTAACCACACGTGTTCCAAAATTGGCTTCACACGCGTGCGTCTGGAAGGTTCCTTTTTCTGTGTGTGGGTGTGTTTCAGAATGAAATTTGGGATTCTGTATTGATTCTTAAAGTCACTTTTTTGTTGTTACAGAATAGTTTTTGGACCAGATTTTATTTTAGTCATTTATCTGGTGAGAATCACGTAAAAAAGTTTTTTTTTTTTTTTACTGCTTATTTTTTTATTTGTTTGTTTTTGCCTTATTTAGCGTAAACCGTTTCACAAAAATAGCAAAAATATATATATTATCTGCATTTCTTGGAAAGCGGATTTATATATACTTTTTGTAAGGTTTTACAGTAGTTTTAAAAAGGTCTTTTTCTTTTCTTTTTTTTTTACTCTGTCATGTTCTCATTGTTTTGTTTTTTTTTGTTTTTTTTCGTTCTTTAAAGATTGCATGTATATACGCCCGTTGGGCATTCACCAAATTATGGCGGTTCCATAAATTTTAACAACGTTTGAAAAAGGGTTACCATTTCGGTCGGTCCCTTTTTTGGGGCACCTCCGACATTAGGGAGAGAACAAGAGTGCTGAAAAAGAACGGTTGTGGAAAAAAAAAACATTGGGTTATAATTAAGTGCGACGAGACTTTAGGATTGATGATGTTTTATAAAAGTTTCAAAGATTTAGGGGTACAAAGAGGATGGTACATTTTCTTTGATAAAAGTCTTTACCCAGGGAAACTGGTCCGTCGTATGTTGATGCTTCTATCATTCCCGCATGTCTGAGAAAGATTTCTTCTTTGTATCTCCCTCCAAGACAGTCCTCTATTCCGATTGGCTGAAACCTCTGGTGACGTTGAGAGAAGAAAGGAAGGGAAAAGTAGAAGAGTAAGGAGAAAGAGAGAAATAAGGGAAGCATACCATAGCAACATCATAGTAATAGTTCACTACAAACCCTATCCATACAAAAATATGCACATATCTCATTCAAAAATAATGTTGTTTTTTGTCGTTCAACTATATATATATAAAGGACATTATTTTTTACATTAAACTACTCTCTCTCTCTCTCTCCCTCTCTCTCTCTCTCAGGCAGTCTGTCGATTTCGATGATGATGGAATCAGCAAGAGCACGACCATCATACTCCAATCGCCTGAGTGCAGGGATCATGCTGCGGCCTCCAGTCCATCAAACCAGCAGGTACACCATCACTCCATTGGCACAGGACTTTCACCTCTCTCCCAGCCTAGGCAAAGTAGGAATAAGCAGCTTGCTCAGTACTGTTAGCACTCTCTCTGCTGAAACTATATATACATATATATATATATATATATATATATATATATATATATATATATATATATATATATATATATATATATATATATATGTCTTTTAACATATTTTATTAATCATTTGTTCATATTTTATATATATATATATATATGTATATATATATATATATATATATATATATATATATATATATATATATAAAGGACATTATTTTTGCACTAACCAAATAAATACTGAAGTATCCCTTGTGTTTCTGTATTTAAATTGCTGAATAATCATTACATAACTTTTATTAAAATGAAGAATTAGAATATTTCATATTATACTCCAAGTCAACAATGCGTGGATACATAAATTAAATTAATCTTCCATACATATGAGGGTTGCTAAGATTTGTCATCTATTGGTTGACAATACTGGCATGTGTCAAAAAGTAGCAAACAGTTAAAACAGCTGTGGGGACCAAATACATTTCATTTATTAATAGGTTGTCTACAACAAACTATAACAACAGTAAATAAGACATGTTAGATGTAGATTAAATATATATCATTAATTGTTATGATACAATGGAAAAACACAGCTGATGGATGTAATGTGAGCTATATTTACTTTAATTTAATTTTACACAAATGGAACATTCGTGAGCATTCAGATACCTCCAATTTTTGTGAAATTTTGATAATAGGTATTGGATTTCATTGGAATATTTTAAAAGATTTCCACTTGATGTAAAAAGAAGAAGAAGTGAAAAGGAAAGAAGAAAACGAGTTATCCAAACAAACAGAGAAAAAGAAGAATCTCCTATACAAGCTAGTATCTTTTTCATGTTTGCTTGTCTTGTGTTGTCTATTTACTAATATCATGAATAATTAGCTGAGATTTTTTTTATTGGTGAATACTTCTGTTCACGATGAGAACAAATTTAAGGAAAGAATACAACAAACCATTTGATCTTATTGTTAATATTTTTCACAGCCTCCACAAAGATTCACATCTTGAGCATGATTGTTTTACATACACTTAAAATATACTCATTCAAGAGAAGTAACTCATCTATCATCTGATATTCATATTATATGACATATTTAGAGATGCATCTATTCATACAGAAAAATAATAATTTTGTTTTAAAGCTTATGTCATAAAATCCTTTAAAACTTAAAATACTTTGGAAGCAGTTTGAAACAAAATGGATAGGCACAATAAACTCTTTTCATGAAATTCTGAGTATTATATAATGAATGTCAGATCTGAATTTGGATGCCAGAGGCCACTTCCCTGTCGATCACACTCGATTTCTTCCTTACTGACTGAAGAGAGAACAGATTCCACACTTTGATCCTAGTCTTAAAGCTGGCAGATCGCTTAGCAACAAACTTCATGAGTGAACTAAGATTGCTCTTATATCCCTCTTCAGATATTTTAAATATCATGACATTATCTTTTATGTATGCTCTTGAGATGTTCCGTTGCTAACCATATTGATTATGGGCAGAACATTTATAGTTTGTAATCTTAAATGCAATTCAGGTCAATTAGTGCAGTTGACCTCTTGTTTGAAAAACTGTGGATTATACATATTTGTTTATTCTTATGAATCGTGAAAAATCCATGGAAAGTTGATAAAAAGTGCACGCATTTTAAGATCCACATTTAAATGAATATTTGCTGTAAACAGTCTCTCTCTCTCTCTCTCTCTCTCACACACACACACACACACACACACACACACACACAATGTGTGTTTTGTTGACAACAAATATTCATTTAAGTAAGGACCCCATAATGGATGCATTATGGAAATAGACAAGAGGATTTTAAAAAATTTCTGTGAGGTAAGTATCTGATTTGCTACTTGCTTTCTTTCTTCCCCTAAACACTGTAAATGTCTTCATTCAGCACATATTTTACTGATGTAACATCCTATTCCCCTTACTTCACCCTTTTTTTTAACCAAGTAAGATCTGTGACTTACTTGTAGTTTCATTAAATACTTTTACATGCAAAATCCGATCCCGCATTTTGCTAATTCCTGCCCTCTGATGAGAAGGAGAGTATTTCTTCGAAACTCCGCCGGATTAAGGACTATCCACTTATCTTGTGCTTCCTTTTTAAAATTAAATATGTTTTTAACTCTTTTTCAAGATGTCTTTTAACATGTTTTATTAATCATTTGTTCATATATATATATATATATATATACATATATATATATATATATATATATATCCACTCACACACACGCGCGCGTTGCTCTTTATTATATAGTAACTTTTCATATATATATATATATAAAATATTTATATAAATATATACACATATATACGTACACAAATGTCATTGGTAATCCTCAACACATGACCAAACTATTTGAGTTACCATTATTTCATCTTGCTCTCAAGCAGGCCTTGATAAATGGTGACTCCCTTGTAGAGAAAAAAAATCACCCAAGAGACTCTCAATTAATTCTGTAATCAGATCAAATGAATATGTTGTCTCCAGATACTGAGAACATGAACACTAACTTAAATACCTTAATAGGATGAGCTCCAATGACACAAAGCATACTCCAGGCGTTGAAGAGATTATAACCATTCATCAAGCCAAGCTTCAATGAACTTTAACTTTTACATGGATTTATACTCTTTTGACAGCAGAGAGGTAAACACTTCTCATACTTTTGTTGTTTATGCTTCAGGCATTGTTAGGTGGTCCTGATTCATCTTACAATTCCCCCACTCAAGAACCCATTTTCAATGTTACCAACACAGTGAAAGTTTGTAATTCTTTCTCTCTGTTTATTTTTCCAAAATAGTAATAGATTGCACCCATATAGATGCGGAAATTTAGACTGCAATGGGCTTGGTGATAGTGAGATGTGTAGGTTGGTAAAGACAATCTCATAGAGAAACCAAATGAAGGTAAAATTTCCAGAAATAAAGTTTAGTTGACTTCATTCTGTGAAAAGTAAAATCTTCATCAAAAGAAGAAATTATCAGAAGAAATAGTTGCATAACAAAAGCCTGCAGTTTGGCAGAGCAGGGTACAATACTAAATATAACTGTTCAAGGAGCTGCATGAGACAAAAAAATATTTGCTTTCTGGTCAACTCATCCTTCAAGTCTTCTAAACATTGCACGCATATTGCAAACAAATCAAGGAGTATTCTATTTTTAATTTGACACTCTTTCTGTAAATTCACACCGGAAATATTTCTCCCTTGCCAGACAACTGTTAGAATATGATGTGCAGATTTCTGTTCCATATCTAATATGTGATACTCAGCGTCTGGAAAGAGTTTGAAACTGGCTACTCTAATGGTGCAGGCTCAAAGAGTTCTGCCCTATGAAATTTAACTTAAGAAACTTAACCTTTTCTCTCTTGAGTACAGATGATCACATTATTTTGGTCTACAATCTCCTCATTAGTTATTACAATATACTTCAGGATCTATTATTTACTCCTGCATTAGAAAGAGGTCTACACGGACACCACTTGAAACTATTTCAGTGCCAATTTTGATTGAACTGAAGGAGGAACGCTTTCTTAATCAGAATACATGGACTTTTGAATAAACTTCCAAGAGATGTAATAAATGCGCCAACAGCAATTCAAGATGAATTTTGACAAGAGCTAGACTACTCTATCATTTTCTGTATAAATTTCTACCGCCCTTTCTGTACATGGCGACTAAAAGATACTTGTTTTATTTTTAACCAAATTAATTGAATCGAAGGAAACCATTGTTAAGAAGTTGAGAAAACATTTGACACCAAATGTTATAAAAGGGTCTCCATGTTTCTGTGAGTTGTAAGTGTTGCACTGGTTGACGTCTCTAATCCAACTTACTCTGATGCATGAAAAGTGCATAAGTAGTTCAATATCCCACACAAAGTGCTTCCATTGGACAACGAATCAATGACTGTGTAGAAGCTAGGACTGGGATGATTAATTAGAATTGGAAAAATTGGATCTTTGAGGGTATCAGAATCGGAAAAAATTTGTGTCTATTTTCTGATGCCAAAAAAGATTCTTTTTATTGGCTTTTTATTTGATTTTGTTTAAAGCAAAATCTCCTAGTACTGATAGTAATGATAAAATGAAGAAAATCTATCAATAAAACTAGAATCGATATCGAACCCTTGTAGGTATATTTTTATGTTTGAGAAAATATTTGCACATTTAACATGTGTTTTTATGGTAATCATGAAAAATAATAACTTTATAGTTAAAGACTTAGAGATGTATAAAGAACAGAATCTGCAATTGTAGCAAAATTGGGAATTTAGTTCGGAATCGGTAATTGTATCAGAATTAAGAAAAATATTAGAATCATCCCATCACCAGTAGAAAGAGAAAAAAAATTGAGGGATTATTTGAACTACTGTTCTCATCTTGAATGTCATTTTCACTATATCTTCGGTCGATATAACCTCTGATCTTCTTTGGGTGTGTAGTATCGAACTTGAGAATTTTTCTATTGAATTTGGGAATTTTTCCACAAGGAACTGCCGCATAGTAGATAAAGCACTTGGTAAAATTTAGTTGTAAGTTACACTTTTATGGAGGTCGGAGGTTCATTCCTCAATGCGGGTGATACTAAGTATACAATTGCAATTTATTTAGGAATTTTACCCGGTTATGGCTGCTGGAATGAGAGCATGTTACTCTGTGAATTAAATTAAGGGTTCTGTTTGAAATTTTATGTAGATTCTTGAGTTTGACAGACAGATTCCCGAGTTCAACAGAAGATTTTTCAGAGTTCAACAGGATACACCTGAAGAAGGTCAGAGGTTACATCAGCCGAAACATTGTGAGAATAACACTCAAGATGAAAACAGTAGTCCAAACAATCCAAATAATATGAATTATCAATCCTCCTCTCAAAAAATCAGAAGCAGGTCGCCCATTGTTTTCCGGTTTGTTTAAGATTAGAAAGAAGGAGGTTGATCTCTAATGTACTACACTTTGGTCCTGGCCAAAAGGTTGAGGATTGGTCTATTTAACAAGTCACATTGTTTCATTGTTTGAGCAAATACGAAAGAATAGTAGACTAAAAATAATCCAATGAACAAAAGTCAAGATACTTGACATTAATACATTTTTCATTCTACGTCAAAATTATGAACGACCTTGAACGAGGAAGTTGTACTCATACAATGAATTTATTGATTTTGCTGAAAACATTTGACAGTGTCGATCAGCAAATATAGAATTATATTAAATGAAATGAGAGACAAAGCAAAGATTGGTAATAAATTGCAATATGAGTATTTATTTTTTTAAAGTAAATGAATACAAATAACAATTAATAGGAAACTTCAGAAGAAGTTCTAGTAACATCTGGTGTAACCAGTAGTATGCAGAGGGGAGGAGCGACAGGGCGCTATCCCCATGTAATCAGAAAAGTATAAAGTTAACCATAGTTTACTTTTGGCAGCTTTGTGACTCTCCTGTCCTTTATTTTGTCCTTTAGTCCTCACATTCCATAAACGATTTAGTGTATTACAGGAAAAATATCTGAAAATGAGTTATTTTCAATATTAAGTAATTAAGAAACTAGCAAAAACTTAACATACTTTGGGGTAATTGTGCCAAATCCTGGGGTAATTGCGCTAACTAAAAAAAAGTGCTCTTTATATGTGTGGTTGTTGAAAGAGCACTTTTAGTTAGTCAGCGCAATTACCCCAAATTATGATACTCTTGCTAATTCTAGGCAGTTGCCATTAGTTATATAAGAATATGAGGGAGGTTCCAAAAGTAATACCTCCTATTGTTTAATCCACCCAAATGGATAAGATGGGATTGCAAATTGTATTGACTGAATTTATTCACTTATGACCTGAAATTTTCATCTCTCTGTTGCAGATATTGACAGTGTGAGACTCAAACTAGCCTTGTCATTGACGTGCATCAGAAGCAAAGATGTGTCATTGAATTCCTCCATGCAGAAAAAAAACTGAACCAATTAATATTTACTGATGCCTGTTGAAGGTTTACAAAGCTGATGCAATTGATGTCAGCATAATTAATTAATTGGGTTCGTTAATTTCAAAATAGTGACAGAGATGTGAGTGACAAAGCCTGCTCTGGACTTTTATATTGACCCGAAGGCATCGAAAGAGGCTGGCAAATGTGCATGGTATTAACTATGTAGAAAAATAAATTCTGGAACACAAAAAGTCACTTGTTTTAATGGTACAACTCCCATCTTTGTAGCTCTTCAATACTTTAATGTTTGAGTTAAAAAACAGGAGGTTTTACTTTTAGACTGACCCTCATACTTATTGTTTTTTTGTATTTAAATTTATTTTATTATCCCTTTCATACAATCAGTAGTTTCTTTGATATGACAGGGGCGTGTCCAAAATGAATGTTTCTGTTTAAAGCACAAATGAACCATGATACTTGACTTTTTCATTTTAAACTTAAACTGATACGATTATCACTGCACAAGACCAGGCATAAAAAGCAACAGTAGTTTCTTTAATATAACAGGACGCGTTTGAAATGAATTTTTCTGTTTAGGGCACAATTGAACCATGATACATAACTTTTTCATTTTAAACTTTAATTCAAGTCTCTATATCTAAAATAATTTTATAAAATCAACAGTATGTTCTCTACAGTGCAATGTAGACTAGCATGTACTGTGGACTAAGTCACTGCGGGAAGGGATGTGAAGCTTGCTCCCAGTGCATCGTGTGGCGATTTATAAATGATAACATTATAATTTCTCATGATTAGTGTTCAAATTATAAAGTTAAAAAAAATAGGAGGTTGACTTGGCTTCACAAAGCACCTCTTCATCACCACTCTTTGTGAAACCACTTTGAGCCTTCTCTCAGCCTATCAAGCCGTCAGGATATCCAATGACACTTTCTGATACTTGCATGTTGGTTTGTGAAAGGATTATTTTATTTATTAATTATTATTTTTGATAACCTCCCCATTTTTAATCTTACAATTATGTAATGCTTGTTGTCACAATCCTAAAATATTAGTGACGGCGGACATTTTCCCCACTTTTGATTAGTAGTTCTTGTTTATTATATTTAAAAAAAAGTCTGATTTAATTATTCGTATTTACTGTTTTCAATTCATGAAAGTTTTTAGTGAAGTCAGTGTTTCATGAAAGTTCTTTTGAATTTCTGTTGAATGAGAAAAATTCAGAATATTCCTCACTTATATTCAGTACCTGTTCGTCATAACAATAGCAGTGCCAACAGCTAAGCATTAATAATTAGCCAACATTCCTCTTATAATTACAATTTTAACAATGATGTTAATAAAATGCAAATAATTTGGATGTTAATTATTATATAAATATAGCCAAACTTGTCAAGCTTTTCCTAAATTAAATGTTATATAACCGATAAATATTAAAATATGAAAAACCCAGTGATACATTAAAAATCCTCCACTTTATAATAAAGACACGCGCACGCACACACACACACACACACACACACACACACACACACACACACACACACACACACACACATATATAGTCTTGGAAGTTTTTAACCCTTAAAACTATACAAAAATAATTTTTTTAAATTATATTTTATTCGTTAGAAAAGTATTTAATCAGTAAGTCATTCAATCTCCTGCAATCACTGCATCAACTTGCTCTCTCGAATTCACTATAGTACCAGTAATAATTTATTTTTTTTAAAGGATCATCAGTTGTTTACTATGAAATACTGTTTTGGGGATTTAAAAACAATATATATATATATATATATATATATATATATATATATATATATATATATATATATATATATATATATATTGTTTTTAAATCCCCAAAACAGTATTTCATATATATATATATATATATATATATACAATTATATATATATATATATATATATAATTATATATATATATATATATATATAATTATATATATATATATATAATTATATATATATATAATTATATATATATATAATTATATATATATATATATAATTATATATATATAATTATATATATATATATATATATATATATATATATATATATATATATATATATATATATATATATATATATATACAGGCATGACAGAAAAGAATAGACACATATAGAAATAGTTTATTTTAATAAACATATAATTTATAGAACAAAAACAAAAATATATAGTCACAAATTTAATAACTAATATTTAGTTGATATTCCTTTTGCTGTTTTTAATGCTAGGACCCTGCTAAGCATAGCTTTCGTCAGTTGACAAATATCATCTTGAGGAATTTCTTGCCATGTCTGACGCAATAATGCTAAAACTCCAGGCTTAGAAGATGGATTCCTTTTCTTTTTGCAAAGGTTTCGGTCTAATATGCCCCAAAGGTTTTTAATTGGGTTCATATCTGGGGATTGAGTTGGCCATGGAAGTTTATTAATCCAATTTTGGCACAACCAATGTTGCTTCACCCTAGTAGAGTGACAAGGAGCCCCATCTTCCATATTTAGAGAGTTAACTTGGTTCATTTTACCACTTGAGAATATAGGAGTTTTTCATGTAATATTGAAACATATTTAGTAGAATTGATGTTTACCTTGCATTTCACCAGGTCTGAGCGACCATCACTCCAAATTGCACCCGATATCATAACCGACAAACCCTTATGTTTCAGTGTTATGTGCAGTCTTTTTAAGTCAAACTTTTGCTGGGGAAGCCTCCATACCCATAACCTTCCTTTGTCAGGAAATTATATAAATCGTGACTCATCAGATAAAATGACATTGTCCAAAAGGTCATAGGTCTCATCATCATCTCGTGAGCCCAATCTTTTCTGTGCTTTATATTGACAGGATGAAGAAGAGGTTTCCTTCTTGCAGCTCTACAACAATAGTCCAGCTTATGAAGATATCTGACAACTGTTCTGAGACTGACACCAGCTTGTGTTGCAATGTCAGAGGCTTTGCACAGAGGATCCTCATCAACATTTCTTTTCACAAGACGCAAGTGGGGACGGAGCGACCTGGATGAGGTTTCGTGCACTCTTTGTCTTGTCTTGTGAATTGTACGATCGATTTATTAACAGTAGAAAGAGGTATTAAAAGATTTCCTGCTTTTTTGAGTTGACTATAACCACCTTCATGTTGACCCATGATTCGTCCTCACAGAAATTCTGATAGGTCTGATGCTTCTTTGGTCCAGGGTATACTCCAATGTTGTAACATGCAATTTTAATGAGATACTATTCTTATCTGGAAATATAAATAATTATATATATTATTATTAGGTAAAATATTTACCTTAATGTCTATTCTTTTCTGTTATGTCTGTGTACTACTGGTTGCATGATTACAACTTAGCTACAAAGCCACCATTAACTCCATTTGCTAGGAATGTTACCTCTTGGCCACCATCAACTGTCACGAAAATTTAAGAAAATTATCAACTTTAAATGCCAAATACAGGCACAACATTAAGACAATCAATAGTGATCAAACGACCAGAAATGGTGATCTCACAGAAGGCCAGTCAACCGCCTTTATTTCACAGGGGCTAAATAATTATAAATAATTATTTTCATACTTAAAGACACTAGTGTTTCATGCTTTTGCAATCATCAGTGCAGGAAGTGATAATTGCTACTGGTTGGGAGATTCGAACACAGCTACAAAGCCACCTTTGACTTGATTTGCTAGGAATGTTACTTCTCTGCCACCATCATATATATATATATATATATATATATATATATATTTGTGTGTGTGTACTTCTATCATACAATGTGTGTGTGTGTATGTGTGTGTGTGCGTGTGTGTGTGTGCATGTGTGCGTGTGTGTGCGTGTGTGTGTGTGTGTGTGTGTGTGTGTGTGTGTGTGTGTGTGTGTGTGTGTGTGTGTGTGTGTGTGTATTTCTGTTGTACAACAGTTAATGAATAAAACAGATGCTTTTTATATCCCTTGGACGAAATCTGATCAAGTGGTGACGAGAAAGCAAATAGCAATTGAGACAATCACTTCAGGCTTACTCTGTCACCTGAAATGAATTCTGGAAGAAATCCTCCACTCTATACTAAAAGTCGATTTTATACATGAAAAATTAAATTACTAACATAATTCTACAATGGTATATGATAAGTGCAAACACTGGCAAAGCATAATTTTTGTTTCCATCATTTTTAATGTAGGGTGTACAGATCTGCTAAGCAAGTTACTCAATAAAAAATGGAATGTCTACGATCCGAGAAAGGGCTGCCATGAAAACCTGAATAAAAGCATTGCTCTTAATGGATGAACTCAAGCTGTATGCCTGCTCAGACACCGTCTGAAATTAACTCCATACATAACTTCTCCAGAAATATTAGAATGAAGTTTAGTCTGAACAAATGTGCCAAATGCCACATCAGAGCTGGGAAGAAGCTCCAAACATAAAGAATACAACTTGATGAAAATACTGATATGATTAGATGAGCAAAAAAAAAAAAAAATACCTTTTCATAAAAGAGAACAAATCAATTCAGCATGCAAAGATGAGAGAAAAAATTGGCATTAAAAGGAAAATCTGTAAAACAGAGCTTACAAACGAAAACAAGGTAAGTGCTGTTAACCAGCTAGCCATGTCAACTTTGCCATTCTCGACTGGCTACAGGGGAATATAAATAGACTGGACACTAAAATGCAGAAAATGCTGACATTATACAGAATAACATACAGAAACGAACGTCTGTCTACACTATATTTGCCCAGAGGAGCAGGACGTATGGGTGTCTCTGAAATTGACCCATCAGTATTATGAGCACTGAGCAATATCTAATGAGCTGCCAAAATCCAAACCTCAAAATGGTACATCAACATCATGAAATAAGAGCCAGTAGAATAACCTCCATCATAAAAATTGACCTGTGAGGCTTACAGTTAATTATAAACATTTCCCTTTATATTACTATTAGCGGGGGGGGGGGTGTACCCGGCGTTGTCCGGGTATTTGTAGGTGTGTGTATGAAGGGGGGGGGTAATTAATAATCCTGCTTAAATATTATAAAAAAGACGATGTAAAAAAAAAAAAAAATTCAAAACCAAAACGGAAAAAAAATGGCATAAATAAACCTGTGTATGGGGGGGGGGGGATAAACTAAAGAATAAGCGAAGTAATAAAAAAAAACGTTTGGTCGGGAGGAAGGATTGAACCTGGAAGCTTTGACGCGGAGGTGGAAACCAATGCCAATATTTAACGGTCTCTACCATGAGTGAGAGTAATTGATTAACATGTTAAGTTAAAGCTTATAAAGCTAAAAGAGGTTTGATTGACAGGACGACGCTAAATGAGGTCATCGCATGATCGTTATTTTTAGTTTTCACTTCACCCCAGATGATAGTGGGAAGGGGGGAAAGCAGAGCGAAAGCCGAGAACCCAACGTTTTTCACTGTATTTATACTAAAATGCAGGAAAAACCGTGCACAAAGCGAAATAGCGCAAATCTCATAAAAGTCGACGTAAATAAATCTAGAGACGACCCGCGTTCCCAAATCCTACATATTATGATATAGGACCCATATAAACAGTTGTAAGCGATAGTAACGAACCCGGGAGCGTGTGCGAGAAAAGCCTTTTGAAGACATACACGAAATGGTCACACACATTTTGCCTTTTATATATATATATATAGAAGAAGAAGAAGAAGAAGAAGAAGAAGAAGAAGAAGAAGATAAGATAAGATAAATTCCTCTCTATAATTAATCATTTTATAAATTCTCTTAACTCTATTTTTTCAATGCAACCCAGCTATATCTTAAAATATAAGCTTTAAGACATAAAGATACATTAATGAGAAAACTAACTTATATTAATTAATACATTAATATAAGACTAAATAAAATAAATAAACACATTTTAATTAGTGTTTATTAGACTTCCTACAATATATTAACTATGTATTCATCGTATTAAACTTAACTCTAATAAAATGTATAGTAACAGCTTTTATAAATTGGATATATATAAAACAAATGTAGTTTGAACCTGCGCGAGCCTTTTCTAGTCTCACACAAAAACACGCGTTCACATTTCAAGCTATATTACTTGTCATATACATATGCGCATACAAACATACTCTCCCACGTCCACACATACATATATTCACGTTCGCACACATACACTCACATTCACGTGTATACACACACGCTAACGTACGCACATGTACACGCACAGATGGACGACGTCACTTCCCTTTCAAAGGAAATCCACACATACGCAAAAGACCAGCGGAAACACCTATAAAAGCAAGAGCAATAAGCAGCTTCTTCCTTTTAGGACCAGCCTCCTAGCTGTACGGTCTACGGACCGACTGCGTGCCTTTTGGTCCATCAAAACAGACATGTGCATGATGCTCTACTGAGCTTAACCCTCTCTTTCTACAGGCCGGCTTGCCACTTCGCGTTTCTCTATTGCATTCCCCTTTCCTTCCACACGCGTAGTCGTCAACGGCGGACATGAACACGTGTTATATCTAAAACATTCATTCTTTCAACAGTAAATAAACGACACGTTTATCTAATCCATCAATTGAGTTTTTGTTTCCTTCTTTCCATCTTTTCTTTCTTCTCTCTCTCTCTCTCTCTCTCTCTCTCTCTCTCTATATATATATATATATATATATATATATATATATATATATATATGGAAAAATGATTAATAAAACATGTTAAAAGACATCTTGAAAAAGAGTTAAAAACATATTTAATTTTAAAAAAGGAAGCACAAGATAAGTGGATATTGTGCTTCCTTTTTTAAAATTAAATACGTTTTTAACTCTTTTTCAAGATGTCTTTTAACATGTTTTATTAATCATTTTTTCATATTATAAGCTCTATTTCCTTTTTGGTTTTATTGAGCTTTTACATCTGATTGAGATTACTTTACTTGTAAATATTAACTCTTTAATATGCATAATATATTTTAAGTTTACCATTTTGATTACCTTGGTAAACTTATTGTAATTTTTATTTTATATATATATATATATATATATATATATATATATATATATATATATATATATATATATATATATATATATTCGATTTTCATTTTCCTTAAATAACTGGCCTTGCGTAAGAGCAGAGGTATATTGTCACCTGACAGTGTTTTTGAGATTGAAACAGTAGATTTATTGTAGCGACTTATGATTATTTTGTTTACCTGAATTGAATAAAATAATATTTTTCTCTTTTAATTGAGCACTATCAACAACGTTGTTGAAATTCAATGGTTTTTACTTCGGGATATTTCTAATCTGGAATATATATATATATATATATATATATATATATATATATATATATATATATATATATATATATATATATATATATATAACTACTTCATTTACTCCCATAAAATCAATATACGAAAGTATAAATTTATGTGTAAACTTTAAGTATTTTTTATTTTATTTTTATTTTTTTTACATAGGCATCACCACTTATCAAGGCCAAGAGGCCACTCAAGGATAAGGGTTAAAGAGTGTACAGTAGACATTGGACAATATAGTAATCATTAATAATTAAAATTTGGTAAATATGATAACTTATATAGAACGGCTCATCAAGAACTTATTTACGTTAGACTTGAACACAACCATATTGTAGTCAGCCGGAAAGCAGGAAAACGGAAGACAATTCCACAGGCGTACAGTTCTAAGAAAGAAGCTTTGTTCATGGAATGTACGTTTAGGTTTAGGCACAGATAAAGAGTGGGGGGAATTATTGATAGTGTGTACAGCTAGACGAGTGTTTCTTGTGAAAGTTTGGCAAGGGGGGACCATAGATTGAAGCTCAGTTGAACACCTTCCATGAAAATAACGATACATCAGAGACAAACTCGCAACATCTCTTCTGTGAGATAGAGGTTGCAAGGAAGAGAAAAGGACATCTCCTACGAGGCTACGAAGTCTATTTTGAATTCTATCAAGGCAGGACAAGTCCTTTCTAGCAGCTCCTGCCTAGATGTGGCAACAGTATTCCATCCTTGGACGTACCTGGTTCTTATATAGATAGAGAATAGCATCAGCAGTGAGATATTTACCGGATCGATAGAAAGATCCCACCATTTTTCCAGCGGCCTTGGCAACAGATTTGATGTACGTGTTCCATTTAAGATCAGGAGTAAAGGTCAAGCCCAGAAGCTTGTCAAAACTTGAGGCCTCCTGAAGACGAGAGCCATTCATTTCAGTTGATGCCAGATGTGGATCAGAATGTTGATGATGTAAAGAGAGAAGCTTGGTTTTAGATGCATTAAAAGTAACCAGCCACTCCTTTCCCCATTGTACTACGTGCTCAAGATCAGAGGAGAGAGAATTGGAGAGAACTTTGTCGTTTATGGTCTTAGATGTGCTACCATAAATAGTAGTGTCGTCAGCATAAATGTCTTCAAAAGTGCTCAATACGTAGGTAGAGCTCGTTAGTAAGTTATAAAATATATATGGCGATTAAGCCTGAAGGATCCTAGAGTGGATGAAACATGGAATATTCAGTGTAGCTTAATCGCCATATATAATTTATAACTTACTATATATATATATATATATATATATATATATATATATATATATATATATATATATATATATACTTTTAACACATATTATTTGTATTATTTGGACTACTGTTCTCATCTTGATTTTTATTTTTATAATGTTTTGACTGTTTTAATCTTCTTGAAGTGTATCTTGTTGAACTTGAGACTCATTCTGTTGAACTAGGAAATCTGTATGGAATTCTGAAGGACTTGTGGCATAATGCATAAAGTACTAAGTAAGATTCAGTTTAAAATAACACTCTTTTGGAGTCAGAGGCAATTTTGGCGGGGAGGTAATTTATGAATATTAGGAATAATAAAGGTCCAAGGATAGACCCCTGAGGCACTCCCACATTTATATCATATTGTTTAGATGTATGACCGTCGAGGACAACCTGGATTTTTCTCTTATCTAAGAAGGATTTAATCAGGTTAAGTATTCGTCCAGTGATACCGTATGATCTGATTTTCCTGAGAAGACCTTCATGCCATATCCTATATAAGTTCTCTATAGAAGACTTGCTTTGGCAGGCAACCATCATTCATATGTATGAAATGATCCACCCAGCGCAACTGTGCAGTGGTAATCGTGGATTCAAAGTTTGGGCACAGTACTTTTGTAAAGGGGGTGAGTAAATAGGGACTTTAAAGGTTGAAAATTGGATCTTAGATTTTAAATTTTCATACCATATATAAAAATATTTAAAAATATAAGTAATACTTTGTTTTTTTCTATACATATTTTTATTTTAATGTCATTTATACTGTTATTTGTGCTTTTATTGTTATTTGTATTGAATTTACATGTTTGGAAAATTTAATTATGAACGAGTTGTATGTCTGACGTATCAAGAAAGTTTAAAAATATGTGTTGAAGTGGATTAGGGTTTATAGAGTTCAGGTATTGCAAGAATATTTTAAAATATTGAATTTTTTTTTCATTGAAATGTACATCTAGTTCTGTTCTGCATATATCGTGCATGAAAGGTAGCGTAACAGTCACAAATAGAGATTTATTTTCTCTCGCGAATCAATATCCTCCAGCCCTAGCCCCACACACTAAGTAATTCGGCCACACAATGTCCAATAACTCAGCAGAGTAGGGAGAGCATTAATTTATGAGAAAAAAATAAATCTTTATTTGTGACTGTTACAATAGCTTAAGAAATAGTTTCATATGATGACTAGAAAGAAATATAGGAAGTAGGTTAACTAAAATTGTAATTGTGTGAGTGAAACCTACAGATTCTACAGAAAAAAAAATATCGCTAGTCACTAGGAAGAAACTTTACTGCCTAGATTTCAAACAAAATTTCCAAATTTAGTAGAAAATCTGCTAAATTGACAATACTGTTTCATAAGTTCTTTTTAAAGTTGCATGAACATTTGTAGAGGACTAGGATATATAAATCCCAATCCTGTTACAAAAGAAAAATAATGAAACGAATGGAATGAAGGAAACAAAGACTCAATTGCTGGAATAGATAAACGTGTCGTTTATTTATTGTTGAAAGAATTGTTTTAGATATAACACATGTTCATGTCCGCGTGGGTGTAACCATCGTTTGTTGCAGGATTGGTAGTATAGAAGGAAAAAGGAAATGTGTGTTCATCTCACGTTCGGGTCACTATCGTTTGTTCGCGCGTGGGAAGAGAAGTGAGTGATATAGTGGAACGAGAAATGGCCGTCCAGCACAGAGAAAGAGAGAGAGTGAGAATGTCAATCCAGTTCATGGAGGCAGAAAGCGTATAAAGTGTACGTACTGTCTGTTAGCTCTTTGTACCACATAGTAGCAAGTGGGATGCATGCGCGTGCCTGCCGAAAAGGCACGCTGTCGGTTCATAGACCGCCCAGCTAGGAAGCTAGTCTGAAAAGAGCTGGAAACAGCTCGTCTCTTACTTTTATACTTGTTTCCGGTGGTCTTTTGCGCATGTGTGAATTTCCTTTGAAAGGGAAAGTGATGTTGTCCATGCGTGCATGTATGTGCGTACGTTAGCATGTGTGTGTATACACATGAATGTGAGTGTATGTATGCGAATGTGAATATGTGTACGTGTGTGGACGTGGGCGTGTATGTTTGTGTGCACGTATGTATATGACAAGTAATATAGCTTGAGATGTGAACGCATGTTTTTGTGTGAGACTAGAAAAGGCTTGCGCACATTTTACGTTATGTATCCATCAATCAGTGAGGTATATGATTAAATATTATTTGTGTTTGCTAGCAAAATCTTGGAGAAATTATATAATTCTGTACACTTTTAGGTATGATTTTTAAAACTCCATTATCTTGCATCTAATAATCTAATATTTTTATATTTGCTCTTATCACACAAAGACAAGTGAGACAGCAAAACAGACAATTTGATAACATTATTACAGAAATTGTCTTGTGGCAAGTCTAGTGGGACACCGATGATGTCCAGGACAAACTGCCTGACTGCATTCTCCAAAGACTTAGGTATAAGTCCTAGTACTGAAAAATATTAGAAAGAGAGATGGTTTGAATATCCAACCGGATGCCTCCCTTCCCACCAAAATTGAATACCCTATCATCCTCATCTGCTTATGACCGAACAAGCATGAATGGAAGTTGCAGAGAATGGCTGAAGTGTTATATGCAAAAGATGAAGAGAAACTTGGACTGGAGGAACAAAAGCAACAGAAGATGAAACCGATGAAAAAAAAATACAAAGTGAAAAGGCCTGAGATCTCTTATGATGAGCTTAAAAGAAAGCAACAGTCAGGATGGCTGCGATAATACATGGATAAGATGAGAGTTAGGTAAACATATGGTTTATTTAAGATGTCATTATACAAAGAACAATAACAACTAAGGACAATAACTCTTCTCAACTTCAGAGTTAACTTTCACGACAAGAGTCATGATGAATGAAAAGAGGAGTAAGAGGTGGAAAGTGGTTAAAATAGGAGAGAGTTCCTCAACAATTCACAGGTTTCATACAGGACAAGAAAGGAAATTTTAATATGAAAGAAGAAGATTGAACTACATCTTGCACAGATATACAATGATTTAGGAAGGAAATGGTAGTTGTTACCATTTGCTGGATTGAAGAGACTCATTGAACAAAGAGCATTCTTCGATCTGAGTGAGCCAAATCAGAAGGTGGTAGAAGACTGCATAGAAGACTTCATAAAAAGGTAAAAGGCAAGAACTTGCCAAGTAATGATGATATCAGCTACAAGGTGTACAAGCGATGCTCCAAACTCAAAAAGCAGTTATTCATTCTGCCAAGAGAAATGTGGGGAAAGATAAAAGTGGCACAGCAATATATATATATATATACAATTATGTTATCTAATAATATATCTTTAACAAAGCAAAACTTATCAAGATGACAAAAAATTGCAACACTATTAAGAGGAGCAAACAAATATATTAAATGAAAGATGAGGAATAAATGTTATATATAACTTTATTATAAGAAACAATAAGGAAAGGTAAAAAGGGAAAATTAAGAAAAAAAGAAAAAAAACCTTTAGGTCATGGCATTTCGAAACTAAATACTTCTCATCATCAGAAGAGATGGGTCAGAATCACACAAAATTCAAATATAGATAAAACTGGCTTAATAACATTTAGATTGGAAATGAGAATGAAGAAATAATATAATATGGTAAAAAATAATTGGGAAATACTAAAAGTAGGTACAATATATAAGAGTAAATCAGAAGGGTACTATATATGTAGGTAATAATAAAAAGAAAATATGGATCACTGTGAAAGAATGGGGAGCATAAAAGCAGAGTAAAGTTATATATAACTTTTATTCCTCACCTTTCATTTAATATGTGTGTGTGTGTGTGTGTGTGTGTGTGTGTGTGTGTGTGTGTGTGTGTGTGTGTGTGTGTGTGTGTGTGTGTGTGTGTGTGTGTGTGTTTGTGGGGAAAATATGCTTATCCAATTATATTTCATCCTTTATTTATATCAATCCTTTTATTTATGAAGCTCGGTGTAAATTAAATATAACTAGAAAGCATACATTTTGCTGCTCTGCAGTTCATCAACGTAGTTTGACTGTAATACGGTTTATAGTAGTATAGAGTACGTATACCATTATACCATAATACCATTATGCTATGGGACCCTGCTGATATTATTAGCTATTTATATTCCTTTTTCAAACATTTACTGGTCATTTGGGGAAACTTTGTATCAATAATTATCAAGATTTGCCGCAAGTAGAATTCTAAAAAATTAGTGTCCCTCCCGATCATTCATCATTATCTGACAGCAGAAGAAACAAATAATTTAAGTGTGAAGACCAGAGGCTACTTTTTGAGTATGTTGTTGGCATTTCTTGTGGAGAAGTTAACTTAGAAAATTGGGCCCTTGAATCAAGGAAGATGGCTAACATAAGCCACAAGATTAATATGTAAATTAAGAAAACTAATAAAATTTAATGGATAAATTTATTTACCTAATGGACAAAATTGTTTGAATGCCCTCTTCTCTCACATCCAATTCATCTGAGTTTATCATCGATATTATATTTTCCGGAAGTAGTGCAAAAGCACTATATTTTGAACTGTTTAAAACAGTAATTTGGATTTCAGTTAACTGTTTTGTTCTTTGAATCATATTAAAATATACTGTTGTTGGTTAAAAAAAATATTGTCGGTTTTGATCTCAAACCAACTAACTGCATACATATGATAAATTTGACCAAAATGTTTAATTTATCATAGTGTTTGAGGATGAATTGTGAAATTTAAAAGACTTAGTTGCTCATTAGCTTTTTTTACAATTTTTGTTTAATCAATGCAGTAAAAGTTGAGATATTTTACTAGGTGTGATGCATAATTAAAATTATAATTCATGTATTTATTTTTCTTTCAATGTATTTCATATAAATATATCAATTTTAATTGAATATTTTATAAAAATAGTGAAATTTTAAAGTCCATATTGTGAAAAATGCTGTGAAAATGAAGGATTTTTCAGCATTTTTCTACACGATTTTTAAAATAAAATGCTCAATTTTCTGTTCAAGATAGGAATCTAATTTTTGGTATATGTTCTTATCACATCAAATCCCAACTATTATCACCAGTGCCATGTTGATTTTCTGAAAAAAGTTGCAAATCGACGTCACAGTAGTATTTATAAAAAATAAATAAATAAATAAACGAACCTACAAGGCACACTGAAGTTGACCCGATGAGTTTCATGTTGCAAATGCAACAACAGCAGCAGGTTGCTATGTCAGAACAAATTATGAACCTCATGGAACATATTTTGCCCACCGAGTAATGCGCCCCCCTGATTTTTGCACCATCCACGTGTGAGACCCGTGCTTCCAATTATTGAACTTTGGATAATATATGGATTATATTCCAAGATGTGTGGTTATGCTACAAGAAATGATACGGCTCACCGACCTTACTGAAACATGAAATGAGCTATGGTCTGTATGCAATTCATCCCTTAATGAAGTGCTATTTAATTTTGTTGGTCCATATGCACTGAATAAAGCCACAGAAGAACAACTGCTTGTGTATATTAGAACCATTGCAGTGAAAACCGTCTACCCTGAGGTATACCATCAACAATTCTTTGTGATGAAGCAGAGTATTGGAGAGACTATTATGTTTTTCATTTCCCAACCAAAATCATAAGCGATGCTTTGCGTCTTTGAAAGACAATGCAGTTGTAGTAACGAAAAATGCACAACATCATTCTCCAACGACATAATTAAGTCCCAAATCATTGCTAAATTACGAGACACCTCCCACCAGAGCAAAATTTTGGCAGAAATTACTTTCCTGCCAACTCCAGATGACTAAACTAGACATCTCTTGACTCTGGAATCTATTGCCAGAGCATCGAACTACTTCCAACCAGCAGAGACCACACAAGACACAAGACACACCCAAAAGGTCAAAAAGAATGCCTTGCTTGTGCAAAGCATTCCACAAATGCGGCAAGGAGAATCACTTCTTAAGTACATGCCACGGCATGGCATCATAAAATGCCATAATGGAGGACGACCCCAATGATAACTAGAGGGAGGATTCTTCATTCATATCAACCATGACTATATAGCCCAGGTGACTGAGGAAGAAGAGGGAATCCTACATAGTGCCTGGATCAACAACCAATTTGCACCAGGCTAGCCGAGCCACCCTCATTCGTCAATATTACAGTCGCGTTAAACAGAAAGGCCCTTCGGACAATTAATACATACAGATATGAAACAACTGCCCACTCAATTGACTGCCATGGCAGACACGGGAGCTCAGACAAATACAGCCAGAGTAGACAAATTAAACAATCCCAGGTGTGCCTTTAAACATCTGCTGCTACTAGGCATCATTTACGTGCTGTAAATGATGACAACTTGCCCATCATAGGAGCCTTAATTTCCACAATATCACTTGGTGATGCAGCATGTTCAGAAGTGATATACATCAGCCCAAGAATCAAGGGCCTGTATATATCGCAAATGGACCTGAAAAAATCTAAGGGTCATTGGCAACAATTTCCCAAGGCAACCTTGGAGTCAAGTAGCTACAAAGGTAGACCCCAAACCAAATGACAAAATGTTAGCCCCTTGCAGATGCCCATGCAGGTCGCCTTGCCCATCACTACCAGATAAACGTCCATTTCCTGCTAGATGTGAATATTGAGAAAACCTAAAAAAAACTGGATCAAATGTCACTTTGCCAGCAGTACATTCAGGACATGTACACACCAAAAATTGCAGACCATGACCAGAGAACCACTCACCATCATCTTCCTGGACAACTACCAACCTAAAGCCGTTCACAAACCAATCCCAGCTCCCCTCGACTGGAAAGAAGCTGTCAAATAACAGCTAAATGCTGATGTAGCACTGAACATCATTAAACCAGTACAAGTAGGGACATCAATGATATCGTGTTCCAGAATGATCACAGTTTCCTAAAAAGATGGCAGTCCACATAGAATGGTTGACCTGCAGAATTTGAATGCAGCAACAAGACGGGAGACACACTACACATCCTCTCCATTCAACCTTTTCAGCACAATACCCCCAGGATACAAGAAACTATTCTTGATGCCTGGAATGGGTATCATAGTGTTCCCCTTGCTGTAAAAGTGTGAGATGCCACAACTTTCATCACAGAATGGGGGCAGATACTGATATTTGTGAGTTCCTCAATGTTTCCAAACATCCAATGACGGCTACACAAAGAGGTTTGATACCATTACAGAAAGTTTCCTTCGTGTGACCCGCTGTGTGGATGACTCTATTTGATGGGGTGATGATATAGCACTATCTTTTTAGCATACCATTAGATACATAATACTTTGTGCTGAAAATGGAATCGTACTTAACCCAGATAAATTCCATTTTGCAAAAGACAATGTGGAGTTCACTATTTTTGACATCAGCCTTACAAAATACAAACAATCTCAAAAATTAGTTAAGAGCAGTAGAGACTTCCCATCACTGACGAATATTATAGGAGTTAGATCTTTCTTTGGTCTGATCAACCAAGTTTCATATGCATTTGCCAAGAACAACTCTTTCAGCAGTCCAAGGATAAAATCCCAGACAGCCTCTGGGACGGCATTCAAACATTTGGAATAAATCTCCCAACATGTCTGACCACAGAAATAGGATTTACACTACTTCAAACATTGCAGATACCCATCTACAATAGACCACCTTCCTGGAAGGTTATATATTCTGGCTCCTGATTCAATAGACCTGCTGAAAGCTGCTACACACTGATTGAGGAAGAAGCTTTAGCCAATTCAAGGTCATGTCAGTACCAGGTAACGCCAATGGTGGGGCAAATGTTATGTCTCATATACCTACACCTACCATGAAAGTCACAACAGCTGAATCAGACGACATGGAAGAAGCATTGCAAGCTGGGATAGAATCTCGATACAACCAAAAAACATCTCCAATCAAAATGGCATGCATACAGCAAGAGGTTAGGATAGATTAACAATACATGAACCTCGTGGATACAATCGAGAAAGGATTCCCCGAACATAAGGATCATCTACATTCGAACATTAGTGAGTTCTGGAATATGCAGAGCGACCTATACACGGTTCAGTCACTAGTATTCAAGGAAGGGCGCATATTAATTAAAAAAAAACTATGCCATGAACTTATCCACCAAGAGATCAATAGCGTGAGAAGCAATGTCACACAACGATTGTTTTGGCCCGGTATGGGCGCATAATTGCAAGAAAAGCGTAATCAATGCAAGTGCTGCAACAAAGTGTCCCATCAACTACCCATTTCAGTCAACAGTGACAAATATTTTAAACATAGCTCGACGTAAATATATGATCTACACTGACAAATATTCAGGTTGGACAGAGGTATCTTCAATACACCAAGATGCTAAGGTATCCAGAGTATGCGACGTTCTATGCAGATACTTTATGAACTATGGTTTGCCAGAGGAAGTTGCTTGTGATGGTGGAACCTCATACAACTCCAATGAAAGGAAAACATTTCTCAAAAGATGGAGCATATCTCTGCAAGTGTCATCAGCCTATTACTCATAAAGCAATGGTAGAGCCGAGGTAGCTGTCAAGTAATTCTTTAGTAAGGACTGAGCCTTTAACCTCTCAGAAGACTGTTAATCAACATCCGTATCCACTGTGCCAAGTGCCCATTTAGAAAATATGCATCTGAATAAGGTCAGAGGTTACATTAAATAAAATATTTTGAAAATAACAACCAAGATGAGAATACTAATCAGAATAATGCCATTAATCCAAATTATAAATCTTTGATAGTTTTAAATTTATGAAATTCCGAAACTAATTTAGAAAGATTTGTCTATGGAAGATTCGTCCACAAAATATTCATCTATTTTTGCTAGGTAGAAAATTGAACCATTATTGAATAAATATGGATTAAAAACACATTTTATGACTGTTCCTGGAGGAGATATTTTTAAAGAGATTATACCCTTCCTCTAATATTAAAAAAAATATTTTTACTTATTTAAAACAGATGAAATTGATTTTTCTAAGTGTTTGCTTTCTACCCAGTTGAGCAAGTTTTTAGTGGTTTTAACCTACTTTAAAGCGTTTATTATATATATATATATATATATATATATATATATATATATATATATATATATATATATATATATATATAAAAGAAAACAAATAATGTCGAGTGTTACGTGAGAATAAAAAAAATGTTTGTTGGGTTGGAGTCTTAAATATGTTTATTTTTACATATTTTTAAAGGATTTCTTGGTATTTATTAATGTTTCCAGTAATGCACGAGTTCAAAATAAAATAACAATGTCAGTAAATAAAGGTATACCATACGAAACCGTTTGAAAGGATGAAGAGACTTTATTCTCGAGCGTACAGAATGAAACTCAAAACAAAACTAAAAACGTAAACACAAATGAAAGAAGCAGACAACTCAAAATAATACGGTCATGCTGAGTTATCTCCCTTGGATATGCGATCCTGATTCAATACCGGCACATTAAAACTGTTCGATATGTTCCTATTTATTTCAATGCCTCACCCACAAAGACAGAGTTAGATACAAGGTCCGTTGTAATGTAGGAAAAATCCAGCTCCCCAAAAAGAGGCACTCTGCATAAGAACAAAAATAAAAAATTGCCTCGTTCATGAAAGATTTCTCCTCCATTGACCGAAGCAAAATTAGATATCTCTCTACCAAACGGGAAAATTATCGAGTAAGATTTTAATAAAAAAGGCACTTGTACAGTTTAATCAAGACATTAAAAAATGAAAATATTGAAAAAAAAAAAAAGAAAAAAAGTTAATTGTACGTATCCCTCTTGAACTGAAGTCTTTGAAATAAAATTTCATTTCATTTGATCGAGTATTTTTTTTTTTTTTTTTTTTTACAGCGGAAAAACACGTTTTTATGATAGCATATAGGTAGCCATCTTTGAATTTTTTAATTTTTTGTTGGGATTTTAAAACGCCACGGGGAGATAACTCAATTTAAAGCGCCCCCCCCCCACCTCATCTTTAATACTAGCTTTTCTTCCTAAAAATCGAACCATCCATTTGCTCGGTATCATGACAAATTGTTTTTTCGCTGTAAAAAAAAACAAAAAAAAACCCTACTTGATGAAATTAAGTGAAATTTTTTTTTGAGAACTTCATTCCATAACGGATACGCACAATTTAAACTTTTTCGATAATTTCATTTTTTTTAATGTCTTGATTAAACTGTACAAGTACTAATAAAAAAAAAGAAGAAATTGTGTGCATATGTTCGATTCTCGGCTGAAGCAAACCCATTCTACGTAGATGTAGAAGATTTGGTAAATAAAAAGGGGAGATAAATCAGTCGTAGAACAAAATGTGTTGTTTGTTCGGTAATCGATACAATTAGATTCTAAAAACATTTATGATGTACATACTCGAGAAAGAAAATCAAATTTTATGAGTAAGCATTGTGTCTTGATCAACCATATTTAAACACTGTGTCTTGATCCACCATATTTAATGAATAAGGGGGACAATTTAATCGAATTACCGAGATCAAAATCAGCCTTCTAATGGTTATGATTATTGATTAACTATTCAAATCTTTATAACTTGTAAATATGGCAATTCAGAAGCACAGGCGACCCAGACCCTAAGTGGAACCGTAACCGGTATCAGCTGAAAAACTAACCTCAATGTAAAAATGTTCCCACTACCAAAAACCGGACTTCCTGTTCCTGTTTAAGTTTAAAATATATAAAACTAGCATGGGTGCCCGGCGTTGCTCAGGTGTTTGGAGGTATATGCTGAGCAAAAAAAAAAAAAAAAAAAAAAAAAAAAGAAAAAGGAAAAAAAAAAGGTCATTTTTTTTTTACTTTGACCCCTATTATGACCTCTTAACATTTATTGTTTGGGGCTCAAATCAAGTTATTAAGTTAGATCCATGTCCAAGGAACCTATATCTAAAATTTCAAGTGTTTAGAATCAAAATTGTCCGTGGATTTGGTAGAGTTCTCAAAGGTCAAATCGTTGAACTTTGACCCCCTAACAGCCAAATTTTTGTCCGAAAACCGATCACATAGATTTTCCCAAATCTCAGTCACCCTGTATGTATATCAAATTTCGAGTCTGTAGACTAAAAATTGACAGGGTTAGTGCGTAGGGAAATGTACACACACACGCAGACACTTTCACACACACACACACACACACACGTTCACATTTATAGATATATAGATTGGCATGAAATAAAATATATGAAACTTTTGGAGAGATTGGGGAGGGGGGGGTAAATTTTTACTTTCGTTCCATCTTAACATTCCTATTTAAAATGATGACTTTCCACTTTCACCGGTTTTCGGGTATGCTGAAAACAAATATAACATTTAAATGTGGCGCCGCACGCCGCAGGCGCAGAGATGCTATTGCGTTTTAGTTTTTTGTTTTTTGTTTTTTTTGTAAAAAAGTCTATCGGTATTAGCTAAAACAAAACGTCTGCCATTAAAATGACGAAAAGGGAGATAAGTATGTCCACCGTATTCGCAATTTTCAAGGTGTTTACATCTAAAGAAAATGCAATTTCCCACAATTTTTTGTAAAAAATACTTTTAGCTACAAATAATTTTCTACTAGATGAATTTTCGTTAATTTTTTAATATATTACTATTTTAGACATGACAAGTAAGTACAGTTGTTTTTGCTTAAAACAGTATATTTAAAAAAAAATCGATCTATTAATCGATAAGATAGAGTCGACAAATCGCTTAAGCGCTCTTTTTTCAATAAATATGTTTGCCTTATAAATCTGAAATGGTTTGTGTTTCTTGCAACTTATGGAAACAAAATTCGTAAAGTTCATATTTTTATTTAAAAAATGAGTAGCTTCTTGAACAAATCTTGCATTAGATAATAATTTTCCAATCTTGTTTAGTTGGTGGATTACATATTACGCACACACCGTTAGTATCTAAGACACTGAGTCAGGGGACATAATTCATAGTAAAGATAATCAGTATTAAGAGTTAACTCCCTTGCTTGATTTGTTTTTATTTACAAACTAAAGTGACCAGAGTGGCCCTTTTTAAGATCAAATTTTACTAATTTGGCCTTTTTTAAAATAAAAAGAAGAAAAAAAAGCAGTTTGGTCTTTTTTAAAAATTGGCTTCAATTTTGTCTTTTTCTGATAATTTTGGTAAAATATTTATTTGGTAGTGTCAGCCGGTCGGAACAAATCCCCGGTAGGAACATTTCAGAGTGATCACGGTAAATATAGTGCTACTGCTACGCTACAACAGAACAGCGACTAATCTAATTTGTTTTTTGTTTTTTTTTTTAGAGGTATTAGAGGTCGCTGATAATGAATCTGATAATCAAATCCGTCGCAAATTTACAGTTTGCCTGGTATTAATACTTGAACCCAGGGACTATTTTCTGCCATTTGGCAGTGCGCGCGGTAGCATAAACGACGGCTGTTAAATGTGCCTTACTGCCTTCTCACATGGCGTACGAATCTTCCGCGGACAATTTAAATTTATATGAAAAAGAAATAAAACAAAAAGAAAAGAAAAGCACTCCAAGTGGGTGGGTAGGTGTATCAGAATTTTTGTAGGAATTTTTGACACCCCTAACACGAAACTGCGAGTAAAATATAAAAAAACTCGTAATTTTTCTTTTAAAAGTGGGTTGTTTATTTTCTTTATGGATTATACTTCCAAAATAAACTATTAAAGTTGTTTTAAAAGTTACAGTGATAATCATATTTATTGGCACGGTAAAATAAAAGTTAAATTTTGTCTAATAAATTCTAAAAAAGGGATTAAATTAAAGAAAATAACAAAGTATATTATGTATTTTTAACTGGCCTTTCCGATGCAGCAATCGGATTTTAGAAAAAATAAATAACAAAGGAACAACAAACATAATTGCAAAAAACCCTTGTTCAAAATTATTGGCACGATTTATTTAATAATCAATTGTATAGCCTTTGGCCTTGATTACCTTCCTCAGTCGCTTTTCATAGTTTACAACCAAGTTGTTGCACTCTTCAGTAGTCATTTTAGCCCACTCTTCCTGACAATAATCCTCCAATTGAATAAGATTCTTAGGCTTCCTTTGCATTACCCTCAATTTTAATGTTCTCCATAAATTTTCAATTGGATTAAGGTCTGGGCTTTGTGATGGCCACTCCAAAACATTAATATGATTGTCCTCAAGCCATTTCTTAGTCAGTTTAGCCGAATGCTTTGGGTCATTATCTTGCATGAACCACCAACGACGACCAAGTGAGAGCTCTTTAGCAGAGTCTTTCAGGTTTTCATCCAATATTTTAACATAATCTTCCTTTTTTATGCTACCTGTGACCTTAACAAGTCGCCCTGGTCCAGAGGCAGCAAAGGATCCCCAAAACATCAAACTGCCTCCACCGTGCTTCACTGTGGGTATGGTGTTCTTAGGCAGGAAAGCTTCGCCAGATTTTCTGTAAATATAAGACACTTTATTATGGCCAAAATAACTCTATTTTCGTTTCGTCAGTCCATAGAACACGTTTCCAGAATGCAACATCTTTATCAATATGACGTTTTGCAAAGGCTAGCCTTGCTTTCAGGTGCATAGGCTTCAATAAGGGAGTCTTTCTCGGACAACATGCTTTTAAACCAGCTCTCTTCAAAACTCTACCAACTGTATGTCGAGATACATTCACTCCAGAGGTGCTCTGTTCATCAACAATCTCCCCAACAGAGATCCTTGGGTTTTGTTTTACTTGTCGAACAATTTTCCGTTCATCTCTTGGGGAAAGAACCCTTTTTCTCCCTCTACCCTCTAAACTCATAACGTGGCCTTGCGATTTGAACTTGTTTATTATGGCTCTAACAGTGGATTTGGGAAGGTTTAGCTTCTTTGAAATCTTATCATAGCCCTCCCCATTGGTATGGCATGCTACAACAAGCTTCCTGACGTCTTCGCTGTGTTCCTTAGTTTTAACCATGGCGATTGAAAATTATAATTTAGTCACTTATAATAGTTTAAATAAATCGCTATCTAAAAATTATCTGAAAAAAATTATTCACTGAATTAGCGTTAAACAAGCATAATATGGCTATAAAAAAGTTCAGAAAGCACGTAAACCGGAAATTGATTGATATTATACTGATACTAAAAGAAAAACAAAGCCGTGCCAATAATTTTGAACAAGGGTTTTTTGCAATTATGTTTGTTGTTCCTTTGTTATTTATTTTTTCTAAAATCCGATTGCTGTATCGGAAAGGCCAGTTAAAAATACATAATATACTTTGTTATTTTCTTTAATTTAATCCCTTTTTTAGAATTTATTAGACAAAATTTAACTTTTATTTTACCGTGCCAATAAATATGATCATCACTGTATATATATATATATATATATATATATATATATATATATATATATATATATATATATATATATATATATATATATATATTAAGTAATGTGATTTATAATTTAAAATTTTAAAATCAAATTTTAATTAAATTAAAAATCCGTTTCATAAGAAGGAACAACAACAAAAATCAAATATATATATATATTTAAACTAATGAAATTAATTGAATTTTACGAGCTCAGTATTTTTCAATTTTTAAACTTTAAAAATCTATCAAAATTTTTCTATTGATTCTATTTTTACGATATTTTCAGGGTCAATATGAAATTTTATGCTCTTTCCAATAAACCGAATATAATGTTTTAGACAAACGTTTTTTTTTTAATTCACGCCACCCGCCATTTTCAAGTGCCTATTAAAAAGTAAATAATTAATTTACTCGCCAAAGTTTTATATATCACAAATTGAAGATAAAAGATCAATAATTAATATATTCAAATTTAAAACAAAAAAGTAGTGTTTTTTTTAGAAATTTACCCGTAAAGTTCGAAGTTTAAAACCTTTTTTTTTTTTTAAACACGTTGTTTGTTTTTTTCTTTTGTTTTTTTTTTAATGAAACCTTGGTCCTTGCTCCTTTAATTGAAAAAAAATTAGGGCTTGAATTACATTTTTCGAGTAGATATAAGTTTGGAAAGACGGGGGGTCGAATTAATTCACGCCTCCCATTATGAAATGTCTATTAAAAAGTAAATAATTGATTTACTCACCAAAGTGTTATATATCACAAATTGAAGATAAAAGATCAATAAATAATATATTCAAATTTAAAACAAAAAAGTAGTGTTTTTTAGAAATTTACTTATAAAGTCCGAAGTTTAAAACCGTTTTTAAAAAAAAACACGTTTTTTTTTTATTTTCTTTTTTAATGAAACCTTAGTCCTTGCTCCTTTAATTGAAAAAAAAAAATTAGGGGTTGAATTACACTTTTCGAGTAGTTATAAGCGTGGAAAGACGGGGTGGAATTATTCAATATTTTTCACAAAATTTGTGACACACCTAGTGGGTGGGTGGGGGATAATATCGAAAGACATTTTTTTTTTTTTTTTTCAGAACATAGGATTTTCAATTTTTTTTTTCATTGGCGGAAAATTTAAAATTATAAGAAAAAGTTGTCTTTAACAAAATTTTTAAAAATACATTATAGCACTTTTGTTTTTTTTTTTTTTTTTTTTTTTTTTTTGTCTTATGTAGTTCTTAATGCATTTTAATTGATCTAAAACGAAGTTTTCACGAGCGGTTTACATAAGCACCAAACATTTTTATGTTTTTCATTTTGGGGGGTGGGGGATTCAATTATAAAAGTCGTGTGGCTTAACAGGTGCTTCTCCAGTTTAAGTAACCTGTAGGGGAAAAGAAATTTAAGAGAAGTTAAATTCCTCTGCCCCAAACATCATCATCATCATCATCATCATCATCATCATCATCATCATAATAATAATAATAATGATAATGATAATGATAATGATAATAATAATAATAATAATAATAATAAAAAAAAAGAAATAAAACACAATGACACCTCCTCAAATTTATTTTTCAACAAAATAATAAGATGAACAAGCAAAGTCCGATCGGTAAGAGTTGTTATGAAATCATTGAGGTTAGAATATTCAAATTAGGTGAAAAATCCTTTGTGGAATTACTAAGATTAAAAGGTCATGTTAGATGAAAGTCCTTCGTTAAAATAATAAGATTGGAAGTTGAAAGTCTTGTGTGAAAATAATGTCCTTATTTCAAGGTTTTTGTTTTAACTCGCGAAGTTCGTCTTATTTGAAAGTCCCCTGAGGAAAGTAGTCCGTTGTTAGTAATTCTTATAGAAAATATGGGGAATGGGTGCGTGTGTGCATAAGTGTTGTCTTTTTTGGATGCCAGCGTGGCGTGTGTAATTGTGGTTTCGACAGATTTGAAAACGACGATGAGATGAAAATAAGAGACATGTTCTCGGGTCAAATTGGAGCGAAAAGACAGAGAGAAAGAATGTTTGTTGCATTTAAATACTTTTTGAATCGGATTCCAGCACAAGATCGCTGCTGCTAATATTTGGTTTGGGAAAGCGTTAAAAAACAATCTTCTAAAATTTCTCATTGGTCGATATTGTCACGTGGTATTGTGTTCGCCTACATCTGCTAAAAATATGTCCATTTTGCTTTTGTTATTGTGAGAAAAGCGTGTGGGCGTATTTGAAATTATGTCGTTGCTTGAAGAACTTATTTTTGTGCAAATGCGCAGGAAAATTAAAATTAATGAAGGTTTGTTTATTTGCATGTGAGCGTGTGTGTGTGCGTGTGCATGTGTGTGTGTGTGTGTGTGTGTGTGTGTGTGTGTGTGTGTGTGTGTGTGTGTGTGTGTGTGTGTAAGTGAGTGACAGCACAAACTGTTTTTCCATAAGTAACATGCCGACATTTACTGATTAGAATACTGTTTAACATTTTTAGGATATACTGTTTTCTGTTTTCATTGGGTGGAGGCGTGGGGGGTGAATTCGTTGTCAGTGACCTTGAATACCACTAAAAAACAAATTAGAGTGGTCAGTGTTCTGTTGTAGCATTATAATTACCATGATCACTGCTTCAACGCCCATGGATAGGAAGAAGGTGTAAGCACACAACGTTTTGATACGACCATTGCACACATAAAACAAAAGGAACTATCTTACGCTTTCTTGCATGAAAATACAGTTAACAGGTTGGAATGTTTGAGAAGGCCAGTATATAAAGATTTGCCCGCAAAAAATCAAATCAGTTTTTCCTCTTGATTTTTCAAGAACAGCACATGTTCAGAATAACTCTGTCACTGGGAGACGTTAAAATCCCCTGTCCCGAATTTACGTGCAATGCACATGGCTTTAATTCTCATCATGGGAAGTTACCGCATCGAACGAGAATTTAAATCTTCTTTTAAACAATCTTATTTCGAACTACTGTTCTTACAATATGAACACACACACACACACACACACACACACACACACACACACACACACACATTCGCTTACATGATTTATGGATTGTTTTCCAGAAAATATCCACATTGTCTTGTCATTGCATAAAAATAAGTTTCTATCTTGTAAGCAGAATGCTCTGAGTTAAATCCCTGATGGTTGGCCTTCGGGACAAGATCCCATCTTGGAGAGAAAGAAATCAATCACTAACTCCCCATCCTTCACCCACAAAATTTTCTTTTCTCCATTTCGCCCCATCTATAGAGCATCCCCACTTAGAGACCGGCCTGCAGGAGCTCAGGTTCCTTTACAAACCAAGTGAAACAGACGGTCTATCAACTAGACGTGGTTGAGAGGGTCCTACTAACCCCCACCCCCCGCCCTCGACACAAATGAATTATCGTATCATCATTGTTATCTTTTTTGTTTTTTACACGGAAATAAAAAATGTTTTAAACAATTGGGTGCCAAGTAGGACGTCCCCAAGTATGAAAGGGCGAATGCGGTATTATGGTGAAAGAAGATTCTAGCTAAGAGAAACTTTTGAATAATTTATTTTATGGAAATCATTCCAGACAATGTGTGAAGTCACTTGATGTAAGGAGTTAACAAGAACAAAAAAATGATCATCGCAAAGACAGGAGATGCATATCAACCTTAAGTCTTGAAAAGACTAAAGTTATAAGTAGGAGGAAAACAGTCAGCAGGAACAGAGTTTCACAAGCCTGTTATTCTTAGAAATAAGTTACTGGAATAAGAAACTGTATTATAATGAGGTATCAAAACAGCGATTTGATGGAAACCACTAGCTGGAACAAAGGAAGTAGGGAGTAGATCGGACAATTTTAAAGAACACGTAACATAATAGTATTTTTAGAAAAGACTGAGACTATCAATATCACGTTTGTGAAAAAGAGGTTGCAGAAAAGAAAGGATAGAACCAATTAAATTACAGATACGTTTCTACACCTTACCAAGAACTCTCAAAGGAGACAGAGATTCGCCGTGACACGAATACTTCATACATGGTTTGATAGTAGATTTGTAAATATAGAGAATTGTCTCAGGTGTGAGAAAAGGTGTTTAAATTGATAGAGAGGACTGATTTTATGAGCAGAAAGAGCAATAGATCTAATATATGAACTCTGAGAAAGATTTGATGAAAAAGAAAGACCAAGAAGTTTCAAAGGCGATTTTTCTTCAAAAGCAGAACCATTTCAAAAAAAAAAAAAAAAAAAAAGAAGGGATATGCTTATGATTGAAAGAAACTAGCTGAGTCTCAACAGGATTAATCGAAACAAGCCATTTCAAACCGCAATTTATAACTGAACTTAGATCAACTTCTAGATCAACTGCATATTTCAACTGATCCATGGAAAATAACACCCTGGATAACAACATTATTGATAGAAAAAGAGAATGAAGAAACACCATACAGAGTTACTCACAATATTCAATCAGAAAGGAAAGATAAGAACCTCACCATCAATACCATAGCCCTGAAGTTTATGTAAAAGACCAGAATGTCAAACTCTATCAAATGGCTTTGAAATGTCAAGTGCAATGACCTTACTGTAGTCAATTACGAGTATTTTATTATTTGGTATTTGTTTGTAACTATTAAGACTTGAGCCATTTTTATTTATTCATTTATTTATTAATTATGCCTTCCTCCTCATTCTTTCGATTTTAGTTTATATGAAACATTTATGATTATCTTCCAATCGTTTAGATTTAGTTGTAATAAATTTACATTTTGAATCTTTAAGAATAAAAAGAAACAAAATTAAGAGATCTTTTGCTGAACTGCCGAATGTAAAAGTTGTAAGATAATATCATAGCAGAAGTTAGGGTTCTGTATTTGAATAGGACTTACCTAATTGGTTTATGATCACCATACACTGTCTTTCAATAGAGGCATTAAACGATAATAATGCCATGGACACATTTCCAGGTTCAGGTTTCGACTGTAGTCTGTGTTTCTTAATAAAACTATGAAAGTTAAATAACAAGAGCTCTCCATATCCAATGAGGCAGCCTCAGCACTTTTTATTTCCCACTAACTCTTGCATGAGGGTCATTTAAAAAATAAAGCCTCCTATTTTTTAACTCTAAAAGTTGAAAAGCTACGAAAATAGAAGTGGTTCCATTAAAACGAGTGACCTTTTGTACTTCAGAACGTATTTTTCTACAATGTTAACACCATTCTCAATGCACTTTTGCCAGCAATGAACGATGGCTGTGCATAGGTGTCTGAGGCATATTTTGCATATGAGGGCTGTTCCAAGAGTAAAGCCTCCTACTTTTTAAAGAAGCGGAAGTAGTGTTCCTTTTCATCAGCATGTATTACTAATTTTGCGTAAAGGTAGGTTGAAGTAAATGTCATCGTTGATTTTGATGACACTTTTTAAAAAATATTCTTATGATTTTGTTCTAGCTGGAGATGAGGCATCCTACCAGATGCCAGACATTCAACCACTATCTCATACATTCCAACCGAGAGATTCTAACTGTCCCTTTAAGTGCAGTTGTTTCTGTATATCCTGTACTTAACTCACTGAGTATATTTGTCCAGGTAATTTTTCAAATTCCTTTTTATAAGTCCAGTTGCTCTCATAATTACTGAAATGATGGATAGTTTCCTAAGATTCCAGTTTCTTTTCATGTCGTACCTTGGTATGGCAGCTGCACAATCTGTAGTGAACCATAGTGGTGAGTGGGGCTTGTTATAATACTTCTGTGTGGGAACATGTGCTTCAATGCCCGCTTTGCACCATTCAGTTGTCTCATTGGCACACTGTTCAGCAGGAAAGTGTTCCAATGAGACAACTGAATGGTGCAAAGCAGGCATTGAAGCACATGTTCCGACACGGAAGTATTATAGTAAGCCCCACTCACCACCATGGTTCCCTGCAGCATGGATTACACCGTTTCGTACATCATAAGTCAACTACAAATAGGCAAAAATTCATAGATGCTAGAAATCATTGTAAGAGAGAAATAGCGACAGCCAAAAGAAAACATGGTGAAATAATCAGGGAATGCATAGAATCACAAAAGATACTAATTTGTTATATCTGGAAAATCTATAATCGTGTAGTGAATAAAGGCCAATCAATAATTCCCCAACTATCCAGCAACCAGAAGGTCACATGCATGGTAATCGATAAGGTGACACTGCTTGCCTGGCGATTCGCCTCCACCTCCACCTTAGAGCCAACAAATAACACCCTCCCAAATGTCCCTATGTGGACTGAAGTCACACTAGATGATGTAAAAATCACCCCTTCTCATGTCTGCAATATCATAAAATATTTAGGCACCTCCAAGACGTGTGGGCCTGATCTCATCTCTGCTATACTAATTAACAAATGCTCAGCTGAGTTAGCCGTTATACTTTCCAAGCTCTACAATAAATGCCTTGCTCAATCTTGCTTCTCTAATAGCTGGAAGATTGCCTCTGTAGTACCAGTGTACAATAATTCTAGTAAAAGGGGTGACTGTCTCAATTATCACCCTATCAGTTTCTTCTCACTCTTCACTACAACCTTTGCGACCTTAATAAATCAAGCACTAGTCCATCACTTTGAAAAAGCTTACCTTCTCTCTGACAAACAGTATAGATTATTATTAGATCCTTCTTAGACAATAGAATCATCCAGATTGTCATTGATGGACGTATATCCAAGCAGCATAACTTTAATGTGGGAGTGCCTCAGGGGTCGATCCTTCGACCTCTATTCCTAATATTCATAAACGACTTCCCTGATAATATTGTGTCAGAGATGGGTATATTTGCTAATGATACGACACTCTATAACATGCACAAGGGAAGAACGGATGTACATAAATCTAAGACAATGGCAGAATCGTTAGTGGAATGGGCCTGCAAATGGATGGTAACATTTAATGCTAATAAGACTAAGCTACTCTCCTTTAACAATCACAAGACACCTCCCCAATCACTGATATCTATGACAAATAAGACCCTACCTGAAAATTCTTCCTGTAAACTTCTCGGCCTAACATTCATGGCCAATATGAACTGGAACAAATACATTGAGGACATTGCGAAGGCTGCTGCACAGAAGGTGGGTTCCCTTTATTGAGCTAGAAGACTACACACCTGAGAGTATTCTGTACCTCTACAAGGCCACTATTCGCCTATGCATGGAGTATTGTCGCCTCTCCTTGTTGGATAGAGTTCCACTTTGTCAATTAAGCTCTGACCCCTGTCCCATCACTGCAATGTTGCATCTCTGTGCCTGTTTTAAATGTATTTTAATGGAATGTGCTCTGATGAACTCATTGCACTTGTGTCTCCTCGATATATTTATCCCTGACAAACCCGCTTAGCAACAAAATCTTACCCCTTCACTGTGGAGGTCCCTTATTGCCAGGAAACTTTCTACTCTAATAGTTTCTTCTCTTGAACAGCTAGACCTGCTTCCCTGACTGTACTGATATGCAGACGTTTAAATGTAATGTAAATCAACATTTTGTTAATCTTTCTTAGTCTTGGTTACAAATAGTAGCCCCTTACATCCAAGTGACAATATACCTTGTTAGGGGTGAACATGAGTAAAAAAATAAATAAATAAATATAATTTCGTTATCTTTTCGCTCTCAGTTCTGTTTAACCCAGCATCATTGGGGGACACTGACTTCTACTAAGGTTGCTTCTTTCTCCTTCTTGTACATTATCACTATGCCAGACTCATTTTTACATTTGAAAAACAATTATATTTTTTTTTCTGTACATATGCATCTATCATAAAGAATCCCTAACCACAAAAAGTCACTTATACTAGTTATTGACTGAAGCTACATAACATGTATCCTTAGGATTCTTTAACTTGATGTAGAAGAGTAGAAAGTAGGACTTGGGCTTACTTTTCACACAGTAGTCCACCAGCACTTGCCCAAATTCATTTTGGATTGTTGCATTGTTGGTGCATTTATTATCTCACTTGGAAGTCTATTCCAATCTCATGTATGATATGAAAAGAAACTGGAATCTAAAGGGGATATCGATCATACCAGTTATCATAGGTGCCACAGGACTTATGAAGAAGAACCTAAAGTCCTACCTAACTAATATTCCTGGTGAACCAAGTGCAAAAGAGATTCAGACAATTGCACTTAAGGGAACAGCGAGGATACTAAAAAGAGCTCTTGGTTGGTTTCAATAAAAAAGTGGGGCAATGTTGGCAGCTGGTTTGGCTGCCCCATACCCGGCATTACAATCTTCAAAGGAAGAAAATGAAAAAAAAAAAAAAAAAAGGATTGAGAAACCGGCCCTCCTTTAGTTCAGTTGAAATCTACGGTGAAATAGTTTTTTTTTGTAGTATTATCTGTTTTGTGATTTTTGTTTTAATATCAGGAATCAAACAATTGTAATCAGTGGCGGCTCGTGCCTAAGATTAGTGGGGGTGCTGCTATAAAGAAAACACCTATTTTTTTAATATTGTGTAAAAATAAAACAAACATAAAATTATACATAATTTATACGTATGCACACGTATAAAAATACAATAATTTAAAGGAATCCTAAATAGATGTAAATATTTTACTTATTACATTCATTTGAAAGTAAACTTAATTCTTCTTGTTTTAATTTGTGAGAAAAGATTGATAATTTTCTCCTTAACTTCTGAATGACTGCTGAAGAACTTTTTTATCAATTGAAAGCACTGTAAGTGCATTTAGTCTTTCGCAACCCATGGTGTTCCTTAGAAAAGTTTTTATTCTTTTCAGAGTTGAAAAACAACGTTCTATCTCTTATGTAGTCATAGGAATTGTCAAGATAATTTTTATGGGTTTTGTGATTTCACTAAGAACATCGTTTAAATTGTTTTCCAAAATAAATTTCAGGAGATCAATTACTTTGCAATACTCATGGATATCTGACCTACTATAAAATATTTCTAGCTCAGTTTCAAACTTTTCTTTGTCAATCATGGAATATGCTTCAGTTGTCAAGGATATCTCTTCTGTAGGTAGTTTTTTTTTTCTTAAAACTAGCAAAGCTTATCTTGTAAAACAATTTAGCAAGTATTAAATGTTTAGTTGAAGAATATCTGTCCGTTATATCAACAGATATATAGTCACACAGTTCTTTAGCTTCGCCCTTGAGTGTTTGTGAAGAATTTTCACAGTATTTGGTGTTTCTTATCTCTAAAATAGCAGTTTTGAAATTTGTTATGTATTCATTGACTTTATATATGCTAATTTCCCGAGAAATAATTTCAACATGAGACATAATTTTATGAAATAGCTCAAACCAAAATATGAAATTTTCATCGTTCAAATATTTCAGAATTCCTGTCGCTTCTGCAACGGTCTCATCTACATATGATGTTGACTGAATTTCAGTGACAGTTTTTTTAATGCTTGAACATTTTTATGAACTCTATTTATGTATGTTAAAGTTCCACCTTGTGGCGGATACACGTAGAATGCTTACATCCAGATGCTTCTTGAAAAATGGACAGATGCTGTGGTGATCTAGAAAAGAAAGTCGGAATAGCCAAAATGTTAGAGATAAATATTCTAGCATTTCGTGTAATGCTTGCTGCATTCCTCATTATTAAATTAAGTTGATGCGCATAACAGTGAGTGAAATGCGCATTACTATAAACTGCTTTTATTTGCGCCTGAGCACCAGCTTTTTTGCCTTTCATGACATTTGCATCATCAAATGTCTGAGCTATCAGTTTTTGGCGATTCCTTGAAGGATTATATCTAATTGTTGTAGAATACATTTTGATATCCTATCAGCGGTTTGGTTTTCTGGAATAAAGAATCCCCAAATGCGTTCAAGTATTTTTTCATCCAAGACGTATCGTAAAACAATGATCATTTGTGTATGTTCAGACACATCTGTTATTTCATCAGCCATGACAGCTACAAAGGAAGCTTTGCTAATTTCTGCCCTTATTTCATTATGGTATATTTGTAAAAGACAGTCAAGTATGTCATTCTGAATAGTCTTGGAAACACCTTTGAAGACATTACTGGTTTCTAAGTGATTCTTTAAATCTGGATCTAATTAAGATGCAAAATTTAAAAATCCTCTAAATACACTTGGATTTACTGAATCATCTTTTTCATCATGTCCTCGTGAGGGAGTTTCAAAGTTCCCACAAAAGAAAATACAATCTATTATTTTAGATAAAATTTCACGGTTCTTCTTAACATTCATGTTATGATGATTGATTGAAAATCTGCAGGCCTCACTAAGTTTTGCTTTAATATTTATGGTCCCCAAAATTGATAGGGAAACTACATTGTCAACGTGCTTCTCATGCTTTTCAGTTCTATCTTTCATTTTGCTAATAGTTCTGAAACTATCTTTTGTCCATGTTACATCACCCCCTAACAACAAACAAGGAAAGCAGAACAATGCCTTTTTTAGTTCACAGCCGCAAAGCTAACTTTTCCGTTGGTACCATTGAAGCTACGGATATACACTTTGTTGTTGCTAATGCCTGGCTGAGATATTTGAATATCAGGCGTTGAACGGCTTCTTTTCTTAATTACAACTTTATCATGGAGAGACTGCTGTGAAAACTCAATCTGTTGAAGTTCATTTACCGTCGCAGAAGTTATTTCTAGGGGGTGTAAGGAGACCATGGTTAAATTCTTTTTATATCAATTGTATTGGGAAAGGTAAGTACTAGGTAGTCTATATTTATAACAAAACTTTGTAAATAAAATATAGAATAAAAAAGTTTACATGTTTGTACTATGAGCAAACAAAAAAAAATTAAAGGTACATAATTTTATTTACAAATCTTTTTACAACTTTTTATATAAAAATAAAAACAAACTTTGCTATTTACTAAGCTTATTATAAAAACAGTTTTACATACTCGTCTTGTTATTGCACATTTTAATTAAAAAACTTTGTTCAAAGTGTAAAACTTCTTGCTTTGTCCTCGTGGGATGTAAATAAATGCTAAAGCTTTATATATATATATATATATATATATATAATGTGTGCGTGTATATATATATAATGTGTGTGTATGTATATATATATATATGTGTGTGTATATATATGCGTGTATATATATGTATATATATATATGTGTGTGTATATATATGTGCGTGTATATATGTGTGTGTATATATGTGTGTATATGTGTGTATATATATATGTGTGTGTATGTGTGTGTATATATATATGTGTGTGTATATATATATATATATATATGTATATGTGTGTGTATATATATATGTATATATGTGTGTATATATATATGTATAGGCAAAAACATTTCTATATATATATGTATAGGCAAAAACATTTCTAACTAAAATGTATTTTAAAAAATAAACTTTTCTTCGCTTTTCTATAAAAAAAATGTAAATATTTTTTATTCTGTAAAGTTAAACTACTACAAAATAAATAAATTTTAAACTACTTAAAAATACAAATAAAATAAGCCATATAGGTAAAATAAAAAATAACATTTGTAACTACAAGGCTAAAAGCCCGAACACTTTTAATTAAAAAAAAAAGTTTGGCATATTATATATTTTTGTCTGCTTAAATCGCATTTAAAAGTGTGGGATTTTTTTTTTTTTTTTTTTTTTTTTTTAAGGTAGGTGGAGATTTTATTTACAAGAACACGTTACACTTTTTAATAATAATAAAAAGAAAACGTTTGTAAACAAAGCTTCTTAAAAAAAATAAATAAAATAAGTGAAAACGCGCAAACACCGCGTTTGGAACTGCGAAAAATACAGTTCCGATTTGACTCATATTAACCGTTCTAGATCGGGATGCGCACAAGTGAATTTCACTAAGAATGTGTAACTGTGAATTTCGCAGTTTTGCTTTTATGCTTATATGAGTATGGGGACAATTATCGACATTAAGCTTCAGGATATATATATATATATATATATATATATATATATATATATATATATATATAATTAATATGATATATTATCACATACAAAAAAAATAAAAAATAAACGTATTCTTTTTAACGTGTATCGATAATAATGAGTAGAAATGACTTGGGGGTGCTGCAGTTCCACAGCTCCAGGCACGAGCCGCCACTGATTGTAATACTAACTCTTCATGGTGAACTAAGTGTGTCTGACACTTGGTCCAAAAAATTCCAGATGTCCCAAATTCCTGCATATCAGAAAAGTAAAATCTCTCAATATTAAATGAAGATGTCAGTCTTTGGATGGTCCTAGTGATATAGATAAGAGTTTCTGCCAAATTAGTAATATGTCTCATATTGAAAGAATAATTTAAAAACAAAATCTAGTTCCAATAATGGTTTAAGAAAGCAAACAAAAAGAACAATTGCCATGTCTTTTTTTGGGAGGAGGGAAAGCAGACCACCCAAATAACTGATGAGTATTATTTTGTTAAGATGAAAAAAGAAAACAAAGAGAGCTTTCAGAAAAAAGAGGTGGGAGAGAGAGAGAGAGAGAGAGAGAGAGAGAGAGAGAGAGAGAGAGAGAGAGAGAAGGAAGGACCTTAGGAGAGGGAAAGAAAGAAAAGGGAAAGAAAAGAGAAGAGGAGGAAGTGCTAATTTCAAAGGGATGGAGTAGAATTGATGGTTTTCATGAAAAACATTTGTTTTGGTAGATAGTAGAAACTTGGCTTGCTGGCTGCCAGACTGCACACATCAGCTTTGGGCCAACGGCCCAAACTTGGAGACCCCAAAGTGGAAGAGACTTTCCTCACGGTCGGCCATGTAGACAGATAAAAACATAAACCTTGCAGTGAAAATCGAATTAAGTTGAAAATCCTGCATCTAAAAACATTAGTTTGTTCTTCTTAAATCTGAGAGAAAATCCGAATCCATGACCTTTTCTTTGCACAAACTGTATCTGAAACTATTTTATGCAAATAATTATCTTTTTGTTTATAAGAAAATGATGTTTTCGTTAATTATTGATTTCCTGTTGATTCGAGAGTAACCCAGTTGATATCAGATCTACTCTGAAGGCAGATACCCAAGCTGCAGCTTGAGAGAAGTGACATATCAGCATCACCAACAACAGGCAGATAGCCAATGTGTTAAAGGTATTGCGACACAGACTTAGGGTCGTGCACGTTTTGTGTGCTTGGACATCAGAGCAATAATTTTCAGTGATCGGTGAGTGTCTGGTTATATTTTGAGGGGTCCATCACTAGACAAAGTAACCACTAGGACTTAGGGTTAGTACACATCTTTTTGCCCGTGTGCATAATCTGCCCACAAAAGGATTACATTTATTGTCCCGTGACGCACGATCATGTGTAACTCCCCTCCTAGTCTTATTACACAACTGTAAATCTCTAAAAACGTGTTTCAGTTGAGAATCAGAACTGTTATAAGTAGTAAAATGTTAGAAAATCGAATAATTCTGTAAAATCAATTTTTTATTAAATGAAAAATTTAAATCGTTTTGTTTTTGTTTTGGTTTTTTTTTCACTTTTTTATTATTCATATTTAGTTTATTATTAATATTCATATTTATTTCATTATTCATATTTATTTTATTATTATTTATATTTATTGTTTTATTATTCATATTTAATGTATTATTATTATTATTATTATGCATATTAATTTATTATTATTCACATTTATTATTATTATTTATTATTATTATTATTATTATTATTTATTATTACTATTATTATTATTATCTATATTTATTGTATTATTATTATTCATATTTATGTTATTATTATGATTCATATCTATTTTATTTCTATTATTCATAGTTGTTTTATTATTATTAAAATCATTTTGGTTTTTTTTGGGGTTTTTTCACTTTCGGTGGAATTCGTCCTAACCATAGGATACTTAATAACTTGTGTTTTTTTCTCTCATTTTATTGGTGATGTTAAGGTCCATAAATGATGGTCCCTAAAAGAGAAAATTGCACGTGCAATCTTGTTGGCAATTGTATTGACGTCAAGTCTGATTGATGTGCAACACGTAATTAGCTTGTGAATTTGAATAGGAGTCTTATCTTTCGAAAGCATTATTTTGTAAAGTTAAAAGCGAACATGTAGAAAACCGAGTAAGGCTGTAAAATCATTTTTTTTTTTAGCATTACTATCTTTCTAAAGTTTTCATTTTTAACTTTGCAAAATAATAATGCTTTCAAAAATATGTGACAAACTCTTATTTAATAAAAAAAAAAGTGTTTCAGACAAAAATCTAGAGAATTATCTGCATCTTTATATATAAAAAAGTTACCTAATGTGTGCATGTGTGTGTGTATGTGTGTGTGTGTGTGTGTGTGGAATAATCTCTACCAAACTACTCTGACAATTTTTGATCTGCACACTTAAAACTTGATATATAGGAAATTTGGACTTATAAGGCATAAGTACCCCTCTACACATGCACAAATATAAATTTGTACATTAAACTGCAATAATTTTTTAAGTTTTGATATCCACAAAATGGTTAATTTCACACAGGATTGTTACTCTTTGAGTTTAAAACGATTTTTATTGGCTGGAAAATATTTTGAGTTCACACGTTCTTGTGGAAACTAACTTGATGAAGAGAGCAAATCTGAACAAAACCAAGAAAGAAAAGGGGTAGCAATTAAAGCCATTTGCTTTTCATCATTGTTTGAATCGCATCTCAATGTAAAAATCCGACACTGGACTAGCATAAAGAAGTGAAAAGAGAAGAAGAAGAAGAAGAAGAAGAAGAAGAAGAAGAAGAAGAAGAAGAAGAAGAAGAAGAAGAAGAAGAAGAAGAAGAAGAAACAAAAAAGTAAAAGGAATAACTTATTATTATGCTCGTTTATTTCATACTTTAATTTCTGAATTATTAGGAATGAATACAAATATGTTTAGAAGAGAAACTGAACAACCTTAAAGAAATCTCACTGCTTTTCAGTTGATAAGTTGATGAGTGAATGAATTAAAACGTTTCTGATGTTGATAATCTGAAGAATTAACTTTACAGCTAAAATTTGAATCTTTGATTTATTGTTGCTGATGATTTTTGTGTTGAACAACGCAGATATCATAATAAAATTTTAATAAGAACTGTACACACACACACACACACACACACACACACACACACACACACACACACACACACATATTACAGGGCAGAACGATAAATTGTCGCTCTAGAAAAGACGACATGATTCTATTTCCGTTTGATGAAAACAAGTTTTCTTTTTTTTGTTGCTGACCATCTACTAGTTGGCCAGTTGTGTAAAAATCCCCAAAGCGATAGGAGCCTTTTATCATATCTGAAAGTTACACTATGTTCCTATTAAGATTTGGGACCATAGATTATTGTATTTCTCTAGTTAAGCGCTCATATTTCCTGAGCATATATTTCTTGAGTCCAGGAGTTTAGCTACTAAGTCTGTTGAATTCAGCTTTGACGGGAACATGTATCGTCAAATTAATAGAGTTGCAATGGGAAGTTCTTTAGGTCTAATATTGACCAATATTTCTATTGGATTTCAAGAACAAGTGTTGTTTAATCAGTTGCCCAAATCTGTGTGCTATTTTATTGTATTTTTTTTTTTAAACATTTTCGTAATGTGTGATGACGTCTAAGTTTTTTTTCTAAATTAGCAGGGCGCCGGGCGTTGCCTAGTCATAAAATATACTTAAATATAATGTTTCGATTTATGCAAATTTCATATTTATTATTATAGAGCCAATTTTCTATTGATTATATTATATTGTACCTAATATATAGTAGTAATTTCAAAAGTTTCAAAAAAATATGACATGGGAGCCATCAGTTAGAATTGAAACACAAACATTGAGCACTTTTGCCTTAGTTGTTACTGTTTGAACAATTGTCAAATAAAGAAAAAATAGTTTTAAATATTAACTAATGAACCGACTTTATTGTCTGAATGTACATATTTGTGCATGTCTACAAGAGCACTTTGACTTACGCCTACCAAGTTACACTTTTTTCAATTTTGATCCCTCAGCAGCTTTTTTTACCAACTAAAAACCTATGAAAGAACGGTTGAAAAATAATGCAATCATTTGACCAATAGGAGATGCACTTTGAAAATATGGAGACAGACAAACAGACATACATAATGAGTTTCATAAATTAGATTTTTCTATAAAATTCCTTAAGTATATTCGTATTTGTTTTTCTCCTCCGGTTTATTTTAAATGTTCTTATGTTTTTCCTACTTAGTTATTATTATTCATATTTATTTTATTATTGTTAATCATATATTATTATTATTATTATTATTATTATTATTATTATTATTATTATTATTATTTATTTTTATTTTATCTTTACTCATATTTATTTTATTATTATTCATATTTTTTATTATCATTAATCATATTTATTTTATTATTATCATTAATCATATTTATTTTATTATTATTATTATTATTCATTCATATCTATTATTATTATTATTATTATTATTATTATTATTATTATTATTATCTATTATATTATTATTCACATTTATTTTATTATTGTGATTCTTATTCATTTTATTATTTTTATTATTCATATTTATTTTATTTGATTATTCATATATATTTTATTATTATTCATTTTTATTTATTTTTATTATTTATATTTAGTTTATTATTAATACTCATATTTATTTCATTATTCATATTTATTTTATTATTTATATTTATTGTTTTATTATTCATATTTAATGTATTATTATTATCATTATTATTATTATTATGCATATTAATTTATTATTATTCGCATTTATTATTATTATTATTATTATTGTCATTATTATTATCTATATTTATTGTATTATTATTATTATTATTATTTATGTTATTATTATGATTCATATCTATTTTATTTTTATTATTCATATATTTATTTTATTATTTTTTATATCTTATTATTATCATTATTATTTATTTTATTATTTTTTATATTTATTTTATTATTATGCTCGCAAATTCTACAAATTTAGTATTAGTATTTGAATTATTCAAACTGCTGTTCTCGTCTTATTCACATATATCTAAAAAAATCTTCCTGTCAAACTCGGGAATTTCAAATAGAACTTTTTTTTTAATCCACAGGAACAGCACACTGTTGTTCCGTCAGTTATGACCAGGCAGAAGTCTGAGGTAAATTGCAATAGTATTCTTAATATCGTCCACATTAAGGATTTAACCTGTAACCGTCAGGAGAATGTCACTTAAACTTTGCTACTTTATCCGTGCTTATGATGATGTTAATTAGTGGTTAATCTGATGTGACCAAAGTAAACACTTTGGTTGCATTTAGAGCCGCTGCTCTATCACCAGTTGTACAATATTGGAATGTTTGTAGTGGCATGTCGAAGCCACAATCCTGTGAATGAGGAGTCTGGAGTCTACTGAGAGCTTGCTTGTGTTGCATATTTGGTATCATACACATACACTTTCTCCAGCATCTCTCACTTTAAAACTGAAACTATTAAATGAAATGACAGCTCAATCAAAAGATATGATCAAACCAGATTCACACTCAGACAAAACCAATTCGCCCCCTCCCTTGAGGCTTGCATTCGCAAATATCCAAGGGCTTAGAACTAACTTAAACGATGTAGAACAATTTCTCCTAGCAAACTCCATGGACATCTTAGCATTAAGTGAAACTAACCTACACTCTTCCATCTCCTCTAACCACTTTAACATGTCTAATTATCTCCTCCTTTACCATAAGTACAGACAGACACATGCAGACTTGGAGTCCATATTTGTGACATCCTCCCCTTGATTAGAATTAGACAATCAAGACTTCACATGTTTTAAACTAATTTAAACATAAACTGCAACATAGTGTTGATTACATATATGTTCTCTGTCATTCTCCTTCATTACTTATCAACCATATCTCTGACAGCATAGATGCAGCACCTTCCCTAGATACCAACACCCAAATACATGTATTCAATGACTTTAGTGCCCTCCGCAGCAATTAGCTTGGTTTCTCTAGTTACACAGATGCAGCTGGTAGCATCACACATAACCTGTCTATATCTCATTTCCTGTCACAGACAGTCATGTTCCGACCCGTCTCTGATCGACAGGATTAGTAAGCCTCACTTCTAGACTTATTTGTGACCACAGTTCTCAAGAATTGTATAACAAATGCCCATTGCCCACTCGAAAATGCTAATCATGTTGTGATACTGATAGAAATCATTCTAAACTCTCGACCCCAAGTTGAAGAGCCATTGCTCAAAATGACAAGATCCTTCAAGTACTGACTGGGAAAGCATCAGGGATCACTTCAGACATGCTCTATGAGGTAATATCTTTTCTCTTCCTACAGAACAGTGTGCAAATGAGACTACTGAATGGTTCAAAGTAGCAATTGAAGCACATGTCCCCACACAGAAGTTTCATAGCAAACCCTACTCTTCCCAATGGTTTACTTCTACTTGCGCAGTTGCCATAACTAAAAGGCACTATGCATACCATAGATTTATCCGACATAAGTTCAGTAAAAATAGACAAAAGTATACAGAAGCTAGAAATAATTGTAAGAATGAAATAGCTGCAACCAAGAGAAGACATACTAAAACTACCATAAAAAAGCGTAGTTGCAAAAATTAAGAGTTCAAGATTTCTGGAAAATTTATAACAGCATTGTAAATAATGGACAGTCAGCAATCCCCCACTATCCAACTACTTTGAGGCTGTTAGCACAGCAACCAAAAAGGCTAACTTGTTCAATGGTTTGCCTCCAACTCCACTTTCGACCCCTCTCCTTCACAGATTTTACTTTGCAAACAGAAGCCACACTCAATGATCTGAAAATCAACCCTTTCCAAGTTCATGATATCATAAAAACCTGAAAAGTATGTGGACCCAATCTCATACCAGCTATACTATTAAACTAATACATTGTTGAGGTTGCTCCAGTTTTCCCCGAACTCTTCAACAAATGCGTTACCGAATCTTGATTTCCTGACTGCAGGAAAATTGCTTCTGTGGTACCAGTTTATAAGAATTCTGGTGAAAGAACTGACACACCAAATTATTGTCCCATTAACCTCCTCCCTCTCTTCACCAAAAGCTTGGAGTCCTGAATTAATCAAGCACATACCAACAGTATGGATTTAGGCAAGTCCATTCTACTGTAGATATCCTAACTGTAATCTCTGAATGTATATACTGCACACTGGATAAGGCAGGAGAGGCTAGGGCAGTATCCCTAGATATAAGGCCTTTGATATGGCATGATGGTCTTATTAAAATCAATCATATGGTATTACTGGACGAAAACTTAACATAATTAAATCCTTCTTAAATAAGAGAAGAATTGCTTGCAGCCAAAATTCTACTACCACTGTTCACAGCAATATGGGAAAGTGAGAAAGTCCCTGAGGACTGTAACAAAGGTGTAATTGTACAGTGTACAGAGTGACATAGACAACTATATGTGAATTTGTTGACTTTGAAAAAGCCTTTGACAGCATCCACAGAAACAGCCTACAGAACATCCTACAGCGCTATGGTATCCTGTCCAAGCTGGTTCACCTGATCAAGAGCTTCTACAAGAACTTCAGATGCTTCGTCGGTACAGCAACACAGTCTTTGATGTTAAAACGGGTGTCAGACAGGGATGTGTGATGTTAGCGGTTCTCGTTAATCTCATCATCTATTGGATTATGAGAAGGACAATAGAGGACTCCTCAAGGTGGAATTCGATGGAGTCTTTTCTATACTCTCTATACTGTGTTGCCATAGATGGTTGTGTCATCAGCATAGATGTCAACGAATGATTTTAGTATGTGTTTTGGGAGATCATTGATGTAGATCAGGAAGAGAATTGGGCCCAAGATGGACCCCTGAGGGACTCTAGCATTAATACTTCGGGCCTCTGATTTCTGCCCATCAACCACTGTTCTTATGAGCCTATCAGAAAGAAATGATTTAATGATTGAGAAAACATTTCCAGTTATACCGTAGATGGAAATCTTGTGAAGTAGGCGTTTATGCCATACCTTATCGAAAGCCTTTGATATTTCAAGAGCAATTGCCCTAAAAATGAAGCCTTTGTCGAGAGATTCACTAATCCTATGAGATATAACCGTTAGCACATCTACTGTAGATCTAGTAGAATGGAAACCATATTGTGTGTCACTAAGAAGTTTATTTCTGCTGAGGTGGTTGACTACTTCTCTATTTAATATGGATTCTAGCAACATACTCATGACACACAGGAGACTTATTGGTCTGTACTGAGAGGAAGATCACTTATCACCTGAATTCTTAAATATAGGGCATACTGTTTTTCAGGGTATTGGAAAGCACTTCTCCTTAAGGCAACGCTTAAACAGTTTTGTAAGTATGGGAGCAAGTTCTGGTTGAAGGTTTTTAACACTATAATTGGATTACCGTCAGGGGCAGTTGCTTTACTGGAATCAAGGTTTTTGACTAGCTTGGCGACCTCAGGCACAGATATTTGTATGTTACCTAGCGTGTTGTGTGTCATAGGAGGAAATACGGGAGTTGATGGCCTTCGTCGCATAAGGTAGAATATGCTCCAAAGTTCTTTGCAAATAGTTTGGCCTTGTCTAATGCTGACGAGATGATCTCTGGTCCATTGATAATAGTTGGGATAGAACGTACGCTTCTGTTCAGGATCCTATTTGTTATTTGTCAAAACTGGTGGGAACCAAGCTGCTGCTCAGCTACTTTGGATTTAACAGACTGAGCATATAGTTCTCTTGCATTTTTTATTACTCTTTTACAGTGGTTGCAGGCGGTTCTGAAAGCAGCTTTAGTCTCAGTACATCTATTACGTTGGTAGCTATGGAAAAAATGATTTATGTGCGCGATGGCAGCAGCATATTTTGGTGAGAACTATGGCTGGCTGTTAGGTTTTAGTTGGAATTTTTTGGATGGCATTAATCGGTCTATACCTACAATTAATCATTCGGTCAGGTCTGATACTATAGAGGACACATCCTTTTTAAACATGGAGTGCAGGGGTAGATCAGATATGAATGTGCGGAAGCTATCTCAGTCAGCCATAGAGTATCGGTATACAGTACGGTGGAGAGGTATGTCTGAAAACTTATTACATTTCCTTTTCATCTTAACTGATACAATGGAGTGGTCAGAGGATCCCAGAGGAGATAGGACGGAACATGAACATAGCTCAGGAGAAGTTGAGAGAAAAAGGTCGAGAAGGCTTGCATACTGACCAGTATCGGGCACACAGGTGGGCTCACGAACAATCTGAGTGAGGTCATAGGCAATGGCAAAATCATGACAGAACCTCCCCTCATCATCTGTCTTATTTGAGTGAGACAGCCATTCCATGGTATGGACATTGAAGTCACCGCAAATGTGAATTTTAGCCAAGGGAAGAGCAGACAGGATGTGGTCAATTTTCTCAGATATAATCTTAAAGATAGTAACTCCGCTGTTGTGGGGATGATAGAAGGCAAATATAAATGCGGTGGTGTAAGCAAGTGCAACCCGGAAGCACATATAAGGTAAATTAGTGTCTTCTCTGGAGATATCCCTGCCACACGGGAAGCCATCTTTAATGTAGGCACATATTCCATGCCCATGGCGATCTTGGGGGTCAGATTTAGATGTTAAGTTAGAGTATCCTTTAATTATGAACTCATCTAGGGGGTTGTCGGCCCTATTCTAGTTTTGCTTAAAAAGAATATGCCCAGTTTCGTCTTCTGTGATTGGGTTTCAACCTCTGGAAGGTTGGAACATAGACCCCTGATGTTGGAGAAGGAGACATGGTAGTAGGAGTCTACGTTAAAAAAAGTCGGTTAACAAAGATACAGTTATTTTGGATTACTACAATCAACTACAAAGGAAAAGACGGCTTGTTGAAACTCGAGATCGAAAACTAGGACGAGGAAGTGGAGGGTTACGAGTTTAAAGGATGTAGTCAAAATTAAGAACTGCTAACAGGCCAGTCTTCGAGTGGCTATTCATTCTATTTACCATGGTTGCGGAGTCGGAATCGGAGTCGGAAGGAGTCGGAGGTTTTAGCTGGAGTCAGAGTCGGAGTCGGATTTCTAAAAGTACTGGGAATCGGAGTCGAAGTCGGAGTCAGAATTTTTTATCTGACTCCGACTCCTTAAGTCCAATAAATTTATTTTTTTTACTAGTTTTTCTTTTTGTTTTATTACATTTTTACCCCAAACAAGGCACATTGCTACTTTGATGTAGGGGGCTACTATCAGGGACCTAAGTTGCAGGGGTACTATGTAGAGAGTTTAGCAGCAAGATGTTTGTTCACATTACACTTGAACTTCTGCATGTCAGTACAGTCGGGGGAAGCAAGGACCCAGAAGAAAATTCCAAAGTCTAGCAATTCTAGGAAAGAAACTATTAGAGTAGAAGGCTTTCTTACATCTAGATGGAAGTTCAGGACCTATCAGGTTGGCGACTCTTATTTGAACCCTGTCCAGGAGTGAGACTAGTAGCAGATGCACCAGCCCAAATATGACAGCAGTAGTTCATACATGGGCGAATGGTGGCTTTGTAGAGATACATGATACTTTCAGGCGTAAGTAACTTTCTAGCACGGTAGAGAGAGCCTACCTTCTTTGCAGCAGCCTTGGCAATGATCTCGATGTATTTTTTCCAACTCATGTTCCTTGTGAACGTTAAGCCAAGGAGTTTAAAGGGAGTATCTTTAGCCATAGCTATTGGTGGTTTGTAACTTTCATGTAATTATTAAAGGAAACAAGCTTTTTCTTTTTTACCCATTCTACTACAGACCGAAGGTCTTCTTCTAGAGTTTCTGCCATCACTTTAGATATGTGCTCATTAGTTTTCTCCACGTACCTGCTATAGAATGTGGTGACGTCGGTAAATATACCCATTTCAGAGACAATTTTATCAGGTAAGTCATTTATGAATATCAGAAATAATAAAGGACCAAGGATCGATCCCTGAGGTGCACCTGCATTTATATCATATTTTTTGGACGTATGCCTATCGAGGACAACCTGAATTCTTCTCTCATTTAAAAAGGATTTAATTATGTTAAGTATTCGTCCATTAATACCATAGGATTTTATTTTCATGAGAAGACTATCATGCCATACCCTTAGATATATCTATGGCTGCTGCCCTCCCTTCTTCTGCCATATCCAGTGCTTGGTATATACGTTCAGAGATTACAGTTAGAATATCTGCAGTAGAATGGGCTTGTTTAAATACATATTGAGTGTCAGACAGAAGTTTAGCAGCTGTAAGGTGGTGGACTAGAGCTTGATTAATTAAGAATTCAAATATTTTGGGGAAAGGAGGGAGGAGACTAATTGAGTGAGAATTTAATGGGTCAGTTATTTTGCCAGAATTTTTGTAAACTGGTATCACGGAAGCAGTTTTCCAGCAGTCAGGAAAGCAAGATTTGTTAAGGCATTTGTTAAAGAGTTTAGAGAGAACTGAAGCAACCTCAGTGGAGCATTTTTTTAATAGCACAGCCGGGATGAGATCAGGTCCACATGCCTTTAAGGTGTCTAGGTTTTTTATGATATGTACTTGAGAAGGGGTGATGTTAGATCATTTTGTGTGGTTTTTGTCCGCCAAGAAAATTCAGTGAGGGGATGGTTTGCTAGGTCCAAGGTAGAGTTTGAGGCAAACTGATGGGCAAGCATGTTAGCTTTCTCAGTTACTGTGCAAACAACCTCATGATTATTTGATAGTGGGGGTATTGTCGATTGCCCATTATTTACTACATTATTATAGATTTTCCAGAAATCACGAGTTTCTAATTTCTGCACTTCAATGCATTTCCTGGAGGTTTCAGTATATTCACTTTTCTTCCTTCTTTCTTATAATTACTTCTAGCTTCTATAAACTTTCGTCTGTTTGTACAGGAATTATGCCGGATAAATCTATGGTATACATGTTGCTTCTGAGCAATGGCAGCAGCAAGTAGAAGTAAACCATTGGGGAGAGTGGAGTTTGCTATAGAACTACCGTGTAGGAACATATGCTTCGATTGCTGCTTTGAACCATACAGTAGTCTTATTTTCACACTGTTTTGCAGGAAGAGAAAAGATATTTCCCCATGGGGCATCTCTGATGTGATCTCTAATGGCATCCCAGTCAGCCTTATTGTAGTACTTTGTCGTTTGGAGCAATGGCTCTTCAACTTGCAGTCGAGAGTTTAGAGTGATGTCGATCATTATCACAGCATGATCAGCATTCCTGAGTGGGCAATGAGTATTTGTTACATAATTCTCAGGAACTGTTGTCAGAAATAGATTCAGAAGTGAGGCTTGCTAGTCCTGACGATCTGGGAGATGGGTCGAGAATGTTACTGTCTGTGTCAAGGAATGGAATATAGCAAAGTTATAGATGGCGCTACCAGCTGTGTCAGTACAGTTAGAGGAGCCAAACCAATTTCTGTGGTGGGCGTTAAAGTCACCAATTACATGTATTTGGGTGCTAGTGTCAAGGGAGATTGCTACAAATATGCTGTCAGAGACATGATTGATTATAGTACAGTCCTGGGTTGATGGAGAGCGATAAAGAAAATACAGGTAGCTAAGGCTATGTTGTAAAGTTTGTTTAAAGCACATGAAGGCCTGGTCACCTGATTCTAGTTTAGATTCCCTAGACATAGAGAGGGTGTTACAAATATAGACTCCAAGTCCATGTATGTGTCTGTCAGAGTATTTATGACAAATGGAAGATAAACAGACATGTTAAAGTGGTTTGATGGGATGGAGGAGTGCAAGTTAGTTTCACTTAGTGCTAAGATATCCGGGGAGTTTGCTAGGAGAAATGATTCGACATCATCAAAGTTAGCTCTAAGTCCACGGATATTTGTAAATGCAAGACACAAGGGAGGAGGCGAATTCTTTGAGTGTGTGTCTGGTTTTAAATTCTTTTTGGATTAAGCTGTCATTTCATTTTATTCCGTAGTTTCAGACCTAGAGTGAGGTGCTAAGCAAAACGGATGTGCATAACCGCCACCATGCAACACAAGTAGACTATCAGCCGACTCCTCATCTACAGGAATGTGGCCTCAAGAATGCCCACCAAAGATGAGTGCAGGGCCCCTTTCCATGCGTGACATTGCACTACAAACATCCCAATATTATACAACTGATGATAGAGCAGCCGCTCTTAGACCTACCAAAGAGTTAGGGCTCCGATACTGTCAGTTGGAAACAACAACCAGCAACTGTCAAACTGGTACCCTCAAACCTGTCCAACAGCAGTCCAATCATGTTAGCACATACGGTAAACAAGCACCCCCAAGATGGCCAACTATAGGGGAATAGACTGATGCAAATGTGGAGGACGGCATTCATTGCCCTAGTCAGGAAACAAGGCAAAGCACTGGACATCTCTAATAAGTCCCTGCAGCCGCACCTCTGCTCCTGGCTAATAGGCAAAGAAGGAGTATGAAAGTCGAGCGATAGGGTGAGGCTATCTACTCATTAAGCAGTTTAGGTTTGCAAACCGATTATTTGATCAAGTCACCAAGCTCTAGGGAGATTGTCATCAAGGACTGAGGAGGCCTCCCTCCTCTGTTTGGTATCAAGATGTATGAAGTCAGTGGCACAGGTTTACAAATTGGAGTTTTTTTCCTAGATGGATGACCTGACCAGATCTACGCGTCCATCAGCACCAAAAGGGTTTTCCCCCACGCCTGGTTTCAAAGCTAGGTATTTCTATGCCCCCGAAGTGATAGTTTGGATTGATAGAGTTAGTATCAAATAATTAGTATCTGCTTTGAAGTTACACTCCTCAGAATAGGATAAAAATTGGAATATGTGGTTACGTTTTGAAAGGAGTATGGGGTGTAGATTTAAGGTTAATATCTACTAGGGTTAAGAAAATATCAAATATGGTGTGTGGTGTGTGTATAAGTGACTAATTGGAGATTATAGTATAAGGGTTAGGGTGCGTTTCGAAATGTGCGTTAGTTTTCATGTAAAGATAATCACCATTACTTTATCCCATCTAAGTGAAAGAAAGGTATAGTTGCTAGTTAATATAGATCATTGATAATCTAGGCACAAACTGTGGCTAATAATTATCTATTTTATAGATATTCTATAGAGTATAAATATAGATTAAGCTAATGCATGCCTTAGCAATAAAAGCCTATAGATGTTTAGTATTTATCGATTTTTAAAGGGTCAGCCTACTAAAGTTTAGGACAGCAAGCTAAACCCCACCTCCCAAGGTACGTGCAAAGTATGTAATTTTATATCAGCTTGGGGAGAAGAGCAATTGGTATTTTGTCCACTTGGAACAGGAGAGACGATATACTTACAAGAATACAACATTAATATACAATAAAGATATACAGGAATTTGCAGAGGATTTAGGAGTATAAGGATTTTAGTCTTTATTATGCAAAACAGACAGGAAGGCGTCTTGGAGGCAAAGTATTATCCCTTTAAAGCAGACATTTAGAAATAAAATTTGTGCCAGTTATTTTAGTAACATACATCAGTAACAATATACATGTGGCCAGTATAGGCCTTATATTTAAACATTACACTCAGTCATAAAACGATAAATTATGATTTCCAAAAAAGAACGATAAATTATGATTTCCAAAAAAGAGCAGTATAAGTAAATAAGAGCAGGAAAACAGGTTTGGTGAATAAGCAAAAACTTAATTGCTTCATAAGCAGTGGTTTGCACGATTTAGCAGTTTTTGTATGGTTTTGCTTTTAGTTTTGGAGATATATTTTGTACTGTACTGTAATGCTTCTACTTCATCAGAATATTTTGGTCTATCGGATCACTGCAAATCCTGTCTGGACAGCTGTTTTTGTTTTGGTTGTAACATCACACAGGATCAATGAAAATCCTGTCTTTGAATGAGATCACTGTGGATTACATTGGATAACAATCGGATTGTAATCTGATAGTTATCCAGTTACTGAATCTACTAGAATTTAGCAATTGGAGTAGTCTGGGATCGATGCGGAATTACAATCTCCCCCCCCCAAAAAAAAAAGCGGGCATAAATCAATAAGAAGCAACTCAGGGAACTATAGCCCTTTATAGCTTTTCCTTCCTTTTTTTACATAGGATTCACCACTTATCAAGGCCCAGAGGTCACTAGAGGGTAAGGGGCAATGAGTCTACAGAAGCCAAGGGACAATATTGTAGTAATCATTAGTAGTGGAAATTTGGTAAATTGGATTACTTAAGGGGATGGGTCATCAAGAATTTGTTTATGTTGGACTTGAATATGACCAAATTGTAGTCAGCTGGAAAGCAGGAAAATGGAAGAGAGTTCTACAGGCGTGCAGTTCTAAGAAAAAAGCTTTGTTCATGGAATCTACATTTAGGTTTAGGCACAGATAAAGAGTGGGGGGAATTATTGATAGTGTTTTCAGCTAGACGAGTGTTTTTCATGAATGTTTGATGAGAGGGGACCATAGATTAGAGCCCAGATGAACATCTGCTATGAAAATAGTGATAAAGCAGAGACAGGCTCGCAGTGTCTCTTCTGTGGGAAGAGGTTGCAGAGAAGAGAAAAGCGCATTGCCCACTAGGCTATGAAGTCTATTTTGAACTCTGTCATGGCAGGATAAGATTTTCTAGCAACTCCTGCCCATATGTGGCAACAGTACTCCATCTTTGGATGTACCTGGCTCTTATATAGGTAGAGAATTGCATCAACAGTAAGATATTTATCAATATGTCAAGAGTAATTGACCTAGAAAGGATGGCTCCATCGAGATTCTCTAATCCTATGAGATATAACTGTAAGCACGTCTGCTGTAGATCTAGCAGAATGGAGACCATATTGCATGTTACTAAGAAGGTTATTTCTGATGAGGTGGTTGACTGCTTCTTTATTTAATATGAATTCCAGCAACTTACTCATGACGCACAGGAGACTTATTGGTACAGACCAATAAGTCTCCTGTGCATCATAAGTAAGAGGAAGATGCCTGATTACCTGAATTCTTAAATACCTGGCATATTGATGAGGTTTTCCAGGGTGTTGGGAAGTAATTCTCCTTAAGACAACGTTTAAACAGCCTTGTAAGTAGGGAAACTTGTTCTGGTTAAAGCTTTTTCAGCACTATAATTGGAATGCCATCAAGGCCCCTTGCTTTAATGGAATCAAGGTTTTTGATTAGCTTGGCAACATCACGCACAGATATTTGTATGTTGCATAAGCATGTTTTCTGATACAAGAGGAAATATGGGGGATTGACGGCCTTGGTCGCATAGGGTATAATTAGTTGCAAAGTTCTTGGCAAAGAGTTTGGCTTTGTTTGATACTGACGAGATTACCTCAGATCTATTGATGATGGTTGTGATTGAGCACATGCTTCTGTTCAGGATCCTGTTTGCTATTTGACAAAACTGGTGGTAGCCAAGCTGCTGTTCAGCTACTTTGGATTTAACAACGAACTGAGCATACAACTCTCTCGCATTCTTTATTACTCTTTTACAGTGGTTGCTAGCAGTCCTAGAATCGGCTTCAGTCTCAGTACAACCTCCTGTTTTTCCTTTGATCCTTTTTCCATAAAGGCAATACTATCTTTTAAAAAATTTCTACTCTGTATAGTATGTGTCTTTACTCTCCTCTTCTGATGAGAAGCGTTTGGCTTCTAAATGCCATGACCTGAAGAGGTTTCCCTATCCCGAAATATTGTAGTCCCTTTTGAACTGATAGCATAATAAAATTTAATTGTACAATTTTTTATCCTTTTGTTATTTTAACTTATTCTATAAAATTAGTTGGTATTTTTAAATGTATTTATATTGTATTTTTAACCACATTTCCAAACTTCCATTTTTTTTCTGAATTGATTTTAGCTGGCGAGTTTATTCCCCATGTTATGCAATAAAATATGATAATAAAATTTTGTAAGGGGGACTTGCATTTAAAAAAATAGCTCTAAATATATTAGAAATTTTAACCATCCCTTAATCTGCCTTTAAAACAGATATTACTAAAAAAATGAAATTTATTTTATTGTATTTTATTCCATTTCTATATTCTGTGCTATCTACCCACTTGAAACTATTTTCCCAGATTTTTCTCCCATGATATTTGTTTGTAATATATTAGTAATTGTTAGCAATATATGTATAGACACAATAGAAAAGGTGGAAATATACATCTCTTTTCTAGCATTCATCACCTTTTGTAAATGAGTTTGTATGCTTTAAATTATTAATACAGAAATCGAAAATTATAGCGTTTCAATTAAATAAAAGGAGGAAGTATCAAAATCAAAGCAGACATTTGGCTCTTAAGGCAGATACTCCCTACCTCCCTCTTACTGCTCCCAAATAAACGCTAATCTTTGCACTTCAATCCATTCCATTAGCTAGACCAATGTGGGTTGCTTGAAGAACACCAAGTTAAGTGTATCTATCTATCTGTGTAATGTGTAACCTCTTTATGTAGATCGAGTCCCACTATTCTTTTGGTTTCTTTGCTTTATATTCCTTTACATATTCAAGTAATTATTATTAATATCCTATTCATTTATTTTAAAACTAATTAGTTGCTAGAGCAGATTGATTCTCTCGCAGTACTTGAAAGATACAATTTCTTGTAAATGTAAGAGAGGAATCTATTTCTAATCCTACGCTTATTTATGTAGAATAGAGAAAAACTTTAAAGTAAGATACTCAATATCTTCATTCATGCGGGGGCGCAAAAATACTTAGTGTAGAAACCAAGCGCATGGTTACCCCTCTTGGAGTGATGGACCCGTAGATCTTGTCAGATCATCCATCTAAGAGAAAGAAAACTTATAATAAAACTGGCGGAGGGAAGCCTCCTCAATTATGGTCGACAAACTTCCTTGAGCTGGTGACTCAAACAATTCCTGGTTTGCAAACCTAATTTTCTTAAGGAATAGATAGGCTCTGCCTATCTCCGGCTTTCACATTCTTCTTTGTCTATTAGCCAGACCAAAGGTACAATAACAGGGACTCACCAGAGCCAACTTATGCTTGGCCTTGTTTTCTGACTAGGACATTGAACGCTGTCCCCCTATTCCCTATTTTAAATTTCATTCTTTCTCTCAGAAACTGAGAAAGTTAGCTTTGCTTGCATGCCACTTGTGTTCACATGATTTATTTGGGCCGGTCTTGTCTGAGAGGTTGAGAGAAACTGATTGACAATTTGTCTGGCTGCTGTTTCTGACTGACAGTACAGGAGCCCTAATTCTTTGGTAATGCTTAGACTAACTGCTCTGTCATCATTTGTATAATATCAGGATAGTTGTAGTGCCATGCCGTGCATAGAAAGGGATTCTGCTGCTATATCTGGTGGGCTTTCACGAGACCACAACTTCTAGACAAGACTCGGCTAATGGGCTACTGTGTGTATATTTGATGTCAAAACCGGCCCACTTTTCTCAACACTCTTCCCCTTACCTGAATTAAACAAAAATGAAATGAAATGACTACCAAAACAAAACTCATGATAAAACCAAACTACCACCCAAACAAAACCAATTTGCCTCCGCCCTTGAGGCTCACTTTCACAAATATCCGTGGGGTTAGAGGTAATATAGATGATGTAGAGTCTTACTTTTTAGTAAACTTCCCGGATATCTTAGCATTGAGTGAAACAAACTCACACTGTTTCATCTCCTCTAACTACTTTAACATAACAGGATATCTCTCTCTTTGTTGTAAGGACTCGGATAAATATATGCACGGGCTTGGCATAGTACCTTCCCTTAAACTAGAGAGAAAAATCCTGAATCGGATGACCAGACTTTTATGTGCTTTCAACTAACATTTCATCACTGTGTTAGTTACTTATATTTTCTCTACCGTTTTACCTCAAGTCAGGATTGTACCCTAATCCATCATGTCTTTGATAATATAGATGCAGCACTCTTCTTGGATAGTAATGCCCAAATACATGTGATTTGGTGATTTTAATGTCCACCATAAAAATTGGCTTGGTTTCTCAGATTACACAGATGCAGCTGGATGCTCTAATAGTTTCTCTATAGCCCATTCCCTCAGACAGACAGTAATGGTTCCAACTTGCCTATCAGATCGTGAACCTCAGCAGGCTTCACTTCTAGACCTATTCCTCACCACACTACCTGAGGATTGTGTGACTAATGCTCACAGTCCACTTGGAAATGCAGACCACCTAGTGGTATCAGTTGACATCACATTTAAATCCCAACCTCAAGGTGAGAAACCATTGATCAAGACAACAAGGTACTACAACAGGGCTGACTGGGAAACCATTAGAGAACACATCCGGGATATCTCGCTTCCTGCTGAACAGAGTGCCAATGAAAAAACTGAATGGTGCAAAGTGAGCATTGAAGCACACGTTCCCACACGGAAGTATTATAGCAAGCCTCACTCACCCCCATGGTTCACTACAGATTGTGCAGCTGCTATGGCACAAAGACAGCATGCATTCCGCCGGTTTGTATGTCATAAGTTGAACACAAATAGGTAAACATTTGTAACTTCTAGAAATCATTGCAATAAAGAAATAGCAAAACCCAAAAGAAAGCATATTGAAATAATTAGAGAACACATAGAATTGCAAAAGATAAGAATTCGTGATTTCTGGAAAATCTTTAATAATGTAGTGTTAAATGGCAATCAGTAATTCCCTCACTTAGCAGCAGCCAGAAGTTTGCATGCAAGGCAATGGAGTAGGTGGAACTGCTTGCCCAGCAATTTGTCTCCAACTCCACCTTAGAGCCAACAAACAACTCCCTCCCAAAATTCCCTATGCGGACTGAAGCCACATTAGATGATGTAAAAATCACTCCTTCTCATGTCCACAATATCATAAAAAACTTAGACACCTCAAAGGCCTGATTTCATCCCTGCTATACTAATTAAGAAATGTTCAGCTGAGCTAGCCCCTATACTTTCCAAGCTCTACAATAAATGCCTTGCCGAATCTTGCTTCCCCAATAGCTGGAAGATGGCCTCAGTGGTACCAGTGTACATGAATTCTGGTGAAAGAACAGACCCTATCAATTATCACTCCATTAGTATCTTCCCCCACTTCGCTAAAATTTTTGAGACCTTAATTAATCAAGCACTAGTTCACCACCTCGCAAAAGCAAATCTTCTCTCTGACAGACGGTATTGATTCAGACAATGTTGCTCTACTGCAGATATTTAAAAAACCATCTCTGAACACATATACCATGTACTGGATAAGGCGGGCAAAGCCAGGGCTGTAACCCTTGATACATCCAAGGCCTTTAACATGGTCTGACACAAAGGGCTGCTAATGAAAATTAAATTGTACATTATAACTGGACGTATACTAAATATTATTAGATCCTTCTTAGACGATAGAAGCATACAGGTTGTCATTGACGGACGTACATCCAAGCAGCATAACATTAATGCGGAAGTGCCTCAGAGGTTGATCCTTGGACCATTATTATTCCGGATATTTATAAACGACCTGCCTGATAATATTGTGTCCGAGATGGGTATATTTGGTGATGATACAATGCTCTATAACGTGCATGAGGGAAGAATGGATGTACATAAATCTAAGACAATGGCAGAATCGTTAGAAAATGACCTTTGGACTATTACAGAATGGGTCCGGAAATAGATAGCAACATTTAATGCTTGTAAAACTAAATTGCTCTCCTTTAACAATTACAAAACGCCTCTCCAATCGCCTATATTGATGACACAGACAAATAACGCGCTACCTGAGAATTCTACCTTCAAACTCCTCGACCTAATATTTACAGGCAATATAAACTGGAACAAATACATAGAGGACATTGCAAAGACTGCTGCAAAGAAGGTGGGTTCCCTCTATCAAGTTAGAAGATTATTCACATCTGAGAGTATCCTGTACCACCATTCGCCCATGCATGGAGTATTGTTGCCACATCTGGGCTGGTGCCTCTACAACTAGTCTCTCTCTCTTGGATAGGGTCCAAAAAAGAGTTGTCAATCTAATCGATTCCACTATCAACTAAGCTCCCATCGCCGCAATGTTGCATCTCTAATATTTTAATAGAATATGTTCTGATGAACTCGTTTCACTTGTACCCCCTCGCCATACATATCCCCGACAAATCCGCGTAGCAATAAGATCTCACCTCTTCACTGTTGAGGTCCCTAGATGCCAGAAAGCTGTCTATTCTAATAATTTCTCCCCTCAAACAGCTACACTTTGGAATTCCCTTCCTGCTACCTGCTTCCCTGGTCATACTGATATGCAGAGGTTAAAATGTTACATAAACCAACATCTTGTTAATCTTTCCATGACATAGTCCCAAATAGTAGTCCCTTATGTCCAAGTGGTGATATGCCTTGTTAGGGATGAACGTGAGTAAAAAAAATAAATAAAGCTGGTATAGTGTATATGTGAGTATATTTATCATACAAGTGAATGTTAAACATAAAAAGTGATATACATGAAAAGTAATTATAAAATGCTGAATAGATGTGGGAGGCTGGTATAGGGATCTGCAGAATAGATTTCCACATAGGAGTAAAGGAGTTGGAGTCGGGAGTCGGAGTCGGAGTCGGAGTCGGGAGTCGGAGTCGGAGTTGCAGGTATCAAAGGAGTCAGAGTCGGAATCCTAAGAATTCTAGGAGTCAGAGTCGGACTTTTACCATCCGACTCCGCAACCCTGCTATCTACAGCGAAATTCAATGACAATAAAATTTCTTTTTTTTTTCTTTCAAAAGTTTGGTCAATGAGAATATTTCAAAATTGTATTTACCACTAGTCCAGAAGGCATTTTCTGCAACTTTCCATGGGTTGGAGAGATGCATTTTTCTTTTTGTGTTTTAGATTCTTTCGGCTGGACTTATCCATGAATCATAGATCGGAGTTATCAAGGCAAAGAGCGTGCTTAGGGGAATGAGCAACATCTGTGGATCTGCGCAATACAACACCAACACCAAGCTCAAATTCTATCAGAGCTGCATAGTATCAACGCCCCTATGTGGATCGGAATGCTGGAGAATGACAGAAGCAGATTTCATCAAGCTTCGATCCTTCCACAACACCTGCCCTCGACGAATACAGAGGATATTTTGGCCTGAGAAGATCTCCAATGAAGACTTACTCAGGAGATACCATCAAAAAGATATTGGCCTAGTCATCAGAAAATGGCGATAGGCGTGGATTGGGTACGTTCTCCGGAAAGACCCACAATCAATCACAAGAACAGCATTGCAATGGACCCCAAATGACAAAAGGAAGAGAGGAAGGCCGAGAGCAACTTGGAGAAGAATGGTGGAAAGGGAGAGGAAAGTTATGCAACATTCTTGGGTTTCACTGGTTAGACTTGCTCAGGATAGGTGGAGGTGGAAGGGATTTGTTGCTGCCCAACATACCACTGGGTGTAATGGTTGATGATATAGGGAGTTGAGCAGCAAGATGTCTGTTCAAATTACACTTGAAATTTTGCATGTCAGTACACTTGGGAAAGCAGGAATCCAGAAGGGAATTCCAAAGTCCTGCAGTTCTGGGGAATAAGCTATTAGAGTAGAAGGCTTTCTTACATCTAGGGATCTCAACTGCGTAGGGGTGGGACTTTGTTGATTTTCGTGTTTGTTGGGGGTATTTATGTCGAGGGGGTACAAGGGCTTGTAGTTCGTCAGGGCATCCATCATTAAAATATTTGTAGAACAGGCAGAGAGATGTAACAGTTCATCAATGAGACAGAGGCCGAAGCTTAGCTGACAGTTCATGGACCTATCAGGTTGGCGACTTTCTTTTGAACCCTGTCCAAGAGCGAGAGACTAGTAGCAGATGCACCAGCCCAAATGTGACAATAATACTCAATACATGGGCGAATAGTGGCCATAACGTAGAGGTACAGGATACTTTCAGGCATAAGTAACTTTCTAGCATGGTAGAGAGAGCCCACCTGACAATGCTCTCAGTGTATTTGTTCCAACTCATGTTTCCTGTGAACGTTAAGCCGAGGAGTTTGAAAGAAGTACTTTCAGGTAATGTACTTTTAGTCATAGCTATTGATGGTTGAGAATGTTTCTTTTAATTATTGAAGGAAACAAGCTTAGTCTGACTTGAATGTTAGCCTCCATTTTGTCCCCATTCCACTACAGATTAGAGGTCTTCATCTAGTGTTTCTACCATTTCCTTAGATATGTGTTCCTTTGTTTTTTCTTTGTGTCTGTTATAGAGCATGGTGTCATCAGCAAATATACCCATCTCACAGACAATTTTATCAGGGAGGTCATTTATGAATATTAGGAATAATAAAGCTCCAAAGATACTCATGCCCATGAGCATCCTGTACCTCTAAAATGCCACCATTCACCCATGCATGGAGCATTTTTGACACATCTGGGATGGTGCATCTTCCACTAATCTCTCATACCTAGACAGGGTTCAATAAAGAGTTGCCAACCTGATAGGTTCTGCCCTAACCAAACTCCAACCTCTGTCTAATTGATGAAATGTTGTATCTTTGTGTCTGCTTTATAAGTATTTTAATGGTAAGAGCTCTGACGAACTCTAAACACCTGTGCCCCCCCCCCTGCAGCAAAATCCCATCCTTACATTATAGAGATCTTTAGATGCTAGAAAACTTCTACTTAAATAGTTTCTTCCCTTGGACTGCTAGACTTTGGAATCCCCTCTCTGATACCTGTTTCTCTAATTGTACTGACATGCAGATGTTCAAGTGTAATTTGAACTTCCTACATAGTATCCTTTCATAATTATGCCAAACAGTAACCATTAACGTCACAGAGACACTGTGTATTGTTTGGGGTGAAAAACAAAAACACCCCCACACACACACACACAAAAAGCCTCGACTTTACACATTTTAAAATGAACTGTTTCAAAATCCAATTATGCAGTACAATTTTAAATATATACGCTCAAAAAAGTGACATTCGTTTTATACAATTTGAGGAATATTTTATTTCGTTGACAATTAGATTTACGATAAGACAAAGTATTTACTGTTTAAAAAAGAATTATATGTTAGATGTTTGTTTCGGTAAAAAAAAAAAAAAAAAAAAAAGTGCGTATTTTAAACATTTTTTAACGTAGTTTTGAACATTTGATAAAAAATAATAAATATAAAATGGTTGTATTTACCACAACTCAAGAGTCTCGGATTAAATACGAAATTATTTTTCCAGAACCTCGTCTTGACCTTTCGAGAAACCCTCCTACTAACACCATGCTTTAATTCACCAACCCGGATCTTGAGAAACATTAAGTTTTCATACCCTCCTTTTTTAACTACTCCCCGAAATGAACTCTTTTAGATCGGTCACTTAACTCATACTTGTGGACTTTTAAACCGTTGTTCACTTTTCACAGGTTCCTAAAATCCACTATGATGTTAGAATACACCTATTTCAGGGAAATGAATAATTACACACCGCTCCTCCGTATTCCTACGCACACACACGAATATATTTTTTAATACTCAATACATACGTAGAGCTTTAATAAGTGAAATTACGTAAATATCTGAACTGGTTCAACAGGTGCCGGGAAAACTCGTCCCGGGAAAACTCGTCTCGGGAAAACTCGTCTCGGGAAAACTCGTCTCCGGAAAACTCGTCTCGGGAAAACTCGTCCCCTTTCGCTAGGTAGGAAAACTGGTCCCTTATTGAATAAATATCGATTGAAAACACATTTTATGATCGTTCTTGAAGGAGATATTGTTTTTTAAAATAAACTATAGCCCCCCCCCATAATATTTAAAAAAAAATATTTTTACTTGTTTAATGTTTTTTTTGTGTTTTTAATAAAAGCGTTTATTATGTTCATAAACGAGACCGCATATTTTTTTTTATATTACTATAAAAAGAATTTACTTATATACTGTTGTTTATAAAAGGGTAAAATCGATTTTTCTACCTCGCCGACTATGTTGTTTATTTAATTCATTTGGAATCGTTTATTTGGTAAAGAAAAAAAAAAAAAACAGAAAACAAACAAAAAACATGTCGGTCGAGTGTTACGGGAGAACGAGAAATAATGCCCGGTATCTTAGGGGGTCTTGATAATCGTTAAAAAATAGAAAATTAAAGAAATTACTGAGGGAGATTTGGTTTTAAAAAGAAAATAATAAATTTTAATATTTTTTAAAATATAATTTAGAGAGAGAGAGGGGGGGATAAAACCTGAATTTAGGAAAACTCGTCCCGGGAAAACTCGTCTCGGGAAAACTCGTCTCCGGAAAACTCGTCTCCGGAAAACTCGTCCCCTTTCGCTAGGTAGGAAAACTGGTCCCTTATTGAATAAATATCGATTGAAAACGTATTTTATGATCCTTCTTGAAGGAGATATTGCTGTTTAAAATAGACTATAGCCCCCCCCCCATAATATTTTTAAAAAAATATTTTTATTTGTTTAATTTTTTTTTTTTTTTTTTTTAAATAAAATCGATTGTCCGTTTTCTACCTAACTGGCTAAGTTCTTAGTGGTTTCACTTATTTTAAAGCGTTTATTATGTTCATACAAAGTTAATTACAATTTTTTTGGCTCTTATTTTAACGATGTTTTTTGGAATCATAAAAACAATAATAAAAAACAAAACAAAAAAATTAAAAACTGGGAGCATTACTTTTTTGTTTTGGTTTTTTAATTATGATAGTTTTTTGTTGTTATGTTTTCGTTTTCTCTCATACCAAATGCACTCATGCGTTATTTAAAATAATAATTCTATCAATTATCCACATTTATTGTCGTCCTGTCAAATTTTGCAAAAATTAACTAATAAATTAAAAGCGAAATATTTTTTTGGCGCGAGAGATGCCATGTGCTAACAATCTCTCGTTAACTCAGTTTTAATTTTTTAAATTTCTACTTCAAAATTCTAAAATCAATCATTAAGAGAAAAAGTAATCACTAGATAAATTTATTAATCAATTTTATTGAAAACTCCGCTATCGTTTATGAAGAATCTTTTTAATTTACTTTTTTGTTGGTTGCTTTTCGAAGGGAGATATAGGTGTTATCCCCCCCCTCTCTCTCTCTCTAAATTATATTTTAAAAAATATTAAAATTTATTATTTTCTTTTTAAAACCAAATCTCCCTCAGTAATTTCTTTAATTTTCTATTTTTTAGCGATTATCAAGACCCCCTAAGATGTGATATACCGGGCATTATTTCTCGTTCTCCCGTAACAACACTCGACATGTTTTTTGTTTGTTTTCTGGGGTTTGTATTACTGTACACATAGATTCGAAAAAGTTGTCAAAAAACAAATATAGAACAAATAAATGTTATCAAAGGCAAGATAAGTTACTTTTCTACCTAACTGGATATATTTTTTGTGTTTTTATTCAGTGTATTTCTTCAGCTCGAAAAACATGCAGTGTTTACCGATGTATTGGAAAATTCAAAATGGCAGCCGACTCTCTCTCGAAGAGGGTACGTTTGGGAAAAGGTATTATAAATAATAAACTAGAAAAAATACTGTTAGAAATTCGCTCAAAATATGTTACCGTGACATAAGTTGACATATATTCGGTTGTTTTCTAACAGTATTTTGTCTAGTTTATTATTTATAATACCTTTTCCCAAACGTACCCTCTCCGAGAGAGAGAGTCGGCTGAGATTTTGAATTTTCCAATACATCGGTAAACACTGCATGTTTTTCGAGCTGAATAAACATGTTACACTGAATAAAAAATCAAAAAATATATCCAGTTAGGTAGAAAAGTAACTTATCTTGCCTTCGATAACATTTATTTGTTCTATATTTGTTTTTTGACAACTTTTTCGAATCTATGTGTACAGTAATACAAACCCGAAAAATCAATTTTATCCTTTTATAAACAACAGTATATAAGTAAATTCTTTTTATATTAATATAAAAAAAATATGCGGTCTCGTTTATGAACATAATAAACGCTTTTATTAAAAAACATTAAACAAGTGAAAATATTTTTTTTTAAATATTATGGGGGGGGGCTATAGTTTATTTTAAAAAACAATATCTCCTTCAAGAACGATCATAAAATGTGTTTTCAATCGATATTTATTCAATAAGGGACCAGTTTTCCTACCTAGCGAAAGGGGACGAGTTTTCCCGAGACGAGTTTTCCGGAGACGAGTTTTCCGGAGACGAGTTTTCCCGGGACGAGTTTTCCCGGCACCATAAAACCTATATCTCCCTTCGAAAAGCAACCAACAAAAAATGAAATTAAAAAGATTCTTGATAAACGATAGCGGAGTTTTCAATAAAATTGATTAATAAATTTATTTAGTGATTACTTTCTCTCTTAATGATTGATTTTAGAATTTTGAAGTAAAAATTAAAAAAATTAAAAATGAGTTAACGAGAGATTGTTAGCATATGGCATCTCTCGCGCCAAAAAAATATTTCGCTTTTAATTTATTAGTTAATTTTTGCAAAATTTGACAGGACGACAATAAATGTTGATAATTGATAAAATCATAATTTTAAATAACGCATGAGTGCATTTGGTATGACAGAAAACAAAAACATAACAACAAAAAACTATCATAATTAAAAAAACAAAACCAAAAGCGTAACGAAGAATCGAATCGCTCCCTGTTTTTTAATTTTTGGGTTTTGTTTTTTTTATTGTTTTTATGACTCCAAAAAACATCGTTAAAATAAGAACAAAAAAAAATTTGTAATTAACTTTGTATGAACATAATAAACGCTTTAAAATAAGTTAAATCACTAAGAACTTAGCCAGTTAGGTAGAAAACGGACACTTAGAAAATCGATTTTATTAAAAAAAAAAAAAAAAAAGAAAAGAAAACATTAAACAAGTAAAAATATTTTTTAAAAAATATTATGGGGGGGGGGCTATAGTTTATTTTAAAAAACAATATCGCCTTCAAGAACGATCATAAAATGTGTTTTCAATCGATATTTATTCAATAAGGGACCAATTTTCCTACCTAGCGAAAGGGGACGAGTTTTCCCGAGACGAGTTTTCCGGAGACGAGTTTTCCCGGGACGAGTTTTCCTAAATTCGGTTCAACAAGATTGTTGACAAGACAATTAACATCTTCGGGTTTACTATACACATAGATTCGAAAAAGTTGTCAGCCTATGCCACGGTAACATATATTGAGCGAGTTTCTAACAGTATTTTGTATAGTTTTTTTTTTTTTGTTTTTTTTTTTTTAACTTATTTTTCCAAATTTACCGTCTTCAACAGAGTCCGGTGCTATTTGTAATTTTCAAATACATCGGTAAACACTGTATGTTTTTCGAGCCGAATGAACATGTTACATTAAATAAAAACACTACAAAAATTATCCAGTTAGGTAGAAAAATAACTTATCTTGCCTTTGATAACATTTATTTGTTATATATTTGTTTTTTGACAACTTTTTCGAATCTATGTGTATAGTAAAACAAACAAATATATATATATATATATATATATATATATATATATATATATATATATATATATATATAACTTTTATTCACACCTAACAAGATATATTGCCACTGAAATGTAAAGAGTTATTATGATTAGGGGCTAGTTTTATAATAGGAATCTTGATTGGAAAGTTGTGTAGCATGGTGTTTGTTAACATTACATTTAAATTTTTGCATGTTGGTACATTCGGGAAAACAGGGAGCAAGGACGAAATTCCACAGACAAGTGATCCGAGAAAAGAAGCTATTAGAGTAAATTTTTTAGTGTCTATGAAGGGGAAGGGGTGAAGTTTTGCTAAGAGTCAGGTTTGTTAGAGGTCTTTCTATTAAGGGAGTTAAGTGACCGATCTAAGAGAGTTCATTTCGGGGTGGGGGTGATTAAAAAGAAGGAGGCTATGAAGAGATTTGCTACTTAATGTTTCCCAAGATCCGGGTTGGGGAATTAAAGTGTGGTGGTGGGAGGAGAATTCCTCAAAAGGTCAAGATAGGGTTGCTGGCTTAGTGTTTACAGTTAAGAAATATTTCACTTACAGGCTTGAATAAATCCAGTTTCTGGAAATTTTTCATGTATTTATTATAAGTAAGTTAATCAGAGTACATTTAGTGGAAATACATGCAAAACAAGTGCATGAATGTAAATGAATGTAATACTGTTGCTGGATCTTAGTAGACAGTGCAGACTGCAGAGATTAGGGACTCCTATTCAAGAGAGAGAGAGAGAGAGAGAGAGAGAGAGAGAGAGAGAGAGAGAGAGAGAGAGAGAGAGAGTAGTTATTGCATCAGCCGAAACAGGGAAACAATCAGGGTTGCCAATTTAGCGGGTCCCCCCCCCCCCCCGCTAGATCTGGAGAGTTCGTTTGAAATCTAGAGGGTAAATTTTGGATCTAGTGGCTAGTGGGGTTTTTCCTCTAAAATCTGGAGATTTCGTTTTGAAGAAATTGAAATCGAAAAAAAAAAACGCAAACATTAATTAGTAAGATATACACAGCTAACAGCGGCCAGGTCAAAACAAGTCTAAAAAAAAGTTCAGTGTTTTAATATTCAACTGTAAATTTTGCCAAGTAGGTGTGAAGTGAACACTTCCAAATAGATAAGGGTTCAGGATGCTTGACGAATGGTGACCTTATAGACATAATTATCCATATGCATACATACATACATATGCATACATACACACATGCATCTTTTCTTGCACTTGTCAATGATGAAAAAAAAAAACAATCCTTTATATGCCCCCTATTGAACTCAAATAAACAAATCTTATTTCCAATTTCTGTAAAAATGAAGAAAAATTATGACACACCAGACCGATTCCATGCACTACATTGGTAAATAAATATCGAAATGAAAATTACTGAATTCTTCAATATTATCATTTTACCTATTTACTGTTTTCTCATATCAAATAAACAGTGTTAGCAGCTAAATTCAATTGGCACTGCCTTAATTAAAAATTCAACTTTTTACACACTACATGCAATGATCCAATTATCTAAATCTTATCTTGTTATTGTTAATATGTCCCTTTTCTGTTTGTCTGTCTGTCTGTCTGTCTGTCTGTCTGTCTGTCTGTCTGTCTGTCACACACACACACACACACACACACACACACACACACACACACACACGCACACGCACACGCACACGCGCGCGCCAATCTCTAAATATTACACATTGGATTTGTTTTGTAGAAAAATGGCTATCTTTTCTATTTGCGTACCATGAACAGACTAATGACGATCCTGTATTCACGGAATTAGTGAATGCTAATGTTAGGAACTAATGGAACTTGTACACGTATGTTTACAAAGGTCATGAGTGGTACCTAAGAAAATTAAAAAAAAAAAAAAAAATCCAAGTGACTCATGCTTCCGCCTACGTATTCTTGTAATTGCAATTATAATGTTCTGTAAGGATTAAATTTATAAACAAAAATAAACGTTTAAATGTTTGTATTATTTCATGACCATGAAAGAGCATTCCGACTGTTATGTACTTATGTTGAAGAGAATCACACACAAACACTAGTAAGAAAAAGAAAAAAAAAAACCAAACAAACAAAAAAACAGATGCCATTCATTAACCATAACACTAACTCTAAATCCATGCGATAAAACAACTTATCATTTCATTGTTCTGAAAAAAGAAAACAAAACAAAAACAAACAAAAAAACGGGAAAAACAAAAAACAAATTCATTTCTTTTGTAAACTAAGATTTATGGAAAGAATCAGCAATGAATGTTGTTTTTAAATGTTGCCTTTTGATTGCACCAAATCTACTAAAGGCACGAATTCTTCTAATTTCGTGCACAGTATAAAAACACAAACATACAGCTTCCTCCTTTTCTTTGTAGTTTTTCCTTTCAGATTAAACACACATGAGTATGTCACAAATCTAGGCTAAAATCTTCTGACACAATAATGAGTGTTCACAACCTATTGTATGCCCAGAAATTGCGTACATATGCTCTCTTACTGACAAAACAGAGGTAAGTTAAGATACAAAAATATCTACAATGCATATTCAATTTATACACATTGTTCCATGCAAATTCGTGTGACGCCAGCCGAAATAAACATGATTACTCAACTTATTATAGCTAACCAAAGGCACAAGAATATTCCCCTTTTACTTTTGTGCATAATATAAAAATTCAAACATACAAATTTTCTTTCTCTCTTTGCAGTTTTTCCTTCCAGACTCGATGTACATGAGTATATAGTAACTTCAGCCTAGTCCACTGAAATTGAAAATACTCAACAGAGGCAACTAAAGACATTCATGAACTACTCTCTCCTACACAAGTTCATACGTACACTCTCTCACGGAGGTAAGCTAACACACACACACACACACACACACACACACACACACACACACACACACATCTATAAAATAGTGCATATGAGCGTGTGGAAAAATATCAGCCGCAGCAAAGAGATTAGCAGCAGAAAAAACGCGCATATGCAAATTAGGAAGCATGTGCGAGAAGAAGAAGGGAAAAAAAGGAGAGAAAAATACACCATGTGCTCGGGGCAGAAGCAAAGTGAACGTCGAAGAGAATGGACTTGGAAAGTTGAAGATGAGAATGGACTGACTGGGCCCAGCATGTGGTTGGAAGAAAGAGAAACACGTGCTAGACTAAAATGGAGATGTGGCAGCGTGAGACTTTTTAAGTGGCGCTGAAAGTAACGGGAATAAAAACTTTTTGTTAAAAAAAAAAAAAATGCAACGTTACACAGCGTTACACAGCGTTACACTTTACTTTAGCGATACATAAATATAAAACTGGAAAGAAAGAAATAAAAATCTAGGTCGGCATTTTTTCTTAACAAAAGTTTTTATTATTGTTAGTTTCGGCAATAAAAATTGATATATTTATGTATGGATAGACTTCGTCTTTTTTTTTTTTTTTTTTTTTTTTTTTTGTCATATTGCCTGCACGATTTACACACAATCACATGCAAATCTGTGCAACACCAACTGAAATAAACATGTCTACTCAACTTGTTTTTATGCCCTAAACAACTCTTCTTTCACTTGAAACGTTTTTGGGCACTCTGAAATCGCATTCATTACGAACTCTTCATTTTTGGTTGTCTAAACAGGTTGTCAACATAATTGACATATATCTATATAAATAGGGTTTGCTTTTCTTTTCATATTGCCTGCCAAATTTTAGCATGATCACATTCAAACCCATGCAGCATTAGCTGAAATAAACATGACTACTCAACTTCTTTTTATACACTAAACAATGTTTCTTTCACTTGGAACGTTCCTGAACACTTTGAACTCTCATTTATTATGAACTCTTCATTTTTAATTGTTCAGACAAGTTGTCAATAAAAACAGAGATGTATAAAAATTGTCTTTCTTTTCAAATTATTATTATTAGTATTACTTTGTCGATGTCTTACAAATCACTTCACTATTTGTGAATAAAGACATACAGAACAAGATAGTTAAAATAATGTAAATAAACGCATGACAACACACATAATAACACAGGTAAGTAATAAGGAAGTAAGATAGAGAATGAGGTAGATAAAACAAGAATACTAAAAAGAGCGTTTCGACAAAGGGAAATAACTCCTAATAAACTTATAGCAGAACTGATGAAAATTGATTTAATTAAAGTAAAAACGATATATAGTAAAAAAAAAAAAAAAATACATTTCCTTGTTAAAATCTGTGTCATTTAGAATTTTTATACTTATATAAAAATTAATTTTCTATATGTTATTGAAGTAAAAAGTATTTCTTTTAAAAAGAAATCATGTTATTGATTTATTGATGTAATCCAAATTTTTTAAAAGTCAAAATGAGGCACATTTCTTAAAATTTGTGTAATGTAAAATTTGATATTTCTCATTTCTTTGATTTTTGTATTTTTGTGATAAGGATCGATAATTTGTATTATTTAAATTATTTAGTCTACTATTCTCATCTTGGTTATTCTCACAACGTTTCGGCAACTTCCAACCTTCTTCAGATGCATTTTTATGTCAAACTTGGGAATCTTTATGTTATTTGGATTATTCAGACTACTATTCTTATCTTGGTTGGTATTTTTACAACGTTTCAGCTGATGTAACCTCCATCCTTCTTCAGGTGTGTCATGTCTAACTGGGAAATGCTTATTTTGAACTGAGTAATATTTATCCCAGTTGATTAAATAAGTTACTCCATTTAAAATTTTATAAATTTATCTCTTCTGCAACATTAGGGATTCCCCCTTTTAACATTGTCTTCAAATTAATCCTTAAAAATAATTATTGTTATTAGTTTTTTATACCTCTACAACTATTGTCCTGGGTGGTTCACAACTATCACTTCCTTGGTAACAGGCCAGACATTGTTACTATCACATTTACCTTTCCTTTCCAGTTGAGAGACCATTGAATGTTATTAGACTGTTGAAGCACAATTCAAACAGCAAAGGACAAAAAATCCTCTGCACAGCGACCTTTTTAAATTACTGGTCCGATATATATTACAATTGTTCCAATTATAACTCCTGACAATTTCAATTGAGTGCTGACTAGCGCCACTGGTCTAGCAATCAACTGTTCCTGTTGATGTTTCATCAACTTTATCTGGCAATTGACTAACTCTAATTTTTCAGCTATTAACTTGACAAGACCAGACCAGACCAGACCAAACTAGACCAGACATCATCTAAATTCTATAGCCGAATCTTGGTTATTTGACTTGACCAGTCCTGAACTGAGTCCATTAACTAACGTCTTTTACCACTGGCCACTTACAGGACAATACAACACTTTGTTAATTATCTGCCCTTCTGCAGATGAATCCTGTCCTTTTCTGGAAAATTTCTTTTTTAGTCTGCAGAACTTTTCTTTAATCATTGGAGAAGGGAGCAGCTCGGACACTCTTTGTCACATTGATCACTGAACCTAATTGTTCATAATCGTACTTTCTGGCCAAATAAAACCAGCTATTTTTTTTTTTTTCAACAAAACTTCCACTTTGTCATCTTTTTAACAGGTTGTAAGGCTGATCTTCATGTCAGCTCTTGTATCCATTTTCTTGAAACAACCTTGAGCAAAAAAAAATCAATATTAATACAATATAAATTTACAGATCAGATTCTGTTAACAGAACAGAGTTAACAGGATTAGTTTCTTGCTAATCGCCTTAGGCACCCTTACAGGGGAATGACGGTGCTGCTCAGACACTTTTTGCAGGTTAGAGTGCCCCTTCTCGGGGGCACTGACTTCTCTATCCCACTTTCTGACCCTTGTGTCACATTTCTTGCAGTGAGAGAGAACTAAATACCTTCACGAAGGCAGGTTTTAATGTAGCTACGGAAATCGTCTTAATGCAATTCTTAATGAATATGGTGAAATATTTGTTTTTCAATATTTTGTTATGCTGTCGGTCTAAGGAAAGAAGCTATCAGAAAGCTAGAGTAGAAAAATATTTTGGTATTTAGAGAATCTACAGTGAAGGGATGGGATTTTGTTGCTATTCAGGTGAGCCAAAGGTATTTACTCCTATTTTAAATAGAGAAGTAAAATATAGAGAAAAAAAATGAGTTTTGATTTAACTTTTGTAAAACTCCATTAATATATCTACAATAAAGGTGAATAAAATAGCCTGTTTTGTGTATTAACATAGTATCTGCATTAGTATTTCCCAGGGAAGAGGAGAAAGGACATAAAAACTAGGAGGGGAAAAATAAGTAAAAATATGCCCTGGAAGTCTGAGCATAGTGCTAAAACAGCATCTTGACAGATGAACACTAGTTATCCTATTTTGCTGCAATATTTTGTAATTTTGCAATATCGGAAGTACCAAAGATAAATTCTTTTTAGTTGGATGTCAGGCTGATTGAACTTTGGTGGAATATTTCTACAAAAGTATGAAATTCAAAATGGTATACACTTTATTTGAATTTTCTATATTTTCTAAAGTGTCTTCAACTGACAGAATAAAATAAATTTTACTCAAACTGCCGACTTTTTTCTGTGGTGATGATAGGTGACACATTGAAATGTGGTCCCCATTCCAAAAAGATGCTTTGATCAACATCATTTTTTATCATTGGTAGAGTTTCTTGGTAAGAAAAAATGATGCACATCAAGAGATACATATATCTGCAATAGGAGGTAATTTTTTTCTAAATCGTCCCTCTCTTGAGACTGGAAAAGATATCTGCCAGTTTTGGCACTGTGACACCGTGTACAGGCTCAACCACAGTGGAATATCCCATTTCATTGACCAGATTGAGGGAAGTGTTAATACCAAAATGATACAGGCTGTGAAGACTAGAGTAAAAAGAAAAAAGCAAAAAACAGGTGCATTTTCTCATATTATATCCAGGTTGGTGTTAGAGCTTAAAAATTCAGCGAAGTACTGTTATCTCTGAGTAGGTCTTGTTGATTCAGCTGATTAAATATTATTTTGCCGCAGATATTTCTATGTGACACACCAATTTGTTCAATATCTTTTGAACCTTGACAAACGTTAATAGAACGTTATATGTCCTCTGTAATATGTTGGAGTGTTGAACCAGGCTCATTCTCTTTTTTGATTTCAGCTGCCATATTTAATACTTGTGTAAATATAAGGCACTAAAAATTGTTAACACCTTACTCTGGCAACTTGAAATCATTGCACGAGACGTTTTAGGGCTAAAAAAATTAATCAATAATTATACCAGTTCAAAAAATGTAAGGTTGTTGGCGTTTTTTTTTTTTGTTAAATAGCAAACGAACCTTCTTAAAATTGATCGAGTTCGTATAATCCATATTATAAATATCCTCGCAATGTCTGAAATGCGTAACAAATGTAATCTCGTTTTCATGTCGTAATTAAAATTATCAATAGTCCATCAGAGTGTTTTGTGAAAATTGACGTTCATCTTTACCATTTTAACCATCATTCAATAATCTGTACATTTTTCTGTCCCTGTTGAGTATGAGGATACATTTCCTCAAATCTTTCATTTATTTCAGCGTTTCTGTTTTCATTTTTTTTCTGATATTTCATTTTTTTTTCTGCTGTTCTTGCAACTTTTCTTCTGTGCGACGCATTTCTGTTTCGATTTTTTCTGAAGATTATATTTTTAGCTGTTGTTCTTGCAAGTTTTCTTCTAGACAAAGTTTTCTATATTCATATTTTTCTGCTACTTCACTTGTTTTTTCTGTAATTGCAGTTGCTCATCTTGTTGTGATTTTAAAATTTTCTAAAATACAATTTTTAAATTCATCAATTTGTTCTTCACTTAAAATAGACTGATTTGATGGTGTGCATATATATATATATATATATATATATATATATATATATATATATATATAGAGAGAGAGAGAGAGAGAGAGAGAGAGAGAGATTCATCCAGAGGAAGTCTCGAAATAAAGACGAAACGTTGATGAACACATAATACGGTTTGTTCCTTTTTATTTTCTCTCTCTCTCTCTCTCTCTCTCTCTCTATATATATATATATATATATATATATATATATATATATATATATATATACGCACATACACAGTGTAGCTTTTCTTACTTGAGATACATTTTTAGCCTCTCAACGATAGAAAGAAATTAAGCTTATTAAACTTATTTTCGTATTTCTGATTAATAAAAAGGAAGAAAATCGATAGATCTATTTTTTCTTTCGTTTTTTTTTTCTTTGCAGTCAAACAACTTAGGTTCAAACCTTGATTTGAAAACTGTTCCACCCTACTCAAAAACAGTACATTTTTTCAATTCTACTTCCACCGTTTTTTTGTTTTTTTAAAGTTTGAATCCTCGTCATCAGTGTTGTGACCTAAAAGGGCCGATAATCATTAAGACAACACGGTGCTATACTTACAAGAGTGTATTTACAGAAGTACAAAAATAAGATACGACAGAAAGTCTGTGCTTGATACTGTGAACAGTATCAAGCACAGACTTGTCAGTCAGCTTTATGACAAGTTGAAATATTGTTATTTCTATAGTTCGCACGAAATCATTGTCATAAACATTATTCACAAGACCTTTCGAATGCATTCTAAGAAATCAGCAGTCATTTTCTTTCTAGGCAGTTGTGTCTAAAAATTACTGAGTCTTCTTTGAAGTAATGTGTCTCTATTAACTTGTCTACACCACGAGAACAGAGTTAGATATAAGGTAGATGAATAGAGTAGATCATCATCACAGCAAGTAAGGGTTTCAGTTACTATTTTACACAGAACGAAGGATCGGGACTAATATCTTTCCTAACAATTTTAGTGAGTCAAAATATCAAAATAAATGTAAACAAACTAAATTAGTTTTCGATTGATAATTACTAATTAAATAATTTTATCACAAAACGACAAGAACAGCCTGCCAGAGGAGGCCGTGATGATGCCTACCATATCCAGGTTCAAAATAACCTGAAACAAACTGCCAGGCTGAGTAAATATGAAATATCTAACTGCCTTTGTACATGGCTTATTGTATTTTAAAAACAAGTGAAGCATGTATGGTCCCCCGTGAGTGCACAGTGAATGAGGCATAAAAAAAATTACTAAATTCAGCATTTGCCCGCTTCCCCCCAATTTAGCCCCAAAAGTCCCCAGGGGACGTAACATCCTGGTGAAAATAAACAAACGGTGCAGTTTTAGGCCTTAACATATGCAAATTTGAGTTCTGCACCATGCAAAAGAAGAAATGACTAAATCCATCATTTGCCCCACCCCATTTAGCCCTCAAAATCCCCAAGGATATTTAAATTTGAGTTCCGTATCATGCAGAACTGTTAAATAGACTTACACAAAAATTTTTGGACAAATATGGTCAAATAGTCCCCCAAATGGAATATTTTTATTAGCCCTAAAAGAACCCTTGGGGTACACCCAAGAGTTATCACGAAATATAGACAAACAAAATTATATAGAAATCAGTTAGTTATAACTTTTCAGAAAGTTTTATGAAAATCTAAGTCATCAATTTATTTTAATAAGCGTTCACATCTCAAGCTATATTACTTGCCATATATATACGCGCACACAAACATGCGCGCACACGTCCACACACGTACATATATTCCCGTTCGCGTATATACACTTACATTCACGTGTATACACACACACGCTGACGTACACACATGTACTCACATATGTGCACACATACGCACACATGGACAACGTCACTTCCCCTTTCAAAGGAAATTCACGCATGCGCAAAAGACCACCGGAAACAACTATAAAAGCAAGAGCAATAAGCAGCTTCTTTCTTTTTGGACCAGCTCTCGAGCTGAGAGGTTCGGCGAACCAGCCGTCTCCCTTTTGGGAGGCGTGCGCCCGTGCACCTCACACCACTTGCTACTATATGTGGGGCAAAAAGCTAACAAACAGTACGTACACCTTATATGCTTTCTCTCTCCATGAACTGATTTGACATTCTCACTCTTTCTCTTTCTCTATATACAACTTGTGCCTGGGAATACCTTCGCGTAGCTGACTGCTAACATGGTGCACAGCTTTACTGATGTCAACTCTCTATCTTTATCTTTGTCTACATGCTGAAATATCATTCCCATTTCCACTACATTACTCACTTCTCTTCCCACGCGTGAACAAACGATAGTGACCCGAACATGAGATGAACACACATTTCCTTTTTTTTCTATACAACAAGTCCCGCAACAGATGATGATTACACCTGCATGGACATGAACACGTGTTATACCTAAAACATTCATTTTTCAACAGTAAATAAACGACATGTTTATTTTATCCAGCAATTGAGTTTTTGTTTCCTTCATTCCATTTGTTTCATTATTTTCTTTTGTAACGGGATTAGGATATATATATATCCTAGTCCTCGTTCCTCAAAGCAACCCATTCTTCCTATTTTGCGCACCTCAACAAATTGGTGACACCCAAATGCGAGAGGAACACCCATTTCCTTCTATAACCACAAATCCGCAACAAACCGGCAACTGACCGATGTGAAACGAACAAGATGGTGACCCTACCTTTTTGAAATTAATTGTTTTGAGCGAGATGCACGTTTTATTTGATAAAGAAAAAAATGAACATTTTAACAAAGAAAAACAAGTGAACTACTACCGACAAGAACCTCAATGAACTACAATGACGAAACCCCTCGTCAGACTCGGCAAAAAAATAAACATGGAGCTGTCAACATCATACCGAATATAAAGAAAAATTGGAGCTTGACAAACATTTTTCACGGTTTCCTGACATTACCCTGCAACAAATGCGAGGAGCAAAATCACATAGGCCTATACACATTCTCTCCTGCACAGCAGACGCAACAACAAAGTAACAATAACAGGACACCCCTATAAACACATAGGAAGAAGCTGAATTAACAATGATTTGAGATGCACCACGCACGCTGATAAACTCGCAACTTGGAAGTTTCGTTGACAGCCAGCAACCACACCCCGTTCAACACGAACGAATGTGCAACTAGCGCTTGTACACACTACCGCAGATTCACTGATACTGTCAACTTGACACACGACGTCAACACGAAACAAAAATTTTCCTTCCAAACAATTCACTTCACTGTCCAAGCAACTCGTTGCACATGTCAGCACAAAAAAAAACAAAGAAACAAATGTCAGCCTAAAAAAAGAGTAAACGCCTTTTCTACGTGTAAGTAAATACTTTTTTTTACGAACACACTCCGTTTTTGATGTTCCGTTTTTGACGTTTTTTTTTAAAACAACCACACCCACAGAAAAAAAAAACAGGACGAAAAGTCAATTGCCGAAAACATTACTTACAAAACAAAAAAAAAAATATATACACTGCATATATTTTTTTTTCCTAGGAAGGGGAGTATTGCGCGAGCCTTTCCTAGTTTCACACAAAAACACACGTTCACATCTCAAGCTATATTACTTGTCATATACATACGCGCACACAAACATACGCACGCACGTTCACACATGTACATATATTCATGTTCGCGTATATACACTCACATTCACGTGTATACACACACGCACGCTAACGTACACACATGTACTCACGCACATGGACAACGTCACTTCTCCTTACAAAGGAAATTCACAAGCAAGAGCAATAAGCAGCTTCTTTCTTTTTGAACCAGCCGCCTCCCGAAAGAGAGGCGCGCACCCATGCACCTCACACCACTTGCTACTATATCTGTATATCCTAGTCCTCTACAAGCGTCAATTGTTCAGAGTTGATACCACTCTTTGAAAGAGTGAATACTGCACCAATATCCTATGAAATACAAATTCTACAAATCAGACAAGCAATATCCATTTAAAAAATAACAATGAAAATGCGAGTAAAGTCAAAATTATTTGAATAATGATAACAATCAAATCTCATCTAATAAATCCTACCAATCAATATTTCTTGCAAAAGTTCAAATAAACTTTAACAATGATAATAATGAAAACTCCTCAAACAAATTGAGACAATTTCATAATGAAATAAGAATTTTTATTTTATAAAATATATATTTTGCAAGTGTTTCCATATAATCTGCCAAAATCCTACCTTTTTCTTTTTTCTTTAATCAAATCCCACTACTTGTGTCATTATCGAGGATGTCAATAGATTGAATAAGACATAACGACAGATCAGCTTCTATAAAAATGGCATCTTTATTTACATCTGACAAACATGAGTACACCGGTAAGGGGGCGTAACTCCAGCCGGTGAAAACTCTTGTTCAGTCCCTCATGCAACATCTTCCCTTTTCTCAATAATAAAAACAGAAGATAAAGACAAACAAAACAAAAAACAAAAAACAAACACAACAAAAAGTCTGATAAGAATTAAAACAGTCTACAAAACACAGTGATCTAGGCATTCCTTGGGCTGACTACCCTCCTACCTAACAGGGATTATTCTGCCCTTTCACTTATGTTGTGAAATCCTTGAATCTCACAGGATCTCTTATTATTCTTCCTGACCATGTTGTCCGCAACCTTTCCGGACTTGGTTTTGTTTGGGATGGGGTCGGGTTGAGGTTTTCTCTTATTTCACCTTCATATTGAGGTGGTTCTGAGTTACATATCTCTTCTGTACTCTGCCCTGTATTCTTGGGTAACTCGCTCTGCACTTCATATGGCTGGTGTATTCCTGATGTCAGTTTTCTTCAAATCTACTCTATTCCGTCGATATAAGTCCCCATCCACTTTTACATGGTATGATCGCTCATCCAGTCTCCTCCATACAACAGCTTTCCTCCACTCTTTTTGACCATTTATGTGTGGTTTCATCCGTACTACATCTCCAGGATACAATGGTTTAAGTGGTTTTACTTTGTGGTTGAAAGAATGTTCTTGCCTCCTGCGGTCTTGCTTCACTGATTTTCTCAGATTTTTGGGCAATTCTGGATTGAGTAAATCCTCCCTGGTTGGGAGAAGTGTTTTTGTTCTCCTTGACATCAGCTTCTGAGCTGGTGATAAGAGACCTTTGGCTGGCGTATTCCTGTGATCCAACATTGCTAGGTATGGATCAGCCTTATCGTCCATCGCTTTCCGGAAAAGGTTCTTTGCCATCTTTACCGCAGATTCCACTTTGCCATTTGCCTTGCTATTGTATGGACTGAGAGGTGTATGTGTAAAACACCACTTTTTTGCAAAGGTAGAAAATTCCTGGCTACTAAACTGAGGCCCATTATCAGTTACGACCTGATCTGGTATTCCATGTCGTGCAAAATGGTGTTTAAGTTTAGTTATCACTGTCTTTGCTTGTATATTGAGAAGATGATCGATTTCCCAGAAGTTGCTCATATAATCAACTGTGCACAGATAGTCTCTATCTGCAAACTTAAAGAGATCTACTCCCACTTTTGCCCAGGGTCTGTCAGGAACTTCATGGACCATTAATGGTTCTGCTGGGTTGGCCACTTCATATTTTCTACATGTGGGGCACTTTGACACATAGTCTTTGATGCCACTGTTCATATTTGGCCAATACAAGCATTCTCTAGCTCTTCTACTCCCAGGTGTGTGGAATGCAGCTTTTCTTTCAACACCGCCTGTTATGATTTAATTTGTTGTTAAGAGTTATCCCCCTTGGGATTGACATTCATAATAAAAGCGCCCTCTGTTTCATTTTCCCGCTCGATCCTTTCAAGAGCGTACGTGTATTTTACAGTTAATAAAACCTTTCTAAAAGGCAATTCTTTACTTACTGATACTATTCACTTCAATTTTATTAACTGTAAAAAAAAAAAAAAAAAAAAAAAAAAAATAATGGATCGAATCTTACGTCCCGACAGATTCGAGGTGGAACCTACATGCCCTAATTCCGAAAAATCCTATAGGCATTGGAAATTAACCCTCCAGAATTATATCCGCTCACATAATAACGGATTAATCGAAAACACTTCAGATAATTTCTTTGCCTTGATCAATTGTATTTCAGCCTCTGTTTTCGATTTAATAAGCGATAAAACCGACTACGATAGTGCATTAAGAACATTGGACGCCGCTTATTTAAAACCTGAAAATATTGTTTATAATAGATATCGATTGATGACGACGAAGCAACAAACTACACAAAATATAGATGCCTTCATACTACAATTGGAAATGCTTGCCAAAACATGTAACTTCGAAGCGGTTTCTGCTGAAGAAAACAAAAATCAATACATTCGGGAAGCTTTCATCGGCGGAATTTCTTCTTCGTCCATCCGACAACGACTGTTAGAAAAACCCATCCTGACTTTACAAGACACATATGCCACGGCCAGATCTCTTGAACAAGCAGAAAAGCATTCGATAAGCTACGCAAATAACTTTACTGTAGCAGCTACAAATAATCCTTCGGGCTACAATCGTATAGCTGTGACTAAAGAAAATATGCATCCAAAAGGGGTTTGTTTTTTCTGTGGAAAATCACGTCATCCTCGATATTTATGTCCTGCACGAAACGCCGAATGTAAAAAATGCAAAAAAAAATGGTCATTGGGCTAAAGTGTGTAAATCTTCTATTTCTAACACTCATACTGCTGTTCTTTATGACGACTCTGACTACCCCTCACCTTCTCTATCCTGAGTAGGAACTAACTCCAAAGATGTCACATTCACTCAATGCCAAATTAACGGGCACTTCGTGAACGCTATGGTGGACTCCGGCAGTGTAAAAACATTCATTAATGAAAATACTGCTAAAAAACTTAAACTCTTCACAATACCTAAAAACAAAACTATAGCTCTGGCTGCTTCCGATCAACATGCTAAAATAACTGGCGAAGCTGTCGTGGATTTAATACTGAAAGATAAAACCCATTCTGGAATAACAATTGAAATCATTGAAAACCTTTTCATTGATTTAATAATCGGAAAAGATATTTTAAAAAAATATAAAAAAGTAACACTTAAATTCGACGGTCCTAGAGACAAACTTATAATTGGAGCTATAAACACGAATAATTTTTTCCTACCATAAACGTTCCACCCCCTCCTCTCTTTTCTAATCTTTCTCCTCATACTACTCCTATTGCGACAAAATCCCGACGTTACACTTTTGCCGCCAACAAATTCATAAAAGAAGAGACTGCTAGAATGTTGAAAGAAGGCATAATTGAACCTTCGATATCTCCGTGGCGAGCGCAGGTTCTTGTAACTTCGAATGAGAATCATAAGAAAAGAATGGTAGTCGACTACAGCGATACCATCAATAGATTCACGGAACTAGACGCTTACCCAATGCCTAATATCAATAAGATGGTAGACGACATCGCTCAGTATAACATCTTCTCTACTCTCGACCTAAAATCTGCTTATCACCAAATACCTATAAATCATGCTGATCGTAAATTCACTGCGTTTGAAGTAAGTGGCAAACTTTTTCAATTTACTCGTCTTCCTTTTGGCGTCACCAATGGAGTAAGTGCTTTCCAGAGGAGCATAGACTATATTATAGAAAAAGAAAATCTAACCGATACCTTTGTGTATGTTGATAACGTAACTATATGTGGGAAAAATCAAGAAGAACACGATTACAATCTTCAAAAATTCTACAAATATAACATCACTTTAAATGAAAATAAAAGCATAATTTCTTCTAGTTCTATTACTCTACTCGGCTACACCATAGAAAATAATCAAATAGCTCCCGATTATCAAAGACTAAAACCATTACTCGAAATGCCACCTCCGCTGAATCTTAAATCTCAAAAAAGAATAGTTGGAATGTTTTCCTATTACTGCAAATTCATTAAAAAATTTTCTGATAAAATTTTATTACTAAATCAAAACAAAGAATTTCCACTACCTCCATCTGTATTAAAATCTTTTCAAACATTGAAAAATGATCTAAAAGACGCCACTTTAATAACGGTAGATCCAAATAAAGAATTTGAAGTAGAAACGGACGCTAGTAACTATTGCATTGCTGCAACACTAAATCAAGAAGGTCGTCCTATTGCATTTTTTTCAAGAACTCTCAATACTAACGAAATTAAGCACCATGCAGTAGAAAAAGAGGCAGCCGCTATTGTAGAAGCTCTCCGTAAGTGGCGACATTTTCTACTCGGCAGGCACTTTAAAGTCATCACAGATCAGAAGAGCATCAGCTTCATATTCGACAATAAAAGAAAATCTAAAATTAAGAATGACAAAATATGTCGTTGGCGTATAGAATTATCCCAATACAATTTCACTATAGTTTATCGACCTGGACCTGAAAATATTACTGCTGACACATTCTCTCGCATCTCTGCTCTTACTTACAATCTACAAGATCTTCGTGATTTACATAAACAATTATGTCATCCTGGTGTTTCAAGATTAAGCCATTTTATAAGAACGAGGAACCTCCCTTTTACTTTGGATCAAATTAAGAATATTACTGACTCTTGCTCATCCTGTCAATTACTGAAACCCAAATTCGCCAATACCAATGGAGGGACTCTCATTCAAGCCATATTACCTTTTCAACGATTAAATCTTGATTTTAAAGGCCCTCTACCTACTTCTATACATGGCAACAAATATCTACTTACTCTAATTGATGAGTATTCCCGTTTTCCTTTCGCTTTTCCTTGCAGAGATATGACAAGCAAAACCATTATCCACTGTCTAAACAAACTCTTTTCAATTTTTGGTTTGCCTGACATGATACATACTGACCGTGCTTCTGATTTCTTAGCAAGAGAAATAAAGGATTTTTTACACAAAAAAGGAATTGCTACTTCTAAAACAAGTAGGTATCATCCTGAAGGTAATGGACAGATTGAAAAACTCAACGGTACCTTATGGAAGGCCATTCAAACAACATTACATTCTAATCAAATGAAACTACCTTATTGGGAAGACATACTACCAGACGCACTTCATTCAATTAGATCATTACTTTGTACTGCCACTAATATGACTCCCCATGATAGACTTTTTAAATATAGTCGTAAATCTGCTTCCGGAATTTCAATTCCTTCTTGGGTTAAACCAGGCCCAATATATATTAGAAACCACACTAAAACAAGTAAACATGACCCTCCTGTAACGCCTGCCACCCTAATAGATGTCAACCCCCACTACGCTTATGTTCAACTACCTTCTGGTACTGAAACCACTGTCAACGTTCGAGACTTAGCTCCAAACTCATCAAATGAAGAAAACTCTAATAATAATCCTACTACTTCAGAGACTTTATTTGAACCTTCTACTAATGAAAACATTGGTCATGAGGAAGACAAAAATCAATCGTCTGATCTTGAAGAAAATCAGATTTCACTAAAAAATAATACTGAAAATCAGCATTCCTGCCAATCTGTGCGGAGGTCGTCCCGAGTTCGACAATTCCCTAGTAAATATAAGGATTTTGTGACTAAATACTGAAAAAACTGCAGTTTGGGTTCATATGTTATTTGTAAATAAAATGATTCTTATGTGATTGTAAAAAAAAAAAAAAAAAAAAAAAAAAAAATTTGTCTATAATTAATTACCCCTTACTTGAATACTTTAGGACGGGGAAAATGTTATGATTTAATTTGTTGTTAAGAGTTATCCCCCTTGGGATTGACATTCATAATAAAAGCGCCCTCTGTTTCATTTTCCCGCTCGATCCTTTCAAGAGCGTACGTGTATTTTACAGTTAATAAAACCTTTCTAAAAGGCAATTCTTTACTTACTGATATTATTCACTTCACCGCCCGCTGTGTCAGCGGAACCACTACCCGGTTTCCTCTGAAAATTAAACCATCTTGCACCGTCATTTCATTCCGCATGTTAAAATATGGTCTCACCTCTGGGTCAAGATGTATTTTTTCTTCTGGCCATCCTTCCAGAATTACTTGCTGTAACTGCTGCATGCTTCTGTCTTCCTTCGTGGCTGAGCGCAGCTCAAGCAGCCTTCTCTCTGTTACAGGAATATATTCTGCTTCCTTGACATCATCTTCATCATCCATATCTTCACTGCTCAATGCATAAATGTATGCTCTTGATAGCGTGTCTGCAAGGAACATTTTCTTACCTGGATGGTACAGAACTGTAGCATCGTAAGCCTGTAGTCGCATCAGCATGTTTTGAAGTCGTTTTGGGCATTTCACCAATTCTTTTTTCATAATCGCCTCCAGTGGCTTATGATCGGTTAGCACTGTTATCTGTCGACCAAAGGTATATTGATGAAACCGTTCACATGCGTAGACTACTGCTAGTAGTTCCTTTTCAATCTGTGCATACTGAGTTTCTGTGTCGGTCAGTGCACGGCTGGTATAGGCTAGGGGTTGACTTTCTTGTAGTAGTGCAGCCCCCATGCCCTTCTCACTTGCATTGCATTGGATGACCAAAGATTTGTTGGAGTCATAGTACCTCAACACTGGTGCCTCACTCACTAACTCTTTAATTTCCCCAAAAGCCTCTTCATGGATTTGGGACCATGTCCATGGCACATCTGCCTTCACTAAATTTCGAATTGGGGCCATCACATCAGATATGTGTGGTAGAAATTTTGCCAGGTAATTCACGAATCCAACCAATCGTTGCACTCCTTTCACATCTGTTGGATACGGCATCTCTTTTATGGCTCTTACCTTCCCAGGATCAGGAAGTAAACCATCACTGGTTATTATGTATCCCAGGAAAGATATAGACGTTTGTCGTAAGTTCAATTTTCCAGCATTCAATCGCATCCCTTTATCACGACATCTCTGCAACAGTTTCCTGAGTTTTAGGTCATGATCAATTGTTGCTTCTTCCATCGTTTTACCCTTCCCAATCACCAGAAGATCATCCGCTTTGTTAACCACCCCCTCCAAATCAGACACATTGTTAAAAAGGGTCTTTTGAAATATCTCTGGAGCTGGAGAAATACCGAAAGGTAAAACCTTCCACCGAAACCTACCGTATGGTGTAGCAAATGTTGTTAAGCGACTGCTGACTTTGTCTAATTTTACATGCCAGAATCCATCTCGTAGATCCAGGGTAGAAAATACCTTGGTGTCAGCCAGTTCTGGTAGTAAATCGTCCAGTGTAGGTAACTGAAAATGTTTCCTCTTCAGAGCCTTATTCAGTGGTCTTGGGTCTATACATATCTGCAGGCTTCCATTTTTCTTAGTTACCAGTGCTAACGCACTTACCCATGGTGTTGGGCCGCTCACTGGTTCAATAACATTCTTCTTAACCAGTTTTTCCAACTCGACTTTTAGCTTGTCTTTAAGTGCCACTGGTATTCTCCGTGTTGCTGCAACATTTGGTGTTACTCCTGGATCCACCTGCAAATGTACCTCTCCTGGTAATTGACCCAATTCTTCCTTGAATACATCTCTGAAGTCATTGATAATGCTGTCCGAGTACTGGGTGCTGGATTCATTCATTTGGTAAACTTTGGCGACCATTTTGAATTTGTCGTTATTGATTGTGACGAGTTCCATTTTCTGGATTGCATTTGCTTCCAGTAAGGGATAGAAATCCTCTTTCACAATGACAAACTTAACTGCATATTTTTGTCCAGTTTTGGGGTTTATCATTTTAACTCGACACTCTCCTAACGGCTTCACTTCTGCTCCATTCCACATGACAAGGGTCTTATTTGAATGTTCCAGTGTTTTTCCCATCACGTGTTTCACATTCAATATGTTTACGGACGCTCCACTATCGAGCTGAAAAGCAATTGGTTTTCCTTTCACCATCATTTCTGCCTTTATCACCTCTTGACTCACAGCATTCACCTTTTCCTTAATCGTTATGTTGTCTACCTGTCCATAGTCTGAACTACTACTGTCGTTTTCCTGGTCCTCATATTGGGTTTTGACAGCCTGCACCTTCTTTTTCCTTGATACTTTGCATTTCACGGCAAAGTGGTTTTTCCCATTACATTGATAACAGGTCTTGCCAAATGCAGGACATAACTCTTTTCTCGGTCCATGCCGCAGTGCACACGCCCAGCAATCTCTGTCAGTTTGTGCCGATGTCTTTCTCCTCAGTTTAAAATCAACCTTATTCACTCCTTCAGGCCTTAGGATTCTGGACTGGACCATGGCATTTTCAGACACCTTACAAATGTCAATACATTTTTGTAAGTCTAACTGTCTTATTTTCAATAATTCAGCTTGTGTCTGGGGGTTGTGTATTCCCAGCACTACCTGATCTCTGAGTACTGATGAAACGCAATTGTCACAAAAATTGCACGTTTTTACTAACGTCCGTAGTGCCGTAATAAAGGATTCCACAGTCTCTGATCCTCTTTGCTTTCTAGAATGAAATACGTAACGCTCATAGGTTTCATTCGTTTCCCCTATAGCGTATTTATTGAATGCCTGAATAATTTCGGTGGGTGTTCTTTGATCCTCAGGTGTTAGAAATTGAAATCCGTAGTAAACTTTTAATGTGTCATCTCCCAACGTGTGAAGCAAAAGTGCCGTTTGATATTGCAATGACTGTCTTGTCAAACACATAATAATGGCGTAGTTATGCCATTTCAGTTTAAACAACTTCCAGTTCGCCGATAAATTATCTTCCATACATAAGGGCGCTGGTGGTTTTATGCCAGCCACTGGTCTGTTTGTTTCTTCCATGCTTCCTTCCGACATTTTTTTTTTTTTTTTCCACGTGACGTACATACGAATTACAATTTTAAACAAGAAATATAAAGTTACTTTTCTGTTTCTGCAAATAACTTTCCGCTTCTTATCCTTTTGTACATCTTACTTAGACATATCTTTATCCCACCGCTGCCACCATGTGTCATTATCGAGGATGTCAATAGATTGAATAAGACATAACGACAGATCAGCTTCTATAAAAATGGCGTCTTTATTTACATCTGACAAACATGAGTACACCGGTAAGGGGGCGTAACTCCAGCCGGTGAAAACTCTTGTTCAGTCCCTCATGCAACACTACTTACTGATTCATTCCATCATTAAATCTCATTTCCAATTGACCCTCATTTTCTTATCACTATGAAAAAAATTGCAAAAAATTGACATGTAACATGTTTATATCAAATCTTATTATTTACATGCCAAATTATCAGATTATTTATCATAAAAGAGAAAGTGGCATAATTATAAGTAACTGATTTATGAGTCATTTTGATTAAATTAAAATCTCTAGAAAAAAAATTCCTTATTGTAGTTCTGTTTCTTGTAATAATATCTCAAGCAGTTCTCCATATGTCATCAAAAAGTTCATTTTTTTTATTCCCGGTTTGATCCGAATATTTCACTGATTATTTTATTGAAGGTCAACCTCATTTTGATTGTTTGCTTATGGGATGAGAAGTTTCTAGCTGATGTGCAGGTTGAAATTTTCCCCTACCGTGGAATTTCCACAGGTTCTGCTAGTATTTATTAAAACATGTATATGTATACAAATGTTTTAAACCAGTTAAGTTTTATTTCTTTTTTTATTAATAATTAATTACAGAGCGGATCTTGCAACTTCTCTCACAATTTACCATCTCAAAAATATCGTTCGCATTCACCAGCCGTTTCTGGTAGCGAGCCCCGGGAAAATTTGTTTTCTTTCATTATTTGTGTAAGAAAAAAAATCCCTGTGTTGTTTTTGGGATTTCCAGTATGCCAATGGACGGAAAATAGAAAACATAAACTCATAGGGAGTGGTTGTTATTGCGTCGATTGGAAATTCTATTGAATACGTGCCTGTCTAGGGATTGGGCCAATACCGGATTGATTGGCTGTCGAGGAATTTTTGGTGCTTGTTAAGATAGAGTCGACGGAGCGGTTTAAAAAAATATTTTGTTTTAAATAAATAAATAAATAAAAACAATAGTATTTAACTGTTATGTCGAAATTAGTAATATATTAAAAAAATTACGAAAATTCATCAAGTAGAAAATTATTTATAGTTAAAAGCAATTTTCACTGAAAATTGGGGGAAATTGCATTTTCCTTAGATGTAAATACCTTGAAGATTGCGAATACAGGGGGACATGCTTATTTCCATTTTGTCACTATAATGGCTGGCGCTTTGTTTTAGCCAATAGCGATCGGCTTAATTTTTTTTTTTTTTTTTTACTAAAAACACAATAGCAGTTGTTCTACTCGATTAATTTTCGTATTTTTTGGGATATATTACTATTTTCGACATGACAATTAAGTAAGTACTGTTGTTTTTGCTTAAAATAACATATTAAAAAAAATTAACAAGCACCGAGTTTTTCATGTAGATTTTCTAATGTACGCAATGCTTATTGCTTATTGTGTGTAAGAAACGATCGGTTATACAAGGTTAAGTAAACCTGTGTTATTTATTTATTTTTATTTATTTCTTTTTATTCATTTCTTTATTTTATCTCAAATAAAATAAAAGTAAATCTAGATTTCCAATATTTGTTACGATTAACGAATATTTTAAAAACTCTCTATTTCTCTCTCTTCCCATTCCTTCCACACTAATTTCCCCTTCTTTCTCAAAAGAAAAGGAATAATACAAATTATTAAAACTAGGATACAAAAAGGAGGCTTTTTTTATGGGGAGTGGGGCATGTTACAATGGCTAACAAAACAAAAAAGAGTGAAAAAATAAATATACAACAAACAAATGTTACTAAAGGCAAGATAAGTTACTCTCCTACCAACCTGGATAAGTATTTTTTGAAAGTAAAGTAGTGTCAAGTTTGTTGAGTTAAAACAAAAAAACATAAAATTTACAATAAAAATGAAGAGAGGATCAAACCAAACATAGATAAGGTAGAAATTATAAAAACAAAAAATGTCAGTTTTGTTATATCGATTTTGACCCCAATAATCGCCCACAATCGAAAATTAAACAAAGTACTGGCAGAACATTACATTTTTTGCATAATTGGTGACATTCATAGGATGGGTTTCTACCAACATTTTTTTTAATTTTCGATTTTCGGACGATTATCGCGTGTCCAAATGGCTATAACAAAACTAACACTAATTTAGTAACTGGAACTTGAGCTATTTCAACATCAGTGGAATATATTTGGTAATTAGTTGGTAGCAAAAGTACCCGTCGTTGACTGGGGTTAAAAACAGCCTACAGAAAATGGACTCTGATTTATGAACATATGATAGGTTATGAAAAGGAAGGGCTGTAAAGAGATAGCTTCGAATTTGAGGGTATCAAAACCAAAGCAAAATATGATGAAAGTAAAAATAAAATAGATAAACCCCATAATTTATTATACCATACCTGTTCACACTGAAATACTTATCACAATATTCTGTAGATCTATATTAAAAAACCTTGTTAAACTTTGTGACATATTTCGATTCTATCGAGGTCAGGTGCGAACGAACACCCCATAATTTTATTATACCATATTTCTTCAAACTGAAACATAATTATCAAAGTATACTTACGCAGATAGATATGAAAAGTCTTTATTAAAGTTTGTGCCTATTTCCATTCTATGGAGGCCAAGCGTGAACGCAGACCCCACAATTTTATCATACCATCCCTATTTAAGTTAAAACATACTTATCAAAGTATTCTTATGTACATCTATATCAAAAACACTTGTAAACGTTTTTTTTTAATTTTTAAATTTTTTATTTTCATACTTTGTGGACCAGGCGCGAACGCAGACCCCACAACTTTAATGAACCACTGTTCTGCCAGATCAAACATACCCATTCCTGTGTCTCGATACATCTTTTATCATTATATGTAATCAGTTTTTTAAAATAGTCAACCATATAGGAGCCTATTCGTGACCAGACACACACACACACACATTCAGCTTTATATATATATATATTATATATCACTTTTATGTAGATGTTTTTATTTGTTTTTGTTAGCGATACTTTCTTGAATGAATTCAAGTATTTATACGAAAGTGCATTTTTACCTAAATGCGTGTTGGGAATAATTTTCCCTTTGACCAAGTTGGAAACAAAAACAAGTAAAAACATATATATATATATATATATATATATATATATATATATATATATATATATATATATATATATATATATATATATATGGAGTCAAAGATGGCTTCTGTTGCCGGGTTTGAGTCTATTGACCGGTGTTAATCATGACCCTGCACTGATGCTTCCCGAAAGGATGAAACACTAGTGTCTGTAGGTATTTAATAATTATTATAGTAAATAATTATGTCATCCCCCTTTAAGAGACTCATTTCTTATCGTTGAGCACTTTCAGTTGAATCAAGTCGGTCAATTTAGCTTGTATGCACAGATCATCATATGGTAGCTTCCACAATCTCCACCTACACCTCTCCTGAGTCGAATACCAGTACGAAGTGGAGGTTCAAGATGGCTGGAAACAATGCCGAGATAAGCGGAAAGCACATACAGCGCCTAGAATTCCTAAATGGTCACACATCTGGTACTAGCCAGGCTCAACATTGCTTAACTTCGGTGATCTGAGAGAACCAGTGTGTCAACATGATTATGCCATATATAAAGATCGTCATATAATGATTAGATCACTCTGACAGATGATAAAAACATTTAAAAATAAATGTTTAAATTTCAGCAGTATTTCTTGCGGTTAACGGTGGTCCTTGCTAATGGAGTCAGAGATGGCTTCTGTTGCTGGGATCGAATCTATCGACAGGTGTTAATTGTGTCACCCTGCACTAATGATTCCCGAAAGGATGAAACACTAGTGTCTATAGGTATTTAATAATTATTAAATATATATATATCCCCATCCATAGCCTTCAGCCCCTGGAGGGGTATAGGCCATCTACAACTTTGTAGATGCTTTTGTAGCGACTGAGTTCTTTTTTCGGGGTGAGGGTGCTGGCCCCACTCCCAACCTTCCCAGAAGGTACATACAGCGCCTAGCCTTCCCAAATGATCACTCATCTGGTACTGGCCAGGCTCAACATTGCTTAACTTCGGTGATCTGGTGAGAACCAGTGTGTCAATGTGATATATATATATACATTTTACACAAAGCCTTCACTACTATAAACAAATCATCTGTGTGGATTTTCGAGCAACTTAGTTGTTGTGGTGGAAGCTCATACGTTGAGATCGACGAGAGAGTCCATCATATATATTTAGAGGTATATGTGGTAATATATATATATATATATATATATATATAGTAGAAATGGTAATTAATAAAAACTGAAGAAAGCGCTCAATACTGTTGTAGAGCAAATATGCGTTTTATTTTTTATTACCGTATTTTTCTGTTAAGTTACATTATTGTTTCGGCTACACGGCCGTTTTTTGGCCGTCATGTAGCTTCCTCAGACTTTTACAGAAATGTTTATTTATGGTGGAATGAAAGGATGAGTGGTGTCAGGGGAGGGGTGCGAGGGAAAAGCGGAAAAAGAGGAAGGGAACAAGGGGGAGAGGTGGGAGGGGGGTGTTTGGTATGTCGGTAATGTTTTAGTTTTGAAGTTTAAGGACATTAGGTGGTTGTGGGGGGTCTGGGAAGTTCATTTCTGGTGTGGTTGAGGGCATAGGGATACATAGAGGGGGAAGGGAGATATATGGGGGTAGGAGGAGGGGGGTTACTTTAAATTTCGAGTCCTAGGGTTTAGGTTGTTGGCGTCTGGTTGGTGAGATGATTTCTTGATAAGTATGTCTTGACCTGTTGGGTGTTCGCTTAGGTTGGGAGGCGGGGGGGGGCTATGATTCGGTTTATTTATTTGATTTTTATTTGTTGTTAAGTACTTGGAGAGGGTTAGCTTGTGGCCTTACACGCGAGCACACACATGCGTACATACACACATATATACTTAAAGAGACGCTCATCTGTACACATACATCTCCACATAGGCATGTAAACACATACACATATGCGTACATGCATGCATATACACCTGTGCTGCTCCCGCTGACCCCAAATTTTCCTTAAGGTGTTAAATTGAGTATGTGCGCATAAGCATGGATGCACACATATACAGACACCTGCACATCGACACCTATACACCCATGCAGTCGTATACATGGGCCTACATGCATATACTGATTCAGACATACTTGCATCCCCCTTGTTCCCTTCCTCTTTTTCCACTTTTCTCTCGCACCCATCCCCTGACACCACTCATCCTTTCATTCTACCGTAAATGAACATTTCTGTAAAAGTCTGAGGAAGCTACATGACGGCCAAAAATCGGCCGTGTAGCCGAAACAATAATGTAACTTAACAGAAAAATATGATAATAAAAAATAAAACGTATATATATATATATATATATATATATATATATATATATATATATACAGTATAATCACATCGACACACTAGCTCTCATTAGATCACCAATGTTAAGCAACGTTGAACCTGGTCAGTTCCAGATCAGTAACCATTTGGGAATACCATGCGCTGCATGTAGGAAGACATTGACATCTCTCTGCAAGAACAACAAAAACCTAACACCACCATCTCCCCTAACTGGAATATATGTGCGACTGGGGACTGCTTGAGAATTTAATATTCTCTAGACACTTCCTCCTTCAGAGGAAGCAGGATCAACCCACCTATGGTGAATGTTGTTTCTTTAATTCATGGTATCTCAATCGGTTAAACACCTTCTGTTTATACTCCTCTGGTGTTTTGAAAATACTAAAATGTCACCCAAATATGATGAGTTCTTTATAGACCCAGCACTATTGATATTAAGTGGGAACTGTCCAATAATCTGAAGGACATGACTTGAAAGTTTAACAGATCTACATGACAGGAACAAACTGTCATATTTTGGCCCACCTAGTTAAAAGTTGTCTGTCAGTGTTCTGAGTTCAAACCCATAGTCAAAAAAACAGGTAATTTTCCTCATGAGTTCTGTATTATCTATCAATGGGATGGGAAGGTCAATGACTTCATAATGGCATTTGACCAATGAAAATGAAAGCAAAACCATATCTTTCTTCTCTATTACTACTAGGGGGAAGCTTCTGGCAGATCATCACTACTCCAAACTTAACAGCTTCTTATTAGAGTCATTAGCTTGGAGTTTTAGTTTAAATAGTGGATGATCACCTGTGTCATCCTTGTTGTTTGGGTCTATCTTGATTGTCCCTCAATAACTGCACTATTCTATGCCTATATTTATTTAGGATCATGTTATCCTGTCCCCTCCCCTCCCACTTTCTTTCTTTCTTAGTTGGTCTCTGTTCTATTCTTACCTGGTTGAAGCTTCTAATGAGTAAGGGAATTCTATTTCCAATTAATGGTCCAACCACTAGCCTCTCCCTCTTGAACAGGATACAAAGAAGAATTCCTAATTTAATAAGTTTCACACTGCCTGCCATACTCCTTGTGGATGCAGATGGATATATATATATATATATATATATATATATATATATATATATATATATATATACCTTGTCGCATGACAGTGCTTGTTTTACAAATACTTTCACAGAATACGAACTCATTTCACTTGTACCCTCTTAACATAAATACCCTTGAACCACTCAACTAAAAATAGCGAAATCCCACCCCTTTACTGTAGAGCTCCCTCGATGCTGGAAAGTTTTCTACTCTGATAGCTTCTTTCCTCTAATCACTTGCCTTTAAAATTCCCTCCCTGCTCCCCGTTTATTTTACCATATTAACATGCAGAAATCTAAATGTAATGTGACCAAACATCTTGTTACCCAACTCCCCACCAAGATTGTCTTCTATCTGGCACATTTCACAGTAGACCTTTATGCGCCAGTGGAAATATACCTTGTTTGGGGTAAATATGTTGGCAATTATTATGAAATCTAAAGGCTTGTGTTTTTTTTATCAAGATCTGATTGCGTTCTTCAAGCACTAGCTTAAGATCAAAATCAGACGGAATTCAACAAAAGATGGATACACGTTGCTAGCTCCTGTATATAAAAAAGTCAGTTATCAATATGTGTTCTCTGCCTGATCATGGTTCACATGATTCCAAGTCCTCTCAGACCTCTACATAAGTTAGCCTCAACTAGTCGAGTGAATGAGTCCTGTCTGTTTTTATATTTTAGTAATAGAATTCTTCCAACTTCCCATTATTTTATATTTGACCTCCCCAAATTAAATTCATCTTCCTCATTTTCTCCCACTTAGAGATCAACTTGCTTGCTTTTGGGTCTAATCAAACTGGAAAACAGCAGTCCGTTTATTCTTTATAAAGATTGAGATGTGGGATGTCTTACTAACCAGTTGTTCTATTTCCTACTCCCAATGGATTTGTATATGTATATTTATGGATTTACATTTCCAACACTTTAAGGATATGTTAAATCTAGAATAAATGTGGCATTGCAATGATTTTATCTTAGAGTAAAATAGACAAATATGTTAGAATATACCAATGATGACAAACAAACTCCATTTTTCCATTAGTGTATAATTTGTTCAAAATATAACCTTTACATTGTTTTTGCAAATAAATAATTCAAAAGTTCATCTGTTTTGTCTTCAGTCAGTGAAGAAAAATTCATTCTAAACCGAGGCAATTTTAATTTTTGTCCAAATTTCTAGTGACCCTTTTTAGGAGAGCTAAATTTTCCCCAGATCATGTGTGGATTCAGTCATACATAGATCTAGTCAATATGCAGCTAAAATGCCAATAGAAAATTGGCTTTTTTTATGCCTCTTTTCTAGACCTCATTCTCACAGATAAGAATTTGCACTCCTCACTTGTATTAGCTAAACTTTAGCTACTAATTTAAAAAAAAAAAATTTTTTTTACTCTTGTTCACCCCCGAACAAGGCTTATTGCTACTTGGTTACTATTTGGGATCATGTCTACACTAGACTATGTAAGGAGATGAGCAAGATGTCTGTTTACATTACATTTAAACTTTTACAGATTAGTAGTCAGGGTGTAACCTAAGAAAAGATCGCCTTTGCACTAAAGTTCTGTAAACCTGTTGATGTCACGGAATAAAGTCAGAATATCGAATTACAGAGGAAAATTACGAAAATCATTCAAAAGTGACTATTTTCTTTTCCTTAAGATAAAGAATTATATTTCATTTGAACATGTGCAAATTAAAAGAGAGAATTTTTGCCAAGGAAATACGGTAAAGTAAGAAATTTTTTTTTTAAAGTTTATTTATTATTAAAATTTGAAATTTAAGGAAACTAAAACGATATGTACGTTTCTTTTCTTTAAAAGAAATATTTATTTAACTATAAAGATAAATATTTATTTATTTTTCAAATAAATCTTTAAATGAGTTTTTTTATTATTCTAAAAGAATTATTTTTTCTTTTAACTGCATTCATTTTTAACGCTTCAGGGTAATATATTTAAATCATATTTTAATTTTAAACCATGTTTTAAAAAGTAAAAAACAAATTTCGGACATACATGTGAAAAGCATATTATTGATTCTGGATTTCTTTGGATGATTAACCATGATGGGATAGGAATCTGAAGTCTTGTAACTGAACGCCCAGTAATTACTGCCTTACTGTGATGAACGACGACTATGGAATGCACTTATTACTGGGGTTACAGTTATAAGACTCGGCCTTCCTATCCTGTCGCGGTTAATCACTTGAAGAAGACTAGACGATGAGTTGCTGAAATGACTCTTTATTGTCACATTGACCAGTTGAATGATGATGACGTCAAGGAATTCAAAGTCGTTTTTACATATTTAATGTTCTACCCCTTCGCTTCTAAGAGGGACCCTCCTCATGTCAGCTCTGTCCGTCTGACTTCGATCCGGACTCTACCGCCCCTCTGTCTCCAACTCCGATCTGACTAAAACTGTGACCCGATAGGGGCCGGGGGATGCTGGGAGACTTTGCTAGTTGGTTAAGGAACAGCTTGTAGGCTGGGTGGTCCCATTCACATGAATTCAGGGGAATTAGCATGTCTGGCCTCTAATGATGATAATGATGGTTTGCTGTTTTAAACAGAATATGTCCGTTTCTTGATGGATAATCAAAATGATCTAGCCCCCCCCCCCCAGGAATGGATACTAAAACGCATGTATACGCCAGAGTGAAGTCATAAAAATAATTTTGAAGTTTAACAGATGGACTCGTATGTTGATAGACTGCCGATGGAGATCTTGTCAAGTGATTGAAGAGGAGACCACCCGGGGGGGGGGGGGGGCTGGCGAGGGGATATTATTTCCTTACTAACATGTTGAGAGAGGGGTGGGTGGAGAGAAGATGAGAGAGGAAAACCTCTTCTTTTTGCTTCAATAAATGTAAAGGTCATTTTATTATTTTCTTTTCTTTCTCTTCTGTGACCAGGCGGTCAGGGTTCGGCAGGCCCTTACTGGACCTCCCCTCCTCCTAATAAAGGTGCGGCCACTGATTGGTTGGCTGCCATTTGTGGACATATTTGGAGAGGTGGTGGGGGGGTTACAGCTAACCGATATTGATAAAAGGAAGTGAGGAAGGGATGAGATAGACATTTTTACCACACATTTGGATGACAGTTCCCTGTCTCTGTCAGTTGATCTTTCCCCACATACTGACGATAGAGAAAACGAAGTACTTGGCAAAAGAAAACTGTCAGCCCCCAGTGCTTGCATGATTAGGCCAGTGTGTAACTATCATTTGTAAAGTCGAAGGAAATAATCAATTCTATGTTAAGAAAAGCCAATTAAGCTTTGACTTTTTCTTTATTTGAAAACTCCGTTGTTGAATGCAATATATTTCTCAGACAGCCCAGGTGACAGTTTGGAAGCTGATTCAAAAGTGGAACCAGAGAGCGGATGAGGGCGACGGACACGAATTCGACCACTAGATGAAAACACGGGTGATGCCACAGGTATCGACTACAGCTGCATCTGAACCCCAAGCTGCCCTGTAGGTTACAAAACTAGCTCCTATATTGAGGTGGCTTAAACATTTAAACATTTGTGGCTTGGCACATGTCCCAACACGCTCTGCAGACAAAGAATTCTCACTAACCTATTTTTCAATGTTTTTAAATTTTTATTCTTCGTTCTTCTCTAGCTGACCTTAATTCACTTTTCTAAAAAGAATTGAACAATTAAATTCCTTTTACAAACATGTCTAAACTATTTCATGTGAAACTGAACAATGCGAAATTCTATTTCTGAACCTTGCTTACAAAGTTTGAATCTCAGTTTATCCTAATCTCATTTTTACTTATCTAATGTTTTTCTTACTTACAAGGACCCTTTTCTTGTAACACTATCCTGTCGCGGTTAATCACCTGAAGAAGACTAGAGGATGAGTTGCTGAAATGCGGTGAAACAACAACAACGATGAAGATAACTCTGAAAAAAAAAAAAAAAACCATTAATATTTATGTTCATTGCTTTCTCAGTTTTTTTTTTTTAACTTAACGAGGAACGCATAAAAGTATTTTATTACATTATTAGTAAGAAATTGCCATTTTTTATTGTTGATTCAATAATGACTCAAAACTGGAAAAATAAAATCACTGACACTTATTAGGCAGATTTTGTTATTTTTTCAGTTTTGAGTCATTATAGACTCTCTGAAGATAGCATGTTCAAGGTTGGTCATGTTGTCAATTTAACTTAACCAATTCGCAACTAGTTTTTTTTTTTTTAACCGAATAAAAATGTTTAAACAACTTATCCAAGTAGGTAGACGAGTAACTTACTTTGTCTTTGGTAACATTTATTTGTTTTAGGTTTGAACATTTTTGTTTGTTGCCGTTTCTACTAAATCCCCAGATTTTCTATTAGAGAGAGAGTTGACAATTTCATGTTATGTATTTTTAGTTTTTAAAATCGTACAAACAATTTTTACATAAGAATTTTTTTCAGTCTTTTCTTTTAATAAATATAAGTTTTCAAATACTTTAAAGTATTTTTTTGAAAGACATCATGTCTTGAGAATGAAATAGGTAAACAAATATTTTATCCTCGAGTGCTTTTGTTTCATTGAAATATATTTAAATCCGTCAATTTTTTTTTGTTTTCACACTAACTATAAATAAAATAAAAAATAAAGAAAATACTAGAAAAACATCAACTAAATGCCATCAAATCATGTAATGCTCTGTCAGCAAATATTAAAACAGTAATAAGATGCGCATGCATATACATATATAATTACCATTGCTTGATTTTTTTTTGTTTGTTTTTATTCAAATAAATATGTAAAAATTATTTTCAAATTATTCACAATAAACGAATTTTAGTCTTAGGAATTCATGATAAATTGTAATGCTTATCTTTTAATGTGATATCACTGTACACCTTTTCTTTTTGAATTAATTCTTGTTTTGCTTTTTAATTAATATTGAATAAAGTTACATTTAAATATCTTACTTGTTATTTATGATCTTTTTTGATATATTTAAAAATTTTCATCCATTATCAACAGATCTTGTTTGCTTTGCCTACTGTGCGTGATGTCATTTTTAAGTTAACAGGCCTTATCTCTCGGTTGGATGAACAGGCACAAGAATATTGTAATGTATTATGCATAAAAAATTATTTAAAAACAACGATTGTAAAACAGTTCAATCAGTGCATTTATATAAGGTGTTTTTCTTCCAGAGGCCGCAAATTTTAAATTAACAACTCTACATTATTTACAGATTTGGAAACAGTTGTGAATGGCAAAAATTAATATTTGGAATCACCCACATATTTAGATAAAAAATTTTTTTTTTCTGTGATTTATTTTAACCATTTAATTTCAAATTCGGCGCCTCTTGAAAAAATAAAAACGTATAAGAAATAAAAACCAAGACAATGAATTATGTTCACATTTTATTTATTCTTGGTGTTTTTAACAAAACAATTTGATAACAGTAGGAATCATTACATACAAAATGAAAAAATGTGGTAAAAGATTCCATATTTAATAAAAGCTCCTCTTCATACCCGATATTCTGGAAACTTGTGTTATACATTTACTTTAGTTTTCAGTGAGAAATAAAAAGAAAAAAAAAAGAGAGCAAAGCTTACAATTTTGCTGTTGCTCTAAATGGAATCCCATGTTTTAAAAAAAGTTGAAACAAAATACACAAAACAGAAAAACACTACATGTTGCTGAAGAAGGAGAAAGTATTAGAAGGAAAAGGAATAAAAACTCAATGCCCCCCTCCCCATATTCGAAATTTAGTTTTTAATATTGTATCAGCATGGGTAAATATAATTTTTCTTTGTGATAGTGAGCAGATTATGCATGGAACACGCGCGCGCGCACACACACACACAAAACAAAAACATACACATTTAGTAATTGTGAAAATTACATTTAGAATGTGTTAATAAAATTTACAATAACTGAGAACTAATGTTTATTTAAAAAGCAGGAATGCTAACAATTTTGGAGTAAAGTACAAGAAATCGAATAATAATTTATAACAAATGCAGTAAAATTCTCTACCAGCCCATACACTTTTAACACTCAAACTATTTTTGAAAAAGTTTATTCGAAGAATGGCAACTATGTCTTCAAAAACTGTCATTGTTTTTTTTTTGTGTGTTAAATCACCTAAATGAAAAATTCCAAGAAATCTTACAACTTCCATATTTTAAAAGTATAAAGATCTATCGATAATTTGATTCTACTTCATTTAGTAGAAATTATTTTATTCAGGTTCACTATTTCCACTATTTACTATTCTAGACTTTTATCCAATTTTTATATTCTCAAAAACATACAGTGTATAATAAAAAAAATAACAAACAAAAAGCATGAAAATAGTATGTTTCTCTTATAAAAGGATATGGATAATATTTCTTTACCCCATAGAATGAAAAAAATAAATAAAATAAAAATTTACTAATAAAACCAAGTGTCTCCTTATAAGGATTAAAAAAAAAAGTATATATAAAAAATTGAAGTTACCTTTTAAATATAAGGTTGTTTTATTTTTATCTGTCATATTAACCTTTATGAAGGATTAGGAAATAAGAAAATGGTGTTGTAAGTTGGTATACAAAAGTCATCATTTAAGATTATGGATCATGACAATTTAAATTTTATCATTGACTGACAAATCCAAAAAGAAAAGGAACACACACACACGTAAAGGAATTATTAATATTGTATCATAGAACTATGATACCAATCAATCTGACTACATTTCTTGCTGTCAGATTGCTATTCTGTTCAGCAATAGGTCAAAGTTTATTGCTAATCACGAGCTTCTCTACCAAGCAATATTAACAGGGCTGCACAGGCATTTTTGTAAGCCAGAAATGCATTGGTCTTTTAAAACCATATCTAACCTTGTGCCTAACCTTCCAACAAGGAAGTAAATAATAACATACACAGAAAAAGGGAAACTGAAAACCGTTTAATTTATTCATTAATTTCATCTTTACCCACCCTAAAAGTGGTTAAATAAAAGTATTTAGTTCTCTTCTATCGCAAGAACTGTGACACCAGGGTCGGAAAGTGGTATTGAGAAGTCTATGCCCCCAAAGAGGAGCACTGATCTGCAAAAAGTGCCTGGGCACCTTCGTCGGCATTCCCCTAGTAAAGGCGCATCAGGTGATTAACAATAAACTAACCCCTTCTCAAAGAGAAAGCAAAGCCTGGAAAGGAGGACCTCCTAGAACTGCACAAAACTTTACTCCCACTGCAAAATCAACAGGGACCGGATCATTACAGGAATAGTATAATCTGTTGATTTGGGGGGGGGGGTCCAGGAAGTGTTTAAATAAAGACAAAATGTTGATAAACATAAACAATTTTCATTAAACATTTTTTACACACACACACACCAAAGTTTACAAAAAGCTGACGTTCATCTTTCATGAGAACATCCATGTAATTTTATTTACCCGTTAAAGCATCATTATCAACCAATGTGAAAATTAAGAAATTTTATATCTTATAACAAATAATGAACCAATCAGTTATGGATAGTTTAGTTGATTCATAAAACTAAATAAAACAAAAACAATTGAATAAGTATTAAATAGCGAACTTTTGGCTTCTGGTTTCAGTTCTCTTAGCTTCACTTTGTCAAATATGTTGACATACCCGAATTGAATGAATATAGGGCCAAGAAAACAATTGAAGAGTCTCGCAAGTATTTTTCAAACTTGTAAATAGAAAAAAATCACTTGGAAGAATTGAAAGCTGAATCAATAGCTATATTATCAAAAGATTTGGTCATTTATGCAACAAATAAATATATAAATAAGTTTCATACTCTCAAAATAAGGAAAAACAAAATTAGATGATTGTGGAAATAAATAAAATGGATATAAGGATATATGCATATAGAGGGAAAATGAGATTAAATAAAATTGTACAAAATATTATAGAATAGTGGAAAGTAATGATTTGGTTTTATGAAGAGTAAATCTTTGGTTTGGAGGAAAATAAATATCAAAACATCTAAACATCATTCTATCATTCATTATAATGTCAAATCTTTCGATGATATAGCAAAAGAACTTCTTTACAAAACTATCATAATTCACCCAATTTTTTCTTTTAATTAAAAATAAAAAAAAACTTTTGTATAATCAAAGCTTACATGTTCGCAACGTATTATATATATATATATATATATATATACATACATACACACTTACACCATTTTCTCATTAATAAAAACAAACAAAATAAACAACCCTATTTCATCATATCTACTTAAAAGTACTAGTATATATCCAAAAGAGATAGAAAAAATTATTAGATAAGGCTATTATTTTTATCTTCTAAAAATGTATTCTCTGAGAAATTTACCTAAAGGAATTAAAGTACCACTAACATTTTTGTTAGAAATGTTTTTTATACATAAGTAGCACACAAAAATACAGTTTCAGCATTCACAATAGAAAAAGACCTGAGAATATATATTTTTTAATTTAAAGAAAATTATAAAGAAAAATTTGTTTTACTAAAATACAAAAAAAAGTAATAAACAAAAAACTAATCTGTAAAACGGTTGGTGATCCAAATTTAATTAAAGAATGATATGCAACACACTTTCCTACATCACATTCTGGAAAAATTAACATTTTTCAAAAAAAAAAAAAAAAGAAAAAAAAAACCCAGCTGCCATTTAAATTTTTTTTTTTTTTTCAGAATCAAAGTGCATACATATTTGTTGGCACTCAGTCTTATATGTATAACTTGCAGTAAGAAATTTTTGTTAATTTTTATATAGACATATAACAATATTTGGTTCACCTACAAAACATGATGTTATAAAAAAAATGTATAAATCAAGATATGTATAATTACTTGGATCATTCCCTCCAAAAACCTGTATACATACATGTAAGAACTGTCATTTGATTTTGTGTAGATAAGCTTGTTTTAAAGCCAACAGATTATCCTGTGCTTAAAAAAAAAGGCAATTGTGTATAGATCAATCTTGTGATCTCAAGTTTGGCCTTCAAAAGGGATACACAGACAAATGCAAAAATCTATTTTATTTAGAAGTGTGAATCAAATCGGTCTTAAAAAAACAAAAACAAATAAAAAAACATTTTTTTGTTTTAAAGCAGCTGGGTAACATCCCTGAGAATATTTTCCATTTGATGCAATATTTTGTATTTTCATCCCTGAGCTTGCATCAATGATGATATATGCACATACGTAAAAAAAAAAAAAAGATTTAAAAATAAAAAAACATTCATAAACTGACCGATAAACATGAGATTAAAAACAATCCATCCAATTTGAATATTTGTTCACTTATCTTCCATAACTCATCAATTCAGTGATTTTTTTCATAAGCTTTAACATAATTTTGGCAAATTATGTGCACACACGCACAAACAATATTATTTTTTTTTTAATAAGTAGAATAGCATATATAGGTTGGAGAAAAATATTGTTAGGACGTTTTCTTTTTGTTTGAATCAAAACAAATTTTTATTAATCCCATTAAAAAAAAAAAAAAGAAAAAAAGTTTCTTAAACTGATAGCATAAGATGTTATGTCCCATTCAACAATAATCAATCAAAACTACTGATAATTTTTTTTTTCTTTTTTTGTATTTTAAACAAAGTAATCAAATCACTACAAAGACAAACAGGGTGCACATAAGTGACAGACAATTTTTGTTACCATGTCAGGCATAGAGTTGCATTGTGCACAATTACTGATTGGGTGAGGCAAATCAGTTTTGTTATTTAAAAAAATAAATTAAAAAAATATGAAAAAGCAGCAACAATGAAAGCAGACATAACCAATTGTGTGAATTTATAATGTAACTCCTATAAAAAAATATACCAAGTAAAATGAAACAAAGTACATACATTAAAGGACGTAATACTTTTCAGCAAAAAATATGAACAAACTTAATATCATTTAATCCTTGGTATAATTGGATTGCCTTAAAATACATTCTTGCACTGTAGTTTTTCATCATGCTTGCTTTATCAAAGCACAACAGTAGTTAAGAAAATGAATACAATCTTAACATACCTCCCTGAGTTAAACTTTGGAATGTTCTTTCCTATAACTTAAGCCAAATGTAGCAAAGATGCATCTACATCATTTTGAAGAATTGAGAAAGATTAAATATCTAAAAATTGTTAAAGAGAAGAAAACCAAAACAAAACAAAAACAGACGATATGGTGAAATCATATATCACTTTCAATTTTTATTATTTTTAAAACTTCTCCCTGAGAATATAGAGCTTTGTTTTACTCATTTTTGGATGAAACTATTGTTTCAAATTCATATAATGATTTAATATGAATATAGTTATGATAAACACACAATCAAAAACAGACATAACAAATATAAAAAACAAATTACTTTCAGACAAAACAAACTTTAATCCTAACAGAAATAGTTATTTTTTTTGTCTGACATGAATATTTGTACATTTAATATTTTAGGATTTCTAGTCAATTAAAATAGAATATTAGAAATTAAATGAAAATGAAGTTTCAAAAGTAGTAAACAAAATTTAAGTGACTTTTAAGAAAATTACTTTAATACAAACCAAAGTATGACAGCTAAAAATTACATCTTTAAGTCAATATGAAATAATTAGTATTTTAATGAAAATCAATTGTCCCTATGTTTAAGAATAGAAATATAAAATAGTTCATTAAGAAAGAATTCAGATTCATTATTTGAATTAAAATAATCTCGAATAAAACAAGTAAATGTTAACTTTAACTTTAATTCTAAGATTTGTCAAAAAATCAGACAATTTTTTAAACACCAAAAAATATTTTTAATTTGACATCCATAGTTTTACTTCATATAACAAAATAAAAGATGAATGAAATATTTTCTCACTTATTTACGAGAAAATATAAAAGCGAAAATTCATTTTCTATTCTTCAACCATGGAAAATAAAAATTCCTTTAAAAAGAAATGAACTTGTATTTTTTTTAAGGAATTATTAAAATTGTGACAATTTCAACCATGCAACAAATATTTTTCATTAAATAAAAGCAATTTGACCTTGGAATGCTTTAATACCCTCATATATAAATAACATCTTGGACATATTTTGCTTGGTGTTTATAATGGCTTCATACTTAAAAAAAAAATGCTAATATAAAACATGTGTAGGCACACAAGGTTAGGGGAAAAAGCCATTTTTATTAGATCCAGACCCTCCACTTAAAAAAAAAACAAAAAACAGATATTGCCCCCACCCCCTAACCTCATTAAACCATCATGCCATAATAAATAACATTTTACCCGTATGAAAAATGAAATCAAAGAAACAAGAGGGTGATAAAAAAAAATTACTTGGCAAAAGAAAATAAAAATGACAAGTAAATATGAATAAAATATTCATATTGAGATAAATAATGAATGAAATCTGGGATGGAAAAACAGGAAAAAGGGTTATACTATTTGAAAAAAAAAAAAAACTATTTTGGGACAACCAACAAATGTTTAAAAATATTTACACCGAATGTTGTTCACTTAATTCAAAAGTTAGAACTGCAGTTAAAAAGATTCTAAGATTAAAAATAAAACCTATAACATTTGATTCCCCATTACATGCAAAAATATTTTGACCAATCTCCTTTGGATATGTTTTGTCATTCAATAAAAAAAAAGTTGGTTCTTGACTAAAATTCCCTCAATATTAAAAACCAAAAATAAAATCTGTATATTTGTACCCATAACAGAATGAAAATGTAATATTCCAAAAATCACAAAAATTGACCAAGTAATTTTATTTTTAGCTAAGAAAATAAAATTTTATGAGTAAAAAATCTTGCATTGTCATCTATCAGAAACAAGGGCAGATAACACCACAATAATTCAAACTTGTGAGATCAGCTTATTAATGCCCAAGATTTCCCATTAATTGCTTCAAAATGATTTTCTTTTAAATATGATCTTTTCATTCAGGTATGTATCGCAAAATTTTTCTGTATTTTTATCTTTTTATATTGGAAAAATTTTCCTGAATTAAATACTAAATTGTTGTCCTATTATCAAATCATGTTTCAGTCTGGTTTAATTAAAATCATTTTTTTATTTTTTAGTTGATTTACTACTAAAAACAAATCTCATTTGATTTCTAATGTGCTATGACTTAATAAGATGCAATATGTTACCTGTTGACCTGAATTTTATATGAACTGTCAAATTTGCACATTGAATCATTTTTTAGGGAGTTATTGACAGTTTGTTCAAATAATTGTTTCCATTATTAATTTTCATTTACCAAAACCTAACCTTACATGTTTGAAACTTCTTCACTTGTTTGAAGACATAATTTTAGTTAGACACTATGAAAATTGGCTTCCATACCAACAATATATAATTTGATGGCTAACAATGCTACCAAAATAAATTTGGTATCATTTATACTTTATACAGATCAATGTGTTCAAATTAAGTTTTTAGATATTTGTAAAGTAGCAAGTTTTAGATTGGGATACCTAATTACAAATGTAAGCATTATAATTACTAACACATGTAATTACTAGGGCTGTGACAACAGCATATTCTTTTCATTGTTTTGACTCTTGAGTATATATCCGTTAATATCTTATATGTAATATCTTATAATTATAATGATTTTTTTACATTTCAAATGTTCATATACACAAGTTACTTGTAATGGGCTCATCTAACTAAGGATTGACATTAATAAAAAAAAAAAAAAAAAAAAAAAAAATCACAAAATGCATTACTTCCAGACTCCTAAAAAATCAATATGTAATAATGATAATAAAGTGGGAAGATAGCATCATTGTATATTTTATTACTAATCATTTAATTTATTCAATTTTGAAGTGCACTATATGGTTTTAATAATCATTGGTAAACATAATAAAATCAGTTTTTAGATGCGTTATTGAAGAGGATTCTTTTTTATTGGTCAGTCACACTTATTGAAAATATTTAAATATAACATCATTACAAAATTTGCACTGAATTTTCAAAACTGCAGTTTTAAAGGATAAAAAATTGAAACAAAATAAGTAACAAAAAAATAGTTAATCTTCAATTTGCAAAACCCACCTAGCACTTGAACACAAATGAAATTTAATTTTTTTAAAAACATTTAATAACCCCTTTTAAAATAATTTCATAAATTGAAGGAAAACTGTAGAGATCAGTATATGTTAGCAACAATATAACTTCACATATACAAAAAAAAAGACTGCGGTATTTCCTTTAAAATCACAATCTTAAGTTATACGAAAATGGATTTAGATTATTGTTATGCAGCATACAAACAAACAAAATCCCTGAGTTCCTCTTTATCGACATTAGTTTTTTTATGAATAAAAAGAAAAATCCTGAGGTAAACGTTTTATGGAAAGAAAAAAATGATAGAATGATATTAGATGATGTTGACACCAATCATTTGCATGAAAGGCTTTTGGATATCAAGATTACATCTATTTCAAATGAGACAATAAAATGTCTCATTTGAAAATGAAAATTTCTAAGACAATAAAATGTCTCATTTGAAATGTGAAATATCAGCGAGGTAGAGTTTTGTTTAAAAGAGTATTAAGTGAATATTTAGAAATGAAACATGATTAGAAATCAATGAACAACTGGAGAAAAAAAATGCATTTCCAGTTCATCAGGTTTAAAAAGAATCTTACAATTTGAATGATCAATATATTAGTGAAACAAGATGAATAATAATGAAAAAAAGAATTCATTGATTTAATTCTCATACAATAAAACCTTAAGTTTTTCAGTTTCTGCTTTTAGGGTAGCGATTTCACATCTCAACTTTACATTTTCTTGTTCCAACAAAGAAGCACGCATTGATATTGCTTCTTCTTTAACCCTGCGAGCATCACGCGACCGTTTAGCTGCTACGTTGTTTTTTCGTCTTCGTTCCCAATAAGCTCTGTCCTTCTGATCATCAGGTAGAGATCGTCGTCTTTTAGTGACACCTGGAGCACTAACGGCTACTGATGTGGATGCGGTAACTGCTAGTGATGGGGAAGTGGTAACTACAAGAGCAGGGGAAGTGGTAACTGCTAGATTAGTGGAAGTGGTAACCGTCAAAGATGGGGAGGTGTTAATTGTTAAAGATGGGGAGGTGATAACAGTTAGAGATGGGGATGTGGTTTTTATTGTTGCTAGGAGTTTGGCAGAATTAGTACTTGGGAGTTCACCTGATGATATTTTGTTATGAAGAGATGAGGTAAGCAAACCATTTCTGCCAAGACTTTCGACTCCTGCTGGTAAGAATCCATAATGGTTTAGTACTTCATTAGGCACTAAGCTGGAAATACCAGTAGCATTTGTGCCTACTGCCATAGATTGTGGTATGATCTCAGCATATGTTAATGGATGGGTGACATTTTTACTTACTGTGGGATCACTAGCATGTGTACTTGAGGGACCAACTTCACTATTTGATGATAAAATGTGTGAATGATGAGCAGCAGAATGTCGTTGCCGTATCTGAGTCACAGATGAGAATGAGTGTGATCTTTCTCGCATCATCATCTCAGGAGATAAACGAGATGCCACTATATGACCGTTTGCAAACAATTCCAAATTAGAATTGCTATTGGGATGTTGAGCATAAAGATTAGATGGTGATCTCGATCCATTGTAACCAGCTTCATGCATTTTATCAGGAGTAGTCCTTTGCGAAGACATATTCAAGGGAGGAGACGAAGAGACATAATATGTTTGTTGTAAAAAGGTTTGTCGGCGGTGTGGACTGATTTTTCTTTTACATTTCGGTAAAGAGAAATCAATTGGTGTTTCCTGCATGTCTTCCTCGGGAGAACTTAATCGGGCACTTGTAGCGGTAACATTTTCATGATTTAGAATTGCACTCTGTTCATTTGTATTTCTTTGGTTATTATCACATGGGTTGTATGAAGAAGAAGAATTATCAGCACGTTTTGAAGCAGCCTGCTGTTGAACATTATTTGATGTGCTGCTATTTTGGGACATTTTCAAATGAAAACTCTTTTTGTTAAAAAAATAGGCTTATTTTCTTAACGCTTTTGTAGAAGACTGGAAACTACGGTATTTATCTTCAGAATGAATCGAGTTTGAATCCAACAAAGATAATTTGGTTCGAAAACTTGTTTCTTGAATCTGAAAAACAAAAAAAAATTTATTTTATATAATTATTATTATAACAACAAAGCTGTTTACTTCCCCTAAAGCCTTTTCCTATAACTTTTTAATCACAAAAAATTGTCATGTTACATATGAATATTGTATAGCAAAGACTCATATTATCTGTTGGTTAAGGAAAAGGACAGAAAGCTTTCAAGTAATGTAAGGAGAGTGGAAAGTAGATCTTGGGTTTTACTTTCGGCAGCTTCAAAACTATTGCTTCTTTTATTTTGTCCTTTAGTTCTCACATTCCATGAGTGATGTTTCTAACAAAGGGGGAAGAATTGCTGTTTTCTGGGTCAGAATCTATTCCATCTAACATTTACCATTGGCAAGTTTTTGATCTTGAAGTTGTATTTTTTTAGCTTCTTACATAAAATAAGTTCATGTCTTATCTGGAGCGATTTCCATAAAAAAAAAAGAAAGAAAGAAAAAAAAAGGGGGGGGGGTAAATACCAGTTATTTGTGACTTCAGGCTGAAGAAAGCTCGTGAGGTAAAGAGAAAGTTTATTCCCAGAACAAAGATGGTGAGGTTGATTTTGAAACAAGAATTTAGATCAAATGATTGAGCATTTGCTAACCAGGTGCTGGTGTATTTAAGTAGTACCAAACTTATGGCCTTATAAAATTTAGTTCACGTGATATTGTAGACGATGTAAACTAAAAAATAGACACCTCGTTGGAAATTACCATTTGCTTTCATAAATAAATTTTAAAAAGAATAAAATTCAGATTATAAAAGACAAACAAAACAATATAATTTTTTTATAAATAATATAAAAAATGTTTAGATTTAGTTTGTAAATAAACACCTGATAATAAACCAGATTTGATGGAGGCTGAGTAAGTTAGGTTTTCAGATATACTACAAAAGGATGAGTAGAAGAATGAAGTGTTTAAGATAGTTAAACAAGAGGGTTATGACAAATATGGATGTTATTGGAGAGAAGTGTAAAAGGCCAAGAAAAAAAATAGAAGATGGTTTTGAGAGAAAGGATAAAAGAAAATTTCTAAAACCATTGAACACATGCTAACATGTAAAACAAACATTTAACAGAATATGATTATTGATATTGGCATCGAATCTGACTAATATAAATATTACACTAATTTTATTTGATTTTTGTAGAAACCATTTAGATTGTTGATCAATATTTACCCATCATTTTTAGAACTAAATTTGCTTGTTGACAATACCATATAAGTACCAATGCCATATAAGTCCCTCCTCCTTGCAGAGAGAAAGATTTAACAGATGAAGAAACTAATTTTAAACTCTGTCTTCATTTTAAAAAAATTTGACTAAATTATTTTTTTCTATTATTTTAATATAACCCCAGCTGAATGGTTGCCCCAATGAGTCAATTTTTTTAAAATGTGTACATACAAAGTGTTTTTCTAGAGGTGATGAGCTTTAAATTAAATAAATCACAGAAAGATATTTTTATTATACAAATATGTTATCTATTCCAAAGATTAATTTTTGCCATTTATAATTTAAATACAATTTTGGGTGTGTGGCTTGCTCGTATATGGCATAATTCAGGAATCCAATTTGCAAAAACTATGCATTAAATTAGATTGCATTTTGGCAATAAAATATAATAATTATAATAAGAATGTTGTCTCCCAGGTGGTCAATTATATCTGGTTTATCAGCACAGACATGGAACTTTACATATACTCAAAGAAAAAAATAATCTAATGAGAGTTAAATCGCATTAACGAGGTGGCCATTTAATGGGTCCATTTTGTGAAAGTATTCGTTCATCAAATGTTTCTCTCAATAAATTGATCATATTATTTGCAAACGTTGCTTGTCAGTCTTCCTGGTGAATTACCAAACCAAGCTGAACAAAAAATAACTGATAGTTGCTAAATCTGCAATTAAAGAAAATAGAGTTGTCAATGTAAAGTTCGCTGTCTCTAGAAAAAGTTTATTAAACCATAAGTTTATAGATATATAGTTATTTTAAAAGAAAATGATTTCCAAGGCAAAAGATAGAGCTGACAATCACACTAGAAATGTAGATGAAGTAAGCAAAAGTGATGATTGATTACAGGTTTCAAAAGGAAAGGACCGATTAGAATATTTTTTTTAACAAAATGTATATATAAAATATATATATATATATATATATATATATATATATATATATATATATATATACATGCATGCTTAATAAAATTGATAAAAAATTTTTTTTTTTACAAAAACTTGTATTGCTCAATTCATGGAAAAATTTCAAGTTTAGATGCCATTATTTCCACTGTAAATATTCATGTCTAAAAAGATAGCGATACACACGTGCTAGTGGTTGTGTGACTTAAAAATTAACTTTGAAACCAATCATACTTAATTGGGTTTTAATTTATTTCTCTTTCTAAAATTCATCCTCATCACATTTTTTTTTTTTACAGAAGGAAATCACCACTTATCAAGGCCCAGAGGCCATTCGAGGATAAGGCTTAAAGAGTGTACAATGGTCGAAAGGACAATATAGTAATCGTTAGAAGTGTAAATTAGGTAAATTGGATTACTTTAGGGAAACGGCTCATCAATAACTTGTTTATGTTGGACTTGAAGACTACCATATTGTAGTCAGCTGGAAAATAGGCAAAGGGATGTGTGTAACTCTATGAAAGCTTTGTTCATGGAATCTTTGGTGATACGATTGGAGCACAAGGTGGTGCAGGCACTAGTCTGATAACAAGATGTAGGAGTGGATTGAGCAATTTAGTGGACTTCTATTACTAGGTACATGCAAAATGAATGCCGATGGTGAAAATGTATAAACATTTTGTCCACTCGGTCTACTTAAAGATTCACCAAAAAATTAGAAAATTAACCAATTTTAATGAAATTTTCAGTATTTATCAAATAATGATCACGAAATATAATGAACAGATTATTTTTCTTTGAATCTTAGTGGAAATGTATTATTTTGTTTAAACAAAAAATACCTTTACTAAACTTATGGTTTTTAGTAGTAAAAAATTTTTTTAAATGCATGAATTTATTTTTGCTTTTTTTATGAAAATAAATGATCATAAATTGTAACAATAAAAAAAAAAAAAAAATTTTTACGGGAACATTATGGAAAAAAACCCCTAAAATCCGTATTAATAAATTCAATATAACTAATTTCTCAAACTACGGATATTATCCTTGAATTAAGCATTATTTAATATTTTCACACAAAATATTATAATTACAAAAAATATTTCTACATTTTTTAAATTACATGTTTCACATAATTTAATATATAATAAAATATATAAGATTCTAATATATTCTTTGCTTGAATGAATGCAAAACTTTTGGTGTAACATAATTTTTATATAATCTTAAAAATTAAATATTTGTTTTTTAAATTTAAAAGCAGGAACATAGAAAAATAATACAAACGTTCACGATAGGAATGTATGGATGCATGACTGGTGGAAAATAAAAAGAAAAACAGCACCCCCCTACCTCCTTTAAACTACCTGACATCATTTTCAGACAGCCTTTTGACTGTCTGACATTTGGGCTTCTGTATAATATATGTTTACAAAACTTCCATTTGTCATGATTTGTGATTCTTGCTTTTGGGGGCTAATAAAGCTATTTTTTGTACAAACAAGGTGTTTTTTGTATTTAATTCAATATCTTAAGATTTTGAAATAGACACAGAAAATTAATATTTATCTTTCAAAGTATTTTCACAATGAATTTATTTAAACTTCAAAATTTAGCTGAAATTGTAAGCCGTGAAAACCTTTTTCATTATAACTTTGTTTTTTCATGTGTACAAGTATTATTTTCCTTTTGGGAATTAACTTTAGTCTTTAATCTTTGAAATACAATCAAAAAGTAGTCGGAAACCTACAAAAAATTATGATAAACCAGCTTTCAAAACTATGTTCCCCTATCTTTTTTACCAACATTTTCCCTGTACCTAGCTATTACTCACCAACAGAGTGTTACAACAAAGGGAAGAATCCATCAAACATTTGAACGCAATGTGATGATGTATGGAAGCGAAACCCGAATAGTGAAAGTTGAGGATATATTCTGCACGAAAGAAAAAAATGATACAAGAATGGTATTTTACATCTGAGAACCTAAGTATAATTATTCAACTAATTCATACTTTTAATAATTCCTCACCTGATTTATTTTACTTCAGTCAAACTTCTAAAAATCAAAAGTCTCCTTCTGGGGGCTAACACTTGGCTTCTATAAAAAATACTTAGATTTTCAAATATTCCATAAAAGTTCTCCTTTATATCTCAAACACTGAGTTAGTAAAGAAGTTGAGAACATAATTTTCCTCTCCCCAAATGACCATTTACTTATGTTATAGTATATTTTTCTTGTAGTCTCTTGATCCGGTTGAATTCAAGGACAAGAATTCATCTATTCTGGTGGAGTATCCAGCTTCATGTTGTTACTTGATATAACATCACTTGGAGAACGTGCACCATTCCTCGTAAAAGACAATGTGGGTTGTCATACTGTGGAGATCTTATTTATGCCACAAATATGAAATGCGATTTTGAATATTTAGTTAAGGTTTACTTGAAGGGAAAAGTATCTTTGTGCCAGGTTGTCCTGACAAAATCCTGTACAGAGAAACCTTAGACACTCGAGGATAGTGTCTAGTAGGCATTCAAGTTCTCTCTGGCATTAGTGGACAATGATACGATTTCTTAAAACCATAGCTTTATACGATGAAGGCCATTGTACAGTGGCAAAATAGCTATGCTGCAAAGTATACAAATCTAAATTTGAAAGATACAAACATGACAGTTTCATGCAGACTGTCTAAAAACGTTTAAGATCACAAAACAACTATTTAAAATCTAAGCATCTAACATTTACTAAACACCTGAATATTAGGAGAGGGGGCGATAAGAAGTATTTCCAATGACCAATAACACTGTTCACTGATAGTCTAATGTTCAAATTCCTTGACTTCTACTGTAAAGAAAATAGGCTCTTTCTACCGGGTAAGAAAACTTATCACAGCTGCCAGTATCCTATTTTTATAAAGCCACCACTTAGATGCTAACTATATTAACCCCTCCACCAAGTTATGATGAACTTACTGCACTCATATCTTCCAATTTAATGAAAATAACATAAAAAGTCCACTTTTTTGCGATATACGTAACAAGATGTTGGAAATTTTTACTCCTACTAATTTCTCTCCTCATACCATTTGCCTTTGGAATTCCTTTCCTGCTAACTGTACGAACATTGCATAAATCTAAATGCAATTCAAACAAATATCTTGCTGCTTAATCTGCCATCAAGGTCCCCCTTCCTATGAATCTGGCTTAAAAAAAATCTTGTTTACAGATCAAGATAAGCCTACTCTGCAACACCTTGTGTATTTTGCAAGAGCAAGACCTGAAGGCAGCATAATCCTAGCAACAAAAGCATCAACGAAAAATATAGTAATCCGATGGACTCCACAAAGGTATCATAGCTAAACATGGAAACATAAAAATATAGTAACTCGATGGACTCCACAAAGGCATCATAGCTAAACATGGAAACATAAAAATATAGTAACTCGATGGACTACACAAAGGCATCATAGCTAAACATGGAAACATAAAAATATAGTAACTCGATGGACTACACAAAGGCATCATAGCTAAACATGGAAACATAAAAATATAGTAACTCGATGGACTACACAAAGGCATCATAGCTAAACATGGAAACATAAAAATATAGTAACTCGATGGACTACACAAAGGCATCATAGCTAAACATGGAAACATAAAAATATAGTAACTCGATGGACTCCACAAAGGCATCATAGCTAAACATGGAAACATAAAAATATAGTAATCCGATGGACTACACAAAGGCATCATAGCTAAACATGGAAACATAAAAATATAGTAACTCGATGGACTCCACAAAGGCATCATAGCTAAACATGGAAACATAAAAATATAGTAACTCGATGGACTACACAAAGGCATCATAGCTAAACATGGAAACATAAAAATATAGTAACTCGATGGACTACACAAAGGCATCATAGCTAAACATGGAAACATAAAAATATAGTAACTCGATGGACTACACAAAGGCATCATAGCTAAACATGGAAACATAAAAATATAGTAACTCGATGGACTACACAAAGGCATCATAGCTAAACATGGAAACATAAAAATATAGTAACTCGATGGACTCCACAAAGGCATCATAGCTAAACATGGAAACATAAAAATATAGTAATCCGATGGACTACACAAAGGCATCATAGCTAAACATGGAAACATAAAAATATAGTAACTCGATGGACTCCACAAAGGCATCATAGCTAAACATGGAAACATAAAAATATAGTAACTCGATGGACTCCACAAAGGCATCATAGCTAAACATGGAAACATAAAAATATAGTAACTCGATGGACTACACAAAGGCATCATAGCTAAACATGGAAACATAAAAATATAGTAACTCGATGGACTACACAAAGGCATCATAGCTAAACATGGAAACATAAAAATATAGTAACTCGATGGACTACACAAAGGCATCATAGCTAAACATGGAAACATAAAAATATAGTAACTCGATGGACTACACAAAGGCATCATAGCTAAACATGGAAACATAAAAATATAGTAACTCGATGGACTCCACAAAGGCATCATAGCTAAACATGGAAACATAAAAATATAGTAACTCGATGGACTACACAAAGGCATCATAGCTAAACATGGAAACATAAAAATATAGTAACTCGATGGACTACACAAAGGCATCATAGCTAAACATGGAAACATAAAAATATAGTAACTCGATGGACTACACAAAGGCATCATAGCTAAACATGGAAACATAAAAATATAGTAACTCGATGGACTACACAAAGGCATCATAGCTAAACATGGAAACATAAAAATATAGTAACTCGATGGACTACACAAAGGCATCATAGCTAAACATGGAAACATAAAAATATAGTAACTCGATGGACTACACAAAGGCATCATAGCTAAACATGGAAACATAAAAATATAGTAACTCGATGGACTACACAAAGGCATCATAGCTAAACATGGAAACATAAAAATATAGTAACTCGATGGACTACACAAAGGCATCATAGCTAAACATGGAAACATAAAAATATAGTAATCCGATGGACTACACAAAGGCATCATAGCTAAACATGGAAACATAAAAATATAGTAACTCGATGGACTCCACAAAGGCATCATAGCTAAACATGGAAACATAAAAATATAGTAACTCGATGGACTACACAAAGGCATCATAGCTAAACATGGAAACATAAAAATATAGTAACTCGATGGACTCCACAAAGGCATCATAGCTAAACATGGAAACATAAAAATATAGTAACTCGATGGACTACACAAAGGCATCATAGCTAAACATGGAAACATAAAAATATAGTAATCCGATGGACTACACAAAGGCATCATAGCTAAACATGGAAACATAAAAATATAGTAACTCGATGGACTCCACAAAGGCATCATAGCTAAACATGGAAACATAAAAATATAGTAATCCGATGGACTCCACAAAGGCATCATAGCTAAACATGGAAACATAAAAATATAGTAACTCGATGGACTCCACAAAGGCATCATAGCTAAACATGGAAACATAAAAATATAGTAACTCGATGGACTACACAAAGGCATCATAGCTAAACATGGAAACATAAAAATATAGTAATCCGATGGACTCCACAAAGGCATCATAGCTAAACATGGAAACATAAAAATATAGTAACTCGATGGACTACACAAAGGCATCATAGCTAAACATGGAAACATAAAAATATAGTAATCCGATGGACTCCACAAAGGCATCATAGCTAAACATGGAAACATAAAAATATAGTAACTCGATGGACTACACAAAGGCATCATAGCTAAACATGGAAACATAAAAATATAGTAATCCGATGGACTACACAAAGGCATCATAGCTAAACATGGAAACATAAAAATATAGTAACTCGATGGACTCCACAAAGGCATCATAGCTAAACATGGAAACATAAAAATATAGTAACTCGATGGACTCCACAAAGGCATCATAGCTAAACATGGAAACATAAAAATATAGTAACTCGATGGACTACACAAAGGCATCATAGCTAAACATGGAAACATAAAAATATAGTAACTCGATGGACTACACAAAGGCATCATAGCTAAACATGGAAACATAAAAATATAGTAATCCGATGGACTCCACAAAGGCATCATAGCTAAACATGGAAACATAAAAATATAGTAACTCGATGGACTCCACAAAGGCATCATAGCTAAACATGGAAACATAAAAATATAGTAACTCGATGGACTACACAAAGGCATCATAGCTAAACATGGAAACATAAAAATATAGTAACTCGATGGACTACACAAAGGCATCATAGCTAAACATGGAAACATAAAAATATAGTAACTCGATGGACTACACAAAGGCATCATAGCTAAACATGGAAACATAAAAATATAGTAACTCGATGGGCTCCACAAAGGCATCATAGCTAAACATGGAAACATAAAAATATAGTAACTCGATGGACTCCACAAAGGCATCATAGCTAAACATGGAAACATAAAAATATAGTAACTCGATGGACTCCACAAAGGCATCATAGCTAAACATGGAAACATAAAAATATAGTAACTCGATGGGCTCCACAAAGGCATCATAGCTAAACATGGAAACATAAAAATATAGTAATCCGATGGACTCCACAAAGGCATCATAGCTAAACATGGAAACATAAAAATATAGTAACTCGATGGACTCCACAAAGGCATCATAGCTAAACATGGAAACATAAAAATATAGTAACTCGATGGACTACACAAAGGCATCATAGCTAAACATGGAAACATAAAAATATAGTAACTCGATGGACTCCACAAAGGCATCATAGCTAAACATGGAAACATAAAAATATAGTAACTCGATGGACTACACAAAGGCATCATAGCTAAACATGGAAACATAAAAATATAGTAATCCGATGGACTCCACAAAGGCATCATAGCTAAACATGGAAACATAAAAATATAGTAACTCGATGGACTACACAAAGGCATCATAGCTAAACATGGAAACATAAAAATATAGTAATCCGATGGACTCCACAAAGGCATCATAGCTAAACATGGAAACATAAAAATATAGTAACTCGATGGACTCCACAAAGGCATCATAGCTAAACATGGAAACATAAAAATATAGTAACTCGATGGACTACACAAAGGCATCATAGCTAAACATGGAAACATAAAAATATAGTAACTCGATGGACTACACAAAGGCATCATAGCTAAACATGGAAACATAAAAATATAGTAATCCGATGGACTCCACAAAGGCATCATAGCTAAACATGGAAACATAAAAATATAGTAACTCGATGGACTCCACAAAGGCATCATAGCTAAACATGGAAACATAAAAATATAGTAACTCGATGGACTACACAAAGGCATCATAGCTAAACATGGAAACATAAAAATATAGTAACTCGATGGACTCCACAAAGGCATCATAGCTAAACATGGAAACATAAAAATATAGTAACTCGATGGACTCCACAAAGGCATCATAGCTAAACATGGAAACATAAAAATATAGTAACTCGATGGACTCCACAAAGGCATCATAGCTAAACATGGAAACATAAAAATATAGTAACTCGATGGACTCCACAAAGGCATCATAGCTAAACATGGAAACATAAAAATATAGTAACTCGATGGGCTCCACAAAGGCATCATAGCTAAACATGGAAACATAAAAATATAGTAACTCGATGGACTACACAAAGGCATCATAGCTAAACATGGAAACATAAAAATATAGTAACTCGATGGGCTCCACAAAGGCATCATAGCTAAACATGGAAACATAAAAATATAGTAACTCGATGGGCTCCACAAAGGCATCATAGCTAAACATGGAAACATAAAAATATAGTAACTCGATGGACTCCACAAAGGCATCATAGCTAAACATGGAAACATAAAAATATAGTAACTCGATGGACTACACAAAGGCATCATAGCTAAACATGGAAACATAAAAATATAGTAACTCGATGGACTACACAAAGGCATCATAGCTAAACATGGAAACATAAAAATATAGTAACTCAATGGACTCCACAAAGGCATCATAGCTAAACATGGAAACATAAAAATATAGTAACTCGATGGACTCCACAAAGGCATCATAGCTAAACATGGAAACATAAAAATATAGTAACTCGATGGACTACACAAAGGCATCATAGCTAAACATGGAAACATAAAAATATAGTAACTCGATGGACTACACAAAGGCATCATAGCTAAACATGGAAACATAAAAATATAGTAACTCAATGGACTCCACAAAGGCATCATAGCTAAACATGGAAACATAAAAATATAGTAACTCGATGGACTACACAAAGGCATCATAGCTAAACATGGAAACATAAAAATATAGTAACTCGATGGACTCCACAAAGGCATCATAGCTAAACATGGAAACATAAAAATATAGTAACTCGATGGACTACACAAAGGCATCATAGCTAAACATGGAAACATAAAAATATAGTAACTCGATGGACTCCACAAAGGCATCATAGCTAAACATGGAAACATAAAAATATAGTAACTCGATGGACTACACAAAGGCATCATAGCTAAACATGGAAACATAAAAATATAGTAACTCGATGGACTACACAAAGGCATCATAGCTAAACATGGAAACATAAAAATATAGTAACTCGATGGACTACACAAAGGCATCATAGCTAAACATGGAAACATAAAAATATAGTAATCCGATGGACTCCACAAAGGCATCATAGCTAAACATGGAAACATAAAAATATAGTAACTCGATGGACTCCACAAAGGCATCATAGCTAAACATGGAAACATAAAAATATAGTAACTCGATGGACTACACAAAGGCATCATAGCTAAACATGGAAACATAAAAATATAGTAACTCGATGGACTCCACAAAGGCATCATAGCTAAACATGGAAACATAAAAATATAGTAACTCGATGGACTACACAAAGGCATCATAGCTAAACATGGAAACATAAAAATATAGTAACTCGATGGACTACACAAAGGCATCATAGCTAAACATGGAAACATAAAAATATAGTAATCCGATGGACTACACAAAGGCATCATAGCTAAACATGGAAACATAAAAATATAGTAACTCGATGGACTACACAAAGGCATCATAGCTAAACATGGAAACATAAAAATATAGTAACTCGATGGACTACACAAAGGCATCATAGCTAAACATGGAAACATAAAAATATAGTAACTCGATGGACTACACAAAGGCATCATAGCTAAACATGGAAACATAAAAATATAGTAACTCGATGGACTACACAAAGGCATCATAGCTAAACATGGAAACATAAAAATATAGTAACTCGATGGACTACACAAAGGCATCATAGCTAAACATGGAAACATAAAAATATAGTAACTCGATGGACTACACAAAGGCATCATAGCTAAACATGGAAACATAAAAATATAGTAACTCGATGGACTACACAAAGGCATCATAGCTAAACATGGAAACATAAAAATATAGTAACTCGATGGACTCCACAAAGGCATCATAGCTAAACATGGAAACATAAAAATATAGTAACTCGATGGACTACACAAAGGCATCATAGCTAAACATGGAAACATAAAAATATAGTAACTCGATGGACTACACAAAGGCATCATAGCTAAACGTGGAAACATAAAAATATAGTAACTCGATGGACTACACAAAGGCATCATAGCTAAACATGGAAATTATTGAATTCTATTTATTGTTCTTAGAACATCAAGAGTCATGAACCAGTGCAAAAATGGGTTAATTTCCCTTCAATTTAAACCTGATATTTAGGAGGGGGGAATTTAGATGTAAACAAAATTTGATCTTTTTTCTTTAGAAGATATACAATTCTTTATCTTGTGCCATTAATAATTCTTTTTTTTTTTTATTCAAGTTAGCTTACTATTTTCTGTGACAGAAGATTGGTTTTAATATTGATGTTTTCAAGTTCCATATGCATGATTGCGTATTTATGCACATGTAGAGAGGCCCATCTTTAAGGAAAAGGGCCACTTGTTAATTTGATGGGTTTAGTATAGGGTTTCAAGAAGGGTTGCAGAATCAGGTCCCACCACAACTTGTAGAAATTCATTCTAATCACTAAATCTGGGTTTAAGTAATCTTTCAGTCTGTTATTACACTGTCCAAATTCGAATTCGAGAAAAGAATAGTTACGCGTTGAAAAGAATTTACAAACAGTTTAATTTGCTCTTCCAGGTCATTTTTGCACATTTTTTTTTTTCAAAGTGTAATGGGATTCTGCTCTAATTTGATCTAATAATTATTAATTCCATTAGGATCAATTTTCATTTACCATAAAATGACATCATACATTTTAAAATTTTTTCACTCATTCAAAGCTTTATAAATCAAAAGCACAGAAAATGGGAAATTTTTTTAATTTCTAACAAAATCTGATGGCAAATTGTGCAACCAAAATAAATGTGGTATCATTGTTTTGCAAAGATCTATGTGCCAACATTTAAAATTTTAGATGTAATGAAAAAACTTGCTTGGGATACTCTGACTAGAAAAAATTTGCATATTTGATAGCATCCTACATAACATCTTAATGTATTCCATTCAAATGTTAATTTTCCGTATCCTACTGAGCCAATAGCTATTTTATAAGGAATAATCAAGAACAAAATTGTGAAAAAAATGTTTAAGAGAGATGCTATAAAATCGTGTATGGAAGAACTAAATGTTCATTCTTCAATAAATTTGTTCTCAAGATGCTCCAGTGTAGTGGCATGTAGAGAGGCTGACAGGTGGTATCGGTTTATATTCAAATTATTTCTGTTTTTCAGAATTAGGACCTATTCTGGAGTTTTTGACCTAAACAAAATAAAAAATAAACTTGTTTTAATTTTGGTCTATACGAAAAAACATTGTCCTGTGATTTTAAATGATAAAATTAATGACTGCAAGTCCAAGGTAAATATGTTCTTTGCTGGGGTGAGAGTGTAAAAGTAAAACTTATGATATTTATGTAAATAATTAAAATATAAACGCATTAGAATGAAATTCTTGAACTAACTAAGCAAGTTTAAACGCACTTCCTTCTATACAATTTGGGTGCTTATTCAGATTGGTACTTATGGTGACAATTAAAAGTACAGAAAATACAGAAAAAAATCTGTATGATGTACATACCAGTCATGGAGCAAAAATGAAATATTCCCAAAATCATATAATTTGATCAAGTAGGTTTTTTTTATTCAAGAAAATCAAATTTTACTCCATGTCGATGTGAGGAAAAAAGCACAGGCCATTAAAGAATCAAGGGCAGAAAACCGACTTTCATGAAAAAAATTTGAGGGGGATAATGTCGGAAAGACAACGAAAATGTATGATTTAAAAACAAACAACAATTCAACATAACATGTATTTTTTTTATTTATATTTTAGAAAATAAAATTTTCAAATAATGAAATCATTATTTTAGAAAGGTCATTTTAAATAAATTAAAAACAAAATTTGAAGAATATTTAAATGCCTTTACTTATCGGTAAAAAACAGCAAATTTGGTCATTTGAAAATAAAAGACTACTTGATCAATTTTTGTGGTTTTTGGAATATACCATCTGCATTCCGTGACAAGTAGATATACAAACGTTTTTCCTCATTTTTGTTTATCGCCATTAGTGCCAATCTGAATAAGCACCAATTCTTTTTCTCAGAACTAGACATTAAGAAAAGCCAAGATATGTAGACATGTTATAGATGCTCCTCTGAGAACAGAAGAGATACTACACTCTTATCCCAAGCAACGGCCAAGATCACCTACTGATTAATATCAAATACAAGAAAGTTTCTTTTAAAATGGTCTACAAGTTAAAATGATCTTTTTTTCTTTTTTTTTTTTTTTTTTTTTTTTTTTTTACAAGGAAATCGCCACTTATCAAGGCCCGGAGGCCACTCGGGGATAAGGGTTATTGTGTGTATAGTAATCAATGAAATAATATCGTAGTAATCACTAGTAATGGAGATCTGATAAAGTGTCTTACTTAAGTGGGCGGTTCAACTGGAACTTGTTTATGTTGGACTTGAAGACATCCAAGTTGTAATCAGGTGGGAAACAAGCAAACGGAAAGGAGTTCCACAAGCGTGCACTTCTAAGAAAGAAGCTTTGTTCATGGAATCTACATTTTGATTTAGGCACAGATAAAGAGTGGGGAAAATTACTGACAGTTTCAGCTAGACAGGTGTTTTTCGTGAAATATTGACGAGGGGGGACCAGAGATTGGAGCTCAGATGAGCACTTCCCATGGAAATAATGATAAAACGACAGGCTTGCAACGTCTCTTCTGTGGGAGAGAGAATCAGAGAGAACTTTGTCATTTACGGCCTTTGATGTGTTGCCATAGATGGTCGTGTCATCAGCATAGACATCAACGAATGATTTAAGTATGTGTTTTGGGAGATTATTGATGTAGATCAGGAAGACAGTTGGGCCCAGGATTGACCCTTAAGGGACACCAGCATTAATACTGTGGACCTCTGATTTCTGCCGATCGACCACTATTCTTATGAGTCTATCAAGAGCAATTGCCCTAGACAGGAACCCTTTGTCGAGAGATTCACTATGAGATATAACTGTTAGCACATCTGCTGTAGATCTAGCAGAACGGCAACCATATTACATGTCACTAAGAAGGTTATTTCTGCTGAGGTGGTTGACTGCTTCTTTATTTAATATGGATTCCAGCAACTTACTCATGACACACAGGAGACTTATTGGTCTGTACTGAGAGGGAGATGACCTGTCACCTGAATTCTTAAATACAGGGCATACTGATGAGGTTTTCCAAGGTGTTGGGAAGCAATTCTCCTTAAGACAACACTTAAACAGTTTTGTAAGTATAGGAGCAAATTCATGTTGAAGCTTTTTCAACACTATAATTGGAATGCCGCCAGACCCAGTTGCTTTACTGGAATACAGGTTCTTGATTAGTTTGGTGACATCTCGCACAGATGTTTGTATGCTGCATAGCGTGTTGTCTGTTATAGGAGGAAATATGGGGAGTTGATGGTCTTGGTCGCATAGGGTAGAATTAGCTGCAAAGTTCTTGGCAAATAGTTTGGCTTTGTCTGATGCTGATGAGATGACCTCAGGTCCATTGATGATGGTTGGGATAGAACGCACGCTTCTGTCCAGGATCCTGTTTGCTATTTGCCAAAACTGGTTGGAACCAAGCCGCTGATCAGCTACTTTGGATTTAAGGACTGAGCATATAGCTCTCTTGCATTTTTTTTATTACTCTTTTACAGTGGTTGCTGGCAGTCCTGAAAGCAGCTTTAGTTTCAGTACATCTATTATATTGGTAGCTATGGAAAAAGTGATTTCTGCGCGCGATGGCAGCAGCACATTCTGGGGAGAACAATGGCTGGCTGTTAGGTTTTTGTTGGAATTTTTTGGATGGTATGAATCGGTCTATACCTACAATTAATCATTCGGTCAGGTCTGATATTATAGAGGATACATCCTTTTTAAACATGGAATGCAAGTAAAAATAGTCTACAAGTTAAAATGGTCGGTGCAAGTAAATGTAGTAGGTGTAGCAGATGAGCCTCGTTCTTAAAATCTTTAAATAAGCAGAAAAAGAAACAATATAAACAGAACTTTTATTTATTAATTTTTTTAATATTATAATGGCCTAGTTTAGGATGCGAAAACTGGTAAATAAAGTTACATTTCCCTTGACTTCAACTTGCGATATCTCATTTATTTTTTGGTTATTTTGATAAAGTTTTGATTTAAATAAAATTTAATCTTTTTGCTTTATAGATATATAATTCTTTTTCTTGTGTCTTTTCTTGTGTTTTTAATAGTTTTTTTTCCAGGTTCCAGGTTGAAGTTATGTCACTAATTTTGGTGAACTCAGCTTTATTTTTTACACAAAAAAAAATGTTGGTGTTTTTTAAATTTAGTGCACACAATATTGCGAGTATCTATGTATAAAAAAATAGTACTATTTTAAAGAAAAAAGGTCACTTATCAATATGGTGAACTTAAAAAAGGGTTTTAAGTTATTTTTCACAAAAAAAATCTAACTTGAAGACTTCAATGAAAGAAATATGAAAGAAATTCAATTGAAAAAATTGAAGCACCTCTGTTGGTCATATTATTATGCCCATAAATAGTGCCACTAATAAAAGTGAGTGTACCTACACATGGAGATTTACAACTTAATCCCAAGTGACCAAAGTATCTGCCAGCATGACCCAATGAAATTTAAATTTGAATATATTATTTATTGATCATTTATCTTCAATTTGTGATATATAAAACGTTGGTGAGTAAATGAATTATTTACTTTTTAATAGACATTTCAAAATGGGAGGCGTGAAATCATTCGACCCCCTGTCTTTCCAAGCTTATAACTACTCGAAAAATGGAATTCAAACCCTAATTTTTTTTTTCAATTAAAGGAGCAAGGTCTAAGGTTTCATTTTAAAAAAATAACAAAAGAAAAAACAAACAATGTGGTTTTTTAAAAAAAAGTTTTAAACTTCGAACTTTACAGGTAAATTTCTAAAAAACACTACTTTTTTTTTTTTAATTTGAATATATTATTTATTGATCTTTTATCTTCAATTTGTGATATATAAAACTTTGGTGAGTAAATTAATTATTTACTTTTTAATAGACATTTAAAAAAAAAAGTTTGTCTAAAATATATTCGGTTTATTGGAAAGAGCATAAACTTTCACATTGACCCTGAAAATATTGTAAAAATTGAATCAATAGAAAAATTTTGATAGATTTTTAAAGTTTAAAAATTGAAAAATATTTAACTTGTAAAATTCAATTAATTTCATTACTGTTTTTTAAAAAAATAAAAAATAATATTTCTATTGCTTTTTATACAGCTTTAATAGTTTATTTTGGAAGTATAATCCATAAAGAAAATAAACAACCCACTTTTAAAAGAGAAATTATGAGTTTTTTATATTTTATTTGCAGTTTCGTGTAAGGGGTGTCAAAAATTCCTACAAAAATTCTGATACACCTAGGCGAGCACCATTTGAAAACCAAAACATTTACTGTATAAAAATTTATCAAAATATAATTGTAAAACATTTATTGAAAAGTTTGTGTAAGAAAATATAATTTTAATAAAACGATTTTGTAATGAAAGCAACATTGGATTTTTATAAAAGGTGTTTTTTTTTTCTCAAACAAATAAATAATTTTAATGAAACATTTTTTTTTTTAATTAAAGCAACTTGAAAGAGTCAACAAATTAATTTAAATGAAATCGAAAAATCATTATCTAGTTTATTTTTTTGTTATTTATTCCATGCTTCCATCATAGTTTAAAATACTGATTTCTCCTTCGGATTTTAACAACAGGTGCATGAAAAAAAAAAAAGAAAGAAAAGGCGTCTTCATTTTCGGCGATAAACCATAGAAGTACCCCCGAGACCTATATGTTCTATCAGGTGTTTTTGATAAACTTGAACTGAGATATCTCAAGGTTGTGTTAGGTGTCAAAATCAACACCAGTGGAAATAAAGTTCGACTGGAAGCTGCTTTCTCTCTGACTACTTGAAGAAATCCAGTTGATTCATTTCCACCTCCAAAGCAACAAAAAAAGTCTCTTAGTGAATCTGCTGAACATTCAGATAACTCCTGCAGTTGTGATTGTTGTAGTAATGCACTAAACCAATTACCTCCCTTTGTATAGGCCGGATGTAACCTTACCGGCCTAGCTTTCATGCTCAATAAACGTCAATTTAATCGCTCCTCTGTTCGACTCTATTTCCTATAAATAGCAAATAAGTAATGCTTCAGTGATGAAGAACCATCTCAGGATATCTTCAGTTATGAGCATCAAAGACAATGGGTTGCTGTCTACTATGACACCAATTTTTACATTGGCCAAGTCACTGAGGTTATATCTGCATCCAGTGCTGTAATAAAATTTTTTAGCGTAAGATTTTTTGCAATGGACTTTGTCAGATGATATTGCACAGGTAGAGTTAGCATTTTTTTGCAGATGGGGTTTTGAGGTAATGCCAGTTCCAAGTGATGATAAGATTTGGAGTGTTCTTGATATATCTACCATAGCAGAAACTGTAACGTGTAAGGGGTGTCAAAAATTCCTACAAAAATTCTGATACACCTATACAAAGAATTCTGAGAGAAAATCAATAAGGAAAGGAATTGTAGTAAGACCTTTGCCTATAAAATATCTTTCTTTTTTTTTTTTATTTGTTTACTTGTCTTTTAAATTGAAAGTTTTTCAATGCTTGAAAAAAAAAAAAAAAAATGGCTAGTGACTTTTTGTATAACAAATTTCTAAATCTTATTGTTGTCGGTTCTTTTTTGGCAAGTTTAAATTCCCAAAAATAAAAATATTTCTGTGGCAAAAAATTTTATTATTAGAAACAAGGCGAACATTTTTTGGATTTTCTCACACAAAAATTTTTGCAAAGTTTTAAGCTTCTACCTCCAATGGTTACATTTTTACAGCAATTTCAGTAACATATACTTTTGACTCATTTTTTTTAAAACCCCTTTTTACCAAATTGTCTGTTCGACTGCTTTTACATGGTCCACAATTGAGTGGTTTTATCAATTTATAATTAAAAGAAAAAATTATCTTGACGTCTAGTGTGTTATGAATCATACTAAGAAGATTCAATACATTAGCTATTGAAATGAAATTGATATGAACAGTCAAAGTTGTATTTCCATGTCATTTTGCACTTTTTTCCCCCGTTGGTAGTGGGATTTTGCCTAGTGTTTAGGTAGGTGTATTGGAATTTTTGACACCCCTTACACGAAACTGCAAATAAAATATAAAAAACTCATAATTTCTCTTTTAAAAGTGGGTTGTTTATTTTCTTTATGGATTATACTTCCAAAATAAACTATTAAAGCTGTATAAAAAGCAATAGAAATATTATTTTTTATTTTTTTAAAAAACAGTAATGAAATTAATTGAATTTTACAAGTTAAATATTTTTCAATTTTTAAACTTTAAAAATCTATCAAAATTTTTCTATTGATTCAATTTTTACAATATTTTCAGGGTCAATGTGAAAGTTTATGCTCTTTCCAATAAACCGAATATATTTTAGACAAACTTTTTTTTTTAAATGTCTATTAAAAAGTAAATAATTAATTTACTCACCAAAGTTTTATATATCACAAATTGAAGCTAAAAGATCAATAAATAATATATTCAAATTTAAAACAAAAAAAAAAAGAAGTGTTTTTTTTTTTAGAAATTTACCTGTAAAGTCCAAAGTTTAAAAGCTTTTTTTTTTTTCTTTTTTTTTTTAATGAAATCTTGGTCCTTGCTCCTTTAATTGAAAAAAAATTAGGGCTTGAATTACATTTTTTTTTTTGAGTAGTTATAAGCTTGGAAAGACAGGGGGTAGAATTATTCAATATTTTTTCATGCATTCGTAAGGTCAGTTTCTGAGACACCTAGTGTTTAGGTTAGTTTCAACTAATAATTATTGCTTTCATTAGTATTAATTTTCATTTACCACAAGATGACATTACATTTATAAGGATTTTTCACTTGTTAGTAGTTTACATTTTTAGTTATATACTATGAAATTTGGATTCTGGACCATGATAGCAAATTTTCAACTTTCCAACAAACTTTGAACGATCATAACTAATTGAGCTACCAAAATAAATTTGGTATTTTTGTTTATGGTTTACAAATATCTATATGACCACATTCATTTTTTTCTTTTTTTAGATATAATGAAAATAAAATTTTGGTTTGGGATACCTAATTATAAACAATATGAATAGAACATTTTATAATTTGAAACAATGTAAACCTTTTTAAATTTTAATTTTAGACAACAGAAATAGAATTTTTTTTCAATTTAATGTAAATAGAACTGCTTATAATTTTAAATAATGAAAACTTTTTAATGTTTTATTCTAAAATAAATATTGTCCACGAATGCATTTAATTATACGGGGGAAAGACTTCTCCCTTTTCCATCATATGCATACCAAAAATTTCCTTGTTTCCAACTTTTCTCAGTTTTTTTTTTTTTGTACAATGGGACCATAAATAAGCCTTTTATGGTGTGTATCAAGGGGGTCAATTGAGTTAAAGTTTTCTTCGTGAATAATTTTGTCATGTTCACATTTTCCATGATTTCACCCATCCAGATAAAATCTATGTCCCTGGTAGAATCAACAAATTAATTATTGGGAATAATGTATCCCGATCCCTACTGTCAACTCATTATATTACACAGGTTTGAGCCACATTCGACGGCTCTGAAAACCCAGACACCATTCTTGACTCGCCCTCTGTTATAATTTTGTTTAAAGAAGTAGAACTCGTCCACTTCTTCTTTCGGTTTGTTGGTTATTTCGTCAGTCCCACCAAGCATGATGGGATGATTGAGGAGATTGTTTAAAATTAAAACTGTAAAAGGTTTGTGAACAATATTTCTTTTAAAATTATAAAAATTTCTATTTCTGTTGTCTAAAATTAAAATTTAAAAAGGTTTACAGTGTCTGTTTAAAATTAAAACTGAAAGGTTTGTGAACATTTTTCAAAATTAAAAAAAAATTTCTGTTGTCTGTCGGAGCATCTACAACATGTTTATATTGTCTAAAATTAAAATTTAAAAATATTTTACATTGTTTCAAATTATAAAATGTTCTATTTATATTTTTTATAATATAAAAAAAATGTATATATTGTTTAAAATAAATGTTTATTATTTAAAAATGTTCTGTTTATATTGTTTCTTTTTTTCTGCTTATTTAAAACTGCCACCTTCTGAAATGCTGATATTGTTTACATGGTAACGCATCGTTGACTACAGGAATTTAGTTCCTTTTATGTAATAGAAGAGTTCAAGGGTATTTTTCCACCTGAACTCCAGTCTTGCCAAAATATATTATTTATAAATGTTTACATATTGTTTCTAAGTAAAATTAAGAAATTAATTTTAAAAATATCGTTTATATCCATCTTCATTGAACAGAGTTACTTTTCGGTAGCTTCACCGTTTTTTTTTTTTTAACCTAAATTTTCGAAACTTCAGAATGAGGCTCTAGACCTACGCTCTTTACTTGAACCAAATAATCTTTTTACTAAAAATTTGGCGATTGTTAATTTATAACATGAGTGTGTGTGAAAACATAAAGGCAAGAAAAGTTAATTTTTCATTCACCTGCCAGTATTTCTTTGTGTTTCTTTTATTTACATTTTTCTCGTTGCCACCCAAAAAGTATTCAAGCTGGCGCTGGGTTTTACCACAGCTACTGAGAGAGTAGGCCAGTGAACATGACAGCGTGACATCATTACCAGATTAACATGTTGGTAAAGGTTCCTAAAGTTTCCGGTGTTCAACCATGTGGCCATAAAAAATATTTTTCGTTACCTTACATTCTGGCTGTGGTAATTTTATGAAAGTTGTCCAAACGTGATTGTTTTTTATTCTCCTAAAGAGGAAAAACAATTTTTCATTTCAATAATTATTATAATTACACGTTGGGATGATTTTAATCTAACAAAATATAACTGTAAGTGAATTGTTTTTGAACTTTTATATTTATCGAAGGAAGTCGAATATTTCATTTTATTTATCTTTTTTAATCCGCAAAACAATTTTTATACGAGAATATTTTTCAGTCTGTTCTTTTAATATTAAATAAAACTTTTCATTGAGTATTTCCAAATATTTTAATGTTAGAAGCATTTTTCAGAAGTTTTTTTTTTTTAACTAAAACGATCAATGAATTCAATATTTTAGCACCGGGAGTAATTTATTTCTTTGAAATATATTTAAAACTTAAAAGTTTTTGTTTGTTTTTTTATAACATTTCATCTGTAAATAATTTACATGACTGAAATGGGAAATGGAATAGAAAATTTCCTATTCTCTCCCAAGGCATATGAACACAAATTAATCTTAAAAATTCATTAACTAATCAGTTTTAATTGAAGTTTTGATATGAACTAAAAATAGAGAGTACATTAAATTATAGTTGACATATTTTCTTGTGTTTATCTTATAAATATATTTTGGTATTTGTGCCATGTACTTACCGTGCTGAAATAATAACGCTATTTAGAAAGCAAGGGGGCTTTCTAATTATTCTGCACTTTCACCTAACAATTTAATAAAAATATAAAAAAAAGATATCATAAAATTTAACTTGAAAATTCTATCTAAAATATAGCACAGTGCGTATACTGCACAAGCACCATTATTATTATTATTATAACAACAAAAATAATAAAAAAAAGAGGTACTTCACGGGGAACGTGGTCCCTGCGTGAATGGGTTTTAATTTAATGGTTGTCCCCTAAAAAGCGCATAAGCAAAAGGTTTTCATGGGTCTATTTAATCATGAAAACTTTTTGAAGGTACTATTTGAGGAAAAAAAAAAAAAAAAAGCCCAAAAGCATTATTTGAATATGTATAAAAAAATAAATGCAACAAAAAATTAAAATACTAGTGTGGAAAATATAATATAATAAAAATAAATGAAAATAAAATAAAAGTAAGCACAAAATAAAAGTATTTAAATTGAATTTCTTTAATTCAAAAAAATTTAAAAAACAAAATACATGCTCGATTACAAAAAAAAAAAAAAAGGGTACAATATATGTGAAGAAAGTGAAAGAAAACCCAAGGGAGCAGCCATTAAATTAAAACCTGTTTACGCAGGGTCCACATTCCCCGTGAAGTGACACACACAAAAAAAAAAAAAAAAAAAAAAAAAAAGTAGATGGCACCACACCAACTACTTGTGGCACCACACCAACTACTTGTGAAGGGTCAGGGAGGATGGAAAGTCCGAGGTGGGAGAGTACTAACCAGATCTCCACTGGAAGTGTGCAGTTCAAGTCATCCAAACCGCAGGAAACACCAATGACCGATGCCAACAAGAAATCAATGGCAAACAGCTGTTGCGATAACATGCGATCATTTGCACAAGTGGTCAAAAGGTGGAGAACATTGGAAATATGGGGGGACTTGTTATCACTTGGTCTCCAGTGAATACCACAGGTTACTGCCAGTGAACGATCACTGATGATGGCCTGTGAGAAAACTTCTATTGAGTGAAATAATGTTCCCTCTCAACTACACCACCACCCTGATTTAATATCGTAGATGTTTACTATATTTTCTTAGTTTTTAACCAATGTTCACGTTATGGTATGATCGTCTTTTAGTAGTTATGTGAACATCATTTTCGTATTCATGTATTCTGCACTGATATGAAAATGAAGACTATAGCGGAGTATAGGATTCCTAACCATGTAACTGATGAAAATACGCTACACATTTTGATGAAAAATATGGGAAAAAATGGACATAGAAGAACTGAAAACCAAAACTTTAAATGTAATTTCTGTAGTAATAGTTATTTAAATATTTCGACATATAATCTTGTGGGGAAATCCAGCTCCCAATAAGGAGCACTCTGGATAGGACTAAAAATAAAAATTGTCTCAATCATGAAGGATTTCTCCTCCACCGACCGAGGATAGAAAAAGTGAATTGTAGCATCAGAACAGATACTACTACACTGATCTTATCTCAAAGGTCAAGAACAGTTTGTGTTTTATGTTTCTTTAATTGTTTGTTTAAATTGTATATTGCTTTAAAATTACATAAATTTACATGATAATATTTATATTTTATATTGATTAAAGCTCAGTTTCATTATTAATTGAATTGGGTTCCTTATCTTTTTTAAACATTTTTTAATGCTCTTTTTAAAAATGCTGTCATATAGTATCGACAGTAACAGTTCGACAAATCTTACCTACATTGGCATTTTTCAGTTAACAGGCCTTCTATATCTCGGTGGCCGTGGTTTTACTCACATTGACAATTTGATGTCGTAGAACAACAAAAAATCGAACATTATGCAAAAATACAGCTGGCAACAACTGAAATATTTGCATTGTTGTAATTTTGACTTTGAATCAATGATATTGAGTAAAAAAAAAAAAGCAAGGACTATTTGGAATATTTGCACTTTACAAGATTCAGAAGGCACGGACAAAAATGTAAATAAGAACGCTTCAAAATACCTTAAGACAAAGACACACACAAAGGCCCGTAAATAGAAAAGCAACTTTTATTTTTGGTAAGGCTTTTTTTTTCTTCGTCGAAACAATCGGCAAAAAGTAAGAGTTCGGTACGTTATTAAATTACGGTGTGAAAGATTTTAGGGATAACCTTTACGGAGATGATCCCGACCCAGCGTCCGCCTCGTTCTGAGCTCAGGGAGAGGCCGTCTGACGTAGGCGGTGTCGAGGCAGAAAATTACCCCTTCAATAAAGTGCCCAGTTGTTAACTTAAGGAGAAAAAAACCCGTTCCAATAATTAGAATTTTTATTTTTTTATTTTAAACAGTTCAAATAATTAGAATTTAAAAAAATAAACAGTTCAAATAATTAGAATTTTACAAAATAAACAGTTCAAATTTTTGATAATTCAACAGTTCAAATAATTGGAATTTTACAAAATAAACAGTTCAAATAATTAGAATTTAAAAACAAAAAAGCAGTCCACATGATTAGAATAGTTCCACGTGGTTAGTTAACCCTGTAAAATTCTGTGATTTGTTTCACAATATTTGTAAAAGCATCTGTCTAAGACATACCACATATTTTAGGGTTAGGGTAATTTTCTGCCTCGACACCGCCTACGTCAGACGGCCTCTCCCCAAACTCAGAACGAGGCGGACGTCGGGACCATCTCCGTAAAGGATAACCGATTTTAGTCATTAAAACGACTTTTTAAATAATACTACAGGAGGAACCATTTCAAGTTAACATCTATTGAGAAATATACATTTTGCATTGAGAAATGTACCCTTTAAATATGTAAACATTAGTTGAAGAAACTATCCGACAATGGCCGTCTAAATTTCACTTTATGTAAAAAGCGAAACGTCCTGATCTGAAACCGAACCGAGCACTTTCTTAGAAAACGGTACATCACAGGAAGCAAATAAGCAACGGCTCATAGAACACCTAACATGTTTATGATGAAAATTTCATGCGGACGCGGACGGTTTTTCTTTTTCTTTTTTTAAGATAAAATGATATTAATATTGCCATTGTTAGATAATTAGTATTTCTTCAACTAATGTTAATGTGCATTGCATTTCTCAAAAAATGTGTATTTTTCTATAGATTTTAATTTGAAATGATTCCTCGTAATATTTAATAATAAAGCCTTTTTAATGCATATCTTTTATTTATATATTTTTTCACAATCCACTTACGCCATAATTTTGTGTATTGAACGGTAGTAAAGTACCGGACCGCGGACCATTTATTATTTTACTAATAATAGTGCTTATAACTTCTAATAAATATACTTACGTCGCAAATATGTTAATGAAAATGTAATTTTATTTTGCTTTATCTGTTTTTAATAAAAATTTGTGTATATATATATATATATATATATATATATATATATATATATATATATATATATATATATACACACACACACACACACACACACACACACACGTTTCATGAAAAACTTTCCGTTTTAATTAATTAAATTGAAACATTTTCAATTAAACAATTACGGATTTATGTTCTCTCTTTCACTTTTTTTTTTTTTTCATAGTTCTTTCCAGAAGTAATAATATCGAGTTTAATTTTTTGTTTTTTTATTTCCAACTTAAACCATAGTTTAAAATACTGATTTCTCCCTCTGATTCTAATGACAGGTGCTCGAAAAAAAATGGCGTCTTCATTTTCGGCGATAAACTGTAGAAGTACCCCTATTCATACAAAATATTCCAATTTCAGGGAAAAAGTACTTTTTAGGAATAAGTATCTAGAAATTTGCAGGCGTGACGTAAGCGGTTTCACACTTACAAATGGAGAAAAGTTCCCAGTCTTGGAAACGGTACTTCTTCCGACCGGTCAAATTTCTTAAGGGACGATAATGTCGCTAAATAAGGGCTGCGCCGCGCCGCGCCGCGCCGCCGCGGTATATCCCTTATTTAGCGACATTACCGTCCCTTAAGAAATTTGACCGGTCGGAAGAAATATAAAAAGGCATCAAGACTGGGAACTTTCCTGTCATTCCGTTTAAAAATAGATGTTACTAAAATGATTATTTTTCAATTAAAAAAAAATTAATTTAAAATAAAATTTGTTTAAAAGTTGTTTAAATTATTTTTCATGTTTTTTTCTTGCATTTATTCTACATAAAAAACTGTCATGTCCGACTAGTCAGCTTTGCCTCATTTCGTTTCGTTTCTGATCGCAAAGCATTTCTCTAGTTTCGATGTGTAAAATAAATTAACTTGTTACACAAAATGACTCCTCATATAATGATGTTTAAGATAAGAAACATTTTGAATGCCTTCATTTTTCTTATTTTACCCACAAACTCTATTTAGTGATATTACGCTCTTGTCCTTAGTCAGTGAAGGGGAAGGGTTAATTCTTCTAGATTGGAGAAGTTTTTTGTTTTCAATCGAGACTGTTTTGAGCTAGATTTTCGCCAGATTAAAAACTGATTATTGTTTGTAACTTCCCTCGCGAAGAACAAATAAATAGACACTTCTCTCAATGAAGTTGTATTTGTAGTTTTATCTTAAGCAATAATTGTGGATTAGTAGTATTTTTCGGGTCAAGATCAAAGAGTAGTCTCTGTTCTTCGGATGCTACTACACTTCAATCTCTGTCAATGAAGGAGAAATCCTCCACGACTGAGACAATTTTAATTTTTGTTCCTTTCTCCTCGTTAAAAAACGACCCTGCCCCGTAAAGTAAATAGGGGTACTTGTAATCAAGACATTAAAAAATGAAAATATCGACCAAAAGTTATATTGTACGTATCCGTTATGGAACGAAGCTAAGCTCTCCGAAAAAAAAAAAAAAAAAAGAAAAAAAAATTCACTTAATTTCATCAATTAGTTTTTAGCTAGTATTACAGATGGGGAGGGAGTGTCGGAGCTTTAAATTGAGTTATCTCCTCGTGGCATGTTCAAAAAATTAAAGATGACTGACTTCAACGTGCTCTCATAAAAACGTGTTTTTTCCACAGTAAAAAAAACAAACAAAACAAAAAAAAACTACTCGATCAAATTAAATGAAATTTTTTTTTGAGATCTTCAGTCCAAAAAAACGGATACATATAAGTGTAAAACAAAATACATTAAAAATTATTTATTTGAATATAACTGATTTTAATTAAACGATAAAAATACTCGTTTAAATAATAATAATAATAATAATAATAATAATAATAATAATAAAATTAAATGTGGGGTTTGTATTACTACTGTACACATAGATTCGAAAAAGTTGTCAAAAAACAAATATATAACAAATAAATGTTATCAAATGCAAGATAAGTTACTTTTCTACCTAACTGGATATGTTTTTAGTGTTTTTATTTAATGTAACATGTTTATTCAGTTCGGAAAACATACAATGTTTACCGATGTGTTGGAAAATTTAAAATGGCGGCCGGCCGACTCTCTTTGACACGGTAAGTTTGGGAAAAGGAGTTAAAAATAAAAAAAATATGCAAAATACTGTTAAAAACCCACCGAATATGTCAGCCTATGTCACGGTAACATATATTGAGCGAGTTTTTAATCGTATTTTGTCTAGTTTTTTTAAATTTTTTTTTTTATTTATAACTCCCTTTTTTTTTTTTAATTCTGCAGAAATTAAATTAATCTCTTAATTAATTATTTTTATGAGTGACTAGCATTTCAGCCCGGCGTTGCCCAAATGTTTGGAGGTGTATGTTGAGCAAAAAAAAAAAAAAGTCAATTTTTTAAACTTTGGCCCCTTATTATGACCCCATAACATTTGTTTTGAGCTCAAATCAAGTTATTAAGTTAGATCCATGTCCAAGGAACCAATATCTAAAATTTCAAGTGTTTATATGCAAAATTGGTAGAGGAGTTTGGTAGTTCTCAAAGGTCAACCTTTGACCCCATAACAGCCAAATTTCTGGCCGAAAACGGATCGCAAAGATTTTCCCAAATTTCAATACCCTGTATATCAAATTTCGAGTCTGTAGACTGACAATTGATAGTTATTGCGTAGGTAAATGTACACATGTACATACGCACGCACACACACACACACACACACACACATTTTCACAGATATATAAATATCCAAATAACGTGACCTAAAGACATGAAATCATAGAAATATTCCAAAGGAGTGTAAGATATTTCCGATTTCATATCCTATCAGTAAAATAAGATTACAAATTCATAAAAAACAAGTGAAGCATGCATGGTCACCCGTAAGTGGACAGTGAACGAGGCATAAAAAATGACTAAGTTCAGCATTGCCCACCCCCCTCATAGGACGTCAAATCCTGGTGAAAATGAACAAACGGTGCAGTTTTAGGCCTTTAGTAAATTTTAGTTCTGCACCATACAAAAGAAGTGACTAAGTCCATCATTGTCCCCCCCCCCATTTAGCCCCAAAAGTTCCCAAGGTCTTAACGTATTTAAATTTGAGTTCAGCTTTCAGCACCATGCAAAATTGCTAAATAGAAATACACAGAAAATTTTGGACAAATATGGTAAAATAGTCCCAAAAACGGAGTGTTTTTAGTAGCCCTAAAAGAGCCCTTGTGGTTAACCCAAGAGTTATCGTGAAGTATAGACAACAAAATTTTAAAGAAATCAGTTAGTTTTGAGAAAGTTTTATAAAAATTCAAGGCATCAATTTTTGTGCTTACCGATCCGCGCTATTTTTTAAATCGTATTTCCAAGTTTAATTAAAGTTTTATGTTTTGTAATTCAATTGTAAGTACAGAATAGGTAGAAAACACCCTATAAATATCACCAATCCTGCTAAAGTAATGTTTTGACAGCATTTTGTTTCATTTTCGATTTTTGAGCGATCATCAATAGTCCTTGTGCAATGCTTATGGCAGCCATGTTTTTTTTATTTGTTCTAATTGAAGAGAGGGGACATTGGGGTTGTTTTGGGGAGGAAAAAAAGCTTTAGAATAAGTTAAAAATAAACACACAAACTTAAACCTTTTTTATCGTCCAAAAAAACAAATATGTTACAAATAAATGTTATCAAAAAGGTAAAATAAATTAAATTTCTACCAAACTGGATAATTTTTTAGTGTTTTTATTTAATGTAAAATGTTTAATCGGCTTGAAAAACACACAGTATTTACTGATATATTTGAAAAATACAAATAGTGGCCGACTGTGTTGAACACGTTAAGTTTGGGAAAATGAGTTAAAACTATACAAAATACTGTTAGGGACTCAATATATGTTACAGAGACATAGGCTGACATATTTGGTGGGGTAGGTGTGTCAGAAATTTCGTGAAAAATATTGAATAATACCACTCCGTCTTTCCAAGCTACTCGAAAAATGCAATTCAAGCCCTAATTTTTTTTCAATTAAAGGAGCAAGGACCAAGGTTTTATTGAAAAAAAAAAAAAAAAATGTTTTTTTTTTTTTTTAAAGATCTTAAACTTCGGAATTTACAGGTAAATTTCTAAAAAAACACTACTTTTTTTTTGTTTTAAATTTGAATATATTATTTATTGATCTTTTATCTTCAATTTGTGATATATAACACTTTGGTGAGTACATTAATTATTTACTTTTAATAGACATTTCAAAATGGGAGGCGTGAATTAATTCGACCCCCTGTCTTTCCAAGCTTATAACTACTCGAAACATGTAATTCAAGCCCTAATTTTTTTTTCAATTAAAGGAGCAAGGACCAAGGTTTCATTAAAAAAAAAAAAAAAAAAAAGAAAACAAACAACGTGTTTAAAAAAAAAAAAAAAAAAAGGTTTTAAACTTCGGACTTTACAGGTAAATTTCTAAACTTTTTTTTTTTGTTTTAAATTTGAATATATTATTTATTGATCTTTTATCTTCAATTTGTAATATATAAAACTTTGGTGAGTAAATTAATTATTTACTTTTTAATAGGCACTTGAAAATGGGGGGGGTGAATTAAAAAAAAACGTTTGTCTAAAATATTATATAAAAAGCATAAACTTTCACATTGACCCTGAAAATATTGTAAAAATAGAATCAATAGAAAAATTTTGATAGATTTTTAAAGTTTAAAAATTGAAAAATACTGAGCTCGTAAAATTCAATTAATTTCATTACTGTTTTTTAAAAAATAAAAAAAAATATGGAAGTATAATCCCTACAGAAAATAAACAACCCACTTTTAAAAGAGAAATTACGAGTTTTTTTTATATTCGCAGTTTTGTGTTAGGGGTGTCAAAAATTCTTACAAAAATTCTGATACACCTATCGGTGGGATATTCTATATAGTTTTTTTTAGTTAACTCCTTTTACCAAACTTAACGTGTTCAACACAGAGTCGGCCGCCATTTGTATTTTTCAAATATATCAGTAATCACTGATTTTTTTTTAGCCGAATAAACATTTCACATTAAATAAAAACACTAAAAAATTATCCAGTTTTGGTAGAAAAGTAACTTATCTTGCCTTTGATAACATTTATTTGATATATATTTGTTTTTTGATAACTTTTTCGAATCTATATGTATAATTAGTAAAACAAACCCAATTATTTTTCACTGTATCCAAGTCTATACAATTAACAAATGGAACATTTAGGATCCTTTTAAACGGAATTTCTTGAAATTTCATTTAAGCCAAAGTTGAACTTAGATTTAGAGATATAAACTTTAAACGGGTACTAATAACTTACCGATTGAAAAGAAAAAGGGATATAAAGAGTGGGCATACGTACTTCTAGTTCTTAATGAACCAAACAAAAAAGTGAATCTTCGTATCGACATTCATAATAAGTCATATATAACTAGCGGGGTGCTCGGCATTGCCCGGATTTTTAAGGTGTAGTAATGACCCCCGGTGAGTGCGTGGGGGCGGTCAAATCAACAGTAGCGGACGGAGGTGCCTGGGTGTGTGTTGGTGCCTGGGTGTGTGTAGGCGGTATAGTGGTAGCAGTGGGGGAACAAAACAGTAGGGAGAGGTGTTTAAAAAAACAACAACAAAAAAAAAAAAAGTGGTAATAGGCACGCAAGTTCGAACCCGTACCGCGAAGGAGAAAAAGAACGTGCCGTTTTTTTTGCCATTGCGTCCAACGCACAAACCGGAAGTGGCGGAAGGGTTAATTAAAACATTCTTTTGGCCGCCACTTGGAGTTAGGGTTAGTAAAAAAAAAAAGAAAAAAGTTAGCTGCCTTATATATGTGAAAACATCTTTTTTAAAAAAAAGGTTATATATGTGATATATAATTTTTGGGTGTTTTCTTTATTATTTTATGAAAAACCACTTTCAGTTAAAATCTACTTAGTATTACGCATGTAATCTGAAGAAAAACAGAAAATATGTAACTATAGACGCCATTTTGTAAAAAAAAAAAGTTTTAAATTACTCACTTAATAAGGCCTATTTTTGTAAAAAAAAATTCTTGCATATTAAAATTTTTCAAATGGGTTTTACTTAAAATTAGATTTGTAATACTCCATTGATTTTAACTCCAAATGATTCCTTATGAAATAATATTAAAAATATTTTATCGCTCATAACACACGTTTTTATCGCATTTTAAGCGTCCGTACGATCTCCAAATTTATCAAAAAGCTGCAAATAAAGTAGAGCTTAAAGTACAAACCTAGAAGAGTAAAAATGTCTTGAGAGAAAAAAATGAATTCATTAATATTTAGACAAAATTTCAAATATGTGATGAATAAAATTTACTTTTATTCCTAATTATTGCGTATTAATTTAAACAACTGTTTTACTTTTTTGTATGTGGCGTATATGAAGGGAGAGAGAGAGAGAGGGAAGAGAGGGAGAGAGAGAGAGACAAACGAGTTGAAATGTTAAGGGTAATTTCCTTTACGACCATCAGTACAATGTTATTTTATTATGTTTTATTTTTATTTACAAAATTTGAAATAAATAATCGAAACTTAATGGTTATGAAAAAATGTTATTTGCAATCATCTTTTCATAAAATAGTTTTTGTAAAATCATTATGCTATTTTGTTGTATAAGGGCAATTGAGCCGGCCTTTAAGGGTTAACATATTGTTGAGCTTGAAGGTTTGAGAAAAATACTAAATGGCGAAGACAGGAGGAACAGTAGTAATTCTCTTTCAATTCATAATTGCGTTTGAATTATTTCAGCCATCATAAAAACGTCTGTTTTATTATTTAATATAAAAAGCGAACTGTTTAAACAAATCCAAAGAAAAATATTAATGTAAACATGGTTTTTAATAAATGATTTGATAAACCAAATATGGTGTTTTTTTTTTAGAATTAAATATAGAATCCTTAATTGTTACAGAATCAATAAAATCTAAACATTATTTAATCAATTACGTATTAAAAAAATATGCATTTTCCATTTATTTTCATTTTGCTTGTGCAGTTAAAAAACAAAAACAAAAAAGAACTACATTAGTGAATCTGAGATTCATTCACTGAATCTCATTTTTAATCGCTCGCATTGAATGAAGATTTCGTATTATTGTAGATTAATACCCCCAGAATAATTAAAAAAATTTTTTTCAATTACGTGCAACCATACTGAAACAATTATTTTAGAATTTAGAGTAGGTATAAGTTTCTCATGTAAATTAAACATAAAATAATACGCTATTTCTGGGCCATTATCTTAGGAGCGATCTAACTAAATTTGTTACAACTAACCCTAAATTCATCTAAGATCGTAAACCCCACACGTAATTGTATAAAAAGTACTCTCTCCCCTAGAAAACTATCTTCAATTCGCAGGAAGTTAATCACTCTAAAACGCCAGAAAAAAAAAATCGGGAAAAATATATTATATATATATATATATATATATATATATATATATATATATATATATATATATATATATATATATATATATATATATATATA
>NC_136524.1:20047426-20102426 GCF_053919585.1 Euprymna scolopes | reverse complement strand
TGCTAAGAAACAACTTCGTAACATGGGGACGCTGAGGGACCTTGTTAACTATTCTGTACTTCCAACCTAACAGTTTGCGTTGCTTTCGTCTTACGCACGCGTCGTATGTTTTGAAGCAGTCGTTGCGTGCGTTGTTGTCCGCATGGTTACAACTCACCACACGAAGGGAATTCGATTGATGAGGTTGACTTAATTGGCGAACAATGAAACACCACTACTCTTCATCGTAAAAGGCTACGGGGAAAGTAGTAGTCTCTCTCAACATTTAACGAGGAATACATTTATGTACTTGGTTATCTATTTTAAAAGTAGACGCTAATTATAAAAAACATGGCTGATTACTTACGATCAATATTTATGGTTAATTCACAGGTGTATTTCATATTTAATATTTAATTTTTTTTTTTTTTTTTTTTTTTTTAACGCAAATAGGTCATTTGTTCAATTTCCCAACTGTATTTCCTTTAAAATAATTCATGTTAGTAATAATAATGCTTATCTAAGCTGAGCTGGATTAGCATATTGCATTTATGTGTCTTTTGATATATTGAAACAGTTCACTCCAAAAATGACTACCAAATTTTAACGAATAGTTTTTTGTTTCTTGGCAAATTACTGCTCCTATTAATTAATTTTCTGATTTTTTGCGGATTTCTTTTCTTTTTTCTTTTTTCTTTTTTTTTTTTCATTTTTCTTTTGCAATGAATTCCTCTGATGCCGTTGTATAAAAGATATTTTTTTCGCACTATTTTTTAATGGATATACCATATGCTATTATTATGATGTTTAACTTGCAATATATTTCATTTTCATCTTTAATAAATACTGATTTTATCATTTGTTGCTTACAAAACAAAACATGCTTTACTTTAATCCTACTACTAACCGTAAGTCTGAATGGCAATACGTTAATATTTAGCAAAATAAAACTAATTAATATTGGCAAAATAAATATTAAAATTATAAAAATAAAATAACAAAACGAAACGAATTCGTAAAATTAGAAATATTAGTATTTGCATAATAATGCGTAAAAATAAATGTAAAAATATTAAATAATTTTATATTTGCAAAAAATGAAAACTAGCGCAAAAATAAGACAAATTTTTGCGCAAAATTGCATGGTGGTTCAAATTGTACTGCAACCACTATACTAAACAGACAAAAGTAGTCGATAAAATTTGGCAGCTATTTGTGAGTTTATCGTTTCTTTGTATAGATCTCGTTGATATTTTTTCTTAATTTATATTTATAAAGGGGGTGAAAAAGGAGGAAAAAATCAATTAAACAAAAAATAACTGTTACCAAACGCAAAATAAAAACTTACTTTTCTACCTGCATAATTTTTACATGCGTTTACTTATTATAAAAGGTTATTAGCTATCTATTTGTTATCGTCACTTTTACTTAGCCAACTAACTGTAGTTTCGAACATGGCCACCATTTTTTTTTTTAAACATTGTCGTGAATTTAAGGCTTTTCAGCCTGCAATTAATAAGTACACCCTGGAACGGATTAATGCCGGATCCCAATGTTCAATTATATGGGGAAGGCAGTACACTGGGAATTATGCAGACAACTGAATCTTGAACACCCAGACAAACGGTACAATCACAAACTGGCAGAAGTATTTGAAAACGGAAGTCACAAAACCCTATGAGACATGGATGTACAAACAGGTAATCAAGCAAGAAGACCGGATGTCATAATAGTTAACATGAAGGAAAAGTCCTGTAAAATTCGAAGGTTTTGCTGCTCCAGTAGACCACAGGATTAATATCAAAGAGACAGAAGAGAAGCAAATAAAGAGATGGTCAGAGAGCTGGAAAGGATATGGAAAATGAAGAAAGTAAAGATAACACCACTAATAGTACGAGTGCTAGAAACAATGGCGAAAATCTTTGAAAAAAGAATGCGAGAAATTGGAATCAAAGAGAAGATACGACAGATAACAAGAATGAAAACTACTGAAATATGAAGGAAAACTCTTAAATGTGGAGACTAACACACGTATAGTATATAGTTTGTTAACTGCTACAAGCTACAGCTGCTAGCCGGGCAGAAATGATACAAAACACTACATAACATCAAGAAAACTAAAACTGTACAATTGTAAGCTGCTCCCTCCCCTCTAATATGTGCCAGCAACAACTGGCACCACACTAAATAGTTATGAAGGGTCAACGAGGATGGAAAGACTGAGGAAAGAAAGCACTAATCAGATCTCTACTGGGTCACTGCGAAGAGGTCTGGGACCTGGAGAGGCTTAGTGGTAACCAAATTCCAGTGAAGGCCAATGGTCGTTGCCAGTGAGAAATCAATGATAAATGGCTATTGTGATAATGCAAATTAATTTGCAAAAATTATCAAAGGAGGTGGAGAGTACTGGAAATCTGGGGAGATTTGTTGTCACTCAGACTCTAGGCAACACTACAGGTTGTTTTCGAGGATAAATCTTTGATGATGGCTTGTGTGAAAACTCATAGTGAGTACAAAGAATAATAATAAAACTTATTCTAATCCTTGAACTTGGGCATATGATTCCACTAGTTGCCTTAAACCACTCTGGTTTGGCTAAGTGAAAGTAATGCTAACAAATGTATAGATAATAAACTTTAAAATCAGTAAACACATGTGAAAAACTCTGGTTAAAACATCAATTTTCTTGCGTTTGGTAACAATTATTTCTTGTTTATTTGTCTTGTCCTTTTCACTCATTTTTTTTCTTGTGAATTATATGTCGTGGTGTGTTGAATCACAGACTCCATTTTAGTAAACAAACAATGGCTACGCTCGATGGCAGAAACAGTTACATGACCGACACGCCATGAGCATGCGTGGTAACAACTTCCTTTTTGTTTTTATCACAATCAACAGAATAAGAAACAAAACTTAACTTTTGCAATTAAAAAAAAAAACAAAAAAGCAATGGGGTTTTAATTTCGAACCAAAATTAATATAGATGTAATCAATAAATAGCTACAACTCTTCTAATTTTAAAAAGTTTGTTATGGAATTAATAATAGTCATTGTGTATTTATTTTCCGGTACCATCATCTGTAACTTCAGCACTCTTTCATAAAGAAAGTACTTTCTAATCTTTAGAATTTAGAATGGTAAATCAGTTTCGCATATATAATAATTGTAAAATGATTTCCTATTTCCAGGAACGCATTCAGTTAGCAATGCATATACGCTGGTGCTGCTGTTGTTGTTGTTGTTGTTGTTGTCGTCATCGTTATTGAGCACTATTCATTTATTTTGTATAGATCAGATGATTATTATTAACATTCATTTTCATGATATCTTTCTAGTTAGAATTTGTACTAGAAAGACATTGGGTATTGAGTGGAGGGACCATGTGAAAGTTGCCGACATCCCTAAGTGAAAATATTTATTTGGAATGAACCGGATTCGAACTTGGCACAGCCAGATTGTCAGTCACATGGACACTGGTGCTGCGTTTAATGCTTCATCAATGTTTCTCATCTGTGTGTGTGCTATTATTAAGGAACTGACTGTGTTGTACGTGAAAGAAAAATCAGAAAAAGAAAAATATTGTGTTTGGGGTTTTATAGTATGCACTAGAATTTGGAGTAAATATACTTGCAGCTGTTATTAATCAAAATAAACTGCTGATTCGAGAGTTTGTTCAATTGAGAACCGATAACAGATACCTGAGAAATGATATAAAGGGTGGATAAATAAATACCTGAAAGGTTAGTTTGAAAGTCACTTTCTAAAAGCTGTCAACACATGCCTGCATATAAAACGGAGGTTTAAATGAATATGATGATGACTACCACTGCTTCTTTGAACAGGTTAACTTGTATGGTTGATTTTCAACAGTTAACTCCTAAAAACAGTGACCATGCTAAAAGATTTCATGAAAGATTGCCAGCTATGGGATAGCTGGAAATGTCCTCTCAATTATTAAATCTTTTCTATCTGATAGGCTTGTAAGAGTAGTCGTTGATGAGCAGAAATCAGAAACTCAGTATTAATGCTGATATCACTTGAGGTTCCATCCTGGCCCTAACCTTTCCTGATCTTCATCAATGATCTCCCAAATCACATTTTTAGCTCATTCGCAGTAAAATGCAGGCGACACCACAATCTATAGCAACACTTCAAAGGCTTTCAATGAGCAAGATCTTTCTGATTCCCTCTCTTCTGATCTTTAGAATGTGGTGCAATGAGGAAAAGATGAATGATTAATTGTAATACATCTAAAACCAAGCTTCTCTCCTTTCATTATAATTGATCTAACCCACATCACAGCCCAATTGAATGGTTCTTGTCTTGGGGAGGCTCCATGTTTTGACAAGCTTCTGGGACTGACCTTCAATCCTGATCTAAAATAGAATTCATACATCAAATCTGTTGCCAATGTCACTGGATAAATGGTTGGATCACTCTACTGCTCCAGTAGATATCTCATTGCCGATAATCTCTATCTGTATGAAAGCAAGGTATGTCATAAAATTTAGTGCTGTTGCCACATCTAGATAGGAGCTGCTCAGTGTTCTCTATCCTGCCTTGATAGTTCAAAACTGGCTTCAAAACCTAGTAAGTGATGCCTGTAATCTCTTTTCCACAGAGGAGATGTTTGCAAGCATGTCTCTGCTCTATCACTGTTTTAATGGTAAGTGCTCGACTGAACTCCAATCTATGGTCCCCCTTTTGCAAATCTTCCACAAAAAAACACTCGAATAGCTACAACCACTATATACGATTGTGGAGCACTGTTCTGCTGACCTGCTTCCCGGTTGAATACAACATAGTAGCCTTCAAATCTAATGTAAACAAGTTCTTGTTGAGTCGTTACCATAAATAACCAAATTCTACGCAATTTATACCGTTAACGATTACTACACACTACTCTATACATCATTCATTAACTCTTATTTCTGAGTCGGCATCTGGGCTTTGATAAATGGTAACTCCCAAGTAAAAAAAAAAAGTGTCACAAAGGATAAAACTTTAAATGTTTTTTTTCTGTTCTAATTATTTACCCCCCCCCGTCGCCTATTTTGATATGGTTCTGAGGACGTAAATCATACCTAAAGAGCAAATAACAATGAATGTAATTTGTGCAAGTTCCAAACTTTGAAGTAAATTCATGCTTTTTCGATACGCTTTTTTCAAGAAATAATTATTTTTGCTTTTTTTAATCGCTTTACTGTAAAATGGCATGAAAAAGGCGGTAAGATTGAAGATGGCGATATTTTTTATTCCTATTACTGTATAGTTAACAACAAAGTAAAACGGGATTCTAATTATATTGAGCGATCACAACATCCTGAAAATATCTTGTAAAAAATCCAGATTTTATTTAATATTAATCATTATTTATCAAGACTCAAGAGCCGTTTGAGAATGAGAGTTAATGAAATTGTCAGTTGGTTGAAGAATACTATGAGAAATTTGGAAATGATGGGTGAGATGTGCAGAATCTGATTACTTAGGAAGATGGATCAACAAGTATTTGTTGATGTTAGACTTGAAAACTATGATATTGTAGTCAACAAAGAAGCAGCCCCAATGGATGGGAGCTTTTTTTTCTTTTGAAAAAAGATCTGTTCATGGAAATTCCATTTGGTTTTAGGTAGATAAAGAGAGGATCAAAAGTTCTATGTATTTATGATAGCCAGAGGAGTACTTGCGAATATTTTACAAGGAGGGGGGGGGGACCAGAGGTCGTACCTTTGTTGAGCACCTAAAATAATGATGAATTGGGAAAAACTATCAATATCTTTTCATAGATATTTGCTTCATAGATAAAATCTCCTGAGTTGTGGCATGCAGTATGGCAGAACCAGTGAAGTCTACTCTCTAGAAGTGAAAGCCATGTTTAGTTTCAGAACAGTTTCCGATGGTTCGTTGTTCTAAACAAGTCTTGAGAGGTGACTGGTTTGCAGTTAGACAGAACAGTTTCCGATGGTTCGTTGTTCTAAACAAGTCTTGAGAGGTGACTGGTTTGCAGTAGACAGAACAGTTTCCGATGGTTCGTTGTTCTAAACAAGTCTTGAGAGGTGACTGGTTTGCAGTAGACAGAACAGTTTCCGATGGTTCGTTGTTCTAAACAAGTCTTGAGAGGTGACTGGTTTGCAGTAGACAGAACAGTTTCCGATGGTTCGTTGTTCTAAACAAGTCTTGAGAGGTGACTGGTTTGCAGTAGACAGAACAGTTTCCGATGGTTCGTTGTTCCAAACAAGTCTTGAGAGGTGACTGGTTTGCAGTAGACAGAACAGTTTCCGATGGTTCGTTGTTCTAAACAAGTCTTGAGAGGTGACTGGTTTGCAGTAGACAGAACAGTTTCCGATGGTTCGTTGTTCCAAACAAGTCTTGAGAGGTGACTGGTTTGCAGTAGACAGAACAGTTTCCGATGGTTCGTTGTTCCAAACAAGTCTTGAGAGGTGACTGGTTTGCAGTAGACAGAACAGTTTCCGATGGTTCGTTATTCCAAACAAGTCTTGAGAGGTGACTGGTTTGCAGTAGACAGAACAGTTTCCGATGGTTCGTTGTTCTAAACAAGTCTTGAGAGGTGACTGGTTTGCAGTAGACAGAACAGTTTCCGATGGTTCGTTGTTCCAAACAAGTCTTGAGAGGTGACTGGTTTGCAGTAGACAGAACAGTTTCCGATGGTTCGTTGTTCTAAACAAGTCTTGAGAGGTGACTGGTTTGCAGTAGACAGAACAGTTTCCGATGGTTCGTTGTTCTAAACAAGTCTTGAGAGGTGACTGGTTTGCAGTAGACAGAACAGTTTCCGATGGTTCGTTGTTCTAAACAAGTCTTGGGAGGTGACTGGTTTGCAGTAGACAGAACAGTTTCCGATGGTTCGTTATTCCAAACAAGTCTTGAGAGGTGACTGGTTTGCAGTAGACAGAACAGTTTCCGATGGTTCGTTGTTCTAAACAAGTCTTGAGAGGTTACTGGTTTGCAGTAGACAGAAAAGTTTCCGATGGTTCGTTATTCCAAACAAGTCTTGAGAGGTGACTGGTTTGCAGTAGACAGAACAGTTTCCGATGGTTTGTTGTTCCTAAACAAGTCTTGAGAGGTGACTGGTTTGCAGTAGACAGAACAGTTTCCGATGGTTTGTTGTTCCTAAACAAGTCTTGAGAGGTGACTGGTTTGCAGTAGACAGAACAGTTTCCGATGGTTTGTTGTTCCTAAACAAGTCTTGAGAGGTGACTGGTTTGCAGTAGACAGAACAGTTTCCGATGGTTTGTTGTTCCTAAACAAGTCTTGAGAGGTGACTGGTTTGCAGTAGACAGAACAGTTTCCGATGGTTTGTTGTTCCTAAACAAGTCTTGAGAGGTGACTGGTTTGCAGTAGACAGAACAGTTTCCGATGGTTTGTTGTTCCTAAACAAGTCTTGAGAGGTGACTGGTTTGCAGTAGACAGAACAGTTTCCGATGGTTTGTTGTTCCTAAACAAGTCTTGAGAGGTGACTGGTTTGCAGTAGACAGAACAGTTTCCGATGGTTCGTTGTTCCTAAACAAGTCTTGAGAGGTGACTGGTTTGCAGTAGACAGAACAGTTTCCGATGGTTCGTTGTTCCTAAACAAGTCTTGAGAGGTGACTGGTTTGCAGTAGACAGAACAGTTTCCGATGGTTCGTTGTTCCTAAACAAGTCTTGAGAGGTGACTGGTTTGCAGTAGACAGAACAGTTTCCGATGGTTCGTTGTTCGAAACAAGTCTTGAGAGGTGACTGGTTTGCAGTAGACAGAACAGTTTCCGATGGTTCGTTGTTCCAAACAAGTCTTGAGAGGTGACTGGTTTGCAGTAGACAGAACAGTTTCCGATGGTTCGTTGTTCCAAACAAGTCTTGAGAGGTGACTGGTTTGCAGTAGACAGAACAGTTTCCGATGGTTCGTTGTTCCAAACAAGTCTTGAGAGGTGACTGGTTTGCAGTAGACAGAACAGTTTCCGATGGTTCGTTGTTCCAAACAAGTCTTGAGAGGTGACTGGTTTGCAGTAGACAGAACAGTTTCCGATGGTTCGTTGTTCCAAACAAGTCTTGAGAGGTGACTGGTTTGCAGTAGACAGAACAGTTTCCGATGGTTCGTTGTTCCAAACAAGTCTTGAGAGGTGACTGGTTTGCAGTAGACAGAACAGTTTCCGATGGTTCGTTGTTCCAAACAAGTCTTGAGAGGTGACTGGTTTGCAGTAGACAGAACAGTTTCCGATGGTTCGTTATTCCAAACAAGTCTTGAGAGGTGACTGGTTTGCAGTAGACAGAACAGTTTCCGATGGTTCGTTGTTCCAAACAAGTCTTGAGAGGTGACTGGTTTGCAGTAGACAGAACAGTTTCCGATGGTTTGTTGTTCCTAAACAAGTCTTGAGAGGTGACTGGTTTGCAGTAGACAGAACAGTTTCCGATGGTTTGTTGTTCCAAACAAGTCTTGAGAGGTGACTGGTTTGCAGTAGACAGAACAGTTTCCGATGGTTTGTTGTTCCTAAACAAGTCTTGAGAGGTGACTGGTTTGCAGTAGACAGAACAGTTTCCGATGGTTTGTTGTTCCTAAACAAGTCTTGAGAGGTGACTGGTTTGCAGTAGACAGAACAGTTTCCGATGGTTTGTTGTTCCTAAACAAGTCTTGAGAGGTGACTGGTTTGCAGTAGACAGAACAGTTTCCGATGGTTTGTTGTTCCTAAACAAGTCTTAAGAGGTGACTGGTTTGCAGTAGACAGAACAGTTTCCGATGGTTCGTTATTCCAAACAAGTCTTGAGAGGTGACTGGTTTGCAGTAGACAGAACAGTTTCCGATGGTTCGTTGTTCCAAACAAGTCTTGAGAGGTGACTGGTTTGCAGTAGACAGAACAGTTTCTGATGGTTCGTTATTCCAAACAAGTCTTGAGAGGTGACTGGTTTGCAGTAGACAGAACAGTTTCCGATGGTTCGTTATTCCAAACAAGTCTTGAGAGGTGACTGGTTTGCAGTAGACAGAACAGTTTCCGATGGTTTGTTGTTCTAAACAAGTCTTGAGAGGTGACTGGTTTGCAGTAGACAGAACAGTTTCCGATGGTTTGTTGTTCCTAAACAAGTCTTGAGAGGTGACTGGTTTGCAGTAGACAGAACAGTTTCCGATGGTTCGTTGTTCCTAAACAAGTCTTGAGAGGTGACTTGTTTGCAGTAGACAGTTCCACAGAGCAAAATATTCTTACCGTGTCGAGACAGAAAAAAAGAACATGTGAAATTGCTCCAGAAAAGATTTAATATTTATGAAGCAATTCTGGTTTCTGATTGGTTGGTAGCAGAACGTGAATTAATTTGATTCGTCAGTTCCTAGCAGCATCGTTTATAAATAGAATTGCCCGACTGTGTGGGATCATACCCCATTAGAAATCTGATGGGGATGGTCTCCTAGCGGCTTCGGCTGCAGGGAGACAGGGTAGTACACGTCAAGGATTCGTCACTTGACACTCAGCCCAACAGGTGAGGGGCCGGGAACCGGCCCAGCACCTGTTGGACTGAGGTACGCCACCTGGGTAATACCTAGGAGGTCCACCCTCCCAGGCCTTGCCACCGGGCTTTCCGGTGGAGCAAGTTTATTGCTTGCTGCCTGAGGCGCCCTGACCGGGGAATGCTGATGGGGTTACTCAGGCAATTTTTTAAATTGCAGGAGTGCCCCTTCTTTAGGGGAGCCTGCGGGGTTCCCACTTTCCGGCCTTGTGCCACATTTTGCCGATGTGGGTGGCAATTAAATAACTACCCCATTAGAAGTCCAAAATATGTCAACATCCTCCCTATTTTTTATAATGGGGAAGTCCCTTATATTCGTTCTTCTCAAAAATAAATATATATTTTTATATTCAATCTTACATAACAAAAATTAGAAATCATTTGGATCTTAGAATTTTAGCATGTAAAAAGACGCCATCTTTTAATTGTGTTCAAATGTCAAAACAGATATATGTGTACGGAGAAGAGAAATAAAAGAAATGGAAGGTATCTTGACCTTAAAAAGGGGTGGGTATGTGAAAAAGAAGCCATTTCTTAAATTTGATTATGCAGTTTTGTAAAAAAAAGAAAAGAAAAGAAAAACGCATACATATAAATAAATATACATGTAATATGTACCCGTTTAAAGAGTTTTTTTGTTAATGAAAACAATGCAAAAAAGATAGGACATTTTTGAAAAATAAGAAAGAAAACTAATGTGCACAAAAAATGAATAAAAGTCAATTGTAATTTCTGCGCACTTTAAAATAAGCATGCAAAAAGTATTTTGTCGAAAAGGAAAATTACAAAGAGTTTTTTTTTAATTCCAGCAAAAGTATTAGTTATGCATTAGTAGGTTAAAATGTTAATACAAATAAAATGGATACAGTTTAACGTCTTGTCCAGGACTTTTTTTAATATATATATAGAAATCTATATACATACAGAGCCGTGAAAAAAAAAAAAATTATTCAGTCGAATCCCCCAACAAGTTTTGAGAAAAAACGCTGTAACTTTATTCTTGTTGCGGGTTTCGTGAATACATCAGCGATATTTTGTTCTGATGATAAGTAATTCAAAATAATGGATTCCTTTTTCACCTCGTTTTTTATGAAATGGTATTTTATATCTATATGCTTAGATCTTTGGTTGATTATCGTGTTCTGTGCTAAGACTATACTGGCTTGATTATCACAATTAATTACTATGGGGCTTTTAGTTAATTCTGACTCTAAAATAGTCTTTAAGATATTTTTCAGGTAGAGTGCTTCCTGGGTCGTGTGTGTGATCGTGATGAATTCTGCTTCACACGTGGAGAGAGATACAATCTGTAGCTTTTTAGATTTCCATGAAATAATAGGCCCATTTTCTGAGAGTCTGAAACAATATCCAGATACACTCTTGCGATCTTCGTCATTTCCCCTGTCTGAATCCGAAAAACCTTCTAATTTTAGGGGATTTCTTGATTTTCTAAATACTAACTTCTGTTCTTTAGTTCCTTTTAAATAACGCAGGACTTGTTTAGCTCTGTTTAAATCCTTCATTGTCGGTCGTGATAATTTTTGTGACAGTTTTGTTACTGTATAGCATGGGCCTGGTTGCAGTCATCAAATATATAAGACTACCTATAATTTTGCGGTATTCCTTGTCATCTATTATTTCAGATTCTGTGTGTATATTTTTATTAATATCATTTTCGACCGGTGTAGAGTGTTTCTTGCACTCTCCCATTCCAAATTTTAATAGTATTTTGTCGATGTATCTCGATTAAGTCATCGTAACAAGTCCTTTGCTTTGAGTAAATTCTATCCCCAGAAACCAGGATATTTTGCCAAGATCGGTCATTTTGAATCTTTTACTTAATTTGTTCTTAACATCGGTTAACATTATGTCACAATTTGATGCGATTAAAATATCATCGACCCACAAAACCAAAATCAGTAGTTTATCATCTTTGTGTTGGGTATATAAACAGGGGTCTACAACGCATTGTCTAAATTGTTTAATAATATAATCATGAAGTACTGTATTCCAACACTGAGCACTTTGCTTTAGACCATATAATGACTTGTTAAGTCGCCACACGCTATTTTTATTTTTCATTATAAATCCCTCTGGAGGGGTAATATAAATTTCACAGTCTATTGGGTCAAATAAGCATTTTTTACGTCCATTTGATGGATGTTTAGGTCACATTGTGATGCGATTTGTAGTAAAATTCTGATTGTCATTAGGTTTGTGGTCGGTGAAAATGTAGAAAAATATTCTATACCGTAACTCTGAGAGTACCCTTTAGCAACAAATCTAGCTTTGTACTGTTCTACGCCTGATGCTGTAGTCTTTTTTGTAAAGACCCATCTTGTAGAAATAACATGTTTATCTTTTGGGAGAGGCACTACCGTATAGGTATAATTTTCGGTTAAGGCATCTATTTCTTTTTTCATGGCAATTTTCCATTCATCACAATGTTCTGAATTAATTGCTTCGTTAAAGCTTTTTGCCGAATTTTCCATTGAATAGCAATAGTCGATTTGATAATCTTTGATATTGTCGACCACAAAAAAATCGGATCGCCTTCTATTTCTTTTGGGATATCTTTCGACTTTATCATCATCATCATGGACACTCTTGTCTCCATCATTTTTATTGTCTTCATTTGTTTTAATTATCTGAGGGAATATAATTTCATCTTCTTCATATGACGGGTTTTCGTCTGTAAAATTAAACGTGTCTGTGAATTTTACACATCGGATTCTTTTTATTTTATTTTTTTTCTGGAAAAAATATTAAATTGGCTGGACTGTTTTTATCGTATCCAAGAAATATACCTCTGTCGGCTTTAATATTTAATTTACTCTTTATCTATATATGCGAAGCAAGTTGAACCAAATATATGCATTCTGCTTAAATTTGTTTTTTTACCACAGAAAGATTCATATGGAGTTTTAGATAATGTTTTATTAAAGCACCTGTTGCATATATAGGCTGCTGCCATAAGTGCATATGTCCAGAGGTTTTTAGGGAGTTTTGATTCAATGTAGGCATTTTGCTATTTCAAAATGTGTCCGCCACGCACGTTCAGCAGTCCCGTTTTGGTGTGGCGATCTAGGAGCTGATGTTTCATGCCTGATATGATGGTTAATTAGTAAAAGTTCAAAGTCTTTATTGGTGAATTCTGTACCATTGTCAGAGCGAATACACTAGCCATGTCGGCTAGATATTTTTTTAATTGCTAGCAGGGTATCAGATTTGTTCTTTAAAAAGTAAACCATTATTAAACCTGAATGGTCATCTATGAAATTTAACACATATCTATAATGTTCTCTGGCCATCGGTTCAACGGGACCATTCAAGTCACAATGCACCATTGATAGGATTTTTTTGGCCTTTTTGTCTGGTATCTTGCTTTGATAGTTTGTCATTTTTCCTTGCGTGCAGACGTCGCAGTTGAATTTTTTTGATGTTTGTATTTTCATTCCATCAACTACAGTCGGCAACTTTTTGATATCAGGAATATTGCAGTGTCCAAGAATTTTATGCCATGTCTGTAGATCATGGCAGGCGGTTTTTGATGGGACTACGCTATTTAAATAATATAGTCTTCCATTTTCTTTAATGTTGAATATAGTTCCATTCGGGTATACCAGTTTTAATTTATTGGGGCTAAAGTTTATATTTGCACCTTGTTTTGTGGCAGCTTGTACAGAAAATATATTTTGTTTAAATTTTGGGATTAGAAGAGCGTTTTCTAGAATACAGAAACATAGTTCACCTTTATTGTTCTTTAGCGAGATTTTCGCATTGCCTCTTTTCAAAACGATATCATTGACTCGACTCCCATCAGCTAGTTCTACAAAATGATTTTGTGGCTTAAAGTTGGGATCAAAATTGATAAAATCAGATTCCTTTGTAATCACATGTGCCGTGGCCCCACAATCGACAAGAAAATTATTATTGTTTGTTGAAGCATTAAATGTACACGAAAATAAAAATGTATGTTCGCTAACAGAGCTCTCTACATTTTTAATGGAGTCGCCATTTTGAGTCCTGTATCTACATTGGAAACTCTTGTGATTAGGTCGTCCACAATTATAGCAAATAATTTTTGTACTTTTCTTAGGAGAAAAACTGTTTTTGGCAAAGTTGCGGTTTTTATTCCTGGCATGGGTATAATATAAATTTTGTGTTTTTATGTGTGTATTTTTCAATTTCATGATATTTGTGGATTTGTTTTGTTCTGTGATCATTTTTTCAGTTTCTTCGTAACTTCTGAGTGCTACCTTGAATTGGCTAAAAGTCATGGGTTTTTCTTTCTGGGTTATCACGGTGGTAAATGGCTTGAAATCACTCGGTAATTCCTTAAGGACCATGGAAATTAACAGACTGTCACTTATAACTTCACCAGACATTTTTAAAGAATTCGCAGTCATTTCAGCTCTTATAATATAATCAGTAATAGGTTCGGCTTCCATTCGTTTTAGAGAGGTCAGTTCAGTGTATAAAAAAATAATTTTGGGTTTTCCTTTCAATAAATAGTGCTCTCTCAATATGTTTAATGCTTTGCAGCCATCGTCCAGGGTTTCTCTCATTACCAGTGATAGACTTCGGTCATCTAAACACTGTATTAATTCCGCAAAGACAGTTGCATTCTTTTCAATGAAGTTGTGGTCGTTTCTATTTTCAGGTTGTGTTTGAAGTACTTTGTGTAGCTTTTGGATTCGTAGATATCCTAGAAATTTAACTTGCCACAATTCGAATTTTGATTCAGATCCATCGAAATAAAGACACACGCTGGGCGCAAAACCTCTAGAAGTGTAAGTCATGTTTAGTTTCAGAAACGTTCCAGATAGTTCGTTGTTCGAAACAAGTCTTGAGATATGACTGGTTTGCAGTAGACAGAACAGTTTCCGATGGTTTGTTGTTACACACAAGTCCTGAGAGGTGACTTGTTTGCAGTAGACAGTTCCACAGAGCAAAATATTCTTACCGTGTCGAGACAGAAAAAAAAAAACATGTGAAATTGCTCCAGAAAAGATTTAATATTTATGAAACAATTCTGGTTTCTGATTGGTTGGTAGCAGAACGTGAATTAATTCAATTCGTCAGTTCCTAGCAGCATCGTTTATAAATAGAATCGTCTGTCTGTGTGGGATTATACCCCATTAGAAGTCCAAAATATTGCAACAAGCAATAATCCTCAAGTTGCTTTTGAACCATTACAAGCGGTAATTCTTTTGTAAAAAAAGTAACAGAAAATATTTAAAAAAAATGAAAAAAAAATGTTTAAAAAAGAATTAGCAAAATCCTTGAGTGGCCTTTTGGTCATGATAAGCGGCGATTCTCTTATTATTATTCACTAACTAGGAGGTTTCACACAGGTCATCATCAAAGAATTCTCTTTGAAAACAACTTGTGGTGTTCCCTGGAGGCTGAGTGACAACAAGTTTCTCCAGATTTCCATTACTCTCCACCTCTTTCGATACCATTTGCAAATTAATTTGTGTTATCACAACAAGTGTTTACCATTGATTTCTCGCTGGAACCTGCCATTGGTCTTCACTGGAATTTTAGGGGCAATAAGCCTCCCCTAGGTCTCAGTTCTCTTTGAACTCATCCAGTGGAGATCTCTTTTCATCCTCCTTGACCTTTTGAGTATTTGGTGCAGTGCAGTTGTGCTGAAGCCAATTTTTTGGGAGGCGGGAGGAGAAGAAAGGGAGAAGGGGAGAAAGAAAAGGAGGAGGAGAGAGGGAAAAGGAGAGACCAAAAGGGAATAGCACTTTTCACTTTTGGTATACTAGTCCTTTTGGTTGTGCCTTTTTGTTTCAATTCTGTTTCAGTTGGATATAACCGGTTAGAATTTGTCACTCATATGGACTAGTTTCTGTACTCAAGCGTCTTCCTTAAGATTTTAATTGTTTTCAGCATTACCGTTTGTTGCATAATCTGTCTTGCCATTTATTTCCTTTAATCTTTTTTCCAAGTTTTTGGGGGATATTCCTAGTGCTCCTACAATTATTGGTATTATATTGATTTTCTTCAGGTTCCATATTCCTTTCAGTTCTCTGGCAAGTTTCGCATATTTGTTTGATTTTTCTGTCTCTTTGATCTTCACCCTGTGTTCTGCTGAGACGGCAAAATCTACAATTTGGCAATTTCATTCTTTCTTGTTAATTATTATGATATCTGAGCTGTGAGGGGTTTATCTGTTTGTATCTCCATGTCCTAAAAGACTTTGTGGTTTTTGTTTTCTTGCACTGTCTTTGGTTTATATTTGAATAATTTATCAGCATGTTTAAGGTGTAGCCGTCTGCAGAGTTCCCAGTGCACTGCCTTCTCTGTAGTCGTGCCTGTCCTTATATTCCTTTTGGGCTAGTTTGCTGCATTCACTTATGTGACTCATCGTTTTGTCTCTCTGCCTACAGTCTACATTTACTGTTTTCTTGTTTTATCCATTTTAGCTTTAATGTGGTTGGTTCTAATTGCATTGTTCTGTGCAGCTGCCAGTAGAGATTCTGTTTCTCTGTTTATGTGTCCTTTTCTTAGCCACATCCAAGTGCTTTCATGGTTCTCTTCTTTTGTTATTTTGATAAATCGTCCCTGTCTTTCTCTTCCCACTTTTCTTTTCTTGTCTTTTTATTTCTGGTTTCATCATCTCCTGTATTGTTGTTCTTGATGGTGTCTCTCGTTGTGGCGATCAGTCTTTCTATTTTCTGACTTATGTATTTTTCCAGGTCGTTTTTTGTGCCTTCTACACAGTCTTCTACGTTTACAAGCCCGCTTCTTCTTTTGCTCCTTTTCACATAGAGTTGGTCAGTAATTTTTTTTTTTTTCACAACTCCTACAAAATTTATCTTTTTTATTTTTCTATTGCCGTTTCTTTTTTCACATTGTCTTCTAGACTTAGGATTAATTTTCGATCAATGAAGGTCATTTTTTTTTGTTTTATTTTTATAAGAGGGTGAATTTGTGCCCTTATATAATTTCAGCAGACCCACCTCTCCTCCTTATAGTTTTTTAGCAAGACAAACATGCCTTTTATTAGCCATAACACTAACCCTAAGTCCAGAGTGCAAATACCAAACAAAAATGAGATAGCAATAGAAAAAGAAAAAGTGAGGATATAGGAGCAATATGGAAGGGGGAACTGTAAATGTATTAGGAGTTCTAAAAAAATTTTTTTAAATGGCAACCATTTTGGAAATACAAGAAAAATAATTACTCATTCTGTCCTAAACTATGTGGTCAAGAACTGGATACTCAATAACACTCAGGTCAAGAAGTAGCTGATCATTTTTATTAAGTTTGTATAATAAAGTAAACCTCATTCTAAACATTTTTTCCCCAGATATTGTGCTCTGTTAGGTTTGCCTCAAATTTTATTTGAGTAAAACAATAGAAATACTATAAGGACAAAATATTATTTTGGTAAATGTTGCTATCAGTAGCAAATTATTTTAAAGGAAATACCATTGGGAAATTAATCAAAACCTACTCAATTGTGATCTATTTGTGTAAAAAATATATTTTTCATATTTAATGATATAAGCATTTCAGTTTCTGTAAATGTCAGTTCTAAGCAAAGTACCAATTCTTTACACTCTTGCCTTCTTGTAATTAAACAAAATGACTTGTATTTCCTAAATGACTTGTGTCCAAACCATTGTTTTCTTCCTAACATTTTGACCTGACACAGCTAAGTCAAAAAAATGTAGCTGAAACATGTCTGCACATATGTAACCAAAATGTTTGTATAAGTAAAAATTTCCGCTCAATGTATAGTTTTGTTTGTTAGTGAACACATTTATATAAACACTGCAAAGATTCACTTGATTAACTCCTATTAACAAAACATTATCAGAATTATTTACAAATTAAAAATAATAGCATAATATTTATTTTTTATTTTTTATTTATTAATAGTTATTACAGAAGATCAAATCAATTCAACGTGATACTGTAAGTTTCAATTTGACAAATTTCATTGGCTTTGAAAAAATAGTTAGAAGAAAGACAACCCAATCAGGTATCTATTTTTCATTATAAATTTATTTTACTTCCATAGATTGCAAAGGATCTTCAGATGATAGGTAGGTAAAAATAGCACCTGAAAAACGGCATGAATGAATAAATAGGAAACGAACTAAAAACTATATGGTCCCCATGTCTTGAATTTTAGGAGAAAATAAAAATTACCCCCAAAAGGTGTGATTTTAACCCCTAAAAAACTCTGGGGCTTGAGCCGCAGAATTTTCCCAGGGTCAAATATTACGTTTCTAGATGTACACCCATGTGGTCTTGGTCTTGGGTAATTTTCAGCAAAATGTAATGTTTAAAAAAGATTCTATGTTCCGAAAAGTACTATTTTGGGACATTTTGACCGCTTTTGACCCCCTGGGAACGCAACCAGAATTTTCCCATGGTCAAATATTATGTTTTCCAAATGTACATCCATGTGCTTTTGGGTAATTTTCAGCAAAATTTAATGGTTAGAAAAGATTCTATGTCCTGAAAAGTGCTATTTTTGGACATTTTGACCCTCTGGGGACGCAACCAGAATTTTCCCAGGGTCAAAAATTACGTTTCCAGATGTATGTCCATGTGATCTTGATTTTAGATAATTTTCAGCAAAATCTAATGGCGAGAAAATATTCTGCCCTAAAAAGTGCTATTTGTGGTCATTTTGAGCCTTTTTGACCCCCCCCCCTTGTGACACAACCCAAATTTTTATCAAAAATCTGAGAATGTTACAGTTCCCTCCTTGTGTAGTTGTAACTTCATGCACAATTTAAAAAAAAAATATAATGAGTAGTTATTGAGAATTTTGGGAATGAACGGACAAATGGATGGGGATGAATTGTAAGGTCCAAATTTGACTAAGTTGGTGGACCAAAAATGGCAAAAGAAAAAAGATTATCATTAGCTAATGTCTTCTCTAATTTTCCATGTGCCTGCTAACGGAACCAGTGAAGAGGCATAATAGTTCCTTCGCTATATTCTCTCATGTCTATATTTCCCCAGTACATGTACTTTAATGCAAACAGCTTTTTCCAATCTATTTTTATATCAATAATTATTGAAAACCAATATAAAATTTCAAATAAAAAACTTTTGTTTTTATGATTTTGTTAATAAAAATACAAATAAAGACTAATTGTGTTATTTTATCTGTATAATTTTATTTTTTGTTTGCATAATTTTCAATAACGTCCTTTTCTTATATTGTGTTTCAATAAATCGTTTCAAAATACAAACACTGAATAACAAAAAAAGCGAAGGAACTGTTTTGTCTCTTTACCAATTAGCAGCCATGTAGAAAATTAGGAAGGACATAGCTGACTATAGCTGAAAAAATATAGATGAAAATCTCACAATCAGTTTAATAAAATCTTGGATACAATACATAAAGGGAAGCATTTAGACGTTTGTCAAATTAAATAAACAAATTATATATATATATATATATATATATATATATATATATATATATATATATATATATATATATATATGCCCCCCCCCAATGAGATTCTACTTTTTTATGTGATTATTTGTGAACATGTTAAAAAAATCAAAACAATTGTTTTAGAATTTAAAATGGGGAGGTTACCACTGCGGTACCTGAGTAAGTTGGTCAGCTCTGTTATTGTGACACTTAACAAGCTCCACGTCAATCTTCAGTGCATATTCCGAGGCCAAATCTTGAAGTGTGGAGAATTAATGTTTCAGAGGCTGCTTTTGTATGCACTCTTGTCTGTCCAGACAATATGTCAGTTATCCATTGAAATATACAATGCAAGGTTGACACCTCGCAGCAAAGCATCAAGCTCAGCTAAATTTATATGCTTGTCCTCATGCACTGCTCAGAACCAGCTTGCGTCTTCCACCACGGAACCATTGCTTTCTACAACCACACCTGTGGCAATGGAATTAGCATCCTCCCACACTGTAACATCTTCTCTACAGATACACCTTTCACTGGATTGTCCTTGGTTACTCTCAAACAAATGTCTTCGATCATCTGTGCTAGAAGAGGGTCTCACACTTCGTTATCCCACCCAGTGTTCATAATGTTTGCCTTTCGTTTTACAAATGCTATGGTGACATGTAACCAGCCACACACTGGGAAATGGCCAGTCAGTTTCATGCACACTAAAAATACAATTCAATGGGTAAGTTTATTGAGAAGGTCACTTCCACATTGCTATAACAGTTTTTCCTACTCCTCCTGCTTTTCTGGGGTCTTGCTTGCCAGACCCAATATTCCTTGACACGGGTTGCAGAACACACACTCTCATTCACAAAAATGTAGTCAATATAAGAGGACATAGCTGCGTTCATAATCTCATCCTGGCTGAGGACAGCATTAACAAAGGTCTGCATTATTAAAGAAGTGACATTGAACTCAAATCCAAGGCAAGTAAGACAATATCAATATCCCTTGGTCTCCACTGTTTATAACGGACAAAGAGATTTGTCAACATGTTCTTGCAAATAGGCTCAGCATAGGTCTAGCACTGCAACATTTGGTCCTTGCTGTCGCCATTCTCTCAATTTTTGCAAGCAAATATTCACCTTGGCTGTATACACATCCACATACTCATTTAGCTCCTGATAATCCATAATGGGTCAAACTTTCTGTTTATTCTCCTGCACAACAGCCATTAGGGACCTTTTGGGGAAGCAAGTTCATCCACCAGATATGGCAGCTGCCAGCCGTTATTGATCTGCATTTGCAGTTCACAAATTTGTGCTGGATACTCTGCAAGTTTATTTTTCAACGTAATTGGAGATTATTCACCAGCTCATTTCCACGATGTGGTCTACTTCCGAGTGTTCTTTTCATACTCTGTGGTGAAATCAGTCTCGATAATGGTGATAGCAGCAAAATTAGTTTTGCTGAAATGTGGAAAAGTTACCTCACTGGCACTAGACACAGCTATTCCTCCCAGCCGCTTGATTGCAACAAATAAAATCAAAATAAATATCCATCCATCACTAAAACTTCTATGTTAATGCTCAGTTTTGCTCCAATGTTAACTTGCACCACTCCTATTCCATAGTAGCTAAGTGTACCTTCCTCATCAATTCCTTACAACATGACTTGCAGACTAGTGACTGCGTGCATCCAACATCCACTAGAACCGTACATGGTAGTCCATTGATGTGAACAATGCAAAATTTACAGCAGTTTGGTGAATGAGACTGGCACTAAATTCTGGCCCCCCCCCTGCTCATTTCCAGGCAAAATCGAGCAATGTGCCCACACCGCTGACATCGATAGCACATGATATTTCTTTGGGGCTTGACATCAGAACCTTTGACTGTCTAACTATCCAGTAGATAATCACTTGCCCTATGATTGGGTTCATTAGAATCATAACAATGCTGAGAAGTACCTGTCTCCTTAGGTGTGCTTTGTACCGACCGTGCAGCTACTGCAGCCTGCTCTAGAACTCCTATACAGTACTTTAAAATGGCACAAGCGCATGCCAGCATGTGTGATATATGTAGCTTATCCATCTGGATGCTTGTAATAGTTGTTGTGCATGTTCAGGCAGTCTGGCAATAAATGCACATTGCAGGCATTGATCTGATACGCTGCCAAACGGGACCAGAAGCCCACATAGTTTTGCCAAAGATGCATCAACCATTTTACTTGGTTGAAAGTGGCATGCTGCAAACTGCTTCCCTGCAGTGAAGGGATCCAAAGCAAAGGCTGTGTACAGCATTTTCGTTACACAATCAAAATCTGCATTGCTTTTCCTCACTTAACTACTGATACACAGCATATATGTCACCTGACAAGTGCATTGGAATGACACACTTGATGCAGTTCACTCCACTCAGTTGACATATTGGTTTGGCTTTCTCCAGCCACCCCACTATTGACTGTCTGGATTCACTGCCATCAAATACTGGTATGTGCTTTGGGTCAAAGGCCATAATGGTCGCAATAGTTTGTGTCTTCACGAGGGAAGAGAGAACAAAAACAAAAAAATATCACATGCGGCACACTGTCCCAAACAATTCCGTTGATTCAAGATGGCATGATCCCGAACAACTCTGTCAATTCAAATCCAAAGACCCCTGACGATTTGATACGATCTCAAATGCAATAAATCAACATGACACGTTACCAGAGCAACCTTAGGAGTTACTTGCTTAGATGAACTCATTAATGTCATAGGTAGGCCCGACTTAGACATTGGCATACAATTCTTGAGCACTTCCATACATGCTTGTCACATCACATTCCATACATGATGCTCAATTTTCAATTGTTGTGGATACATTTGGTTGTACATTTAGTGCAGTTTTATGACAATATTACCAGCAGTGAATTCAACCAATGACCTACTTCTCTCATTAATTGATACGTGCAGAAATTTGATATAATAAATTTGGAAACAAACTTTTGGATATTTACTTAACAATCAAAAATTTTTATGACTCATTGGAGGCTTGTGAATTTGCTATTTATACAAACCATCATCTTTTTATGTCCCTGCTACGTGATAAACAGGACTAATATTCGCATCTGGAAGCTGATTGTAAAATTGTACATATATTTACATACAACACATATCACATAACACAGAATACAGCTGCAGACATATTGTCTTATCTCTCCATGAGAATTATTTCTTCTCCTGAGGATATCAACCTTTGTCAAATGACTTTGGATCAAGCATTATTGGATATTTTGAATATTTGACTTTTAGAATTCGCTACTTGCAAATTTCAGTACATTCTCATGCTTAGAGCAGATGCAAAAATCTTATACAAGAATTGCACAAATTCACTTCATCCTGCATCCCTGAAGCTTATCTTAAAACTTTCTTTTCTTTGTGTAGCTTGGTTCACCTTAGAATTTCTGCTTAAAGTAAAGCTTATTTTAGCTAAATTCTTCTGGCATGTGAAATCACTCCTTAGATCCATTTCTGTTTATCCTGCCAGAAATCTCAAGTACACAAACATATGCAAATTCTTCTTTAAACTTTCAGTACACTCAATACACAATCTGACCATATTCACATTGATCTAGTTGGACCTTGGTTGGTCAGTCAAGGTTTCTCTTATAAGTCTGATAACAGGTACCGATCATTTTCTGTTGTTAGCTTGACACCATTCCTTTGAGTGAAATTTCTATGAAACTGTGTCACGTGCCCTTATATGCATTGGATTTTCCTTGCAACAATAAGCAATAAGCAATTATATATGCTAGCAGGGAGACCCGACGTTACCTGGGTTTGAATGATGATCAACGAATATTTCATACTCCTATATTTTTATTGTCATCGAAATTCGTGAAATCACTACATTCAAATATGTTCCTTCAACGGACAATCCAACAGATCTTTTAACCAGAGGCATTACAACCTCTAAGTTCGAACAAGTGTTCAAATTTTGAATTTGTGGACCAAATTGGCTAAATCAAGTTAGTATTTGCTGGCCTATATCTCCCTTACCATGTTTAACGACAATAACAAAAAAAGTCGTAACATGTATGTTTCGAATGAAGCTAGTTCAGATGAGAGTCATTTACCAATTAAAATATCTGATTTCTCCACATTATCTAAGGCAATTAATGTCTTAGAAAAAGTTTTAAGATTCGGTGACAAATTACGACACTGAAGTACTGACACCTTTAAAAGAGCTAAATTGTTGCTTTTTTCTCATATGCAAAATGAAACTTTTCCCTTAGAATCGGATTATTTAAAACAACCTTCAAATAAGGTTGCACCCCCAAGGGTGCCAGCCCTTGGCTTCTTTCTAGATAAAGATGAACTGATGCGGACCCAAGGACACATTCAGAACTCTGATATTTTCTCATATGATGTAAAATTTCCTATACTGTTAAGAAAAAAATAATCATCTGACCAAACTGGTCATTATTGAATCACACTTGAATTGTTGCCATATGGGAGTGAACTCTACCCTTAGCAAATTAAGGCTAATGGATCCCCCAGGGAAGACAATTACGTTTTCTGCAGCTGTATTATATGTAAGAGAATCAATTCTCTACCATGTAAGGCCCTCTCCGGGTCTCAACTGCCCTATTGTAGAGTAAATTTTGTCCAACCTTTCAAACATGTGGGTGTAGATTTTACTGGACATTTTTTATCAAAAAAAAAAAATAATCAGGACGTCAAAATATATGTCCTATTGTTTATTTGTATGAGTTTGCATGCTATACCTTTGGAATTATTGCCGAACATGAGCACATGCTCATTCTTATTGGCTTTTATTAGGTTCTCCAACTTATTTGGTGTGCCCACCCATGTATATTTCGACAATGCTAAATCATTCTTGGCGTCGGGTATTATATTGTCAGATGTATTTGTCTCCAACGAATTTGAAGAACATTTCAAATCAACTACTATTGTTCATTATACCATTCCCCTTTACTCTGCTTGGCATGGGGGAGCATAGGAAAGACTGATTAAAACTGTTAAACAATGTCTGTCAAAGTCGTTGGGTAGGAGGAAAGTCGGCTATTTTGATTTCCTAACCGCCCTTTCGGACATTCAAACGGCTGTAAATGATAGGCCACTCATGTTTATTTCAGCTTCAGATAGAAGCCTTGATATTTTGACCCGTAACCATTTTTTGCAAATGGGCTATCACCCTCGCTTGCTTATCAATAATTATTGTTCTGGGGATCTTTCTCCAGACCCTCTTAATAGAAATACACTCTTGCATTCTCTTGAACTGAGGGATGAATTTGTCAGTAAATTTAGACGTATTTGGCACAATGACTATTTACTGTCAATTAGAGAAATAGATGCCAACATTAAAGATGGTGGCTCTCCTAAAGGTGTCAGAGGGTGGAATCCTTCTTATCAACTCCCCAAATAAGTCCCAACCCTTCTGAGATTTGGGCAAAATACTTAAATTATTGGTCGATAATGACCATAAGGTCCATTCGGCCTCGGTTTTGAGGGACAGGTGTGTCCAAGTTCATTCATGAGAAATATTTATTCCCTTAAGGTAAAACATGATTCTAAATCTGCAGTAGCAGAGTTTATTCTTCTTCTGTCCTACATGTTCGATCGCCAATGATGGAACAACATCTATAGTGTGTTGCGACTCATGTGATAATTGGTACCATTTCAGTTGCATTGGGGTTGACCAGTGGGACACCATAGGTGAGTGGGTTTGTACAAGTTGTCAGAACAAAATGTCAAAATAAGTTCTTGTATTCCATTATCAGGGTTATCGACTTAAATTAAAGTCACTTTCTCTTTATTATCAATAACTCATCTAGATAAACTAGAATTATTTTTTGAAATTTGGCAACAGACAGAAACACATTGAATTCATTACTGAATATTACTTGTATTAATGGTAAGTTCCTCGGGACAAATTTCTTACCTGTCACTTATTGACAGTTTTTTAAGGTAAATCATTATCTTATTTAAAAAAGTAATGATTTCCCATTACTTTTTCTTCCTTTCCTTGGCAGTGTGTAAGAAATTCTGCAGAAATAAGCAGGCTCCTCATTGGTCAGTTTGACTGCCCACGATTTTGCTTGAACCTATCAGATTGATTGTTCTTATTAACTGCCGAGAGTGTCCTTGGCACTAACTTTATCTTTTCAGCCCACCAGTTTTCACACAGACAACAGGTTAAAATGGACATACAAAAACTCACTCGAGGCTCGTAGCCTCGAACTCTTTTGCCTCATTGAGGTATTTTAATGCCCAATGTGGGGTGAAATGTTATTATCATTTGCAAACACTAATTCCCTTATGTTGGGCAAAATATATTCATCACACACTTCATTGTGCTCTACGAATTGATTAACTTTCATCATTACTTATAATATCTCTCAGAGACAAAATTAAGGTCTACATTTTGACCTGTCCTTTGTCCGCCATTCAGATGGTTATGCACAGTGAACTCCATCATGACTACCGAACTTGTAGCATTCATCCTTGGAAGGCATCACTTAACTCATCGACTTGTTGCAATTATTCTTCGAACAGTGTGGAGTATTGTATCCTGCAAACGCGAAGATAAACCAGGTGTTACCAGCCCTGCTTAGCAGAAAGCTAAAGATGGCACATCTTTTGCAATTTGGATCTTTTTACTTTAATAAAATTTACGTTGAAGTTTAAAGGTGAGCCTGTTGTGATTTCTGATTATTTTCTTTTATTCTGCCAAGGGCAAAACCGAGGTGAGAGAATATTTCACAATATTCAGTATCTGACGTTGACAGAGAAATTGCGTTTTTATTTTTCTGATATCTAACGTTTTTAAACCATATATCCGGTTTCTGATGCTAACAAAGAAACTGTTGTTTAACCCTTGAATTTAACGTTATGAAACCCTATATACGGTCTCTGATCTTGACAATTTTTAAATTTAACGTAATAAAACTATGTATTTTGACAAAAAATTGTTATGTTAGCGTTGAATTTAACGTTATTAAAACATACATTACGTTGATAATGTAACGGTTGTTAAACCCTTGAATTTATCTTTCTGAAAACATATATCCGATCCCTTACGTAGACAAATAAATTGTTAACACTTAAACCTAATGTTCTTGTAATAATTTTCTTAAAATAACTTTCTTATTAAAGTGACTTTCTCTTTATTTGCATATCTCCTCTCATGTGATCTTGTCGTTTGCTTTTTCTTTATTTTCTTATTTGAATACTTTTTTTTTTTTTTTTTTTTTTAACATGCATTCCTGGTCAAACGATAAAATTACACGGTGGAAAATAGAACTTCTTTTTTCATATGATATAAAGCAACATCCTAGGAATGGAAATGTTGTCGCTGATATATGGGACTGCTATTTCTTCCTTGGAGGAACTACAATCAATTCAAAATTCTTTAATACATCCTGGAGTACAGTACAATGTTTTGGCATCTTGTAAGGTCACAAAATATACCATATTCAAGTGATGAAGTCTGGTGTATGACTTCTGAATGTCCTACTTATGCCAAAATAAAACCCCAATTCCTTAATTCCCCTAATCATATTATTATCCGTTCTACTGCCACATTTCAACGTCTTTCTGTTGATTACAAAGGATCTCTTCCGGTATCCTCGTCAGGTTGTCATTACATACTTACTGTTGTCAACAAATATAGTCGATTTCTTTTCGCTTTACCTTGTCGTGATTGCTATTCTCAAACCACAATACAATGCCTGATGACTATTTTCTCTATCTTCGGGCATTCCTCATTTATCCATTCCAATCGGGGAACTTTGTTTATATCTGGAGAATGCAAGCAATTTCTGCTACGACTTTGGATTGGATCCAATAAAACTACTGTTTATAACCCAAAAGGTAACAGCCAATGTGAGCGCTATAATGGAATTATATGGAGCACTATCCTATTAGCTTTGGAATGTCAACGATTACCCATTAACACTTGGCAGGACGTTCTACAGAATGTTTTACATGCGATTCGTTCTCTACTATGCATAACCACTAATGCAACCCGTCACGAACGTGTGTTCAATTTTGAAAGGCGCTCTTCCACTGACACTGCATCGCCTGTTTGGCTCTGTAAACCTGGAAAGGTGTTATTAAAATGGTGGCAAGAGCAAGTATGACTCTAGTATTATTGAGGTAGTGGAACTCCTCAAAGCCAACCCTACATACGTGAGAATTCAACATTGTGATGGTCGGGAGGATTTGGTAGCATTGAGACATTTGGACCGTTTCCCATGATCTCGTGATCCTGGCGAAAATTCATGCCCGTATCGATTTCAGGATTCTGCTGAGAACGTGGACCTAGATCGACCTCAAAATTCTGCTGTGGACGTGAACCCCGAAAATTTGTCATCTTCGCCTGGTGCAAGTACCAAGATTCATATTTCCTCAAAGTCTGAGACTTCTTACTCTTCTGGTGGTGAGCTGTCGCTCCGCCGGTCTAGCAGAACTCGTAAACCAGTCCAGCGGTTGGATTTATAAACTTTTTAATAATAATCTCTGTTTCAAGTGGGGAGAGCGTTGTAATTTTCTTATAACTTTCTTATTAAAATGACTTTCTCTTAATTTGCATATCTTTTTTTTTTTATTATTAAATTTTATTAACATGCATTCTTGACCACTTGCTGGATTTGTTGTAAAATTTAGTTGAATAAAGCCTTGGAAAATGGTATTTCTGCTTGCGTCTTCTTTACAGTTTAAATTATATATCCAATCTCCGACATTGTCAGAGAAACTGTTGTCTAATCCTTGAACCATATATCTGATCTTGTTGCAAAAATGTTGGCGAAAAAGACCTATTGTTTAATCTTTGAATCTACCGTTTCAAAGCAATATATCCGAGTTTTTACGTTAACAAATAAACTGTTTAACTGTTGAATCTAAAGTTCTGAAACCATATGTCGAGTTGCTGACGTTAACAAAGAAACTGTTGTTAAACACTTGAATCTAACTTTCTTAAACTATATATCCGATTTCTTACGTTTAGAAAGTAACTGTTGTTTAACCCTTTGAGTCTGACGTTCTGAAATCATATATCTGGTTTCTTACGTTGACAAGGGCGCTTGTTTAACCCTTGAATTTAATGTTCAGAAACTACTGACAACAAACAGTTGTTTAATCCTTGAATTTAACGTTATGGAAACGTATATCTGCTTTCTGCCGTTGACAAAAAAAAAAAAAAAAAAAAAAAAAATCTTGCTTTACCCTTAAATCTAACGTATTGAATATAACGGTGACAATCAAACTGATTTAATCATTAAATTCAACGTTCCGAAACCATATATACAATCTCGCACGTTGACAAAGAAACTGTGGTTTAACAGTTTGAATCTAATTTTCTGGAATCATATATCCGATAACTGAAGTTCACAATGAAACTGTTGTTTAGCCCTTGAATCTAACGTTCTGAAACCATATATTCAGTTTCTCACGTTCACAAAGAAACTGCTGTTTATTCTATTAATCTAAAGTTCTATAATCGTATATTCAATCTATGATGATCACAACAAAACTGTTGATTTATTTTTTAATATAACGTTCATCATCCATAGATCTGTTTTCTGGCGTTGACAAACTAACTGTTGTTTAAGCCTTGAATTAGAGAACCCTATAGCCGGTATATGGCGCCGACTAAGTAACTGTGGTGTAACCCTTGTATATAACGTACTGAAACCATATACCCGGCTTCTGACGCTGACAAAGAAACTTGTTTAACCAATGAATATCAGATAACAACGCAACTGCTGTTTGTCCATTGAATCTAACGTTCTGAAACCGTATGTCGAGTTGCTGACATTAAAAAAAAATAAATAAATAAATAACATTTAATTTAATGTTCTGAAACCATATATTCGTACTTTGACGTTGACAAAAAAAAAAAAAAAAAAAGAAAAAAAAAAGAAAAGAAGTTCAGTCCTTGAATTATATTTTAGGTAATTATATATGCGGTTTCTGACCTTGACAAAAACTGTTGTTTAAACCTTAAATCAAACGTTATAAAACAATAAATCCCATTTCTGACGATCACAAACTACATGTCCTGTCTCTGACGGTGTAAAACAACAACAACAACAAAACAAACAAAAACAAAACCCACAAAAACAAAACAAAAAACTGTTGACTCAAACGTTCTGGAATCATAAATCCGTTCTCTGACGTTGACAAAAAAAAAACTATTGCTTAACACTTGAATCCAACATTCTTAAACCAGCAATCCTGTCTTTTACGTTGACAAAGAACGCTTGTTTGTTGCTTAGCTTTTAGATTTTACGTTATGAAAACGTATATCAACGTTCTGACCTTGACCAGTTTTTTGTTGTTGTTTTATCCTTGAATCTAACGTACTGAAATTATATATTCTGTCTATGACGTTAATACCACCCCCTCGTTTTTTTTTTAAACTCTTGAATTTAACGTTCTGAAACCAAGTATCATGATTAGTACGTAGATAACGAAACTGCTTTTTAAAATTTGAATTTGACGTTCTGAAATCATAAATCCAGCCTCTGACGTTGATAAAAACCTGTAGCTTAATCTTTTAATTCAACGTTCTAAAACCATATATACAGTCTCCGACATTAGCAAAGAAACTGTTGTTTAACACTTGAATTTAACTGAAACCATATATCCGGTCTCTCACATTGGCAAAGAAACTGTTGTTTAACACTTGAATTTAACTGAAACCATATATCCGGTCTCTCACATTGGCAAAGAAACTGTTGTTTAACACTTGAATTTAACTGAAACCATATATCCGGTCTCTCACATTGGCAAAGAAACTGTTGTTTAAAACTTGAATTTAACTGAAACCATATATCCGGTCTTTCACATTGGCAAAGAAACTGTTGTTTATTCTGTGAATCTAAAGTTCTATAATCTTATATTCGATGTATGATGATCACAAAGAAACTGTTGTTTAATCCTTGAATATAAAGTCCATCATCCATAGATTTTTTTTTTGTTGACATTAACAAAGTAACTGTTGTTTAATCTTTGAATCTAACGTTCTGAAACCAGATATACGAATTCTGAGGTTGACAAAAAAGAAACAGAAGAAAAAAAACTGCTTAATCCTTGAATCTGACATTCAGATGCTATGTAATCTGTCTTTTACGGTGACAAAGAAACTCTGGTTAATGCCTACAATTTAACGTTCTGAAACTATATATCCAGTATTTGACGTTGACAAAGAAACTGATTTTAGTTTCCAATCTACGACCCCAAAACTATATTTGGCTTTTAATGATGTAAAAAAACGCAGTTTAACGCACGAATCTAACGTGTTAGGCCAATGTATCCGTCATTATATGTTGACAAATAAATAAATAAAAAACAAAAAAACTAGCAATTAGAAATAATCCACTTTTTAGAAGCACGGAGAAAATGAAATTCAAAACATGAGGTTAGAAAGAACGACTACGTGTAAATTTTTATTTTAAATAAACAAATATTCATCCATTTAGAGTTTCAAATTTTCGGCTTATAACAAAGCCCTCATCAGGAATGAAAAAAAAAAACAACATTTTTTTCTTTTCTTACTTGCCATGGTATCGTTTGCCACAGTTTATTTATCGAAGATGGTAATTGTGTATTGTCCAATCCAATCCGTGTAGCAATTAGAAGTTAAAAAACAAACTGTTTTTAACCTTTGAAGTCCGTTATTAAAGTTATTCGCCCTCTGACGATGACTAAGAAACTGCTGTTAATCCTTTAATATAAGGTTCTGAAGCTATATATTCGGTCTCTGGAGTTGACAGAGCAGCTAAGAATATAATGTTCTACTGCCATATAGCGGGTTTATTGGTTTATGATCTATATTGAAATGGCATACATTATGACGACTTTTGTAACGTTTAGGAAATTATATATGAATGACATAAGAGTGAAAAAATTGAAATGAAATTGTCATCATCATCATCATCATCATCATCGTCATCACCACCACCACCACCACCACCACCACCACCACCACTACTACTACTACTACTACTACTACTACTACTACTACTACTACTACTACTACTACTACTACTACTATCATCATCATCATCATCATCATCATCATCATCATCATCATTTTTCAACCACGGAAACAGCCTATCAGAGGCATGTGTGCATGGTGTGATGATGTATGGAAATAAAACTTGACCAGTAAAAGTTTATATGTGTTGCATGAAGAGAAATGATATGATGAACATATGTTAAACATTATGCATATAATTCTGTAAGGCCACTCGAGGATAAGGTTTAATGAATGTAAGGTGGTAGTGTAGTAATCGTTCATGGGGTAAATTGTATTTAAGGTGATGACTCAACAAAAACTTTACATTGGGCTTAAAGGCTACTATATTGTAGTCAAATGGGAAGCAAGCCAACAGAACAGTGTTCCATAGATGTGTATTTCTAGAAAAGAAGCTTTGTTCATGGAATCTGTGTTTAGATTTAGGCACAGATAGAGAGTAGGGGAAATTGTTGATAGTGGTTGTAGCTAGTCGAATGATTTTTGTGAAAGCTTGGCTGGGGGCATAAATTGGAGCTCAGTCTAGCACTTGCCATGAAAATAACAATAGAGTAAAGACAAACTCATAATGTATCTTTTGTGGGAAAGAGGTTGCAAGGAAGTGAAAAGGGCATCACCAACTAGGTTTTGAAGCCGGTTTTGAACTCTATCGAGGCAGGATAGGACATACCAAGCAGACCCTGTTCAGATGTGACAACGGTACTCCATTGTAGGATGTACCTGATAGAGGATTGCATTGGCAATGAGATACCTACTGAAGTGGTAGAGTGATTCAACCATTTTCCTGCGATTTTGGCAAGAGATTTGATGTATGTCTTCCATTTAAGATCAGGCGTAAAGGTTAATCCCAGAAGCTTGTCAAGACATGGAGCTTCCCAAGTTAAGAGTCATTCATTTCAATTTTTTTTTTTTTACAAGGTGGTCACCACTTATCAAGACCAGGAAGCCACTCAGGGATAAGGGTTATTGTAAGTACAGTACGTTAGTGTGGATATTTAATAAAGTGTCTACTTAAGGGGGCAGTTCATCAGGAATTTGTTTACGTTGGACTTGAAGACATCCAAGTTGTAGTCAGGAGGGAAGCAGGCAGACGGAACAGAGTTCCACGGGCATGCAGTTCTAAGAAAAAAGGTTTGTTCATGGAATCTACGTTTTGATTTAGGCATAGATAAAGAGTGGGGAAAGTTTTTGACAGTGGATTCAGCTAGAGGGATGTTTTTCGTAAAAGATTGGTGAGGGGGGACCAGAGATTGGAGTTCAGACGAGCACCTGTCATGGAAATAACAATAAAAAAAGATAGGCTTGCAACGTCTCTTCTGTGGGAGAGAGGTTGCAGGGTAGAGAAAAGGGCATCCCCCACTAAGCCACGAAGTCTATTTTGTACTCCGTCAAGGCAGGATAGGCTATTTTTAGCAGCTCCTGCCTGGATATGGAAGCAGTACTCCATCCTTGGACGTACTTGGCTTTTTATACAGATAGAGAATTGCATCAGTAGTGAGATATCTTCTGGAGCGGTAGAAGGATCCCACCATCTTTCCAGCGACCTTGGCAACAGACTTGATGTACGTGTTTCATTTCAGATCAGGAGTGAAGGTCAAGCCCAGAAGTTTGTCAAAACATGGGGCTTCTCCTAGACGAGAGCCATCCATTTCAATTGATGCCAGATGGGGATCAGAGCGTTGATGATGTAAAGATAGGAGTTTGGTTTTAGATGCATTAAAGGTAACCAGCCACGTCTTCCCCCACTGAACCACTCGTTCGAGCTCAAAGGAGAGAGAATCAGAGAGAGCTTTGTTATTTACAGCCTTTGATGTGTTGCCATAGATGGTCGTGTCATCAGCATAGATGTCAACGAATGATTTAAGTATGTGTTTAGGGAGATCATTGATGTAGATCAGGAAGAGAGTTGGGCCCAGGATGGATCCTTAAGGGACTCCAGCATTTATACTGCAGGCCTCTGATTTTTATCCATCAACCACTACTCTTATGAGTCTATCAGAGAGAAATGATTTAATGATAGAGAGAATATTTCCAGTTATACCATAGCTGGAGATCTTGTGAAGTAGGCCTTTATGCCATACCTTGTCGAAGGCCTTTGATATGTCAAGAGCAATTACCCTGGAAAGGATGCCTTTGTCAAAAGATTCACTAATCCTATGAGATATAACCATTAGCACATCTGCGATAGATCTTGCAGAACGGAAACCATTTGAGCATGGTGGGGAACAGAGCGATTATGACGAAAGAAAAGAAGCTTGGTTTTAGATGCATTAAAATTAACTATCCACATTTTTTGCATTGCACCACATGCGCATCAGAAAAGAGAGAATCAGAAAGATCTTGGTCATTAAAGGCCTTTGAAGTGTTGCCATAGATTGTGGTGTCGTCTGCATAAATTTCTCTGAATGATCTAAGAATGTGATGAAGATGAGGAAAATAATTGGGCTCAGGATGGAACCATGAGGAACACCACTGTAAGCACTGAGCTTTTGATTTCTTCCCATCTACTCTTATAAACCTATCAGAGAGAAAGAATTTAATAATTGAGAGGACGTTTCTAGCTATTTCATAGCTGGCAATCTTGTGAAGTAGATCTTTATGCCTTTGATATGTCAAGAAATGAAGCCCCCATCTAGAGATTCACTAATCATGTGAAATTACAGTTAGCGTATCTGCTGTAGGTCTAGCAGAATGGATTCCGAATAAGAGAGTTCACTAATACAGATGAAAGAATGAACTACCTAATGTACATGGACGACCTGAAACTGTTTGCAAAAACTAAGAAGGAACTAGAGACACTAACAAACACCACCAAACACCTATATCTAGGATATCCGAATGGAATTCGATATGCATTGTTGATCGAGAATGAGAAATCTGGAGGCAACAGAAGGCATGGAACTACCCAACCAAATGGAGATGAAAGTACTAGGTAAACATAATACCTACAAATATTTGAAAATTCTCAAAGCAAACACCATCAAAGCAACAAAAATGAAAAAAAAATTAGAAAGGAATACTGTAGAATAGCAAGAAAATTCCTCAAAACTAAACTATATAGTAGAACCCTAATTAAAGGTATGAACACATGGGCAGTGTAACTGATACTCTGGACCATTTATAAGTTGGACCAAAGAAAAACTGACGCATCTCGACCAGAAGCCCAGGAAACTCATGGCTATGTACAATGAACTACACTGAAATGATGATGCTATCCGACTCTATGTGAAAAGGAAAGATTGAAGAAGAGGACTGGTTTGTAGAGAAGACTGTATCTCTCTCTCTCTCTCTCTCTCTCTCTCTCTCTCACACACACACACACACACACACACACACACACACACACACACACACACACACACACACACACACACACACACACACACAAAAGAATTAGAAAATACATAATGCAGAACTCTAAAAGAATAATTACCGCAGTAAAAGACACACACACAAAAAATAAAAAAATATGAACAAGACAGAAAAAGAGAGGAAAGAGATAAGACGAGAAAAAAAAATGTGAAGAGAAACAGCTACATAGACGATTCTTAAGGATGACAAAAAATGAGACTAATACAAACATTTGAACATGGTTACAAAAAAGAAGCCTAAACAAAGAAACTGAATCCTTAATAACAGCCAGACAAAATAACTTGATTAGAACAAAGCAAGGATCGACAAGACACCCCCCACCACCACCACCACCACCACCAAAAAACCCCAGTAAATGCAATCTCTACGGACAAATAGATGAAATAATAAACTACATAATAAGAAAAATACAGCAAACTAGCCCCAAAAGAATATAATAAAAAACACGATCAGGTGGTGAATTATGCAGACAACTGCATCTTGAACAATCAGACAAATGGAACAAGCACAAACCAGCAGCAGTAATTGAAAACAGAAGTTGCAGAATCCTATGGGATATGGATATACAAACAGATAAACCCATCCAAGCAAGAAGACCTAATGTCATAATAGTTAATAAGAAGGAAATGTCCAGCCAAATCGTAGATCCAGCAGATCACAGGGTGAACACCAAGGAGACAGAATGGAGTAAATACATGAAACTGGTCAGAGAGTTGAAAGGGATATGGATATGATTTTATTCCTTCAGTTTTCAATCTAACATCCAAAAATATATAAATGTAAAAAAATGCAGTTTACCGCACAAATCTAACGTGTTAGGTCCATGTATCTGTCATCAGACGTTGATAAAAAAAAGTCAAGATAACACCAATAATAGTAGGAGCACTAGGAACAACCTCAAAAACTTTGCAAAAAAAAAAAAAGAAAAGAGAGAAAATGGGAGAGATTGGAATCAGAGTGATGGCTGATAAGATACAACAGATAACAATAATGAAAACTGCTGACATATTCAGGAATGCAGAGATTTATACACATGAGCTACAGACACAAGCCAGACATATAAAAATTGCTGTAGATGTAAAACATAAAGAAACATCACATGGAATCATAAAACTGAAACTGTATAATTGTTGTATAATATTATTACTATTATAATAGTTTACCCCTAACCTGCCACTCCCCTCCCACTTTCTCCCCTTTTCTAAATTGTTTGTAGTATGACTATAAACTGGCGCCATACACCAAATAATCAAGGAGGGTTAAGAAGGATGGAAAGACCAAGGCGAGACCTCTACTGTATGAGTGCAAACAGGACTGGGACCTTGGGGGAGCTTATTGCCACCCAAATTCCAGTGAACACCAATGGCCATTACTAATGAGAAATCAATGGTAAATGGTTATAGCGATAACGCAAAATAATTTGCAAAAGTCATCAAAAGAGGTGATGAGTACTAAGAAATCTGGGGAGACGTGTTGTCACTTAGACTCCAGAGAACATCACAGGTTGTTCTCAAAGAAAATTCTTTGATGATGACCTGTGTGAAAACTCCTAGTGAATAGTATTATTAATAATTATTATATATAAATATATATGAAGTGTAAAAAAATGACTCTATTAGCGGACTTAAAAAAAAAATCCATAGGTTGGATTCTTTCTTTTTCTTTAATTAAAGTAAATCTCTTCTTTCTATCTCTCAAAGAAGTAAGTGATTTCATTATTTTATCTCAGCACTGTGTTAATTTTTAACAAGAAAGGAATACATTAATTTTCTGCCCCCCCATCCAAACAGAAAAAAAGATATCTGAAATTATAGACCTTATTTTTACTGTTGAACAAAGTACTAACCATAAAACTTACAGTTATGCAAACCAATGTACTACTGTCGTTTCTTGCCCACAATAAGCTTATATACTTTACTTACTCTTTTACGTCAGAACTGTAATAGTGAACCTTCTAAATCCGTGCTTTATAAAGACACATTTAAACATGAAATATTTCAAATCGATTATGTTAGAACTAGTTAATACCAAATAGAACAACAACTAAATAACAAAGAAAAGTTAATGTTCTAACGACGGATTTATTCCGCACACTATAACCCGATAGTTGCTAGCGACACAAACTCATACAGAATAGGAGCATGCATCATTTATAAAATGCTAGATCAAACTAACAAACCTATTGCTCATGAATCGAGGACACTGTTTCCAGATGAAATTGATAAGGAGGCATTAAGAATCATCTTTGCAGTCACGAAATTTCACCATTACAAACAAACCACAAACCGTTTCTTCACCATTTTCTGTTCAGCAAAAAATTATCATGCTGACATGAAGACTGGTACCAAAACACAGAGAGCCATTAGCAGATTCCATGATAGCTCCCCGAACTGATGGGGGAATAAAAACTCTTTTGTAGAGACAATTTTTTAGACAATATAATGAGTTTATTAATCTAACAAAAAAAAAAAAAATTACAGAGATGAACCAATACATTTCATACAGTTTTTCTTTATATGACGAGGTATTCCTGTACAGCGAGAGAGTCATTAACCCCACAAAAATTACAGAGGAGCATCTTAAAGGATTTTCATGTTGTCCACCTGGGGATAAATAGGATGAAAAGCTCAATGTGCAACTACGTATACTTACCTAAAATGGACAGGGACATTGAAAACATTGTAATTATGTACAAAGGCAATTGTCTTAGTGTCAAAAGCACCTCTCATTAACATAGTTTGTGGCAAAAACGAATTGCTCTTGGTCATCTACTTCTGCATGGCATATGTATGCCTCTCCACAAGTACAGAAGTAGTTGTACACAAGGTTAATTAATGTAAAAGCCCCCCCCCCCTCCCCCAAAAAGATCTTCATTGTGCCACAGTATATTGAGTTTCACTGTCACTGACCGAATAATCAAAACAATTCGTGAAGGAAGTTTATGGTAACCTTTTTATATCGGAATACTTCAGAATATTTGGTAAAACTATCTATAGATTAGATTTAGATAGTAAAGTCCTTTAATAGTTCACAAAGTCCACATGCATTCTTGACTAAAAACAATCATAACTTTTCGTCTTCATACAGGAAGTAACTCTCCATCTGCAAACTTTTACCATTCAAAACTTCTCTGGATTGATACTGCCATTTTGCTTGGAACAACATTTCTCTTCTGAAACTAAAATGGTTTACAACTCAAAATATTATGGACTCACTGGATGACTTTACTTCGATAAATCAGACCTCAGATTCGAATTGTGGCAAATGAAAATTTGGGGTTATTTATGAATTTCAAAATTGTACAAAGTCATTCAGTCACAACCTGAAAGCTCAAACAACTCAGAATTTATTGAAAAGAATGCAATGTCTTTTGCGGAATTGATATAGTGCTTAGATGATAGAAGTCTATCTCTAATAATATAAGAAACTTTAGATCATATCTCCAAGGTATTGATAAAAAAAAAGCATCATTTATCGAAAGGAAAACCAAAAATTATCTTTTTATATACAGAATTAATGTCTTAAAAAGTATAAAAAAGCCGAAACGATTACAAACTATGTTACAATGGCTGAAACAACGGTAAATTCGCTTATAATATTTGGTGAAGTGACAGTCTACTGATTTCAATTGTTCTGAAAGTATTGACATTAACTTAAACATTACATTAAGCTGTTTATAACCGTGATAATCCAGAAAGAAAAAACAATGACTTTTAATCAATTGAAAGCAGCAATAATGAGTTATGAAAAAAATCGAAAAGATGAGAAAGGAAAATAAAGAATCAACAAGTATTATAAAATAAAAAAAAATGCCAATCAAAAATAAAAAAAATTGTAATAAATACCGCAACTTTTCAAAGAACAATGTTTCCCCTAAGAAAAAGACAAACATTATTTGCTATTATTCTGTGCAACCCAACTGCAAAAGTTTCTAATGTAGATACAAATTCATCCAGTCAAGGTAAGTCCAAGTTCCTGTGTTTGTGATGAATTAAGTGCATTTTCTAGAGTTAGCAAGAAATTCTTTAACATTAATTTTTACTGTTGGTGGCTTGGTTCAATCCGACTTCTTGGAGGCTTGAAAAGTCTTATTAATGTTATTGTCTAAGGTACCATCTTCCGGTGATGCACAGTTAACAGACTCCATGGCCGGTGGGAAGCAAGAAAAACAAAACACATAAAATAAAACCCCAAAAAAACAAAAAACGGCTCTACTCAAAGAGACGCCAGAAAAGAAGGAAGAAATATAACAATAACTTTAACAATAACAACAACTCCAACGATAACAACAATTAAAAATAATCAGAAATAATCGAACAAAAACAATTTGGTATAATTAGGAGGGTATGGTTAAAAAACATAGAAAGGTTCTATTTATAAACATGGGTAGTAAGAAATGACCAATCAGATAGAACCATGCTCTGCTACTAACCAATCAGAAACTGAAATCATTCCACAAAATATATTGAATCTTTTAGAATTCCTGCACATAAGTCTCTTTTGTCTAGCCCATTTTGGGCAATTTTTTCTCCTCTAACCCCTCTTGAATGGCTTACTTTGTAGCGTGTCTTGGACACTAATTGTTTTTTTTTTTGTTTTGATTTATTTCAGATATCCAACCTCGAGACACAAATTAAGCAATTAGCAGGTTTCAGGGTGACTCAAGTATCAGTAATTCAGTGACAGTCCCTCTGACTCCAAATTGGTGGGTCATAAGTTGAAGGTTGGATGAGCAATGCAGGAAGGATCAGTCTGAATTCTAATGTAGACTTAGTGTCTAATATGGGCTCTGGTTCTCAGATGAGTCTTCAGTTACATCTGGTGGCTAGAGTAAAACAAGAAACCATGCACAAAGGCGGAGAGGGGAAAACCAGTTACAGTTTTGATAGAGGCCCAAAGCTTGACCTAGACTCTGTTGCCAAAGAGGGCCTCAGCCTATTCAGGCAGATGAAGCAGGCCAGAAGAAGGACCATAGAGGTATCACCCTAAGCGACACCTCCATGTCCCCAGCTGTGTAGGTAATTCATGCTCAGCTGTTAAAAGTACCATGGATAAAAGAAGGGTGAAGCTTGACCCCTCCAGCTCTAATCTAAGAAAATGTCGGCAAATATAGATCCTTTGATCTTTGTCACAAGAACCTGTAAAACTAGTCTTTCTTTGGAAAGATGTTCTCACGGTGGGCATACTGCTAAAGAGCAGAGAAGAAGAGCATTGATCTTGACAGATCTGGAGAACACTCTTCTGAAGAAGAAACCAGGTAGCCAGTAAGAGTGACCATCTGAAAATCCAGGACTAGAGCAAAGAAGGAGGTTGCTTAGACAACTCCAAAGGAAAAAGCAGTTACTACTGCCAGCTCTAGATGACCACCATCATATCCAGCACATTAGTGAGTTTTAACACCAGAGTTTATGAAGTCTGGTAATTTGAGTGAATCAATCCCGGCAGCACAGAAGCCGGTGCCAACGACTTCTGAATTTGTTCCAGCTTCACTCATTATGAAAGAAGCAGTAGGAGGACTCCAGTCCTAGTTGTTACCAAAGCCATACTATGAACTTTTAAGAGCAAGTATGCTGTGTTAATGGACGACAATGTGACTAAAAGTACCCCTGGAGCCATGGATGAGCTCCAGGAAAGAATTGTGACACTTGGGAAAACAGGCATCAAGAAAAAGAAACAAACTGTGGTCCCGAACGAAGTACTGATGGAACCCTTTGAGAACTTGAAGGTCCCTGCCATATACATCTGCAGGAGGTGTTTCACAATGTGGGATGTGCTGCTCTAAAACAAAAAGCATGCTGAAAAGCTGGCAAGGTTTGACTTAAAATGGAAAAACTCTGTTGAAATCAGAGTATCTAAGCAGGCAAAGGACAAATGTTACCATTCTCAGCATCCTCTGCTATATCAGATCCAAATACCTTGGAGCTGTGATGTGTGACATTATATGATGACATGGAAGCGATTGTCTAGATTTGTAGTCTCAGAAATCTAATGCTGAGAGAATACCAACTGAAAATGAGCCTGGACCAACCTGGATTCCACAACATTCTGGTGCTGCATAGATATGAGAACTGGACCTTGTCAGTGACAGTTGAGGTCAGGAAGCCCAACTATTGACACTATTAGCAGCAGAGGCATATGGTAAAAGATTACCCAAAGCACCAACTTCACAAGACCCCTGCTGGAGAAGTAGTGTCCCCCATACCCCATTCAAAGAAAAACAAGAAATAGGAAAGTTCAGTGCCATTGCACAGCCTTTGGATCTGCAAACTTTAATCCTCACCCAAACTGAGCAACTCACATCTTTCCTTTTCAATATGCCACTAGTTGTTCCTCACTGACTTTTCTATAGAAACAGAATGAGGAAGGAGCCAGAACAGAAAGAAAAATAATGCAGTCAGTCTGCATCATGTCCTCCTTTAAGGATGGAAAGAAGAAGGAACTTGCCCTTGCTACCTGGGGACCGGATCTGTAAGGCAGATCCCCACCATGCAGTAGCCGATCTGATGCCTAGGCAACGCAGACTACTTCATCTGCTACACATCCTGATACAAATTCGAGATTTGGGCACAAACAACCTTAAGAACTTTTGAGATGTCCCTTTGTTTACAAATTTTCTTTGACAAAAGTGGGAGGATGAAATCCCCCTGGAAAATGATAGAGCCCACAAAGGATGCAATCCTGGACCTGCATTTCATGGATAGGAAGCATCCTTCATTAAAAGAGTTGGGTGTGAAATGCCATCAAATTAACATTCCCCCTGGATGTCCAAACTGCTTATTGGCAGTATAGGCCAATCCTGCCCCTGAAGACTTCAAGCTGGTGGTTGATACTGACTAGTAGCGATGAACACCTCCTTGAATCTAGGAAGTTTGAATGTGAGGCACATGATGTGCCAAAGCAAAGCTGCTCGCATTCTGAGGTTCCTTATGACATTAAATATAGACGTGGTTACATTACAGGAAACTTACTACGGTTCGATTAGCAATCATCAGGTGCTATTGGGGCATTTCATGTTTTTTCAGCATTTGGTGATTGATGTGCTAGGGAGTTTTCTTGTTAGCAAGATGCACGCCTGCCTGCAACCATAAACATTGTATTCACAGATGCAGATGGCAGACTGATTGTGGCCAATGTTGCTGCATATGATAGTGTTTCAGATCGTCACAGTCTATGCACCCAATACTGCTCAAGAGATGGTTTCCTCATTTTTTTGGCAATTGGAGATGTTCCTTCATGGTTTGGAGCAGCTTATTTTACTAGGGGACTGACATACTATGCTCGATCTTAGGATAAATAAGAGGGTCGGGAAGGTGCGAAAGCAGTCTTTCTGACCTGATGACTTTGTGTGATCTGGTCGACAGATTTCCTGTTGATCACCCTGGGTGGGAGATGTGGATGTGAACTTCTAGTATACCCTCCACTCCGAGTACATACTTGAATCGATTATTAGTTAGCAGAGGTAATGTAGATTGCATAACCTGATTTATATTCCACTAGTTAAGATATTCTAACCATGTTGCATGTGACCAGATTAGATATAAATAGGAACACTAGCCTAGCTGGGTAACGGAAGTTTACCTTCTTACCGGAGATATGTGACTTCCAGGGAAAGCTAGTCGTAAATATTCAAGGGGACTTAATGGGGGGGGGTAAATGAGAGTAGGTGATGGATTAACACTAAATCTAATATTAGGCACTGTTCTCTACTTTATAGCCAATGCCTTACCTAAAACTAAAGCATTTAGAAACTAAGTTAGTGGCCCGGATGGAGGCTGGGGACTGAAGATTTTGGCAAGAGTTCTTGCAACTCGTTTTCAGCTTGTTATCAATGACTTCATCAAGCCTGATCAGAACTATAAAGGAATGATCAAACAATTTGCATCTGATTCATATGATCTTAGAAGGTTTAGAAGACGACACCAAAGCTGTGCTGATCAATTTAGATCAGTCCAAAGCTTTTGAGAGGGTTGACCATCGTTTCCTTGTATTTGTTTTAGAGATTACCGGTTTTAATCCAGACTTCCACAGATGGATCTCCATTCCATATTGCTGGCCATCGACAGTAAAAGGATATGATCGGAACCTTCTATTATCTTTTGGTTGGTATATCAGGGTTGGCCATTGTCTTTCTTGCTTTATGTCCTTGCATTGGATTCTTACTTTTTTTTTTTTTACACAGTGATCACCACTTATCAAGGCCCGGAAGCCACTCAGGGATAAGGGTTATTGCAAGTACATTACGTTAGTGTGGAGATTTGATGAAGTGTTTACTTAAGGGGGCGGTTCATTAGGAATTTGTTAACGTTGGACTTGAAGACATCCAAGTTGTAGTCCGGTGGGAAGCAGGCAGACGGAACAGAGTTCCACAGGCGTGCAGTTCTAAGAAAGAAGTTTTGTTCATGGAATCTACGTTTTGATTTAGACACAGATATAGAGTGGGGGAAATTTTTCACAGTGGATTCAGCTAGACGGGTGTTTTTCGTGAAGGATTGGCGAGGGGGGACCAGAGATTGGAGTTCAGACGAGCACCTGCCATGAAAATAACAATAAAACAAGGATAGGCTCGCAACGTCTCTTCTGTGGGAGAGAGGTTGCAGGGTAGAGAAAAGAGCATCCCCCAATAAGCCACGAAGTCTATTTTGTACTCTGTCAAAGCAGGAAAGGCTGTTTTTAGCAGCTCCTGCCCGGATATGGAAGCAGTATTCCATCCTTGGACGTACTTGGCTTTTATATAGATAGAGAATTGTATCAGTAGTGAGATATTTTCTGGAGCGGTAGAAGGATCCCACCATCTTCCCAGCGACCTTGGCAACAGACTTGATGTACGTGTTCCATTTCAGATCAGGTGAAGGTCAAGCCCAGAAGCTTGTCAAAACACGGGGCGTCACCCAGACGAGAACCATCCATCACAATTGATGCCAGATGGGGATCAAAGTGTTGATGATGTAAGGATAGGAGTTTGGTTTTGGATGCATTAAAGGTAACCAGCCACGTCTTCCCCCACTGAACCACGCACTCGAGATCAGAGGAGAGAGAATCAGAGAGAACTTTGTTATTTACAGCCTTTGATGTGTTGCCGTAGATGGTCGTGTCATCAGCATAGATGCCAACGAATGATTTAAGTATGTTTCTTTCACAAATTGAGGATGGGGACAACTGGACTAGCCTTACACAGAATTGCTCTTCCTGGTGGCACACAAGACAAGGTTTCCAGATATGTCAATAATGTGACAGTGTGCATCTCGAGGTGTGGAGACATTCACACATGTGCCGAGGCACTCGATCAGTACAAAGAAATGACAGGAGCCATAGTCAAACTTAGCAAATCCAACAGCCTAAGGTTGGCTGCACTCTCAGGCCATTTCAATTGGACAAATGGATGTTTGATTTGGATTGGGTCTCTATTTGGACAAGAACTGGTCAGAAGTACAGTTAAAGGTTAGAGCATCTGTAAGGATTTGGCCACCAAGGGGATTTTTCTTTAAATTTGGAGTGAAGGCATGCATCATTTATGTCTTTCGTCTTATCCTTTACTGATTAGCTGCAGTACCTCTTCTTGTGAACCACTGAGCAGGCTTAATGCATCTTCTCTTCTTGCTTTTATGGAATAAGAAACAAAGCTTTTTTCAACTGCTTCAAACTGCCAGAATTCTGGACACATTAGTGAGGTAACGGCTTGCATTATGCCTGATCAGGTGACATGTTGGATTTAGAGTCTGCCATGTACAGTGTGGTTCAGATGTGGTCCAAGGATGGATGAATGGTGTCCTAGTGATCTTAATCATAGCTAGACTAATTGTGTGGGTTTCATGCATAGCAATAGGGCAAATGGGAGATGCTGTCTCATTACAATCTGATTTCATATTTTAAAAATCAACTTAAAATCAAAATCAGATGTGATAGGAGGTTGCCTTTTTCATTATTTAAATGAAGATGCATACACACCACTAGCTTATGTGTATTTATTCAGCAGAGATTTGAATATGTGTTCCCTGCCCACACACCAACTTTAGGACTTGATCAAATCCCATGACTGTCCTATGAAGGATAAGTTCTTTAGCTAGTAGTAAGAATCCTGCCATCTCGTCTTTATTTTAGGAATGCATTTTCCCCAAAGATTATTTTATCCACGAGTTGCCCCAATGGTTCTTATTTTGGATGTCACCACACATCCCCCCCCCCCAAAAAAAACACATCCTCATTTCTTTTGACTCCCAATTAGGAAATGACTTTTGTTTTTGGTGATAGTCAGAAAATAGCAAGCATTTCAAACATTAGATATGTTGAACGTAATTAGCATTTTATTTGGTTCATCTATTTCTTATTACTGTTATTTTTCTTTATTTTTGGGGTATTTTTAAGGTTTATTTTTTCCTTGCCACTCTCTATCATCATGAATTATAAATATTTTGTAAATAAAAATCATTAAAATAATCCAGGGATAGTTTCAAGTAGGTTAGCCTCCTGAAGTGAATGTGGTATTTTCGTGTTTGAAATTAGTTAAGGGAATAGACAAAGTGGATGACTCTGACTCTGCCCCACACTTATATGTAATTTTGGCCTTGTGTCACATTTAAAAAAAAAAAATTCTGTAAAACGTTTTGGAAATAAATATCACTGTACATAACATTTGGTCTTTACACAGGAAGGAACTCTTTGTCTTTATCTGCAAGCTTTTACAATTCAAGACTTCTCTGGCTCGATACTACCATTTTGTTTGGAACAACATTTCTCTTCTGAAAGTAAAATGACTTACAACTTAAAAACAGGATCACACCATATGCTAACATACCATCCTCATTGTCTCATGTAGAAACAATGTTCATGAATAAAATAAGATCCGTTTTCGACAAACTGTTGTCAAAACAAGGATAAACCTCTATTGTACCAAGAAAACATTAAATTCCAGAAGAAAAAAGTACTTTTCTAAGATGTTCATTCAAAAATAAGACGTTTCTGGGATCTTCATCTTATTGCAAAAAAGGATGGGAAATATGCTCTACATAATCCAAGGCTCTCAGTTCTCACATAAAAGACATCTTAATCAAATTAGGAAACGGCTGTCAGATGATACCGACAGTACTCCACAGAAAAAAATTGTAATTGATATCATACACAACTCTTTGTACAGATATCCCTAACAGTAGAACAGCAAACAGCAAACAGAACTCTGGATCGTGTGGAAGGAAGGATTGGGAGGAGGTGTTATAATACCCACCTTAGGAATGACAGTGAACACTCTTCCTCTTACTATAAAGGCCAGAAGAATATGTCTCTCAGAATTATGCACACTTGGCTGTCTGACTGACACGCAGACATTCTTCTTATTATATTGTTTTTGATTTTTAATATGCTGTAGTTCCCGTTAGATCACTGGAGTTAAGCAACGTTGAGCCTGGTTATTACTAAAATGGGTTACCAATTTGGGAATTCCAGGCGCTGTATATAGTAGGACGTCGACACCTCCCTGCAAGAGTTGCAAAAAGCTAACGTCGTCATCTTCCTTAATGGGGTATGTACCTGCGACTGAGGACAGCTTGTGATTTCATACTCCCATGGAACTTCCTCTTCTGGAGGAAGCCGGTTAAACACAGATAAGGTTAGTGCTGTTTCACACATGCAAACGACATGCAGACAAATAGTACAGATATGTTGAACTGGGAAATGGAAACTAGGAAAACCTCATTAACAAGAAAGAAGACCAATTGTAGATTTTGACGTCATAGCAGGTCACAAGGTAAGCATAGCCATGGAAAAAGGAAGCAAATACAGTTTGCCAGAGGACTAAAAGGAATATGGAATATGAAGAAAATCAATATAATACCATTAATTGTAGGAGCACTAGGAAGGGTCCTGGAAAAAAAAAGACTAAAAGAAAAGAGAAGACTGGGATTATACAACAACAGCAATGAAGAAAACAGTTGAAATCTTAAGAAAAAATCCTCGAATGTGGCAACCAACCTACATAAACTAAAAACACTACCAGTTATATAAAAACTGCAACAGAAGTAAGACAAAATATGAAAAGAACACATCATACCAAGGAAATGAAACTGCTAGAAAAGGATATAAACTGCTCAATTAAAAAAAAGCATCAGCCTTGTCTGATACCATACAGAATAATTGTAAAAGCTTGAGAAGGATGGAGAACCAAGGAGTGAGAGCACTAACCAGACCTCTACTAGAAGAGTGCAGAGAATACTGGAACCTTGAGGAGATTTGTTGTCACTGAAATTGCAGAGAAAACGAATCGTTGTTGCCAGTGGGAAATCCATATCAAATGGTTTTTGCAATAGTGCTCAATACTCAGTTACAATAATTATCGAAAGAGATGGAGAGTGCAGAAAAATTGTGTAGACCTATTGTCATCTAAACTCCAGGGAACATCACCGGTTATTATCAGTGAGTAATCACTTATGATAACCTGTGTGAGAACTCCTGTTCTTGGTGGTGTTGGTGGTGGTGGTGGTGGGGGTTGTTATTATTATTTTTTATTTTTTTATTTCTCAATCTTTACCCCAAACAAGGCAAGTGCCACTTTGAAGTAGGGGGCTGCTATCGGGGACATAAGTTGCAGGGATATTATGAAAGTAGATGAGTAGTAAGATGTCTGTTCACATTACACTTGAACTTCTGCATATCAGTACAGTTGGGAAAGCAGTATCCTGGAAGGGAGTTCCAAAGTCTAGCAGTTCTGGGGAAGAAACTATTGGAGTAGAAGGCTTTCTTACACCTAGATATCTTTACTGTAAAGTGGTGGGACTTAGCTGCTTGTTGGGTCTGTCGGTGGTAGTCACGTCGAGGAGGTACACTATTATTATTATTATTATTATTATTATTATTATTATTATTATTATTATTATTATTATTTTTTTTTTTAGTTATGCAAGAAGAATTGCAAGACGAACTGCAAGCACTTGTACCCCCCGACAAACCCGACAAGCAGCAAAATCCCACCCCTTCACAGTTGAGATCCCTAGATGTAAGAGAGCCTTCAACTCCAATAGTTTCTTTCCCAGAACCGCTAGACTTTGGAATTCCTTTCCGGGTTCCTGCTTCCCCAACTGTACTGACATACAGAAATTCAAGTGTAATGTGAACAGACATCTTGCTGCCCAACTACCTACATAGTACCCCTGTAGATTATGTCCCTGATAGTAAACCCCTACATCAAAGTGGCAATGTGCCTTGTTTGTGGTGAAAATATAGTTAAAAAAAAAGAATGTTTTAACAGCTATGTTACAATTTCTGAATTTTCCACTGAAATCTTAGTAAAATAAATAGTGGCAGCGGTTGTGACCCAACAGGTCACGGGTACAGTTAGTAACATATATAAGTAAGCTATTCCCCCCCCCCCCCGGGGAAAAGTTTTCCAACATGCTCATGATTAAATGAATCTCTCCCTACCCCTGAACAGAAAGAGCAAACACAATGACCAGTGAAGACGGGGGGGGGGGTAATAATAATCTGGCTGACCAGTTGAAGCCTACTCTTCTTCATTCAAATTCCAACGATATAAAATTCATCAAAATTTCAGAAAGAAAAATCTCATTTGCAACTATAATCTTTATTTTTATTTCGATTTTTCTTTCTAGATAAATAAAATATCAGTAAGTAAAGCTAAAAATCTATCTTCCTTTTAATGTTTTATTTAACGTCAACTACAACTTGTACTTCTTCCTTTCAGCTAAACGACCACCAACCCTCTTCCCGCTTGCCCTTTCATGAACTATGGCTTGTGGTGGTCATCTAGTAAAAGTAGAGGGGGGATTGGTCAAGATATGTGAGGGGTTAGGACACAAGTTAGAAAAAAAAAAAGAAAAAAAAGAAAGAAACGAATAAACAATGCTTATCCCATGAAAATTACTAGTATATTATTTATTTAGTATTTATTAGGTTTGTATTACTGTACACATAGATACGAAAAAGTTGTCAAAACAACAAATATATAACAAATAAATATTATTGAAGGCAAGATAAGTTATTTTTCTACCAAACTGGACACATTCTTTGTGTTTTTATTCAATGTAACATGTTTATTCAGCTCGAAAAAATTACAGTGTTTACCGATGTATTGGAAAATTCAAAATGGCGCCCGACACTCTCTTTAACATGGTAAGTTTGGGAAAAGGTGTTATAAATAATAAACTAGACAAAATACTATTTAAAAAACACCGAATATATGTCAACTTATGTCACGGTAATATATATTGAGCGAATTTCTAACAGTATTTTGTCTAGTTTATTATTTATAACATCTTTTCCTGAACTTACCGTGGGTACTGGTCGCGGTAAGAGTTCCCTGCCGAACACCCTAAAAAAACAATGATTTCTCCCGCGTAGCCGCAAAGGACATGTTTTAGTTGCCATAGTAACAACACTTTTTATCGACATTGTTTTACTGTTTATGAATATTGAAATAAAAGACATTACTACACATTTATTAATAATATCTCACTTTTAATCACTTTTATCGACTTTTATCGACTTTTTTTTACTCTTTTTAAATGACAACGTTAATGTTTATGAATATTGAAATAAAACATTACTACACATTTATTAATATCTTTTTTTTCTTTACTGTTTATGTGTCAATTTTATCGACTTTTTCTTTTCTTATATTGAATATTGAAATAAAAGACATTACTACACATTTATTAATAATATCTTTCTTTTTTTTTTACTGTTTTACTGTTTGTGTCACTTTTATCGACTTTTTCTTTTATGAAACTTATCGGCGGTTTTGTACCTATTCTCTACTTTAACCTTACAATTGAATAAAAAAACATTAAACTTTAAGCTTAGAAATACGATTTAAAATATAGCGCGGATCATAAGTGCACTAGCACCCATTTTCTTATTAATAAATGGTTAGTAATTATTTTTCTTTTAATATTCATAAACAGTAAAAACGTCGTCATTTAAAAAGAAAATGCTATTTAAAAAAGAAAATAACATTGATTAAACGTAAGTAAATTTATTATTCTATCATCATTTTGTGGTAAGTAAATTTCAAGAACCGCCGATAAGTTTCATAAAAGAAAAAGTCGATAAAAGTGACACAAACAGTAAAACAGTAAAAAAAAAAAAAAAAAGATATTATTAATAAATGTGTAGTAATGTCTTTTATTTCAATATTCAATATAAGAAAAGAAAAAGTCGATAAAATTGACACATAAACAGTAAAAAAAAAGTCGATAAAATTGACACATAAACAGTAAAGAAAAAAAAAGATATTAATAAATGTGTAGTAATGTTTTATTTCAATATTCATAAACATTAACGTTGTCATTTAAAAAGAGTAAAAAAAAAGTTTTAAAAAGTCGATAAAAGTGATTAAAAGTGAGATATTATTAATAAATGTGTAGTAATGTCTTTTATTTCAATATTCATAAACAGTAAAACAATGTCGATAAAAAGTGTTGTTACTATGGCAACTAAAACATGTTCTTTGCGGCTGCGCGGGAGAAATCATTGTTTTTTTAGGGTGTTCGACAGGGAACTCTTACCGCGACCAGTACCTTACCGTGTTAAAGAGAGACTCGTGCGCCATTTTGAATTTTCCAATACATCGGTAAACACTGTATGCTTTTCGAGCTGAATAAACATGTTACATTGAATAAAAACACTAAAAACATATCCAGTTAGGTAGAAAAGTAACTTGTCTTGCCTTTGATAACATTTATTTGTTATATATTTGTTTTTTGACAACTTTTTCGAATCTATGTGTACAGTAATACAAACCCTATTTATTTGCTTTCCCATGAAAGCAAATTAGACATAAGGTCATTTTTTATGTGGGGAAAAACCTGCTCCCCCCAAAAGGGAGCACTCTGGCAGTGGCCAAATTAATAGCAATTGTTTTATATGAAGGGTTTCCCTCACATTGACCAAACCTAATTGACTTCAAAACGTCCAGGGGGGGGGGGACATAAGGCCAGGCATTTGCCATACCTAAGCCAGATGCGGTCCATGGTGTGAATGTAGCGCTTTGCGAGTACAAATAGTACGATCCCCATATCATCATATTTCGTCTTAAATGACGAAATATGATGATATTGCAGCTTTTTATAATTTAAGTTGAATAAGCGCATGCCGCTAATTAAAAAAAAGGCGGACCTAAAGAGCTTTGCTGCCTCCCCCCCCATTTAAAAATTTTTTTTGTTCAAGTCTTGTGGGGAATTTCCACACATAGGTTTCCCCTGATAGAATGAAAGAAAACTAATCAGAAATTATAACAGCCTCACCTTTTAAACTTAAACTAAATTTTATTAAAGCAAAACAGATCCAAGTTGTAAAAGATCAAGCCTTCAAGTAAGATTTGATGATAAAGAGAATCCAAGAAATTTTAGAATCGATTTCTCATCGAAAGCAGAGTCATCCATAAAATAATCTCAATAAGAAAAGGGACACGTCCACGATTGAAAGATAATAGCTGAGGTTTAACAGGGTTAAACGAAACAAGCCATTGGGCCTTGGTGAACTTCTAGATCAACTGCCTATTTCAACTGATCCAAGGAAGATAAACGAGAAGCAATACAAGAATTCGTTTTATTGATTTAAATAATATTTGACTGACAATTATATACTATTTTGCAGTAAGATAGAAACATATTTATTGTTTGTTTTTTTTAAAGAATTTAGTTGTTTTATTTTTTGCTTAATTAATTTTACATAAATATATAAAGATAAACATCAAAGTTTTTACAGGAAAAATATTTAGCTGAAAATTGCAATTTATTTTTACGGAAAAAGAAAGAATAATTATTTTTTTTACCCTGCCAGATATTTATTATGAAATTATAATAGTATTTATTATGAAATTATAATAATATTTATTATGAAATAGAAATATTATTATTAAAAGTAAAATATAAACATTGATGTAAAAAAAGGACCGTTTGTTTTCATGGGATCCCAATAGTTTATTACTATTTCTGAGAGGTGACAGTGGCTAAGTGGTTAACGACACTGACTGAATGTACAAAGTTCGTTCCACAAAAACAATTTTACTTTTGATGTTGACAGCTTTCCTGTGAGTACTAACTAGAAAAATATCAGGGAAACCAAAGCCAACAACAGAGTCGTGATTCATATGAAATCAACAAATGAATATTTCTAAAAATTGTTGTCTAAACATAACTTCTGAAGAGAACAAAAGATTTAAAAAAAAATGGTTTAAAAATAATTAAATAAACAAACATTGAAAACAGATTTTTTTGTTTGTTTAATTCATGTTTATTTAATATTCTTATCTCTATTGCACTTTCGCTAACTGGAAGCTATTTATTTATTTTTTTATTTTTAAAGAGTTATAATAGGGAAAAGAGGAGACATGGCAAAATTTAAAGATTTTTCGGGTTTGTATTACAATGTATAGGCGTACGAAAAAGTGGTCAAAAATTAAAAAATATAACAAATAAACGTTATCAAAGGCAAGATAAGTTGCTCTTTTACTTAGCTGGAGAAGTTTTTAGTGGTTTTACTCAATTTAAAACGTTTAATCGGTTCGAAAATCATACAGTGTTTATCGATATGTGTGAAAACGACAAATGGCGGCGAACTGACTGTTAAATGCGTGAAGTTTGGAAAAATGAGTTAAAACTAAAATAATTATACAATATACTGTCAGAAACCCAAACCCACCTAACACATGTTACCGTAACATATACATGAAGGGTTTCTAACAGTATTCTGTGTAATTTTTTTTAGTTTTAAATAAAAACTTTTCCAGATAGGTAGAAAAGTAACTTATCTTGCCTTTGATAACATTTATTTGGTATATATTTTATTTATTTTTTTATTTTTTTACCACTTTTTCGTATGTGTGTGGATTGTAATACAAACCAGATTTTTCAAATAAAAATGTTATCCTAAATCAAAACAAGTTTAGTAAAACCGAAGCAACCCAACTTGGAGAAAATTTTATTGAATTGAATCAATTTAAATGTTTTATAATTTACCACAGAGGCAATAATGTTTCAAATTATTACGTTTGAAAATTTATAAATAAAATTAACATTTTATGTTTTAAAATAATTTCAATACAATTTTTTTTTTTAAATTTACAAATGAAATCTAACACTAACTTTAGAATAAACACAAAATGCATACGAAAATATACATTAAGTTCTGGGAATGAGTTGTATTCGAAAAAAAAAAAGTCCGTTTTCGTTTTTATTGAATGCAACATGTTTATTCAGCTCGAAAACATACAGTGTTTACTGATGTATTGCAATGGCACAAGACTCTCTGCTAACGAATTTAGGAAAACTCGTCCTGGGAAAACTCGTCTCCGGAAAACTCGACCCCGGAAAACTCGATTTTAAAAATATTATGGGGGGCTATAGTCTATTTAAAAAAAACAAAAACAATATCTCCTTCAAGAACGATCATAAAATGTGTTTTCAATCGATATTTATTCAATAAGGGACCAGTTTTTCTACCTAGCGAAAAGGGACAAGTTTTCCGGAGACGAGTTTTCCGGAGACGAGTTTTCCGGAGACGAGTTTTCCCAGGACGCGTTTTCCGGGCACCCTGCTGAACACGGCGAGTTTGGGAAAATGAGTGAAAAATAAAAAAAAATATGCAAAATAACGTTAGAAACTCACTCAATATATATTACGGTGACATAGACTGACATATTCGGTGAGTTTTAACAGTATTTTGTATAGTTTTTAATTTTAAGTCATTTTCTCAAAACTTTCAGTATTCAACAGAGAGTTCGGCGCCATTTAAAATTTTCCAATACATCTAAAAACACTGTATGCTTTTCGGGCTGAATAAACATGTTATATTAAATAAAAACACTAAAATAATTATCCAGTTAGGTAGAAAAGTAACTTATCTTGCCTTTGATAACATTTATTTGTTATATATTTGTTTTTAGACAACCTTTTCTAGTCTATGTGTACAGTAATACAAACCCAATTTTTCTAATAGTAATAGTAGTAGTAGTAGTAGTAGTAATAATAATTATTAATATTAATAATATAGAAGTAAATAGACTGATTATTTTTAGTTATGCAAGAAGAATGTTTTAACAGCTATGTTACAATTTCTGAATAGTAGACCCCTCCCTACATCAAAGTGGCAATGTGCCTTGTTTGTGGTGAAAATATAGTTAAAAAAAAAAAAGAATGTTTTAACAGCTATGTTACAATTTCTGAATTTTCCACTGAAATCTTAGTAAAATAAATAGTGGCAGCGGTTGTGACCCAACAGGTCACGGGTACAGTTAGTAACATATATAAGTAAGCTATTCCCCCCCCCCCCCCCGGGGAAAAGTTTTCCAACATGCTCATGATTAATTGAATCTCTCCCTACCCCTGAACAGAAAGAGCAAATACAATGACCAGTGAAGACGGGGGGGGGGGGGGGAGTAATAATAATCTGGCTGACCAGTTGAAGCCTATCATATGAATTTAGACTCTTCATTTAAATTCCAACGATATAAAATTCATCAAAATTTCAGAAAGAAAAATCTCATTTGCAACTATAATCTTTATTTTTATTTCTGATTTTTCTTTCTAGATAAATAAAATATCAGTAAGTAAAGCTAAAAATCTATCTTCCTTTTAATGTTTTATTTAACGTCAACTACAACTTGTACTTCTTCCTTTCAGCTAAACGACCACCAACCCTCTTCCCGCTTGCCCCTTTAATGAACTATGGCTTGTGGTGGTCATCTAGTAAAAGTAGAGGAGGGATTGGTCAAGATATGTGAGGGTTTAGGACACAAGTTAGAAAAAAAAGAAAAAAAAGAAAGAAACGAAATAAACAATGCCCATCCCATGAAAAATATAATACCACAAGAAAGAACCCATTCAAAATGGCTATATTCAAATTCGAACGTTTAACTACAAACTTTTTATTTTATTTTTTTTACCTTCACGGGACATATATACAAATGATAAACTTTTAACAACAATAAGAGAGAGAGAGAGAGAGAGAGGAGAGAGAGAGAGAGAGAGAGAGAGAGAGAGAGAGAGAGAGAGAGGAGAGAGAGAGAGAGAGAGAGAGAGGAGAGAGAGAGAGAGAGAGAGAGAGAGAGAGAGAGAGAGAGAGAGAGAGAGAGAGGAGAGAGAGAGAGAGAGAGAGAGAGAGAGAGAGAGAGAGAGAGAAGAGAGAGAGAGAGAGAGAGAGAGAGAGGAGAGAGAGAGAGAGAGAGAGAGAGAGAGAGAGAGAGAGAGAGAGAGAGAGAGAGAGAGAGAGAGAGAGAGAGAGAGAGAGAGAGAGAGAGAGAGAGAGAGAGAGAGAGAGAGAGAGAGAGAGAGAGAGAGAGAGAGAGAGAGAGAGAGAGAGGAGAGAGAGAGAGAGAGAGAGAGAGAGAGGAGAGAGAGAGAGAGAGAGGAGAGAGAGAGAGAGAGAGAGAGAGAGAGAGAGACAGACAGACAGACAGACAGACAGACAGACAGACAGACAGTTTAATATAACAAATAAATGTTACCAAAGGCAGGATGTTACTTTTCTACCTACCTGGATGTTTCTTTTGTGGTTTAACTTATTTTAAAGCGTTTACTTACTTTGCAACACAAGTAGTGTTGCGTGTTAACTTAGAACAAAATAAATAAATAAATAAATAACCGATTGTAATTCTTTATTAATATTAATAAATAATGGTGCTATTTTTTTTTTTCAATGAATAAATGTCAATAGTATAATTAATGAATTTAATTACTTTTATGCATTTTTAAATGAAGGAAGT
>NC_136524.1:20024214-20047326 GCF_053919585.1 Euprymna scolopes | reverse complement strand
CTATGTTACAATTTCTGAATTTTCCACTGAAATCTTAGTAAAATAAATAGTGGCAGCGGTTGTGACCCAACAGGTCACGGGTACAGTTAGTAACATATATAAGTAAGCTATTCCCCCCCCCCCCCCCGGGGAAAAGTTTTCCAACATGCTCATGATTAATTGAATCTCTCCCTACCCCTGAACAGAAAGAGCAAATACAATGACCAGTGAAGACGGGGGGGGGGGGGGGAGTAATAATAATCTGGCTGACCAGTTGAAGCCTATCATATGAATTTAGACTCTTCATTTAAATTCCAACGATATAAAATTCATCAAAATTTCAGAAAGAAAAATCTCATTTGCAACTATAATCTTTATTTTTATTTCGATTTTTCTTTCTAGATAAATAAAATATCAGTAAGTAAAGCTAAAAATCTATCTTCCTTTTAATGTTTTATTTAACGTCAACTACAACTTGTACTTCTTCCTTTCAGCTAAACGACCACCAACCCTCTTCCCGCTTGCCCTTTAATGAACTATGGCTTGTGGTGGTCATCTAGTAAAAGTAGAGGAGGGATTGGTCAAGATATGTGAGGGTTTAGGACACAAGTTAGAAAAAAAAAGAAAAAAAGAAAGAAACGAATAAACAATGCCCATCCCATGAAAAATATAATACCACAAAGAAGAACCCATTCAAAATGGCTAATATTCAAATTCGAACGTTAACTACAAACTTTTTATTTTTTTTTTTTTTACCTTCACGGGACATATATACAAATGATAAACTTTTAACAACAATAAAGAGAGAGAGAGAGAGAGAGAGAGAGAGAGAGAGAGAGAGAGAGAGAGAGAGAGAGAGAGAGAGAGAGAGAGAGAGAGAGAGAGAGAGAGAGAGAGAGAGAGAGAGAGAGAGAGAGAGAGAGAGAGAGAGAGAGAGAGAGAGAGAGAGAGAGAGAGAGAGAGAGAGAGAGAGAGAGAGAGAGAGAGAGAGAGAGAGAGAGAGAGAGAGAGAGAGAGAGAGAGAGAGAGAGAGAGAGAGAGAGAGAGAGAGAGAGAGAGAGAGAGAGAGAGAGAGAGAGAGAGAGAGAGAGAGAGAGAGAGAGAGAGAGAGAGAGAGAGAGAGAGAGAGAGAGAGAGAGAGAGAGAGAGAGAGAGAGAGAGAGAGAGAGAGAGAGAGAGAGAGAGAGAGAGAGAGAGAGAGAGAGAGAGAGAGAGAGAGAGGAGAGGAGGAGAGAGAGAGAGAGAGAGAGAGAGAGAGAGAGAGAGAGAGAGAGAGAGAGAGAGAGGAGAGAGAGGGAGAGAGAGAGAGAGAGAGAGACAGACAGACAGACAGACAGACAGACAGACAGACAGACAGTTTAATATAACAAATAAATGTTACCAAAGGCAGGATGTTACTTTTCTACCTACCTGGATGTTTCTTTTGTGGTTTAACTTATTTTAAAGCGTTACTTACTTTGCAACACAAGTAGTGTTGCGTGTTAACTTAGAACAAAATAAATAAATAAATAAATAACCGATTGTAATTCTTTATTAATATTAATAAATAATGGTGCTATTTTTTTTTTTCAATGAATAAATTGTCAATAGTATAATTAATGAATTTAATTAACTTTTATGCATTTTTAAATGAAGGAAGTAGGGTCTGCGACTAAAAAAAAGGGGGGGGAGTCGCTCGGTAATGCCGGAATAATGTTAAATAAAGAAATAAATTATGTCTAATTTGTCCTCCCATACATATTTGAATTTTGCCGCCAGAATTTTTTTTTTTCTTTTGATACGATAAACAAGTTTTGTTCCTACCAGTGTCACATTTTTGGATAATTATTACTTTTTTTGGTACTTGTACAGTTTAGTCAAAACATTAAAAAATGAAAACATCGAAAAAAGTTTAAATTGTACGTATCCGTTATGGAACGAAGTTCTCCGAAAATAATTTCACATAATTTCATCAAGTAGTTTTTTTTTTTTTACAGCGAAAAAACAATTTGTTATAATACCGGGCAAAATGTTCGATTTTTAGGAAGAAAAGCTAATATTAAATATGGGAAGGGGTGTCAGCGCTTTAACTGAAGTTATCTCTCTTTGGCATTTCTAAAATTCAAACCATTTTTTTTTAAATACAAGATGGTCGCCTTCAACACGCTCTCATAAAAACGTGTTTTTTCGCCGTAAAAAAAAAAAAAAAAAAAAAAACTACTTGATGAAATTAAGTGAAATTTTTTTTTCGGAGAACTTCGTTCTATAACGGATACATACATTTTAAACTTTTTTTCGGTATTTTCATTTTTTAATGTCTTGACTAAACTGTGCAAGAACCCTTTTTTTTTTTTTTTTTTTTTTTTTAGCAAAAGTTAAGTACATTTATTGCATTAATTCATTATAATTCCAGAAAACTTACATTTTTCCTGCCAGAAAAATGCAAACGCGATTTTTGTCATAATGAATTTTTACGTGAAATGTAGGGTTTTAGATTTGAGATAAAATTATTCTATGTATTTTTATTTCATACCCTTTTGGTAAATATCCAGATACGCTACTACAGAACACCGACCACTCTAATTTGTTTTTTTTTTACAGGTAATTGAGGTCGCTGACAACGAATCTGATAGTCAAACTTGGGGCAAAATGGTGGAAAGTAGTTCGTGGGTTCAGGGGTAAATACCATGCAAACGGTAAATTTTGCCCCAAGTTTGACTATCAGATTCGTTGTCAGCGACCTCAATTACCTATTCAAAACCAAATTAGAGTGGTCGGTGTTCTGTAGTAGCGTATTTAGTACTCGAAAATTACAAAAATTATTAGGATTAACCGGCGTTTAAAACCATGCCCCCTACCGAAGCAGCCATTAAATTTCCCATATCTATGGTTTTGGTAACATTTATTTGTTATATATTTGTTTTTTTTTTGTTTTTTTTTAAACACTTTTTCGTTTTGTTGTCTATACAGCAAAATTTCCTTTGTGTATTGTTGATCATAACCAAAGTGATGTATTTTAAGTATTATTATAACCACTAGACTTCTTAACCTGTTGGAAACGGGCAAAGGTTATATTCTGTTAACTTAGAAAAAAGTTAGGCAAAGGTTATATTCTGTTAACTTAGAAAAAAGTTAGGCAAAAGTTATATTCTGTTAAGTTGATTGATGACAAATTGATGGTTGAATATGGTTAAATTTGTGCTGATTTTTACATTAAATAATAATGCCTATTAATCCCTAACCGTGCATTGAATGGATACCATAATACTTAATTCTCTGCACCTTATCATAACAAAAATCCATACAAAACTTCAGCCAGATCGGTCCAGTGGTTTTCAAGAATAGGTGGATCGGATAGACAAAGAGAAATATATAGATTATATAGCTTTCACTATTAATACGATGTATATTTTTTTTACTCTACGGTATCTCGATATAAGTTCTGGTAATCTTAGGTAAATGAAGCTTGGATAAGAATATATTAAGGTAAATACATGTTTCATTATCTTATCAAGGATGAGGAGAAACTATAAGGAACTCATTCTTGCTCGGAATCTATAAAACAAATTTGTGTTTCATCAAATTATTGACGGGAAAATTCGACAGGAATACAAATAAATACTTCAATTACTGAGGTGAAACACCGTGTATCAAGCCTCCCCCCCCCCCAAAAAAAAAGAGCCACTTGAGAATAAGGGTTAATGAGTGTCGGGTGGTCAGTGAGAAAACATCGTGATGATCAGTAATGGTGGAACTCGGGTAATGTTTGCTTATTTAAGAGGACAGCTCAACAGGAAATTGTTTACATTAGTTTTCAAAACGGCCATGGTATTATTGTTTGTGTTCCACAGATGGACACTTCTGTAAAAGAAACTTTGCGCATGGAATTTACGGTTAATTTTAGGTACAGGTAGATAAAAAAAGGAAATAGTTGGGAGTTGTTGCTAGACAAGTATCCTCTGCAAATGTTCTACAGGAGGAGCACCTGCTATGAAAATGACGATAGAGTAGAAACAGACTTGCAACGTCTTTTCTGTGGGAAAGAGGAAGTGGAGTAGAGAGGAGGCTTCGCTCACTAGATTTCATTACTTTAAAACTGAAGATTCACTTAAATGTCTTATGTCGTCGTCATCATCATAAAGGGCAAAGGTGAGAGGGAGAGCGAAAGAAAGATAGAGACAGGCAGACAAAAATTTCTTAAAGTTGTTCCTATTTACTTGCCTCCCTACGAGGGCAGAGTTAGACACAAGGTAAGTTTTGAATGTAGGGAAAATCTAGCTCCCCCAAAATTAGGCACTCTGGATAGGAACAAAAATAAAAATTGCCTCAGTCATGAAGGATTTCTCATCCACTGACCAAGGGCAGAAAAGGTGAAGTGTAGCATTAGAACAGATACTAAACTGTGATCTTGGCCCGTACACACATTTTTAAAATTTTATATGTAAATATGTAAATATGTCTATTTTATACGTAAAAGAGAGCCAAATATAAAAGTTTGTAGACCACGAGAAAACATTATCTTAATTGACTAAACTGCTATCTTTAGGTATTATTATGACTATTACATCGCTTTCGCTGTGCATGTGATATTTAACTGAGGAATTCAGAATGAATGGTATAACAGTGGAGATATTGAAGTCTGTTGGAGACATAATGATCGATCTTTTGAAGCAGATCATTAGTAATGTGTGGGAGTGTGAAGTTCTTCAAAATTGGAAAGACGCAATTTTGGTGTCAGTGCACAAGAAAGGCTCAAAATCAGTCTGCGGAAATTTCAGACGGCATTTTGTTGCTCTGTGCTTTGTAAAGTCTTCTCCAAGACGATCTTGAACAAGTTAACTCGGATAATCATTGACGGCGTTGTTCTTGAAGTATAGTATGGCTTTCGTGTTAACCGTGGGTCAATAGACATTATCTTCAGTGCCCAGCTGCTGCAGAAAAATGCAGGGAATAAAACCTCCCATTGCTTTATTGACTGGTCAAAGGCGTTTGACACTGTGACCAGATGAACTTTTTTTTAGTAATTTCTTTCAAAGTTGGATTGCGCTGAAAAGTTTATGGATAGAATTCGTTCCCTCCATGATGGTATGAAATCTAAATTCTGAATGGGAATCTTTCTGAATAAATACCTGTCGAAAATGGAGAAAAAAAAAAAGGCGATATTTCTGCGCCTACATTTTTCACCATCTAGTTTGCGTTAATTATTATCGGACGCTCCAGAACTGCTCAGGCGATATCTACATCAAGTATCGAAAATCTGGAAAGTTATTCAATCTTGTCAGACTGCCTTTCCCTGTATGTCAGGAAGCTTCTCTGTGCCGACTATTGCGACATTATAACACATTTCGTTGGTAAGCTGCAACATCTGCTGAATCTTGTTGGATATGCGGATCCTTTGATTTGGAGATCAACGCCACAAAGACCGTTGTGATGCACGACCCAGTCTCTAAATGCCCCAGTTATATGCATCAACGGAAAAAAGTTGGCCGTCGTGCACTTTTATGTATTTTAGTAATTCGGAGTATTATAATCTGGATAATGAGATCTCATTTCACATTTTCTCGCCTTAAGAAACGTGTTTGATCTTAGCTATGGTTCAGGCTGTAAACTAAGATTGTGATTTACAAAGCCTACATCATGACGTCTCTTTTGTATGCAAGTGCGTTATTTTGGATACAACATCCGCAAGTTGTCACTACTTTCGTCAATTTTAAAATTTTCAATATTGAACTGCTTTGCTTTTGCTCATACTCTTCTCAAAAGGAATTCTGTCTTTTTTTTTGTATATATATATATATATATATATATATATATATATATATATATATATATATATATATAATTATTACAATTTTTTAAAAATAAATATATGTATATATATATATATATATATAATGTTTTTTTTTTTAAATATATCTGTCTATTCTCATTCCACTCTTTCTCGAAAACTACTGGTCCGATCTGGCTGTAATTTTGTATGGGTCTTGTTGTGACAAGGTACAATGAACTAAGTTTTATAGCATCCTATCCTGCAAATTATTCTATAAATATTAGTACTAATAATTATATTTCCATTTTAAGTTTTAAAATATTAAATTCTGAATATATATACACATAGTAAGTTTTGAAAATATATATGGCAATTAAACTACACCGAATTTTCCACGTTTAATTCTCGTGAAGCTGTTGAATGGAATCGGTGTGACTTCGTGTTTTTATAGATTCCCGTGGTATTGGGTTAACTAGTCAGCCGATCACATTCTTTGTTGTTCACACGTGCAGTTATTGCAGCCAATGAATACGCATTTATCAGATAGAGATTTATTTGACGTCTGATTAATCTCTTTCTTTGTTTGTTTTTGGCGGGGTGAGTTTCCTTTTTTTGTGTCGGGAAATGACCTATTTTAATCTGAATACTAGCTCATTTATTTATTCATTCATTTATTTATTCATTAATTATTAGCATGGAGACATGACGTTTCCAGGCATTGAATGGTGATCAACAAATGTTTCACAATCCGATATATTTATTATCATTAAAATCGGTGAAATCGCCCATTTTTTTGGAAAATCAAACTGATTGATTGCTTGCTCTAGTTGGGGACTCATCGTGGTGTACCGTGAGGAAGTTTCACATGCCTCTCCATAGTGACTTAATGTACAATACATTATAGTCCACATTGCACTGTAGAGAACCTTGATTTTATCAAATTATTTTTTATACATAATGGCTTGCATTAACGTTTAAAATGCAAACGTCACTTATCATGCTTCAATTGTGCTTTAAACAGAAACTACTATTGATTTTATATGCCTAGCCTTATTACTTGTGCGGTGATTATGGCTTGAATTTAAGTTTAAAATGAAAAAGTCAAGTATCATGATACAATTTTGCTTTAAACAGAAACATTCATTTCGAACGCACCTCTGCCATATCAAAAAACCTAGCGTTGATTTTATATATAGCTTGTGCGGTAATAAAACTTCTCTGCAAGGTGTTAAACATGAAACAATTCGCTTTGAATTAATGCAGAATACTTTTCATGTCTACTTTTTGTAGATTATTTTAGTTTTCAAAAAATATTTATGTAATTCTATTTTATATATATATATTATTATGCTAATTTCTTAAAAAAATTTAGTTTTGAAATAAGTAATATATATATATATATATGATGATTGCAACGTCTTGTCAGACGAGTGCCACTCCCTCAGACATTTAAAATCCACGAGCCCAAATGCCTGAGAGAGTATCTATACAAAGATGATGTTACAGAGTCTTAGCTTTGTACGACAGCTAAGTCTCTCTCTCTCGGTTCAAAATGTTGAGATCCAGCAACAAATTAAACTGCAGACCAGCTTAATATATACATACATACATACATATATATATATGTATATACATACATACATACATATATATATATATGCATACATACATATATATACATACATACATATATATACATACATACATATATATATACATACATACATACATACATACATACATACATACATATATATATATATATATACTAGCTGTAATCTGCCACGCGTTGCTGTGGCTCAAATTGGCGCAATGGAAAAAGTTTCAAAATGAGAAAAAGCATGTTTCTTATAGGTTTAATTTTCCATTTTGCATGGGTACAGTTTTTGTTGTTCCATTTTCTTAGCTGATATAGAGATTTTCCGGTTTGGTGACTCTTGAATACGTAACATAAATTGTCCATGTGAAAAAACAGTCAGTGTGTAACTGTAAGGCCAACAATTGTAAAGATTGTTCCCTGTGCTTTGTTGATGGTTATTGCAAATGACAATAAAATTAGAAAGTGCAATTTCCTAAAGTGTATTGATGTATCCGGTGGAATCATAGGAATGCATGGAATGAAGATATATTCATCTGTGAAAGGTCCTGTTAAGATTGTTGTTTCTATGATATTGTTTGTTAATTTTTTTTTTTACTGCAAGCTATGTGCCATTGCAAAGCTTGGATTGGTTTATATTTCACAACATGATAATTAGTACACCAAATTTCAGTTGCAATACATGCGGTGGCATCCCTGACAAATATAGCTGTTGGATAATTAACCACTTTACCTGCTTTCACAACAGTGTCGATGGATTTGTATTTGACTATCTCACTTGGAATTTTACATTGAATAATAGCGTTAAGTTCATGGGCATCTTTGTATTGACCTGCAAGAATAGCTCAATCACTCAGTCAAATGGAATTCTTATAATTTGAATATCTGCAAAAACCTTTTAAACTAACTATTCTTTTGATGAAATAAAATTACAGAAATTACAGAAGTTAAAAGTCAAAGAATTTTGCCCTTAACTCTGATCAGCTGGCACTTTTTCGTACCCAATTTCCCACAAGTGATGCAAAAGTTTTTGTGCGGATCGAACAGTCTTCAACTAGACATGCATATTTTGGAGATGTCGAACATGAGATTTTTGAAAAATGGAATGTTTTAAAGTAGAATAAATAATTCTTTTACTTGGCAGCAAGGTCGCAGGTATTCCTCATGCAGCAAGGGCTAAGGCTATGTCATTTTGTTACCAAATGGCTACCAAAATCAATTTAATTAGAAAGGTTTTACCAGTTACTTCTGGTGCTGTTCAAGGTAGCCGTAATTTCCAAATAACTTCTATTCTCACAGTCAGTAAATTAGGTGACTAAAATAGGATTTATCCATGTTTTGACAATGCGTTATTCACTGTAATTAATTTAGGAGACTAAAATAGGATGAGGGATTAGAGATGGACAGATAGAGAGGAAGATATATGGATAGAAAAGAGAAAGTGAGAGGAAAATAGAGAAAGAGAAGGAGATAGAGAGATAAATAGAGAGAGGGGGAGAGTTAGAAACAGAGAAGGATGAGACAGAGGAAAGGAGAGAGATAGAGGGAGTTAGAGAGAGAAAGGGGCTCAAAGAGAGATGGAGAGGGTGATATAGAGAAAGATAGATTGAGAGAGGGAAAGGGAGAGATGGATAGAGAGATATTAAGAGAGGAAGAGAGAGGGAGAGAGAAACAGAAGGTGAACTACACTTCACCGTTTGTTTCCTCGTTCAGTCGAGAAGAAATCTTTCGAGACTGAGGCAATTTTAATGTTTTGTTATTATCCAGAGTACCCCTTTTTTTTGGGGGGGGGGGGCTAGATTTTCCTCACATTAGAAACCGACCGGGTTATCTGTACTTTTACTTAACAAATTAATAAAAGAAAAACATATTGTACAATTTGAATTTAACATCAAAATACTATTTTAAAAAATAGCACGATAACATAAGTGCATAAGTGCCACTTTAGGTACTCCTTGGGCGTTGAGTTCCATGGCGACCAGCATAATTATTTAATGGTCGCTTCCTTAGCCCCCCCCCTCCCCCAGTCAAGGCTAATGCATGCTCACGTAACATTTTTTTTATTTACTGACGGTGGCTTAGTAACTAAACGATAATTTCGTAACCCTTAAACGCATGCCGGAAGATTTAAATTGGTTCATTATTGTTGTAATGAAAAAAAAAGTTTCATTCTACACAAAACCAAAAACACATATTAATGATAAATGATTTATTATTCTATTCATTGAAATTTACTAATTTTTAAATAAAAAAGTAAAAAAAAAGTTAATAAAAAAATAGTTGCATAAAAACTTGTTTTTTTTTTTTTTAGATTAGGTCCACCTTATAATCACCCCCCCCCCAAGCTCCTCATCTTAAGAACAGCTTCCGGAATAAACACAACTTTTGGAGGGGGGGGCTATTTGCAAAATTTAAATGATATTTGTTGTCAGTATACCCACCCGAAAATACTATTTAAAAAAAAGGAGGAGTTCAGTGCCCGTGGCAGAGAAGTAGATTTATTTATCAATAAAAGTTGCGGAGAAGTAAATTTATTTATCAATAAAAGTTGCGGAGAAGTAAATTTATTTATCAATAAAAGTCGTCATTTAAAAAAGAAAATTGTGGAGGTGGACCTAAATGTAAATATTTACCCAAAAAATTATCCCGAAGTTTATTACAAAAACGTTTTGTTTTCGCACTATTCAACAATTTGTTCATCTGCACATGTAAATTAAAAATATTTGTAAAAGTGAGAAGTTATCAGTAAATGATTTAGTTTTTTTTTTTAATTTATTTATTTATTTATTTTTTTACATTAGGTCCACCTCCACAAATGTTAAGAACGGCTTTCAGAATAAACACCCTCAACCTCTCCATGTTAACAACGGATTTCGGAATAAACACCATTGGGGGGGATATTTAAAAAAAAGTCGATAAAAGTCGTCATTTAAAAAGAAATTTAAAATCAAACGTTTGTAAAAGTGAGAAATTATTAATAAATGTTTAGTAACATTTTTCGGTGCTAATGCAGAGAGTGATCCGCGCTATTTTTTAAATCGTATTTCCACGTTTAATTAAAGTTTTATGATATGTTTTTTTTTATTCAATTGCAAGGTTAAAGTACAGAATAGGTACAACCCCCTCCCCATGTTAAGAATGGCTTTTTAAATAATAACGTTATTATTTCAGCATGGATCACTCTCTGCATGAGTACCCATTTTTCTTTTAATATTCATAAAAAGTAAAACTTTTTTCAAAATAAATAAATAAATGTTTGTAAATATGACAAATAATCGTTTAGTTACGGCAACGTCAGTAAATAAAATATGTTACGTGCGGGGTGGGGTGGGGGACTAAGGGAGCGACTATTATTTTTTCTGCTGGTCGCCATAGAACTCAACGCCCAAGGAGTACCAAAATGTAATTTTTTTTGTCAAATAAATAAATTTCAAGCAACTTTTGCAATAAATAATAGATAGCAACTTTGTTAATTTTACGACTCGCCCCAGCATATTATAAACACCCTAACTTCCCCATGTTAAAACGGCTTTCGGAATGAACACCCCCCAACCTCCCCATATTAAGAACGGCTTTCGAGATTTATGGAAGGGCGTTTTTTTTTAACATGGGGAGGTTAGGGTGTTTATAATACGTTGAGGCATGTCGTAAAAATGAAACAGTTTAGAAAAAGTTAAAACAAACTTTTTTATGTAAACAATGCCGTGAAAAGAAACTAAACAATTAAAACGTAATGTTTCATGAGTGAAAAGCCTTAACATAAATAAAGGAATTTAAAATTAAAAAATTGGTAAGTACATAAATGAATTTAAATTGTTAAAATATGAGATTATTTTTTTTTGTGTGTGTGCTAATGCAAAGAGTGATCCGCGCTATTTTTTAAAATCGTATTTCCACGTTTAATTAAAGTTTTATTATATGTTTTTATTCAGTTGTAAGGTTAAAGTACAGAATAGGTACAAAACACCCTCCCTTCCCCATGTTAAGAATGGCTTTTTAAATAATAACGTTATTATTTCAGCACGGATCACTCTCTGCATGAGTAAGTTTTTTTTTTTTTTTTTTTACTTATCTGGTAATTCGAGAGTAGTTGAAACGGAAGTTACCAGAAATAAAACCGGGCAAGTCTCGCAGAAACGACTTGGAAAAATATTTATATTTTATTGAATATTTTAATAATTCACGAGGTAAATTTATTTTAATGACATAAAAACATCCCTCGACTCTAAAGATGGGTTGTCTGAAAATTTCAAATAAATTGGTAACGTAGAAATATGGTTTTATTCACTTTTAACGAACCAAATTTACATTTTTATATATTAGCTAACACTAGTAATACTCGTTCTTTGTGCGATGTTCATACAGTACCTGGGTATGTCAATTTCCATCTTTACCCAACTTTTACCTCTTTATAAATCATATGAAGAAAAATATTTGTGAAATTTCGTAGATTAAAATACATTACCCAGTATTTGCATGAGAGAGTAAGTAACTAGTATTATTGTGTTTGCGTATTGTTTTTGTTGCAAAAGATATTCCCAATTGTTTTAAACAAAAATAATTTGAGTTTGAGTTAATCGCGAATAGCATTTATGTGTATTAACGGCCTATAAAAACTGTCAATTAGGTTAAAATATATTTATACAATGCTTTTTGTGTTATTATCATTATCTATATATTAATACGATAGCGTGTGTGTTCTTTTGTGTGTCACGCTTACATCCGGGTTGTTTAATTGTTATGTTATTCTATTTCTTGTTATAAATAATTTTACCAAGAATTTTTGGTTTCAGTTTCGACTATATCTGATAGCATTTAAGTCATCTATTGTTTTTTTATAAATAATTTTATCAAGAATTCTTTGTAAGTTTTTATTTCTGTTTCAATTCACGCTCATGCACCCAAGTCATATGGATATATATTTTTATTTTTGAAATCGCAACTTTATCTATTATCTATTATATATATAAATCCGTAATCCTGTCTGTTTGTTTGTTTGTTCACAATTTGATTAATATATACAAAAGTTTCCTTACTTTACTCTGTCATTTATTTCTATATATAGCTTCATTCTTGGAAACTAGATACAATAAAAAGATTATGTCATTTGCATATGACATTAAGAAAAATCGATTTTATTAAATAGCGGTATCTTAATTAATGTTTCTAGCGAGAGAATTGTTTTCAATGTTTTATTTAAAATTGTTTTTAATACATTTTAAACAATAATTATATTGATAACATTTATTTTTTTGGGAATTATTATTTCAACATCGAATTTTTAAAAAAACTTTTAGAGTTATTTGCCCCTTAGAATCTTCCGATCATTTCATTTGTTTGTTGTTATTATTCTTTAAACAGCTATACAGAAATCGCAAATTTTACGATGTGACCCATCGTTGTTTAATACCTAAAAAATAGCATCTACTGCCCCCCTCTGAATTCTACGATTTACGCTTTTCTTTCTTTTTTTTCAGGTTAATCTCATCGATTATAAACTTTAATTTCTAATTGAAAAAAAGGTAAATTTTTACGACGTGACTCAGCGTCTTTTAACCCCTAAAAAAATTAGGACCTACTTTTTTGGGGCCCTAATACGTTTAAACAATCTTTATAAATAATATGAAAGAAGTAATTTCGAAAAAAACAAAATTAACATTTTAAAGTGGGGGATCACTTTTCTATATAAATTTAACGTAAAAATAAACACCCATTTTTGGCCACAAAGCATTCAACGAGATATATCATCTCTAGCATTTTTTTTTTCAAATTTAGCGATCGAGATGGATGGGGCAAAACATGACAAATACAGTTTTTTGTTTGGTGGACGTGGGAATTACATTTGAAACATAAAATAATTATAAATTTAATTAATTTTTATGACACCATTCTGTACTTTCACCTTACACTTTTATAAACAAAATGAACCCCAGGATATGACAAATTCATTTTTGTTATTTTGGAAGGAGATTACATTAGAAGCATAAAATGATGAAAAATTTAATTTAATTCTTTTGAAATTAATTATTGATTTTTTTTAGGAGTTCTATCTACTTGGTTATTTTTTATTTATTTATTTATTTATTTATGCGATCACGCGGGCATTCGCTGTTATCTTTAGTGAAACAAAAGTTCTTATGATTTATTTTTAATTATTTTTTTTTAGGGTGGGTATTTATAGTACTCAATATCCGGGAAATAGTTTCTTCTATCTGTATCCATTCTGCCGAAATATCTGGTGGAGAGGGTATCAGGTACTTCTTCTTTTAAGGAACGATTAAATCTACATGTTTTTATCCGTTCTTTTATTTATGGAATTGTTGTGAGGGTATCCATGTTACCCATGATGAAAACGGAACTGTATGTAAACCCAGGCAACGCTGGGTACTCATGCTAGTAATATATAAAAATCGATAGAACATTAACTCTATAATAATATATACGAAATCTGAAAGAAGTAAAATATTATATTTAAGCGTATTTTACGACCGGGCTTTACCGGGCGTTCATGCTAGCTTAGATAAATACTTTTGCAGTTTTAACAAAAAAGCTACATCAATATCAAGGTGTCTCCATTTATGCTGAACATCTACCGAATGCCAACATCAATATATTACATGTGAACGAGTCCCCTGTGGAATTTCCACAGGTCCTGCTAGTGTTAAATTGAAACACGTATTCAATTAAAAAATCCTTTAGCCTCACGTGAGTTTCGAACTCCGATATCGTAAAACTACTGTCTTTGTAATGTGCACTCTTCCTATTCCCTTTTTTTCCCAACCTATCACATGTTTCTATTTGGTTATAAACAGACAAATAAAAAAATTAATTGTATATAGATTACTAATGTTTTTATCCGAGAGAAACTTAACTTCTCGGTAACAAACGAACAGTCTAACAGTATTTTTTTTAGGTTTATTCTAATTGATAAATAATTACAACACAATTTTCGGTGAACTCTTGATTCGCACTGAAAACAGTAAAACAAACCGTCATTATTTGAAAAAAGATATGATAAGTTGATCGATTTGATTTATTTTATAGAAATCGCTCCAGGCAAGATGTGAAACCAATTAATGTAAAGAGCCTAACAAGAACGAAATATGATTATCTCACAACAGGAGATACGAATTGATGGAAACCACTAGACCAACGAGTCAAACGAGGCAAAACAAAGGAAGCAGAGGATAGATCAGACAATTCTGAAGAACACATGTGCCATAATAGTTTTTATAAAAGAGACTGAGACAAGGAAAACCACGTCTGACAGAGACGTATGAAGGGATTTTTTTTCGAAGTTCTCAGTAAGAACTCGTCTTATTACTGCCAATACAAAAAATTAAAAAATAAACTTTGTGGGCTAGAATCAAACGGAGTTTGCATGAACAGTTTCTTTCCAAGAACCACCCATCTATGGAACACATTTTCGCAAAGCTGCATTCCCGCAGCACTGTCATCTGCAAGGCCAATGTCAACAAATATTTGTCGAACCGTCTTCTTCAGTATTCAAATGTTACCCGTTCCACCTCAAATCGTTCGTCTCCAATCCTCTCGTAATGTTGTTTATCATCCAACTGACAATCTCATTATCCATTATCCTTGAGTAGCCTTTGAGCCTTAATAAGTCGTAACTGGTTAGTGTAAAAATAAGATGCATTCACTCAATCTAAGTTTCCAATGACACAGGAAGTCAGGAAGGAATTTTAAAGGCAAGCGGTTTGAGGAAAAATTATTAAGGTAGAAAGCATACCGACGTCTGGGAACCTCTACAGTGAAAGGGTCAGATTTTGCTGATAGTTGAGTTTGTCAGACGCATTTACATTGAGGAGGTACATGTTTAGTAAGTTCATCAGAGTACATTTTGTGGAAATACTTGTAAAACAACGATGGGCATGAAACATTGAGGTGATGGGACAGGGGTTCGAGTTTGGTAGATAGTGCAAGGCCTATTAGATTAGAAACCCTTTTTTGTTTGCACTCCGTCTGAGAGAGAGAGAAAGAGAGAGAGAGAGAGAGAGGGGGGGAGCACAAGCCCAGATATGGCAACCGTACTCTATGTGTAGGCGAATAGTGGCTTTATAGATATATAAGATAATAGCAGATGTGAAAAGTATGGTAGAGTTAACTCACTTTATTTGCAGAAGGCTTGGCAGCATCTTCTATGTATTTATTTCTATTCATGTTATTAATAAATTTGAAGGTAATCATATATATATATATATATATATATATATACATATATATATATATATATATATATATATATATATATATATATATATATCTTATTTTCAGTATCGATCTTTCGTTGAAAGATGCTTTTATCTTGCGTATGTGTGAGATGACATATAAATCACAAATCAATGCAGTAAAACGATTGCGATTTCATTTGAATAGCATTAGATCTGCGCTTATGAGCTGGCAATAAAAATCCTAGGAAAAGAGAGGCGACGTAATGGCGATCAAAGAATGCTCACCGTTTGAGCGAATTTTTTCTTGAAACTTGCACTTGATCATTTGCGTACAATGCTTTGTTTCAAGTACGCAAAATGAACCCATTATTGCATTGTTCTAATGTTACAATCGACATTATGATCGCAGTTTTCTTCGATGGTTCTTTTTGTTCTGAATAGCACGGGAAGAAAATGAGGAGTTATCGCATATTTAGTCCTCGAAAGTAAACGGAAGACTCCATCGAAAATGTAGATAAAAACTAATTTAAAAGAAATATTATAAGAATATCCGTAAACTGATTTTTTTTAATGGACATGTTTTTACATATTAAAAAAAAACATGTTTGGTTATAGTCAATTAACGTATTTGTTACCGTCTCCGGTAGCGATACGCTGGAAATTAGGAAATACGTTAGCTGACTATAACCATATGTTTACTACAGAAACATTTTTCCAAAATGAATGAATATTGAATGCAAAATATTTTTGTTTAAATATAGTAAAGTAAAATAAATTCAATTGAATCTATGTTTAAATAGAAGAGGAAATGAATGCTAACTTGGCATAGTTAGTAAAGTATATGAATTTTACACATTTGTTAAAGTAAATAAAATAAACGTAATTAAACTACACGATAATGTGGCTGTGAATATCGCATTAGATTAAGTAAAGAACACGTAATATTAGTGGGGTTTTCAGATTGAGTAAAGGAATGTAATTCGGTGGAATCTTCAAATTAATTAACGCCGTTTACTTGTTACGACTTTCAAAACAATAACTCATTATGTTGGTTGATCTTTTCACTCAGAAACAACAGGGTCCATTGTGTCCCTTTAACAATAGTGGTGACAAAAAGCCAAAAGATTTACGTAAAAAAATATTCTAAAATCATCTAAAACACTTCCAAATCTTTGTACAATAAATTTCGTAAATATATATATGTTTTACATGAGTTTTATTGTAAGGTTATCACTGCGAGGCACATTCAGCTGGTTTGGAATAGTCATATTACTATCTTTGACGTATCGTTGGATAAGAAACTTGATTTTAGCACCGGCAACCAATGGTCAAACACACTAAAATGTAATATATACCATTCTTTCTAATAAGAGTATCATCAATTAGATATTAGTGTTTTAAGCCTGAGTGCACTCTAATTATTTTAAATTTCTTCTTTCTGCTGAAAATATAAAAATAAATCCAGCTCATTGGTATGAGGTTGTATCTAACCCCACAATGCACTTCAGGGTTCTCGACAACAATATCTACACCCGCTTCACTCTTACGATTTTATCAATAAAACGAATAATCACCAGATTGTTCGTTTTATTGTTATCCTCTTTAGAAGGTTTTGTTTCTGATAGTGTAATAATACATGAAATTAAGATTATGACTTTCGGAACAAGAATAATCTGCCCTCGTGGATTTAATAAAGAATTTAGTTAAAAATTTTGTACGGATTCATGAGTTCAGCATGAAAACTCTTAAGTTCGAAATGATACAGTCGAATAAGGCAGAGGTTAATCGGTCGAAATGGAGAAAATAAAACCAAACTAAGAATTGTAGTCCGAATAATCTAAATAATACAATTTATCAATCTTTAGTTCTTTCCCTATGGACTCCGAAATGGCTGGACCGATTTTTTTTTTTTTTTTTTTTTTTTTTTTACATTTTACACGAATGTACTTTATGTCTAGTTGTGTTCTTAAATATGTTTTATCTTGGAATGTCTCCGATAAGTATCGAAAATCGATAATCGAAAAAAAAAAATTGATTGAAGGAACAGTTCGATTTTGACCAAAATTAACACCCTTATATAACCTAACATCACAAGTGTATTTGAGAAGTTTTATCACCGAGCAGGTAATCAATCGATTTAATTAAAAAAAAATGGGCGATTGAATCGATTTTTATGGCAATAAAAGTATCGGAAGTGAGTAACATTCGTTGTTCTTAATTCAATTCTTGGCTGGGTCTCCCTGCTATCTGCATTAATAAAATGATCTTGATTTCCCCCAGTCTCTACAGTTTTATTAGAAAAATACTGGAAAAATTCATAAACGAATCGTTCACTCTCACCACTTACAGTAGTTTCTGAAGCACGTTTCACGAAACTATGCATACACTTTACACCTGTTTAATAATTATTACATTTATTCCGAACAAAATGCTTCTTTCAAATACGTACTCCTACCAAGAAAGTAGCAAACAATTTCACTCTCTCTCCATTAAGTCTTTTCACTCCACTCATATCAAAGTGTAGCTTCTTTATCAGGTTTAATTATTTTTACATCACTGTTTATCATTTCATTTCTAATTTAATATTAATTCTATTAAAATTAATTAAATTCGCTCTGATTGTATTCGAAGAATAAATGAATGTCAGAATGCTTGATTTTTAGGACTGAAGTCTGGTTATTAATAATACTTTTAATCATTCTTCAGAATACCACAATAAATCACAGAACACTCCAGACAATATTTAACATGATATCTTACACTGGCTGAAACGAATGAATTAATAAAAAAAAAATATTTCTATGAAAATAAAACCTTGCATATATTAGCAATTACGATATTGTCTTTAAGTCTTTCTTATTTATTACGAAAACTATTCTCCAATTCCATGTTAATAAAATCATTAAAACTCGAAAAAATACTATCGCGATTTAAGGAACAACAACTGCAACAACTGATATATCAAAAGAGGCTGGCAAAAGTTCATTGAGAATGATAGTGACGAAGTAAAAAAATTAAATTCTGGAGACAAAGTGTCGCTCGTTTTAATGATACAACCCGCGTCTTCATAGCTCTTAAATGTTTTACTTTTTGAATTAAAAAAAAAATAGGAACAATCTTCGTAATTTTTCAATTTCTATAAACTACTACAAAACTATAACACCTTAAAAATAATGAAAGGAAATATCATTGAAATTATTGTCACCGATACAATAATGCATAGCTATAGACAGTTTGTTTACTTCTTGACGTAAAAACTTATTTAACTAACCTCTAACTTTTTTTTTAATAACGCATTTTTATTACAAATTATATACACTTCTTTTCAATTGAATATGTTAAGACTGTACTAATTACCTTTGAAGTAATTATAGAAAATATATTCTTATCTTTAAAGACAATTTTACAAATAATTTCTTCAAACTCAACAAATTTGACTGAATTTTCTTTTCAGCTGTCGTAATAACATTTTCCACTACATTTTTCACGCTATTTGGTGGCGTATGTACCCATTTTGGTGGAGGAAATTATAATAAAGCTACTTGATCAATTAATGTGATTTTTTTGTTTCGTCACGGACACATACATCATACAGATTTTTCTTCAGTCTTATTTTTAACATTCGCGAAATTCTAAACAAGAACCGTATGTTTCCCATGAAAAGTCCGCTTTAAAAAAATAGGGTAGAGAAGGGTGAAATTGGAATGCTATGAGTCTAATATAATGTACAAGCCTGACGAAAATAATATATCAGCGGAGACACTATCAAGGGGAATTCTATAGACAAACAGAACAGAAAAACAGAAATTATCAGATTGCCACATTAATATTTTCCACCTTGCATGAACTAGAATGCCTCACTTAACATCATTATTCTACTGTGAAAATATAAAATAGTATGTGCTGTGTCCCGTAAATTGCCCGATTAAAAAAGCGTTTTTACATTCCAAAGACGCTAGATTTTATCAAGGTCTGTAGGACGCGTCAGCCTGCACTTTAAAGGACTCCCTGCTTTCGTATTGCTATTTACTACCACTCACAGCTTCCTATTGGACTCCACACGCGTGACAATAACAGCAGAAACACTTATCTGATACCCTATTCGGGTATCTTCGATATTTGGGAATTTCTGCTTATGTCCATGCTGATCGTCTTCTGGAAAAAAACTAGAGAAGTACCTGACAAAATTAAACATTGCTACTGAGTGAACGATGCCTGATAATTTGTTAGAGAATGGACATCCTTTACGACAGAGTACGAGATATACTGCTATATCAAAGTAATTAGGGATTGAGGAATTTAAATTTGTTTCGGATAATGTACGGATATCTGGATATCTTACAATGTAAAGTTTAATTATAAGATGCTACTTCCATTATTCATTTGCGTTTGAAAAAGGAAATAAACAAAAACAAAAAAAAAACGGCTTCTACTATTCATGCTTATTGAAAGGTTCGTATAGTTAACACAAATTGCTTACGTCGATGATTTTGTTCGTATAGTTAACACTAATTGCTTACGTCGATGATTTTGATCATATAGTTAACACAAATTGCTTACGTCGATGATTTTGTTCGTATAGTTAACACAAATTGCTTACATCGATGATTTTGTTCGTATAGTTAACACAAATTGCTTACGTCAATGATTTTGTTCATATAGTTAACACAAATTGCTTACGTCGATGATTTTGTTCGTATAGTTAACACAAATTGCTTACGTCGATGATTTTGTTCGTATAGTTAACACAAATTGCTTACGTCGATGATTTTGTTCGTATAGTTAACACAAATTGCTTACGTCAATGATTTTGTTCATTTAGTTAACACAAATTGCTTACGTCAATGATTTTGTTTGTATAGTTAACACAAATTGCTTACGTCAATGATTTTGTTCATTTAGTTAACACAAATTGCTTACGTCAATGATTTTGTTCGTATAGTTAACACAAATTGCTTACGTCGATGATTTTGTTCGTATAGTTAACACAAATTGCTTACGTCGATGATTTTGTTCGTATAGTTAACACAAATTGCTTACGTCGATGATTTTGTTCGTATAGTAACCACAAATTGCTTACGTCGATGATTTTGTTCGTATAGTTAACACAAATTGCTTATGTCGATGATTTTGTTCGTATAGTTAACACAAATTGCTTACGTCGATGATTTTGATCGTATAGTTAACACAAATTGCTTACGTCGATGACTTTGTTCGTATAGTTAACACAAATTGCTTACGTCGATGATTTTGTTCATATAGTTAACACAAATTGCTTACGTCGATGATTTTGTTTGTATAGTTTACACAAATTGCTTACGTCGATGATTTTGATCGTATAGTTAACACAAATTGCTTACGTCGATGATTTTGTTCGTATAATTAACACAAATTGCTTACGTCGATGATTTTGATCGTATAGTTAACACAAATTGCTTACGTCGATGATTTTGATCGTATAGTTAACACAAATTGCTTACGTCGATGATTTTGTTCGTATAGTTAACACAAATTGCTTACGTCAATGATTTTGATCGTATAGTTAACACAAATTGCTTACGTCGATGATTATGTTCGTATAGTTAACACAAATTGCTTACGTCGATGATTTTGTTCGTATAGTTAACACAAATTGCTTACGTCGATGATTTTGATCGTATAGTTAACACAAATTGCTTATGTCGATGATTTTGTTCGTGTAGTTAACACAAATTGCTTACGTCGATGATTTTGTTCATATAGTTAACACAAATTGCTTACGTCGATGATTTTGATCGTATAGTTAACACAAATTGCTTACGTCGATGATTTTGTTCGTATAGTTAACACAAATTGCTTACGTCGATGATTTTGATCGTATAGTTAACACAAATTGCTTACGTCGATGATTTTGATCGTATAGTTAACACAAATTGCTTACGTCGATGATTTTGTTCGTATAGTTAACACAAATTGCTTACGTCGATGATTTTGATCGTATAGTTAACATAAATTGCTTACGTCGATGATTTTGTTTGTATAGTTAACACAAATTGCTTACGTCGATGATTTTGTTCGTATAGTTAACACAAATTGCTTACGTCGATGATTTTGTTTGTATAGTTAACACAAATTGCTTACGTCGATGATTTTGTTCGTATAGTAAACACAAATTGCTTACGTCGATGATTTTGATCGTATAGTTAACACAAATTGCTTACGTCGATGATTTTGTTCATATAGTTAACACAAATTGCTTACGTCGATGATTTTGTTCGTATAGTTAACACAAATTGCTTACGTCGATGATTTTGTTCGTATAGTTAACACAAATTGCTTACGTCGATGATTTTGATCGTATAGTTAACACAAATTGCTTACGTTGATTATTTTGATCGTATAGTTAACACAAATTGCTTACGTCGATGATTTTGTTCATATAGTTAACACAAATTGCTTACGTCGATGATTTTGTTCGTATAGTTAACACAAATTGCTTACGTCGATGATTTTGTTCGTATAGTTAACACAAATTGCTTACGTCGATGATTTTATTTTCGTATAGTTAACACAAATTGCTTACGTCAATGATTTTGATCGTATAGTTAACATAAATTGCTTACGTTGATTATTTTGTTCGTATAGTTAACACAAATTGCTTACGTCGATAATTTTGATCGTATAGTTAACATAAATTGCTTACGTCGATGATTTTGTTTGTATAGTTAACACAAATTGCTTACGTCGATGATTTTGTTCGTATAGTTAACACAAATTGCTTACGTCGATGATTTTGTTTGTATAGTTAACACAAATTGCTTACGTCGATGATTTTGATCGTATAGTTAACATAAATTGCTTACGTCGATGATTTTGTTTGTATAGTTAACACAAATTGCTTACGTCGATGATTTTGTTCGTATAGTTAACATAAATTGCTTACGTCGATGATTTTGTTCGTATAGTTAACATAAATTGCTTACGTCGATGATTTTGTTCGTATAGTTAACACAAATTGCTTACGTCGATGATTTTGATCGTATAGTTAACATAAATTGCTTACGTCGATGATTTTGTTCGTATAGTTAACACAAATTGCTTACGTCGATGATTTTGTTCGTATAGTTAATACAAATTGCTTACGTCGATGATTTTGTTCGTATAGTTAACACAAATTGCTTACGTCGATGATTTTGATCGTATAGTTAACACAAATTGCTTACGTCGATGATTTTGTTCGTATAGTTAACATAAATTGCTTACGTCGATGATTGTGTATTCCTTTCTCTACAGTTGCTTCGAGGTCGAATTTATTATGAATTCGCTTAAATACTTTTAATCTGTAAAATATCAAAATGTTTCCCACTAATCTGCCGGAAGCAATAATTTGGATTTTCTTTAATGTTAAAGAAGCCATCTCAAAACACGTTGTTATCAGTTTGTCACAAAATGTGTCGAGATAAAGAGGGAAAAAAAAAATGAACAACATAAACCTAACAAAAGAAGGAAGCAAAATGAAATATACTGATATAACAGAATAGATTAATTAACAAAGAATTAAACAGAAAATTCACGAAAATAATATACCTTAAAATATGAGAATGTAAAAAATAAAT